>NC_058519.1:348439197-349039197 GCF_904849725.1 Hordeum vulgare subsp. vulgare | reverse complement strand
GGAAAACAAACGATAAAATAATGATGTCCATCCTTGCTATCCCAGGCTGCCGGCGTGGAACCCATCCTAGATCGATGAAAAAGAAGAAGAAGGAAACTTCAAATTGTACAATCATCGCCCTCACGTCAAAGTAACTCTTTACATGTACCTGCAACTGGTGTTGTAGTAACATGTGAGCCACAGGGAGTCAACAATCTCATTTCCAAAGGTATCAAGACTGGCGAAGCTAATGGGTGAGGTATGGTCAAGAATAAAAGAGGGGGATTATCTACGCATAGCGGCCCTGAACTACTGATGATCAAATGAATGATCCTGAACACCTACTTATGTGAAACATAACCCCACCATCGCCGCCGTAGTCGGACCGCCACCGAGCTAGGGTACTATTCCGATCTCCTCTTGTGCTCCAATGATCCGACTCGTTGGCATTAGGAACCTTTTTCTCAAATCCACCATGTGCAAACCCTCCTTTCCACCAGATGTTCTCGTAGTACAATGAACAAATTTTTTTTAGGTTTAGTCCTCCTCAGAACACATCTCGATGACACCGAATCACAGAAATCGGTACGACCTATTTCTGAGTCTAGGATTCCTGAGAATGAACTCGGTGAGACCGAGTGATCACTTTCAGTTCCACCAAAGTGATTGCCAAGTCTCTCTGAAGAAGTTCATCTGTCTTGGTGACTCCAAAAATTTAGACTCGGTGCTACCGAAATTTGATCTGCAGAAACCTAAAACTAAGGATTTCTTTGTTCAAAATTGTGAAAACCTTCTGTGTTTTGCGACTATCAATACATATGCTCTTCTATAAACTTTTCATAGGGCTGCTTGTCTGCTGGTCTGTTGGTTTCTTGTCTACTTTGTGTGTCAGGATGTCACGATCTGAGGACATCTAGAACAACTTCACTAAAGACAGTGTTGAGATGGACTCAGGCACAAGTCGTGAGAGGTCACCTTCTGATCCAGTGTAATGCCCAAGATGCAATCCTATCCTTATTTTAGCACGAGGGCCTCGACATGGATAGAAGCGCATCTCGTCGTTTTGCCAGAATGGATATCGTTGAAAGTACATGTACTGACAAGTTGAGTATAAGGAGTTGGCTTACACTCTCCACAAGCTACATCAAGATCACATCAATACAACAACATAATCAATCATCATGAAGAAGAGCAGGGTCCGACTATGGACGAAGACAAACGATAAAAGAACGACGTCCATCCTTGCTATCCCAGGCTGCCGGCCTGGAACTCATCCTAGATAGATGATGAAGAAGAAGAAGGAAACTCCAAATAGTACAATCATCGCGCTCACATCAAAGTAAATCTTTACACGTACGTGCAACTGGTGTTGTAGTAATCTATGAGCCAAAGGAACTCAACAATCTCATTTCCAAAGGTATCAAGACTGGAGAAGCTAATAGGTGAGGTATGGTTAAGTGGTGAGGCTGCAGCAAGCGACTAAGCATTTTTTGGAGGTGGCTAACTTACAAGTACAAGAGTAAAAGAGGGGGATGATCTATGCATGGCGGACGTGAACTAATTATGATCAAATGAACGATCCTGAACACCTACTTTCGTCAGACATAACCCCACCGTGTCCTCTTCCGGACACAGAACTCACGAGAAGAGATAGTCACGGTTATGCACACAGTTGCCATATTTTACTTAAGTTTTGTCGGATTTCGGGCTCCGCAAAACCCTAAAGATTCGAACTCGGGGGCGTGTCGAAGATATCTCGTGGGCTCGCCTCACCTAACTCGCTACTCACAGGGGATGACAGAGAACTCACTCGATGGTGAGGAAGACACAGAACATGACAGTTTACCCAGGTTGGGCCACTGAGAAGCATAATACCCTACTCCTGCTTTGGTGTATTGCCTCTTGTGGAGGTTGGAGGATGAACTAGTACAGTGTTCGAGGGCCTCCGGAGGCTGGGTGGCCTTTGTGTGGTGCGGTTGTTTGAATGAATAGATTCCGTCCCCTCTACGAATTAACCTGCCCTCTATATATAGTGGCGGCCTGGGTCCTCTTCCCTTATTTTTCGACGGGAAGGGATCCCACAACGGCCAATTTTAAAGGGGACACGGGACCATGCTTCTCCTGCCCGAAAGTAGTCTTCCCCTGCAATGCCAAGCTAGGCATGCATGCATACCTAATTGATCGTCTCCATTTGCCCCTTCAGCTAGAATTTGAAGACAATGAAGTGGTGATGGATTACAATGATCCCAGCTCAGCTACAAGTAGAATGGAAGCAGATGCAACAGAAGCTAAGGATGTTGGAAATGTGCCACCACCAGTTCCAGACCTCAAAACTCGAGCGAATCAAATGGCTATTCTAGTTAGCTCTGTCCAAGTAATGGAGAAGAACTTCTCGAAGATTCTGCAAAATAATAAGTGTTTGGAGAGGATCGTGGAAACAAAGTTTCATGTTTTGGATGTCGAAGTGACTGAGATATCTGCTAGTGTTGATCAGCTCAAGCATGAAGTTGATCATATGAAGACACCCAGTTCTACTAGCGATCATGAAGAATCACCTCCTCACACTACCACTTAGTTCAACACCAAGTCCCAGTCCAAAGTTGTGCTAGTGTCGGAAGCAAGACGAACTTCATTAGCTCAGGCACCTGCACCTTCAGCTTCAGCCCCAGCTCGAGCACCTCAAATATCCACTCCTCCAGCTCCAGGATATTCAGCAGAAGGTTTCGTGGACGCTCTTGTGTCGACTCCATCATCAGCTGCCTAGAGAGATGATTAGCTCTATACTTTTGAACATTTTGGTAACTTGTTGCCAAATGGGAGAAATGTATGGATCATAGGGCTTCGAGAGATAGAGCTTTTGACTTTATTTGCTCTCATTTTGGTCTTTCAAAACTTTGATCTTTTGCATGACATTATACTTGTTCGTGTGTTTGATCATACGCTTTCCTTGGTTGATGCCACGTTATTATCTTTTAGCTATATATGTGATTATCATTCACTTATCTCTTTGGTGTCACGTGCATTACTATTCATTCTTATCATATATGCACACCACCAAGTTGTATGCGACATGGAAGAGTGACCCATGATTCTAATTGATAGTGCATTTGCATTCAAAAGCAAATTATAAATAATGCACAAATTTAGGGGGAGCTATTAATTTTCACATACTTCTCAGACCGTCGATGCTAATCATTGATTATATCTTTTGTTGAAGCTTTGATATATATGTTGACATCAATTACCAAAAAAGGGGATATTGAAAGCACAATTGCTCCCTAGGGTGGTTTTGATAATTGATCACAACATATGCATCATTGGAATAATATGTCTATCGAAGTATATTTCAGAAAAGTTGAAAAGATGCATTGGCTAAAGGATTATGTGGTGATGCCCCTTGATGCAAGAAATAAATAAGATTGGCCCAAACTTCAAGCTACAAGACTCTTCATTTTACATTTGTGAGAAATCATTTTTGAGTCCATAAGAAAGCCAATACTATTAAAAGGGGTGAGGTATTAATATGAACTGGTTTCTGAAGTGCTCAGAGATAGCCACCAAAAATACCCAATCATTTTTCCCACATAACCATTCTTCCAAAGTCTCATACTCAAAATTGGTGCCACCAACTTTCTTATTTCGGCCCTACCAATTTTCATGTCACACAGAACCCTAGCCAAACCACCAAATCGGTGCAACCAAAACCATGTCGGTTCTACCGAGTTGAGGTAACCAACTTTCTGTTGCCTCGGTACACAAAATCAAAATTTCCGAGTTTGAGTATTGGTGTTACAGAGTTGTCTTATCTGACCGTTAGCCACCTTTTTTGTGTCAACGAGTTGAGTATATCGGTTCCATCGAGATTCAAAAGTTGTTGCCTTTAGTGCAAGTCTGTACCACTGAGTTCATGACTTCGGTGTCACCGATTTGGCCACTTTAGGTGTAACGGTTGGATTTTGTGGGAAGCCTATACATACCCCTTCAACCACCTCTCCTTCAAGAGAGATGCACTCAGAACACACACTTCATTGCCAGATCCATTTTTCTAAGAGAGAGCAACCTACTCATGTGTTGAGACCAAGATATTCCAATCCTATCATTTGAAACTTGATCTCTAGCCTCCTAGTTGCTTTCCACCAAATAAATCTCTCCTACCCATGCCTATTCTGTGAGGGAGTGATTGTGTGTTGAGGAAACTATCTCTAGAATCACAAGAGCAAGGAATTCATTGTTCTACCACATCCATTACCTTTTGGAGGGTGGTGCCTCCTAGATTGATTCGGTGGCGCTTGGGAGCCTCCTACTTCATGTTGTGGAGTTGAACCAACATGTTTGTAAGGGAAAGGACTTCTCCTACATTTTGAAGATCTACCGTCAGTAAGGCTAGTCCTCCGTGGGCGAAATCCATGATGGAATAGATAAGGCCGCTTCTTTGTGGACCCCTTGTGGGTGGAGCCCTCGGTGGACTCTCGTAGACATTACCATTCGTGGGTTGAAGTTTCCACTAACATGGTTGTACGATAGCGCCAGCTATCGGAACCATGCCAAAAATCGCCGTGTCAACCTCATGCGTTTGATCTCCCTACCTTACTCCTTTTATTTACACTTGCATGTTTTACATTCCGCTGTTATACTCTTAGAACTGCGCGTGTAGGGTGTACTTGACTTGCCATAATTGATAAAACTGGCCCACAACTAAAATTGGGAAAAGGCTATTTTTTTATCTTGTCAAGTAGTCTAATTACCCCCCACCCTCCAGACATACTTTCGATCCTACAGTTTGGGATTGGTGGAGGGAGGTGCTGTTCAATGGAGGCTCGGAGAATCCTATTCATAGGCGGTTGAGGGGAGTACCATGACAGAGCTATATCTCGTCTAGATCACATTGAACCAGAGGGTCAGCAGGTGGTTACGACAGTTGGGACAGCTACAACAAGTTCTGGGGTTCCCATATTTCACCTAAATGAGCTCAATGCTCTGCTAATGCTGCACCTCAATGGGACGGCGCTCACGGGTGAGGCGGCTATAGTTGGCGCGCTCTGGTGCATCCATGCTACAGTGTCAGTCTTACAGAGCAGGGCAACAGGTTGCAGGCTGCACAAGGGCGTCACGGAACTTGCAGAGGCGATGGACGGAAGGCTGGCACCGGCGAGCCAGCTCATCACCGACGCCCAGGTGCGGCCAAACGAGCGTGTGACACAAGGATAAGCCCGGGGGAACAAGGAGAAAGCACCAGCGCGCGACACTGGTGAGATTATGGTCGAACATGACCGGTCACTCATCCAGTGCACGCCAGGTGCTCGATAGAATGCAAACGACATGAGGATAACTAGTTTGCAACTAAAACTTGGAGGGGAGGATTCTCATATCTTCTAGAGGCTGTCTGAATTAATTCAAAACTTTTGGGGCAGAAAAAGATGTGTTTTCATCAAAAAGGTCAAATCTGATCCAAATTTCAGTGGAACAAAATTTGAATAATTTGAATTGCAAAACAAAAAGTTTATGGAGAAATAGGTTGAGGGTACCTAGGGCTATCATGGATAGCTTACTTGGGGCAGAAGCTCAGGATAAATATAGGTTCCTTTGCCAATATTTGGTTCGAAAAATTATTAATAAAAATTCCTAGAGTTATTTTAATATAGATAAAACTAAAAAACACATCCGAAATTTTGTGAAATTGTTTCACATGATGTTCTTAGGACAGAAGAGGGTCATTGGAATGAAAACTTTGAAATTAAAAGAGGGAAGGAAAGATTGAGAATTCAGAGGAAAACCTTGAGGATAAACCAATTTGAGAATTTCAAATAACATAAGAGATGAAATACTCACAATAAGATTTCTCTCATGTAAGAAGTAGGTAGAGGCTCTTGGCAAACTAGATGTTATTTAAAGTAATCTCATAAGAAATTTTCTCAAGAATAAAGTTTCCCAAAAGAGTCCAAGAAGGTTTTATAAAAATTCCAATAACTCTCTTTAAAAATAAATAAACCTTCAAAATACGAAGTAAATTTTTTGTCGGTGTTAGAACACCTACCCCCTTAGGAAAAATATCTCCCCCGAGATTTCAGCCATCCTTCAAGCAAGTGTGGACGTTCTACCCGCACGAATTCCTCTCTTTCCCAAGTTGCTTCATCTTCAGTGTGATTTCTCCATTGAACTTTGTAAAATCGGGCTACCTTTTGACGTTTCCTTTTTCTGATTCTTCCAAGATTTTTACTGGGTGCTCACAATAAGTAAGGTTTGGTTGAACATCCTTGTTGTTGTGTGGTACTCGTTTGTCTGGGTTTCTCACGCACTTCCTCAACTGTGATATGTGAAACATGTCATGTACGTCTGACAATTCAATCAGTAGTTCTAGCTGGTAGGCTAGCTTGCCTCTCCGTGCAATTATTCGGAAAGGTCCGATGAAGCGAGGTGCCATTTTTCCTTTGATCTTAAATCTTTGAAGACCCCTTTGTTGGAGACACTCGGAGGTATACATACTCATTTGGCTCAAACCTGACGTCTCGATGCTTTTGATCATAATAACTCTTGTGACAACGCTGGGCCGTTTTGTGTTTGTCTCTGATGATTTTCACTTTGTCTTAGGCTTCTTGAAGCATCTGCCGGCCGAAGATACGGCCATCACCAGTCTGCCATCAATTCAGCGCTATATGACATCTTCGTCCATACATGGCTTCAAAGGGTGACATTTGTAGACTGGCCTGATAACTGTTGTTCTACGAAAACTCGGCATACGATAGGCTGTCTTCCCAACTGGTCCCATATCTCAGAACACACACCCTGAGCATGTCTTATGCATGGGGTTATGAAGCTCAAAAAAGCATTTATCAAAATTAGGATCCATTAGCTTCATTTTGTGAAAGGCAATGCATTTATGGAAAATGGTCTCAAGATTTTTCAGTGAATAGTCATGATATATTTTCTCTAAGTTTTTCCACAAACTGTGAGCACACTCAAAATTTAGCAATTGATTAAGCACATTTATTGGCAATCCTCTATTTATTGGATTTACAGTTTTAAGATTACCAAGCATATCAATATCTTAATTATGAGAAGGATGCAAACGATCAATGGGAGGCTCATCGGGATATTCAACATATTTGCGCAAATGGAATTTATCAAATATATCAAGCATTTCATGTTTCCATAGTCTAAAATATTCCCCATCAAGAATAGGCACTTTACAACTAATATTCCCCAAACTAGGCACATCCATATTCCTCCAACGGTGTTTAAACCAACATTTTGTAGACCTTGCTGTGACACCAATTGAGAGATTGATAGAAGAGGTGTCTAGAGGGGGGTGAATAGACTACTTGCATTATAAAAATCCTATCCTTTTCCCAATTTAATGGTTGGCAGATTTTAGCGATTCTAACAAGTCTAGTTTACCCTAAACATGCTAGTAACCTAATTTGGCAGCAGAAAGTGAAGGCATTGCACATGTAGTAAGGAGTAGAGCTTAGGAAGATCAAACGCAAAGAAGTTGACACGACAATTTTTGGCATGGTTCCGATAGGTGGCATTATCGTACGTCCATGTTACTGGACACTTCAACCCACAGATGGTAACGTCTGCGAGAGTCCACGCAGGGCACCACCCACAAGGGGTCCACGAAGAAGCAGCCTTGAATATTCCACCACGGCTTCCGTCCGCATAGGACTAGCCTCACTCATGGTAGATCTTCATGACGTAGGCGATCTCCTTGCTGTTACAAACATCTTGGATCAACTCCACAACACGAAGTAGGAGGCTCCCAAGCGCCACCTAACCAATCTAGGAGGCACCACCCTCCAAAAGGTAATAGATGTGGTAGAACGATGAACTCCTTGCTCTTGTGCTTCTAAAGATAGTCTGTTCATCAGTCAATCACTCTCTCTCAGATTTGGCAGGGTTAGGAGAGATTGATCTTGTGGAAATAAACTTGGGGAGTCTAGAAGTCAAGGTTCAAATGATTGGAATGGAATCTCTTGATCTCAACACATGAGTAGGTGGCTCTCTCTCAGAAAAATGGATCTCGCAAGTGTAAGTGTGTTCTGAGTGCTTCCTCTGCGAATGAGAGGTAGGTGGAGGGATATATATAGGCATCCTCCAAAATCCAACCGTTACGCCATAATTGACCAACTCAGTGACACCGAAGTTACAAACTCGATGGTACCAACTTGGTCAAAAGGTAGCAACTTTGAATCTTGGTGCAACCGATATACAAACTCGGTAGAATCAAAAAGGTGACTCACAATCAGATGGTACAACTCGGTGGCACCAATACCGAAACTCAGAAATTCCGATTTTGTGTACCGAGCAACAGAAGGTTGGTCACCCAAACTCGGTAGCACCGATGGAGATTCGGTTGTACCGAAGAGGTAGGGTGCTGGGATCTCTCTAAGTGTAAAATAGGTATGGACGAGTGAGAAATGCCGTGGCACCGATTTTCCATATTTGGCTTGGGATACATATATTTTGTGGAAGAGTGGCTGAGTATTTTTAGAGGCTATATCTATGCACTTGAGCAACCAATTCATCATAATATCTCATCCCCGTTTAATAGTGTTGGCTTTCCTATGGACTCAAATTTGATTTCTCACAAATATAAAATTAAGAGTCTTCTTGCTTGAAGCTTTAGCCAATCCTATTCCTTCCTTCATCAAAGGGTCATCTCGACACAATCCTGCAGCCAAACCTCAGTGTGGACTAAACCTGAAATATACTAGCTAAAAGTGTTAGTCCAAGAGACAATGTATGTTGTAATGAATTATCAAAACCACCAAGGGCGCATATTGTGCTTTCAACCTTAAATCAATCTTGGAGAAAACTTCAGCTTGAGCAAGGTGGTCTAATAAATCATTTATTTGAGACAACGGGTACTTATTCTTGATAGTGGCCATGTTGAGGGCTCGATAATCAACGTAGATCCTTAGCGTTCCATCTCTCTTTTTAGCAAACAATACTGGTGATCCCCATGGTGAGGAGTTGGGCCTAATATAACCCATGGACAAGATTTCTTTTATTTTCTTTTTTAGTTCAACCAATTCATTTGGTGCCATTCGGTAAAGCTTCTTATAAAATGGAGTTGTGACATGTACAAGTTCAATGACGAACTCTATCTCCCGATCTAGCAGCATACCTGGCAATTCTTCTAGAAATACAACTAGGAATTCAAACACTAGAGAAACTTTTCTCAGTTCTGACGTAACCACTTTATTTATTCTGGCTTGAGGTAGTGCGGGTCCCTCCATGGGTGCGACTCTTACTTTCTTTCCATGATGATAGGTGAGAGTAACAGTCTGGTTGAAACAGTCAATAAAGCTTTTGTTTCTATTCAACCAATCCATTCCCATAATAATACGCACATTGTTGCTTTCTATCACAATAAGGTTTGCCCTAAATTTCAAACCTTCAATTTCAATAATAACACCTTGGAAGTAACTCTGAGTGACTTGCTGTACTCTCGGTGATTTGATGGTCATTGAATTTTCCAAAGGGAGAATCAAAAAAACTGTGTTTCAAGGAAAATATCTTTGAAATGAACGAATGGGAAGCTCGAGAATCAAGCAAAATTGTGGAAGGAATTGTGTTAACAAGAAACTTACCGAGTACAATGTCCGGTGCATTCATAGCCTCTTCCATAGCCGCATGGTTCACGTGGCCCTTCTTGTGATTGTTTTTGCGGTTGAAATTGTTGCCATTCGGAGTTGAGCTGTTATTGTGGTTGTTCGGCTTTGGTGCCGTACTTCCTGATTTTGGGCACTCCCTGGCAAAATGTCCTTCTTCACCACAAGAAAGAAACTTAACTCCTGTGCAGTAAGTGAATTCCTTGTTCTTTGCATGATAATTATTATTTGGGAGAGGAGTTGATGTTGGCGCTCGTGGCACTGAAATTTTCTGGGTCTTAGTCTTCTGCCCATTGTTACGGAATTGTGAAGATTATTGTGACGGCGCTTGTGAATGTTGTCCATAGTGCGACGTTGGGTCTCAGGTACAATCGCCATGTCAACGAGTGTCCTGAAATCTGGAAATGTATGGAAAACTAGTTGACACTTCAATGTTGGTGCGACTGCATCTAGGAATTTCTCCATTTTCTTTCCTTGTGTCATGTGCTCATTGCTAAAATAGCGAGACAGCTGATTCAATGGATCCAGATACTCCATCAGAGTTGAACACTGTTGTTTGAGGTCTTCAAATGCGCCCTTCTTAATTTTCATAACACTGTTGGAATATGCGCCCATGAAAACTTTCCTTGAATTCTCCAATGTAATGTTGTTCTCATTTGGGTGTCCGCGTAGTAATTTTCCTACCAAGACGCTGCTGCTCCAGTCGGATAATGTGGTGTGTACAATACCTTCTCGTGGTCTGAGCATTGTGCAATAATTAATTTCCTGCCGATATCATGTAGCCAATCACCAGCTTCCATCAGCTTATGAACATGAGAGAAAACCATGGGACGAGTCTTCTGTAGTTTAGCCAATCGGGAATGCTGTTGAGGAGGTCCACGGTGATTTTCCATGTTCAAAAGTTGATTCATCATCTCCTCGTGTTGTTGCTGACTTTGTTCATACACGCGACATACTTGCAAATTGTTAAGTCACTGTCCTGCTGATTTGACTGGCCTTGAGTTAAATTATTGCTTGTGTGAGCGAAATGATTTCTTCTAGCGGACTTGCATGGAGGGAGTCCAGTAACGATGCATTTTTATTCTGGGGCGTTGTTGCAAAAATAATATGAGTAAAATCCAAGCCAAAGAGGAAATAATCTTTGCAAACCAAAATGAGATACCCCAAATATTTTTCCATAAAACATTGTCGTGTTCTGAGAAGGACCGTAGATACATATCTTACAACAACCATAATTATACAATACATCACTCAGGATGTGCATAGATATTCCTTACATGTTATTTGGGCTAGTGCACTTCTCCATATTGTACATGATGCAAACGACTACTTCTCTTGTAATGCCTCAGATGTAACGCTTGCCATATTTGGAACCTTTCCTATTTTGGAACCATGTTTTCAATGCTATAAGAGTTATCATTTCATGTGGCTTTGTTTTGTGTCCCCATCTTGCATCATGGCATTCATTGCATTCATAACAATCCCATTGTGATGTTGTTGTTGTTTGATCCATTATGAATGCTGGTGTGCTTGTGTTTGATGTGGTGGTGTTTTCCAAACTATGTTGCTTTCAAACAAGGTTTCAAAACCCCTTCTCCATTATTAGTTGAGCTCATGAATTAACTTGTCAAAACCTGTTTTAAAAATGTTGTTCATTTGTTGCTTTATCTTGTGTGTGAAGGGGTGTTGTCTTGGGGTTTTAAAACTAAGCCATATAGGGTTTTTCCAACAAAACTGCATATTAAATTCGGTTTGAATTTAATTTAGTTGCTCCAAAAATCAGTTTTATATTTTATTTAAATAGGGCAGAATTCCCTTATGCCCTAGGTATTTTTATTTTGTTTTCTTCAAACCCCTGTGTGGCTGTGTGCATTTTTGTTTGAAGGTGTTATTTGAAAATGAGAGAAACCTTTTGTTTTATTTCTCTGTTACCAGGCGCCAGGTGGGCTGGCTCCTTCTTCCCCTGGCCCATCTCCTTCTTTCCTCGCGTGCAGCCCAGCCCACGATCGTCTCCCTCCTCGGGCTGTCGTCAGTGTGTGCGACCGAAGCTCCACCACCGATCCTTTTTCTCTTTGATCTAGCGGCTCCAAGCGCGCATCCCAAGGCCATATAAGCAGGCAGGCGTCCCCCTCGCAACCCTAGGGTTCCATTTTCCTCCTCCTCTCCTTTGTGGCGCCGTCGGGGGCGCTCCCGAGTAGCTCCACCGCCATGGCCGGCTCCGGTTGAGCTCGTCACCGACAGGATTGACGCCGTCTCTGCTTCCCCGACAGGACCAGGAGCACGCGGTGGCCACGAGTGCTCCATTCCCGAAGAGATCTCGCGACGGGAGAAGCTTCATCGACCGCACCGACGGCACCTCCTTCCTCCACTCCGGCGGCCTCCTTCTGCAGCACCTCATCGTGGGCACCTTCTTCCTCCACGGCGAGCCCCTCTCCTCGAAACCCTAGGTGACGTGCGAGTTCCCTCTCTTCCCCTCTCCGCGAGTAGTGTGCTGCCGGCGTGTTTGTGCACCGGTGACCACCATCGTCGGCGCATCTCTGCAAAAGCAGAGCGGGGCCCGCCCTTTTTCGTGCTTAGTTGGTTTGAGTTCCCCCTCTGGGGCAGTAGCATCGCACCAGATCAGGTGGTTTGAACTCCGAGCGCAGATCGACAGGGCGCGGGTTCGAACCCCCGCACACCCCCTTTTATTTTTCCTGTGGATTTTGCTAGTAGCAGTTCTTGGCAGAGAGAGCTTACCTTGTTTCCTTCTTCTCCTCTGTCGAGAACAGAGGTGTTAGTCCAGTGGTGCACAGTCGTGTTGTGGTGCTAGGGGTTGTGGGTTCGAACCCCAGCAAACCCCCATTTTTTCCCTTGTTTTCTCTTCGACTGGTGCTAGTGTAGCGCTCCTTACCTAGGGTGATATCCCTGTTAGCTCAACTACACGTGAGTAGTGAAGTGGTAGGAGTCTGTTGCTGTGACAGGGAGGTTGTGGGCTCGAATTCCTTCTTCCTCCTTTTTTTTATCTTGTTTATTTTGTTGTTTATTTCTTTTGCTGTTTATTTCATGTTGTTAGTTAAGTGAGGGGGTTTATTCCTTTTGAGGCTTAGCTTGTATGCATGTATGTGTGTGATGCATATGTACGTGCATGGTAGTGTGTATGTGTGTGAGTGCACATGAGTGAATGTGTGCACACATGTGAGTGTGTGTGTGTGTGCATGTGGGTGCACATATGCACATGTGCAAGAGGGCCTAGCCTCTCAAGTTGCACCCCTCCTTGTAGTGTTTGAGTGTGTATGTGCATTTGTGTGTGTGTGAGCACATATATGTGTGTGTATGTGCTCATGCATGTGTGTGTGTTTGCATGGGTGCATATGCACTTGTGCATGAGGGCTAACCCCTCATGCTTGCCACATTGGAATGATGTGGTTGTGTGTGGGGCTTGTATAGTGCATGTATAGGTGTAGGAGTGTGTGGTATGATTCTACATACACTACAGGAATCAGCTTCTTTGCCGTCTGCCATCACAGACGGCAAAGACAAAATCCCGGACGGCAAAGACAAAAGCACAAACGGCAAAGATTCTCACGGCCGGCAAAAACTCCGCGTCAGCCTACGACGGCATAGGACCTTCTTTGCCGTCTGCCCCCCCAAAGCGGACGGCAAAGCTCTTTGCCGTCAGCTTTCCATAGGAGCAGTCGGCAAAGTGCTCGAGACGACAGCCGACAGGCGTTGCCTCCGTTAGTGGTTAACGGAGGCTTTGCCGTGTGCCTCCCCCTCCATCTTTGCCGTCTGCCTCCCCCTCCATGTTTGCCGTCTGCCTACTCCTCCCCTCCCCCTCCATCTTTGCCGTCTGCCTACTCCTCCCCTCCCCCTCCACTCTTTGCCGTCTGCCTCTCCCCCCTCCACTCTTTGCCGTCTGCCTCCTCCCCCCCTCCTCTGTGCCCTCTTCTTTGCCGTCTGCCCACCCTGGAGGCTGACGGCAAAGAGACTATATAGACACCCCAGGATGCACAGCTGGCTGCCATGTGGCACCTTTGCCATGTGCCAGCTGATGGCACATGTCTTTGCCATCAGCTCGCAGACGACAAAGAGCCCATATAGTACCTGTTTTTTTGTTTCATATTATTTCATAGCACACACACACACACACACACACACACACATATATATATATATATTTGACATCACATTTATATAATTCACCACACATATATGATATATAGTTCACCACACATATACTTGCGAACACATATATATATATATATAATTCACCACACATATATGATATATAGTTCACCACACATATACTTGCGAACACACATATATATATATATATATAATTCACCACACATATATGATATACATATAAATCAATGTACATCCCCATATATGCAAAGAACCAACATACAAAGTATTGCACTGTTTATCCATATATACATATACATATTGTGCGACATTGTTCATCAACTCAAATGAAAACTAGATGATATACATATATAGTTCATCCATCGACATTGTTCAACTCCATGAATGCCAGCTTCCATGCATGTAGTATATCCAATCTGCAAAAATGTGAATAAGAAAGTCAGAACAAGAACAAAATATGATGTTTTTCAGCTAATTATGTCATTTTTAGCGGAAAACAAGCTAAGAATATAATATTCATGAGCTAACCAAGGTTCTTATGCCATTTTTAGCTTATTATGGTATTTTGGAGCTAAATGGGTTTACTAAAGCAAGGATAATATGAAAGAGGAGAAGAAAGAGGAGGAGGAGGAGAAGAAGAAGAAATCAAGAAGGAGGAGAAGGAGGAGGAGGAGAAGGACTAGAAGGTCCTTGGCCTTCTCCTCCTCCCCCTCCTCCTTCTCCTTCTTCTCTTCTTCTTCTTCTTCTTCTTCTTCTTTCTTTTCATTTTTCCTATTTCTTCTCCTCTTCTCCTCTTGTTGTATCTAAATTACCTAATTATGTCTTTTTGGAGCTAAATGGGCTAATTATCCCATTTTAGAGGAAAACAAGCTAGGTATATAATATTCATGAGCTAACCAAGGTTCTTATGCCATTTTGAGCTTATTATGGTATTTTGGAGCTAAATGGGCTAATTATGTCATTGTTGGGGAAATTAAAGCAAGGATAATATGAAAGAGGAGAAGAAAGAGGAGGAGTAGGAGGAGAAGAAGAAGAATTCCAGAAGAAGGAGGAGAAGGAGGAGAAGGAGGAGGAGGAGAAGGACTAGAAGGTGCTTGTCCTTCTCCTTCTCCTCCTCCTCCTCCTCCTCCTTCTTCTCTTCTTCTTCTTCTTCTTGTTCTTCTTCTTCTTTCTTTTTATTTTGCTTATTTCTTCTCCTCTTCTCCTCTTGTTGGAGCTAAATTACCTAATTATGTCTTTTTGGAGCTAAATGGACTAATTATCCCATTTTAGAGGAAAACAAGCTAAGTATATAATATTCATGAGCTAACCAAGGTTCTTATGCCATTTTGAGCTTATTATGGTATTTTGGAGCTAAATGGGCTAATTATGTCATTATTGGGTTAATTAAAGCAAGGATAATATGAAAGAGGAGAAGAAAGAGGAGGAGGAGGAGAAGAAGAAGAAATCAAGAAGTAGGAGAAGGAGGAGAAGGAGGAGGAGGAGAAGGACTAGAAGGTCCTTGGCCTTGTCCTCCTCCTCGTCCTTCTCCTTCTTCTCTTCTTATTCTTCTTCTTCTCTCTTTTCATTTTGCCTATTTCTTCTCCTCTTCTCCTCTTGTTGGATCTAAATTACCTAATTATGTCTTTTTTGAGCTAAATGGGTTAATTATCCCATTTTAGAGGAAAACAAGCAAAGTATGTAATATTCATGAGCTAACCAAGGTTCTTATGCCATTTTGAGCTTATTATGGTATTTTGGAGCTAAATGGGCTAATTATGTCATTGTTGGGGAAATTAAAGCAAGGATAATATGAAAGAGGAGAAGAAACAGGAGGAGGAGGAGAAGAAGAAGAAATCAAGAAGGAGGAGGAGATGGAGGAGAAGGAGGAGGAGGAGAAGGACTAGAAGGTCCTTGGCCTTCTCCTTCTCCTCCTCCTCCTCCTCCTTCTGCTTCTTCTCTTCTTCTCCTCTTCTCCTCTTGTTGGAGCTAAATTACCTAATTATGTCTTTTTTAGCTAAATGGGCTAATTATCCCATTTTAGAGGAAAACAAGCTAAGTATATAATATTCATGAGCTAACCAAGGTTCTTATTTCATTTTGAGCTTATTATGGTATTTTGGAGCTAAATGGGCTAATTATGTCATTGTTGGGGAAATTAAAGCAAGGATAATATGAAAGAGGAGAAGAAATAGGAGGAGGAGGAGGAGAAGAAGAAATCAATAAGAAGGAGGAGAAGGAGGAGGAGGAGGAGAAGAAATCAAGAAGGAGGAGGAGAAGGAGGAGGAGGAGCAGGACTAGAAGGTCCTTGGCCTTCTCCTTCTCCTCCTTCTCCTTCTTCTCTTCTTCTTCTTCTTCTTCTTCTTCTTTCTTTTCATTTTGCCTATTTCTTCTCATCTTCTCCTCTTGTTGGAGCTAAATTACCTAATTATGTCTTTTTGGAGCTAAATGGGCTAATTATCCCATTTTAGAGGAAAACAAGCTAAGTATTTGACATTCATGAGCTAACCAAGGTTCTGATGCCATTTTGAGGTTATTATGGCATTTTGGACCTAAATGGGCTAATTATGTCATTGTTGGGGAAATTAAAGTAAGGATAATATGAAAGAGGAGAAGAAAGAGGAGGAGGAGGAGGAGAAGCAGAAATCAAGAAGAAGGAGGAGAAGGAGGAGAAGGACGAGGAGGAGAAGGACTAGAAGGTCCTTGGCCTTCTCCTTCTCCTCCTCCTCCTCCTCCTTCTCCTTCTTCTCTTCTTCTTCTTCTTCTTCTTTCTTTTCATTTTGCCTATTTCTTCTCCTCTTCTCCTCTTATTGGAGCTAAATGACCTAATTATGTCTTTTTGGAGCTAAATGGGCTAATTATCCCATTTTAGTGGAAAACAAGCTAAGTATATAATATTCATGAGCTAACCAAGGTTCTTATGCCATTTTGAGCTTATTATGGTATTTTGGAGCTAAATGGGCTAATTATGTCATTGTTGGGTTAATTAAAGCAAGGATAATATGAAAGAGGAGAAGAAAGAGGAGGAGGAGGAGAAGAAGAAGAAATCAAAAAGAAGGAGGAGAAGGAGGAGAAGGAGGAGGAGAAGGACTAGAAGGTCCTTGGCCTTCTCCTCCTCCTCCTCCTCCTCCTTCTCCTTCTCATTCTTCTCTTCTTCTTCTTCTTCTTCTTCTTCTTTCTTTTCATTTTGCCTATTTCTTCTCTTCTTCTCCTCTTGTTGGATCTAAGTTACCTAATTATGTCTTTTTGGAGCTAAATGGGCTAATTATCCCATTTTAGAGGAAAACAAGCTAAGTATATAATATTCATGAGCTAATCAAGGTTCTTGTGCCATTTTGAGCTTATTATGGTATTTTGGAGCTAAATGGGCTAATTATGTCATTGTTGGGTTAATTAAAGCAAGGATAATATGAAAGAGCAGAAGAAAGAGGAGGAGGAGGAGAAGAAGAAGAAATCAATAAGAAGGAGGAGAAGGAGGAGAAGGAGGAGGAGGAGGAGGAGAAGGACTAGAAGGTCCTTGGCCTTCTCCTCCTCCTCCTTCTTCTCTTCTTCTTCTTCTTCTTCTTCTTCCTTCTTTTCATTTTGCCTATTTCTTCTCCTCTTCCCCTCTTGCTGGAGCTAAATTACCTAATTATGTCTTTTTGGAGCTAAATGGGTTAATTATCCCATTTTAGAGGAAAACACGAAAAGTATATAATATTCATGAGCTAACCAAGGTTCTTATGCCATTTTGAGCTTATTATGGTATTTTGGAGCTAAATGGACTAATTATGTGATTGTTGGGGAAATTAAAGCAAGGATAGTATGAAAGAGGATAAGAAAGAGGAGGAGGAGGAGGAGAAGAAGAAGAAATCAAGAAGAAGGAGGAGAAGGAGGAGAAGGAGGAGGAGGAGAAGGACTAGAAGGTCCTTGGCCTTCTCCTTCTCCTCCTCCTCCTCCTCCTCCTTCTCCTTCTTCTCTTCTTCTTCTTGTTCTTGTTCTTCTTCTTTCTTTTCATTTTGCCTATTTCTTCTCCTCTTCTCCTCTTGTTGGAGCTAAATTACCTAATTATGTCTTTTTGGAGCTAAATGGGCTAATTATCCCATTTTAGAGGAAAACAAGCTAAGTATATAATATTCATCAGCTAACCAAGGTTCTTGTGCCATTTTGAGCTTATTATGGTATTTTGGAGCTAAATGGGCTAATTATGTCATTGTTGGGGAAATTAAAGCAAGGATAATATGAAAGAGGAGAAGAAAGAGGAGGAGGAGGAGAACAAAAAGAAATCAAGAAGAAGGAGGAGAAGGAGGAGGAGGAGAAGGAGGAGGAGGAGAAGGACTAGATGGTCCAAGGCCTTCTCCTCCTCCTCCTCCTCCTCCTTCTCCTTCTTCTTCTTATTTTTTTTTCTTATCCTTTCTCCTTCTTCTTCTTCTTCTTTCTACGTCTTCTTCTTCTCCTTCTTCTTTCTTCTCCTTCCCTTCCTTTTCCTTCTTCTTTTCTTCTTCTTCTTCTTCTTCTTCTTCTTCTTCTTCTCCTTCCCTTCCTTTTCCTTCTTCTTCTTCTTCTTCTTCTTCTTCTTCTTCTTCTTCTTCTTCTTCTTCTTCTTCTTCTTCTCCTTCTTTCTTCTCCTTCCCTTCTTTTTCCTTTTAAACCCCCCTGTTCGTGCGCCACCACAACATAAGCCCCCCTGTTTGCCTGGATCCCTTTTAACCCCCCAGTTGTGCTAAACATATTGCTAATGCCCCCCTTTGAGTTGATTAGCTCTACATTAAGGAAATAATAGCACCGACTAGTCTAACTATTTTCTGAAATGACAAAACTTCCCGCCCTCATCTAGTATAAGTCACACGAGCTGGGCAGAAGCTGCTCCCGTTCTCTGCTTGTTCCCCTCCCTGACCTAGCCGCCCCAAGCGCTGCTGCGTCTCGCCTTCGCCGTAGCTGCCCCAGCCGCCGCATCTGCCATCCTTCAAGCAAGTGTGGACGTTCTGCCCGCACGAATTCCTCTCTTTCCCAAGTTGCTTCATCTTCAGTGTGATTTCTCCATTGAACTTTGTAAAATCGGGCTACCTTTTGACGTTTCCTTTTTCTGATTCTTCCATGATTTTTACTGGGTGCTCACAATAAGTAAGGTTTGGTTGAACATCTATGTTGTTGTGTGGTACACGTTTGTGTGGGTTGCTCACGCACTTCCTCAACTGTGATATGTGAAACATGTCATGTACGTCTGATAATTCAATCAGTAGTTCTTGTTGGTAGTCTACCTTGCCTCTCCGTGCAATTATTCGGAAAGGTCCGATGAAGCAAGGTGCCAATTTTCCTTTGATCTTAAATCTTTGAAGACCCCTTTGTTGGAGACACTCGGAGGTATACATACTCATTTGGCTCAAACCTGACGTCTCGATGCTTTTGATCATAATAACTCTTGTGACAACGCTGGGCCGTTTTGTGTTTGTCTCTGATGATTTTCACTTTGTCTTAGGCTTCTTGAAGCATCTGCGGGCCGAAGATACGGCCATCACCAGTCTGTCATCAATTCAGCGCTATATGGCATCTTCGTCCATACAGGGCTTCAAAGTGTGACATTTGTAGACTGACCTGATAACTGTTGTTCTAGGAAAACTCGGCATACGATAGGCTGTCTTCCCAGCTGGTCCCATATCTCAGAACACACACTCTGAGCATGTCTTATGCATGGGGTTATGAAGCTCAAAAAAACATTTATCAAAATTAGGATCCATTAGCTTCATTTTGTGAAAGGCAATGCATTTATGGAAAATAGTCTCAAGATTTTTCAGTGAATAGTCATGATATCTTTTCTCTAAGTTTTTCCACAAAGTTTGAGCACACTCAAAATTTAGCAATTGATTAAGCACATTTATTGGCAATCCTCTATTTATTGGATTTACAGTTTTAAGATTACCAAGCATATCAAGCTCTTAATTATGAGAAGGATGCAAACGATCAATGGGAGGCTCATAGGGATATTCAACATATTTGCGCAAATGAAATTTATCAAATATATCAAGCATTTCATATTTCCATAGTCTAATATATTCCCCATCAAGAATAGGCACTTTACAACTAATATTCCCCAAACTAGGCACATCCATATTCCTCCAACGGTGTTTAAACTAACATTTTGTAGACCTTGCTATGACACCTATTGAGAGATTGATAGAAGAGGTGTCTAGAGGTGGTGAGTAGACTACTTGAATTATAAAAATCCTATCCTTTTCCCAATTTAATGGTTGGCAGATTTTAGTGATTCTAACAAGTCTAGTTTACCCTACACATGCTAGTAACTAAATTTGGCAGCGGGAAGTGAAGGCATTGCACATGTAGTAAGGAGTAGAACTTAGGAAGATCAAACGCGAAGAAGTTGACACGAATTTTTTTGGCATGGTTCCGATAGGTGGCATTATCGTACGTCCATGTTACTGGACACTTCAACCCACAGATGGTAACGGCTGTGAGAGTCCACGTAGGGCGCCACCCACAAGGGGTCCACGAAGAAGCAGCCTTGAATATTCCACCACGGCTTCCGTCCGCATAGGACTGGCCTGCTCACTCATGGTAGATCTTCACGAAGTAGGCAATCTCCTTGCCCTTACAAACATTTTGGATCAACTCCACAACACGAAGTAGGAGGCTCCCAAGCGCCACCTAACCAATCTAGGAGGCACCACCCTCCAAAAGGTAATAGATGTGGTAGAACGATGAACTCCTTGCTCTTGTGCTTCTAAAGATAGTCTGGTCAACACTCAATCACTCTCTCACAGATTTGACAGGGTTAGGAGAGATTGATCTTGTGGAAATAAACTTGGGGAGTCTAGAAGTCAAGGTTCAAATGATTGGAATGGAATCTCTTGATCTCAACACATGAGTAGGTGGCTCTCTCTCAGAAAAATGGATCTCGCAAGTGTAAGTGTGTTCTGAGTGCTTCCTCTGCAAATGAGAGGTAGGTGGAGGGATATATATAGGCATCCTCCAAAATCCAACCGTTACGCCATAATTGACCAACTCAGTGACACCGAAGTTACAAACTCGATGGTACCAACTTGGTCAAAAGGTAGCAACTTTGAATCTTGGTGCAACCGATATACAAACTCGGTAGAATCAAAAAGGTGACTCACAATCAGATGGTACAACTCGGTGGCACCAATACAGAAACTCAGAAATTCCGATTTTGTGTACCGAGCAACAGAAGGTTGGTCACCCAAACTCGGTAGCACCGACGGGGATTCGGTTGTACCGAAAAGGTAGGGTGCTGGGATCTCTCTAAGTGTAAAATAGGTATGGACGAGTGAGAAATGCCGATGGCACCGATTTTCCATATTTGGCTTGGGATAGATATATTTTGTGGAAAAGTGGCTGAGTATTTTTAGAGGCTATATCTATGCACTTGAGCAACCAATTCATCATAATATCCCATCCCCGTTTAATAGTGTTGGCTTTCCTATGGACTCAAATTTGATTTCTCACAAATATAAAATTAAGAGTCTTCTTGCTTGAAGCTTTAGCCAATCCTATTCCTTCCTTCATGAAAGGGTCATCCCGACACAATCCTGCAGCCAAACCTCTATGTGGAGTAAACCTGAAATATACTAGCTAAAAGTGTTAGTCCAAGAGACAATGTATGTTGTCATGAATTATCAAAACCACCAAGGGCGCATATTGTGCTTTCAACCTTAAATCAATCTTGGAGAAAACTTCAGCTTGAGCAAGGTGGTCTAATAAATCATTTATTTGAGACAACGGGTACTTATTCTTGATAGTGGCCATGTTGAGGGCTTGATAATCAACGTAGAGCCTTAGCATTCCATCTCTCTTTTTACCAAACAATACTGGTGATCCCCATGGTGAGGAGTTGGGCCTAATATAACCCATGGACAAGATTTCTTTTATTTTCTTTTTTAGTTCAACCAATTCATTTGGTGCCATTCGGTAAAGCTTCTTATAAAATGGAGTTGTGACATGTGCAAGTTCAATGACGAACTCTATCTCCCGATCTAGCAGCATACCTGGCAATTCTTCTAGAAATAAAACTAGAAATTCAAACACTAGAGAAACTTTTCTCAGTTCTGACGTAACCACTTTATTTATTCTGGCTTGAGGTAGTGCGGGTCCCTCCATGGGTGCGACTCTTACTTTCTTTCCATGATGATAGGTGAGAGTAACAGTCTGGTTGAAACAGTCAATAAAGCCTTTGTTTCTATTCAACCAATCCATTCCCATAATAATACGCACATTGTTGCTTTCTATCACAATAAGGTTTGCCTTAAATTTCAAACCTTCAATTTCAATGATAACACCTTGGAAGTAAGTCTGAGGGACTTGCTGTACTCTCGGTGATTTGATGGTCATTGAATTTTCCAAAGGGAGAATCAAAAAAATTGTGTTTCAAGGAAAATATCTTTGAAATGAACGAATGGGAAGCTCGAGAATCAAGCAAAATTGTGGAAGGAATTGTGTTAACAAGAAACATACCGAGTACAATGTCCGGTGCATTCATAGCCTCTTCCATAGCCGCATGGTTCACGTGGCCCTTCTTGTGATTGTTTTTGCGGTTGAAATTGTTGCCATTCGGAGTTGAGCTGTTATTGTGGTTGTTCGGCTTTGGTGTCGTACTTCCTGATTTTGGGCACTCGCTGGCAAAATGTCCTTCTTCACCACAAGAAAGAAACTTAACTCCTGGACAGTAAGTGAATTCCTTGTTCCTTGCATGATAATTATTATTTGGGCGAGGAGTTCATGTTGGCGCTCGTGGCACTGAAATTTTCTGGGTCTTAGTCTTCTGCCCATTGTTGCGGAATTGTGAAGATTATTGTGACGGCGCTTGTGAATGTTGTCCATATTGCGACGTTGGGTCTCAGGTACAATCGCCATGTCAACGAGTGTCCTGAAATCTGGAAATGTATGGAAAACAAGTTGACACTTCAATGTTGGTGCGACTGCATCTAGGAATTTCTCCATTTTCTTTCCTTGTGTCATGTGCTCATTGCTAACATAGCGAGACAGCTGATTCAATGGATCCAGATACTCCATCAGAGTTGAACACTGTTGTTTGAGGTCTTCAAATGCGCCCTTCTTAATTTTCATAACACTGTTGGAATATGAGCCCATGAAAACTTTCCTTGAATTCTCCGATGTAATGTTGTTCTCATTTGGGTGTCCGCGTAGGAATTTTCCCACCAAGACGCTGCTGCTCCAGTCGGATAATGTGGTGCGTACAATACCTTCTCGTGGTCTGAGCATTGTGCAATAATTAATTTCCTATCGATATCATGCAGCCAATCACCATCTTCCATCTGCTTATGAGCATGAGAGAAAACCATGTGACGAGTCTTGTGTAGTTTAGCCAATTGGGAATGCTGTTGAGGAGGTCCACGGTGATTTTCCATGTTCGAAAGTTGATTCATCATCTCCTCGTGTTGTTGCAGACTTTGTTCATACACGCGACATACTTGCAAATTGTTAATTCACTGTCCTGCTGACTTGACTGGCCTTGAGTTAAATTATTGCTTGTGTGAGCGAAATGATTTCTTCTAGTGGACTTGCATGGAGGGAGTCCAGTAACGATGCATTTTTATTCTGGGCGTTGTTGCAAAAATAAAATGAGTAAAATCCAAGACAAAGAGGAAATAATCTTTGCAAACCAAAATGAGATACCCCAAATATTTTTCCATAAAACATTGTCGTGTTCTAAGAAGGACCGTAGATACATATCTTACAACAACCATAATTATACAATACATCACTCAGGATGTGCATAGATATTCCTTACATGTTATTTGGGCTAGTGCACTTCTCCATATCGTACATGATGCAAACGACTACTTCTCTTGTAATGCCCCAGTTGTAACGCTTGCCATATTTGGAAGCTTTCCTATTTTGGAACCATGTTTTCAATGCTATAAGAGTTATCATTTCATGTGGCTTTGTTTTGTGTCCCCATCTTGCATCATGGCATCCATTGCATTCATGACAATCACATTGCGATGTTGTTTTTGCTTGATCCATTATGAATGATGGTTTGCTTGTGTTTGATGTGGTGGTGTTTTCCAAACTATGTTGCTTTCAAACAAGGTTTCAAAACCCCTTCTCCATTATTAGTTGAGCTCATGAATTAACTTGTCAAAACCTGTTTTAAAAATGTTGTTCATTTGTTGCTTTATCTTGTGTGTGAAGGGGTGTTGTCTTGGGGTTTTAAAACCTAAGCCATATAGGGTTTTTTCCAACAAAACTGCATATTAAATTCTGTTTAGATTTAGTTTAGTTGCTCCAAAAATCAGTTTATATTTTATTTAAATAGGGCATAATTCCCTTATGCCCTAGGTATTTTTATTTTGCTTTCTTCAAACCCGTGTGTGGCTATGTGCATTTTTGTTTGAAGGTGTTATTTAAAAATGAGAGAAACCTTTTGTTTTATTTCTGTGTTACCAGGCGCCAGGTGGGCTGGCTCCCTCCTCCCCCTGGCCCATCTCCTTCTTTCCTCGCGTGCAGCCCAGCCCACGATCGGCTCCCTCCTCGGGCTGTCGTCACTATGTACGACCGAAGCTCCACCGCCGATCCTTTTTCTCTTGGATCTAGCGGCTCCAAGCGCGCATCCCAAGGCCATATAAGCAGGCAGGCGTCCCCCTCGCAACCCTAGGGTTCCATTTTCCTCCTCCTCTCCTTTGTGGCGCCGTCGGGGGCGCTCCCGAGTAGCTCCACCGCCATGGCCGGCTCCTGTTGAGCTCGTCACCGGCAGGATTGACGCCGTCTCTGCTTCCCCGACATGACCAGGAGCACGCGGTGGCCACAGGTGCTCCATTCCCGAAGAGATCTCGCGACGGGAGCAGCTTCATCGACCGCACCGACGGCACCTCCTTCCTCCACTCCGGCGGCCTCCTTCTGCAGCACCTCATCGTCGGCACCTTCTTCCTCCACGGCGAGCCCCTCTCCTCGGCACCCTAGGTGACGCGTGAGTTCTCTCTCTTCCCCTCTTCGCGAGTAGTGTGCTGCCGGCGTGTTTGTGCACCGGTGATCACCGTCGTCGGCGCATCTATGCAAAAGCAGAGCGAGGCCCGCCCTTTTTCGTGCTTAGTTGGTTTGAGTTCCCCCTCTGGGGCAGTAGCATCGCACCAGATCAGGTGGTTTGAACTCCGGGCGCAGATCGACATGGCGCGGGTTCGAACCCCCTCAGACACCCTTTTATTTTTCCTGTGGATTTTGCTAGTAGCAGTTCTTGGCAGAGAGAGCTTACTTTGTTTGCTTCCTCTCCTCTATCAAGAACAGAGGTGTTAGCCCAGTGGTGCACAGCCGTGTTGTGGTGCTAGGGGTTGTGGGTTCAAACCCTAGCAAACACCCATTTTTTTCCTTGTTTTCTCTTCGGCTGGTGCTAGTGCAGCGCTCCTTACCTAGGGTGATGTCCCTATTAGCTCAACTACACGTGAGTAGTGAAGTGGTAGGAGTCTATTGCTGTGACAGGGAGGTTGTGGGCTCGAACTCCTTCTTCCCCCTTTTTTATCTTGTTTATTTTGTTGTTTATTTCTTTTGCAGTTTATTTCATGTTGTTAGTTAAGCCAGGGGGGTTTATTCCTTTTGAGGCTTAGCTTGTATGCATGTATGTGTGTGATGCATGTGTACGTGCATGGTAGTGTGTATGTGTGTGAGTGCACATGAGTGAATGTGTGCACACATGTGAGTGTGTGTGTGTGCTTGTGGGTGCACATATGCACATGTGCAAGAGGGCCTAGCCTCTCAAGTTGCACCCTCCTTGTAGTGTTTGAGTGTGTATGTGCATTTTTGTGTGTGTGAGCACATATATGTGTGTGTATGTGCTCATGCATGTGTGTGTGTTTGCATGGGTGCATATGCACTTGTGCATGAGGGCCAACCCCTCATACTTGCCACATTGGAATGATGTGGTTGTGTGTGGGGCTTGTGTGGTGCATGTATAGGTGTAGGAGTGTGTGGTATGATTCTACATACACTACAGGAATCAACTTCTTTGCCGTCTGCCATCATAGACGGCAAAGACAAAATCCCGGACGGCAAAGACAAAAGCACAGGCGCCAAAGATTCTCACGGCCGGCAAAAATTCCGCGTCAGCCTACGACGGCATATGACCTTCTTTGCCGTCTGCCCCCCAAAGCGGACGGCAAAGCTCTTTGGCGTCACCTTTCCTTAGGAGCAGTCGACAAAGTGCTCGAGACGGCAGCCGACAGGCGTTGCCTCCGTTAGGGGTTAACGGAGGCTTTGCCGTCTGCCTCCCCCTCCATCTTTGTCGTCTGCCTCCCCCTCCATGTTTGCCGTCTGCCTACTCCTCCCCTCCCCCCCTCCATCTTTGCCGTCTGCCTACTCCTCCCCTCCCCCCTCCACTCTTTGCTGTCTGCCTCTCCCCCCCTCCACTCTTTGCCGTCTGCCTCCTCCTCCTCCCATCCTCTGTGCCCTCTTCTTTGCCGTCTGCCCACCCTGGAGGCTGACGGCAAAGAGACTATATAGACACCCCAGGATGCACAGCTGGCTGCCATGTGGCACCTTTGCCATCTGCCAGCTGATGGCACAGGTCTTTGCCATCAGCTGGCAGACGACAAAGAGCCCATATAGTACCTGTTTTTTGTTTTATATTATTTCACAGCACACACACACACACACACACACACACACACACACACACATATATATATATATATATATATATTTTACAACACATTTATATAATTCACCACACATATATGATATATAGTTCACCACACATATACTTGCCAACACATATATATAATTCACCACACATATATCATATACATATAAATCAATGTACATCCCCATATATCCAAAGAACCAACATACAAAGTATTGCACTGTTTATCCATATATACATATACATATAGTTCGACATTGTTCATCAACTCAAATGAAAACTAGATGATATACATATAAAGTTCATCCATCGACATTGTTCAACTCCATAAATGCCAGCTTCCATGAATGTAGTATATCCAATCTGCAAAAATGTGAATAAGAAAGTGAGAAGAAGAACAAAATATGATGTTTTTCAACTAATTATGTCATTTTTAGCGGAAAACAAGCTAAGTATAAAATATTCATGAGCTAACCAAGGTTCTTATGCCATTTTTAGCTTATTATGGTATTTTGGAGCTAAATGGGCTAATTATGTCATTGTTGGGTTAATTAAAGCAAGGATAATATGAAAGGGGAGAAGAAAGAGCAGGAGGAGGAGAAGAAGAAGAAATCAAGAAGAAGGAGGAGGAGGAGGAGGAAGAGAAGGACTAGAAGGTCCTTGTCCTTGTCCTCCTCCTCCTCCTTCTCCTTCTTCTCTTCTTCTTCTTCTTCTTCTTCTTTCTTTTCATTTTTCCTATTTCTTCTCCTCTTCTCCTCTTGTTGGAGCTAAATTACCTAATTATGTCTTTTTGGAGCTAAATGGGCTAACTATCCCATTTTAGAGGAAACCAAGCTAAGTATATAATATTCATGAGCTAACCAAGGTTCTTGTGCCATTTTGTGCTTATTATGGTATTTTGGAGCTAAATGGGCTAATTATGTCATTATTGGGGAAATTAAAGCAAGGATAATATGAAAGAGGAGAAGAAATAGGAGGAGGAGGAGAAGAAGAAGAGATAAAGAAGAAGGAGGAGAAGGAGGAGAAGGAGGAGGAGGAGAAGGACTAGAAGGTCCTTGGCCTTCTCCTTCTCCTCCTCCTCCTCCTTCTCCTTCTTCTCTTCTTCTTCTTCTTCTTCTTACTTCTTTCTTTTCATTTTGCCTATTTCTTCTCCTCTTCTCCTCTTGTTGGAGCTAAATTACCTAATTATGTATTTTTGGAGCTAAATGGGCTAATTATCCCATTTTAGAGGAAAACAAGCTAAGTATATAATATTCATGAGCTAACGAAGGTTCTTATGCCATTTTGAGCTTATTATGGTATTTTGGAGCTAAATGGGCTAATTATGTCATTGTTGGGTTAATTAAAGCAAGGATAATATAAAAGAGGAGAAGAAATAGGAGGAGGAGGAGAAGAAGAAGAAATCAAGACGAAGGAGGAGAAGGAGCAGGAGGAGAAGGACTAGAAGGTCCTTACCCTTCTCCTCCTCCTCCTCCTCCTCCTTCTCCTTCTCCTTCTCCTTCTTCTTCTTCTTCTTCTTCTTCTTCTTTATTTCTTTTCATTTTGCCTATTTCTTGTCCTCTTGTCCTCTTGTTGGAGCTAAATTACCTAATTATGTCTTTTTGGAGGTAAATGGGTTAATTATCCCATTTTAGAGGAAAACAAGCAAAGTATATAATATTCATGAGCTAACCAAGGTTCTTATGCCATTTTGAGCTTATTGTGGTATTTTGGAGCTAAATGAGCTAATTATGTCATTGTTGGGGAAATTAAAGCAAGGATAATATGGAAGAGGAGAAGAAAGAGGAGGAGGAGGAGAAGAAGAAGAAATCAAGACGAAGGAGGAGAAGGAGGAGAAGGAGCAGGAGGAGAAGGACTAGAAGGTCCTTGGCCTTCTCCTCCTCCTCCTCCTGCTCCTTCTCCTTCTTCTCTTCGTGTTCTACTTCTTCTTCTTCTTCTTCTTTCTTTTCATTTTGCCTATTTCTTCTCCTCTTGTCCTCTTGTTGGAGCTAAATTACCTAATTATGTCTTTTTGGAGCTAAATGGGCTAATTATCCCATTTTAGAGGAAAACAAGCTAAGTATATAATATTCATGAGCTAACCAAGGTTCTTATTTCATTTTGAGCTTATTATGGTATTTTGGAGCTAAATGGGCTAATTATGTAATTGTTGGGCAAATTAAAGCAAGGATAATATGAAAGAGGAGAAGAAAGAGGAGGAGAAGAAGAAATCAAGACGAAGGAGGAGAAGGAGGAGGAGGAGAAGGACTAGAAGGTCCTTGGCCTTCTCCTTCTCCTCCTCCTCCTCCTCCTTCTCCTTCTTCTCTTCTTCTTCTTCTTCTTCTTCTTCTTCTTCTTCTTCTTTCTTTTCATTTTGCCTATTTCTTCTCCTCTTCTCCTCTTGTTGGAGCTAAATTACCTAATTATGTCTTTTTCGAGCTAGATGGGCTAATTATCCCATTTTAGAGGAAAACAAGCTAAGTATATAATATTCATGAGCTAACAAAGGTTCTTATGCCATTTTGAGCTTATTATGGCATTTTGGAGCTAAATGGGCTAATTATGTCATTGTTGGGGTAATTAAAGTAAGGATAATATGAAAGAGGAGAAGAAAGAGGAGGAGGAGGAGAAGAAGAAGAAGTCAAGAAGAAGTAGGAGAAGGAGGAGAAGGAGGAGGAGGAGAAGGACTAGAAGGTCCTTGGCCTTGTCCTTCTCCTCCTCCTCCTCCTCCTCCTTCTCCTTCTTCTCTTCTTCTTCTTCTTCTTCTTCTTCTTCTTCTTCTTTCTTTTCATTTTGCCTATTTCTTCTCCTCTTCTCCTCTTGTTGGAGCTAAATTACCTCATTATGTCTTTTTGGAGCTAAATGGGCTAATTATCCCATTTTAGAGGAAAACAAGCTAAGTATATAATATTCATGAGCTAACCAAGGTTCTTATGCCATTTTGAGCTTATTATGGTATTTTGGAGCTAAATGGGCTAATTATGTCATTGTTGTGTTAATTAAAGCAAGGATAATATGAAAGAGGAGAAGAAAGAGGAGGAGGTGGAGAAGAAGAAGAAATCAAGAAGAAGGAGGAGAAGGAGGAGGAGGAGAAGGACTAGAAGGTCCTTGGCCCTCTCCTCCTCCTCCTCCTTCTCCTTCTTCTCTTCTTCTTCTTCTTCTTCTTCTTCTTTCTTTTCATTTTGCCTATTTCTTCTCCTCTTCTCCTCTTGTTGGAGCTAAATTACCTAATTATGTCTTTTTGGAGCTAAATGTGCTAATTATCCCATTTTAGAGGAAAACAAGCTAAGTATATAATATTCATGAGCTAACCAAGGTTCTTATGCCATTTTGAGCTTATTATGGTATTTTGGAGCTAAATGGGCTAATTATGTCATTGTTGGGTTAATTAAATCAAGGATAATATGAAAGATGAGAAGAAAGAGGAGGAGGATGAGAAGAAGAAGAAATCAATAAGAAGGAGGAGAAGGACGAGAAGGAGGAGGAGGAGAAGGACTAGAACGTCATTGGCCTTCTCCTCCTCCTCCTCCTTCTTCTCTTCTTCTTCTTCTTCTTCTTCTTCTTCTTCTTCTTCTTCTTTCTTTTCATTTTGCCTATTTATTCTCCTCTTCTCCTCTTGTTGGAGCTAAATTACCTAATTATGTCTTTTTGGAGCTAAATGGGTTAATTATCCCATTTTAGAGGAAAACAAGCAAAGTATATAATATTCATGAGCTAACCAAGGTTCTTATGCCATTTTGAGCTTATTATAGTATTTTGGAGCTAAATGGGCTAATTATGTCATTGTTGGGGAAATTAAAGCAAGGATAATATGAAAGAGGAGAAGAAAGAGGAGGAGGAGGAGAAGAAGAAGAAATCAAGAAGAAGGAGGAGAAGGAGGAGAAGGAGGAGGAGGAGAAGGACTAGAAGGTCCTTGGCCTTCTCTTTCTCCTCCTCCTCCCTTTTCGCGTTCTTCTCTTCTTCTTCTTCTTCTTCTTCTTTCTTTTCATTTTGCCCATTTCTTCTCCTCTTCTCCTCTTGTTGGAGCTAAATTACCTAATTATGTCTTTTTGGAGCTAAATGGGCTAATTATCCCATTTTAGAGGAAAACAATCTAAGTATATAATATTCATGAGCTAACAAAGGTTCTTATGCCATTTTGAGCTTATTATGGTATTTTGGAGCTAAATGGGCTAATTATGTCATTGTTGGGGAAATTAAAGCAAGGACAATATGAAAGAGGAGAAGAAAGAGGAGGAGGAGGAGAAGAAGAAGAAATCAAGAAGAAGTAGGAGAAGGAGGAGAAGGAGGAGGAGGAGAAGGACTAGAAGGTCCTTGGACTTCTCCTCCTCCTCCTTCTCCTTCTTCTCTTCTTTTCCTTCTTCTTCTTATTTTTTTCTTCTCCTTTCTCCTTCTCCTTCTTCTTCTTCTTCTTATTTCTACATCTTCTTCTTCTCCTTCTTCTTTCTTCTCCTTCCCTTGCTTTTCCTTCTTCTTCTTCTTCTTCTTCTTCTTCTTCTTCTCCTTCCCTTCCGTTTCCTTCTTCTTCTTCTTCTTCTTCTTTTTCTTCTTTCTTCTCCTTCCCTTCTTTTTCCTTTTAACCCCCCCGTTTGTGCGCCACCACTACATAAGCCCCCCGGTTTGCCTGGCTCCCTTTTAATCCCCCAGTTGTGCTAACGATGTTGCTAATGGCCCCCTTTGAGTTGATTAGCTCTACATTAAGCAAATAATAGCACCGACTAGTCTAATTATTTTCTGAAATGACAAAACTTCCCTCCCTCATCTAGTATAAGTCCCACGAGCTGGGCAGAAGCTGCTCCCATTCTCTGCTCGTTCCCCTCCCTCACCTAGCCGCCCGAAGCGCTGCTGCGCCTCGCCTCCGCCGCAGCTGCTCCAGCCGCCGCATCTACCCCAGCCGCCCCATCTCCATTGCTGCTCCATGGTAAGGCAAGCGTCTTCCCTTCCCTAGCCGCCCCATTGCTGCTACACCAACAAAGTCTCCTTCCCTTCCTTTTCCTTCTTCTTTTCCTTCTTCTTCTTATTTTTTTCTTCTCCTTTCTCCTTCTTCTTCTTCTTCTTCTTATTCTTTCTCCTTCTTCTTCTCCTTCTTCTTTCTTCTCCTTCCCTTCCTTTTCCTTCTTCTTCTTCTTCTTCTTCTTCTTCTCCTTCCCTTGCTTTTCCTTCTTCTTCTTCTTCTTCTTTCCTCTCCTTCCCTTCCTTTTCCTTCTTCTTCTTATTTTTTTCTTCTCCTTTCTCCTTATCCTTCTTCTTCTCCTTTCTCCTTCTTCTTCTTCTCCTTTCTCCTTCTTCTTCTTCTCCTTTCTCCTTCTTCTTCTTCTCCTTTTCTCCTTTACTAAACACAAAACTAACCTAACTAAACCTAAACTAAAACTGAACCTAAACTAAACTAATTTAACAACCTAACTAACTAGCCTAACTAACCTAATAAACTAAGAAACTAGCCTAACTAATTTGTGTTTGGGGCCAGGGCGGCACAGGGGTGGCCAGCCGCCGGTGGTGCACGAGGGAGGCGCGCACGACGGTGTGAAGGAGAGACAGAGCGGGGAGTGGGGAAGTGGAGCCAGGGGTAGGGGATAACGACCGTCAGCTTTGCCATCTGCCCCCGGACGGCAAAGGGCCCAACGTCAGATGGCAAAGGCCAGGCTGACGGCAAAGAGCCCGTCCGTTGGACCTGGCCAGGCCCAAGGTCTAGTGGGACCCATCTGCCCTCTTTGCCGTCTGCCCTAGGTCTCTTTGCCGTCCGCAGACAGACGACAAAGCCCTGGGAGATGGCAAATAATCTTTTTACCATCAGTGATCCCTTTACCGTTCGCTTTAGGTCAGCTGACGGCAAAGAGGGTCTTTGCCATCAACCAGCAGACAGCAAAGAACTGGCTGATGGCAAATTACTGTTTTCCTGTAGTGATATCCATGTCTATGAGTGTGTGTGCTCATGTGCATGTGTTTGCTCATGGCGTGGGTGTGATCATGGGGGTATGTGGATGAACATATCCCTACTTGTGATTATTTATGTTTGTAAGGATATGCCTAGTTGGAATGATCTTGACCTAGTGCAAGTTCATGTGTAGGTGATGTATAGGATAACTTTTCCATGTCATATTGGATTCTAGGTGGTGTTTTTCGAGCTAGCCTTGTGCCTAGATGTTACATACAAGCACCCATGTATTATATATGATTTTGGGGTAGGATCATCCGAGGAATCCATTGGTGCAATCAGATTTCACTTTAGAGCAACTTCATAAAATTGTCTTTTTTCTGTCATGATGCCATGTTTAGTGCTTTGCATTAGGTGGTGCCTTGATCCTATGAGGATGAATCCTTGATGTAGTAGTAGTGGGTGAACCCCTCTACATCATGGGGTCTTTGTTTTGTTCATAGGAATTTTTATGCACCTTTTGTGCCTTATCAAAGTTGACTCTTGGCTGAAAGTGACAGCTTTGTGAAAATTTGTGATTTTCACAAAGTCTGAGAATCTGCTGTTATTTTCTTCCCGTGTTGTCTTGGTTGCAATAGCTCATGTGTTGGGAATCAACCAATGCAACAAACTAAAGTTTGTGAGCCTTTGTGTTTGTCTAGCTCCCTGTTAAATTTCATGCTTATACACTTCCTGTAGATATCATTTTGGAGGCTGCCAAAATGCTTCAGAGCATAAGCAGCTAGTGAAAATCTGTGATTTTCACTAAGTCCCAGAATCTGTAATATTTTGTCCAAGTTTGTGTCCATAGATCTGCTCAGGGGTGACTCCTTTGTAAAAACTTCTTGCACAGGGTTGTAGAGCTTTTGGATGGCTTTTGCCTCATGTCCTGTTTGGCTCATTTGGATGGTTGTAGCTACTTTAAATGTTGTGGACAAACTGCTATGGTGCTGTTAGAAACAGATTGCATGTTTTTGTTGTTTTGAAGCTTGTGTGGGCATTGTTGATGGTGTGGTGTGTTTCCAGGCACCACCCCACTTATATATTGTTGCTTGATCATGTGGCAATCTGGTAACACCAGGGGAGTGCCATTGGAGTGTGTTCATGGCTGATTTGAACCGTAGGTCTCCAAATCTTGTTTTGTAGTTTCCGGTTGATCCGTAGCTCCATTCTCTATGTTCTTTATATGTTTTTTCATCATTTTCCTGTGATGTACATGTTCATGCCATATTCATGAATGTCAAGATAACTTAACATGCGGTTTTGTCCAGAATTCAATTAACTCAACTAATGCATATGAAAGTGACTCGAATAGTGATGCATGCTTCCTTCTTTACTCATGCATCATGTTGCTTGTTGCATAATGTTGTGTTGGTGTTCATTGGCTGTTATTTTATCTTGGGTATTATCGGGACCGGAGAGCGAGTACGTGCATTCTAGAGAGTATGTGCAGGAAGATCAAGAGCAGTTCCAAGCTGAAGACATCACAGGCAAGATGACCGTGACCTTGATACCGTATCTAGCTTTGTTATGCTTAGTATCACGTTTCCTTCGATATATGCTCGCTGCCTACCACTTGAAATATATGCCACCTGTCTTTGCCATGAACCCCAAACACCTTCCTCTCCTAGAAAATGTTGTTTGGCTAAGTAGGCTTGCTCAACTTCTAATGAGTAGCTTTGCTACTTGCAGGTGCTAGCTGTCTCATGTGATAACATGAGTATTTTGATATCATTATGTTTAAACTGCTATTTAATTAATGCACCTATATACTTGGTAAATGATGGAAGGCCTAGCAATTTGCTGGGTGATTTGTTCCGTTGTTGCCGCCTTAGTTTCGGTTACCGGTGTTTGATTCCATAACTGATCGCTCCTAACACGGTCGGGGTTGTTATGGGGACCCCTAGATAAATCGTGTACTGTTAAGGCTTGTCCGGAAGGACCCAACATTGATTTTAATCTGCTAATCACTTAATAATAATTTGCATAGGGAATAGCTACCCCGAGGATTTCATAAACAACCCAGGCCAGTGCTCCTCATGAGTGTTTGTCCAAATTGAGCAGATTATGGGGCCACCACGGGGCAACTCGAGGTTTGGTTTAACCCGTAGTGTGACTCATCCGTCGTGTCCTAAGACTGAGATACGCGGCTCTTATCGGGGTCGTCGACACGACGGGATGTCCTGCTAGATTTTTCTTTCCTTAGCAATATATCTTGTGTATAGGAATCCCCGTGAAAATTTGGGTCTCCCCAAAGTTGAGGTTTTCCTCTAAGGAATCCGACGAGATCACGAGATTCGTGATAGAGGATTACTTTACGGCCCGTGGCAGTTTGTGATGGACTAGTTGGAGCACCCCTCCAGGGTTTAATCTTTCGGAAAGCCGTGCCCGCGGTTATGTGGCAAACATGGATAATTTGTTAACATCCGGTTCTAGATAACTTAAAGTAACTCTAATAAAACTGCCAACTGTGTGCGTAGCCGTGACTGTCTCCTTCGAAGACCACTCTTTGATCGGGAACATGGTGAGGTTATGTTTGACGTAACTAGGTGTTCAGGATCACTTAGTGATTATCTAGTCTTCGATCGCTCGCGTAGACCACCATATAATCACTCCGATCATCGTAAGTTAGCCACCATATATGCTTAGGTTGCGGCAACCCATACACTAAACCTTCCTCACCTAAAAATATGACTAGATTCAGTACCAAGGTCATTAGATTGCTGAGTCCCCGTGGCTCACAGATTACTACAAAGCCCAATAGGTACAGGTATACCCACCGCGGGAGATCCTGATGACAACCAGCATAAGTGGGAGTACGATGAGGACTCTGACCGTTTGTATGTGAACTATCCGGAAGACTGAGGCCGTGGTCGTGATCGTGGGCTAGCATACGTGATGTGTTAGATCTTCTGTTTTTCTTCTATTTAAGTCCGTAGCTGGACTTGCTGCTACTCTGAATAATGTGTGTGTCTAAGCTATGATATATTCTTAACAGATGGAAAGTGTATGTCCTACTTGTTAATCTTTATTTATCTATTCGATGATTATCCGGTTTGCGAAACGCGTTGGTGCGCCCCCTTCCCCTTTTGAGGCCTCGCCCCCAAATAAGGAAAGGGCCGCATCTTAGTCATTACATCTCTCCAAGCCTACAAGGAAGCAACCTTATCATACATATAATACAAGACGTCTTGATGCGCTGCTACACCACTCCCTAGCTAGAGGTGGATGGAATATTGATCGACCTGCCAAGGGCAAGTCCCATAGAAGGCGCGGGGAGTGAGCCTCCTCTTGAACAGGCTCTAGGCGAGCGGCGTGGGGCTGCGAAGCTGGCATGGAGCTAGAAGGAAGAGCAGTCCTAATAGGGGTAGGCGCAATAACTTGGTTAAACTCCTCAAGGGAGGACAGTTGGCGGCTCACTAGCTGGACTGGCGGCGTGCATGAAGCACAAGATGAGGGCCATGACCGAGGTGGCGCGGGACGGAGATGCTCAGTCCTGTTAGGGGGACAAGCCTGAGCAGCATCCATACGAGCGGACACTAACTCATCCACTGATCCATCGAAAGTTTACTCCAGAGCCATGAGGTACTACATGAGTAGCTCAACGGCCTCACTCTCTCCTCTAGTTGTAGCAAAAGGATAATGACTCATGTACAACACGTGAAACGGGAGGTAGTGATAAGGACGTATCTTCATCACAGGAAGGATGTCCTGGGTGCGCAATAGCCTCCCTCGCAGCCATCTGCATATCCCGCCTCTCCGGAGGCATGGCTCTCCTAACGAAGCGAAGGCAGTGCTTCTCAATGCGCCCACCCTTGAAATGCACCGAGGTGTGATGCATAGTCAGAGTGTTACTAATCCTGTGGCGATAGAGCAAGTACTCGTTATGAGTCGTTGGTCCAATCATGATCCGAACGATGACGGAGAGGAGTCACCAAAATCCCGCTAGCTCGTTGGCGAATACTTGTGACGGACAACTGCTGCCAGCCATCTACAGAGTAGACAAAAATTTCTAGATAGTCATAACATAAATATATGTTGACTAACAGAAAAAAAATTCTATAGTATGCAGAACGGTCAAATTAACTTAGATTAATTAACCAGTTAGCGATCGTACCTAGTGGTGTCCTACAATCAGCCTGGCTCTGATACCAAGGTTGTCAGGATTTGTTTCCAAATAATATAATTATCAAAAGTCAGCCAGGAATGTCATTCGAGCGTAGAAAATAATTCACACTAGTAGACCAATCTTGATACAGAAAAATCAGTAGTAATTAATATTGTACACTGTTCAGTGGATGTTGCTCAACAATTTATTACAAGCGCACCCATATTTAACATGAAAGCAGATATAACACAGTGGTCATGGGGTAGGAGTATTGACTCGCATATAAAGGCGGATGTGTCAGGACGGAGTGAAGTGACACGACTTAATATATAAAACATGTCAAGCATTAGAGTGAGGCTTGTCAATTTATTCATGGTGGGAAAACAGTGGAATAATACAAGGCAGACTCCAAGATCACAAGACTGACTAGGACTCCTCTAGGCATCCTACTTGTTATCCTACTCTTCATCCATGAGATCTCCTTCATCAAAATCTAGCCAAATCTACAAGCCAGTGAGTACTATGAAAGTACTCGCAAGACAACTCACACATAAGGTATAAGGAATGCGAACAGAATGCACAAGCACAAGGTAATTCAATTATCACAATCAGCAAGATTAATAAATTAACAGTAAGCTTAAGTAAAGTAAAGATATATAAGTCGGGTGGTAGTCCTCCCGAATTATCCAAGAAAATAAAATACAACGATCGAGTGTGTGAAGCGACGCCTCGAAAGGTTAACAATAAAAGTAATCTCCTAGGTGACACCATGTAAAGGGATTATTGAAATAATTGACTTTCCATAGTCGGGCATCTAGGCGACACCAAATACATGGCTTAATAAGATAAATGGCTTGCCATAGTCGTGCGTCTAGGTGACACCATGTATAAGGCTTTATGAAATAAATAGTTTGACATGGTCGGGCATCGAGGCAACACCACATAAATGGCTTATATAATAATTAACAAGCCATAGTCGGGTGTCTAAGGGACACCACGATAGGGGTGTAAATAATAAATCAACATGCCACAGTCGAGCAATTGAGTGACACCATAGAAAGAGCTTATATTGCAATAGAAACATGGGATTATCGAGGTGGTATGACCAACCTACATGATACTCAACACAATCAATATGTCATCGGTTAGCCACAAACATCACAGTCATATAATTGTAAGTAAGAGTACTCATGAATAATATTTGCTCTCTAAAGACCGACTCTTGACCTGTCTACCAGTCATCCTTGATCGTGGACGCGACTACTCAAATAGTTTTGACTCTATAGAGGGTGCACTCTTTACTGGGTTTCAATAGTCACAAGGACTAATCCCGTGTATGGTATTTTAGAAGTAAACACACATAACCAACAATCACCCATTTTTACCCAGCGAGGCCTGAAATCACCCGGACTACACTTCCAGGAAGAACATGACGTGGAGGTCGAAAGACTCGAATAGCACGGGATCAAATGTGTACCACGTGCTACTAAGCGATGTCCCGCTCTCGGCCCCAGGCCGGAAACACCCATGCCCCCTGACCAGATGACTGGCATTATTCCAGGGCCATGGAACCTTCATCCAGCCCCTCTACTTGGTATGTACATGGAAATAGGATCACAACCTACAAAATTATATTCCCCTTGGGGGAGACTTGTGGCAACACAAAAAGTAAGGTGACATACTTAAAGCACAATTACTCCCTAAGGTGGTTTTGGTACTTAATCACAACATATGCATCATTGGACTAATGAGTTTTTCCAAGTATATTTCAGAAAAGTTCAAAAGATGCTTTGGCTATAGGATTGAGTGGAGATGCCCCGTGATGAAGGAATGAATAAGATTGGCTAAAGCTTCAAGCAAGAACACTCTTCATTGTACACTTTGTGAGAAATCACATTTGAGTCCATAGGAAAGTGAATAGTTTTAAAAGGGGATAAGGTGTTCTGATGAATTGGTTGCTCAAGTGCTTAGGGTTAGACACCAAAAATACTCAGTCACTCTTCCACAAATTAGATCTGTCCCAAGTCAAATATCCAAAATCGGTGCAACCAACAGTTTCCACTCGTCCCTACCAATTTCAGACTTAGACATATCCTAGCAAAACCCTACCAATTCGGTGCAACTGAAACTGCATCGGTGCTACTGAGTTCATGTGACCAACTTTTTGTTGCCTCGGTACACAAAAGCAGAGTTTCTGAGTTTGAGTATGAGTGTCACTGAGTTGTGTCATCTGACCGCTAGTCACCTTTTCGGTGCCACCGAGTTGTGAATATTGGTTTCACCGAGATTCAAATTTGTTGCATTCTGAGCAAGTCGGTACTACCATGTTTGTAACTTCGGTGTCACTGAGTTGGTCAATTATGGTGTAACTGTTGTATTTTGTATGATGCCTAAATATACCCCTCCACCTTCCTCTCGTTTGCACAGGAAGCACTTAGAACAGACACTTCATTGTGAGATTCATTTTTCTAAGAGAGAGCCACCTGCGCGTGTGTTGAGATCAAGAAATTCCGTTCCAACCATTTGAACCTTGATTTCTAGCTTCCCCAAGTTGCTTTCCACAGTATCAATCTCTCCCACCCCTTCCAAATCCGAGAGAGAGAGAGAGTAATTCAGTATTGAGGGGACTATCTTTAGAAGTACAAGAGCAAGGAGTTCATCGTTCTACAACATCTATTAGTTTTGGCAGGTGGTGCCTCCTAGATTGCTTAGGTGTCGCTTGGAAGCATCCTACTTCGTGTTGTGGAGTTGAACCAAGATGTTTGTAAGGGCAAGGAGATCGCCTACTTCGTGAAGATCTACCATGAGTGAGGCTAGTCCTATGTGGACAGAAGCCATGGTGGTATAGACAAGGCCGCTTCTTCGTGGACCCCTTGTGGGTGGAGCCCTCCATGGACTCTCGCAGCTGTTACCCTCTGTGGCTTGAAGTCTCCACTAACATGGACGTACGATAGGGCCACCTATCGGAACCATGCCAAAAATCACCGTGTCAACCTCATGCATTTGATCTCCCTACCCTTCCTTTCTTTACACTTGCATGTTTTACTTTCCGCTCCTATATACTCTTAGATGTGCATGCGTAGGGTGTACTTGACTAGTCATAGTTGCTAAAACTAACCCAAAATAAAATTCGGAAAAGGATAAGTTTTTATCTTTTCAAGTAGTCTAATCACCCCCCTCTAGACATTCTTCCGATCCTACACATACTCACAAGACTGCCCGAGTTGAAGGAATTTTGGATCTGATTTCCTGCAGCATGCATCTCGGTGATACCAAGTTGGAAAAATCGGTTCCACCGATTTATGTTTTAGGGTTTCTGAGAACCGCTTCGGTGAGACCGAGTAGCAACCGAAAAGACTGCCCAAATATCTGTTTAGCAAGTGGTCAGTCTCGGTGACTCCGAAAAACTCAACCCGGTGCTACCGACATTCATTACACAGTAGATCATATCCAAAGTTTCTGAATACAAATTTTGAAAAGTTTTGTGTTTTGTGATGCTCAACCCTTCTGCTCCTCTTTATCTATTTCACAGGGTTGCTTGTCTGCTGATTTGCTCGTCTGCATGTTTACCTGGTCTACACGATGTCAGGATCTGATGATAGCCAAAATAACTTCACTGAGGATACTGTTGAGATGGATTCAGGCACAAGTCCTGAGAGGTCCCCTTGTGATCCAGGCACCCTCAGACTTTGTTCCTATTGAGTGTGCTCTCCAAAAGTAGAAAGAGAAGCCTGCTATCAAGAAAATTGTTAGGAAGGGGTACTCTAAACCTTCTGACATGAGAGCTCCAGAGTGTGCAAGGCAAGGGGTATTTACCCTTGAGAATCCTCCTAAGAAGGCTGATGGGAAGAGAGTCGAGAAAAGGACCATTCATGTGATTGGTAGACAAACTTTGATGTATGAAGACCCAGCTAAAACTACTGCTCCTAAGGAAGAGGAAGTATCAACTAAGGGCACTACTGCGAAGAAGAAAAAGAAGCTTATGGCAGATGCTATGAACCTTCTGCTCCAAAGCCTTCAGCTCCAAAGAAGCCTATAGCTCCCAATAGGACTACAAAGGACATAATTGCAGCTGCTAAAGATAAAGGCACTACTTCCAGAGCCTTTGCTACAGAGGAAGATGCTGAGAATGCACCAATTCTCATGAAATTAAGGCCTCATTTGCCACTTCACAATGAAGCTCATCCTATAGCTGAAGACATGAAGAATATAAGGTATGTCAGGCTGAGGAAGTGGAGAGCTATGGATCCTAATGGTGTGAGGAGAAAAAATGCAGTAGATCCGAGGTTTCATACTAAATAACAACAAGAATTTTCTAAGACAGTTCTGTATTACAAATGTCCAGCAGTTAGTGACATGAGATATGATGACTGGAATTACATCAAAGCCAATGAAGATTTCCTTTCCAATGTGAGAGAGAACTTCAATCTTGTTGACATTGAAGAGTTTGTTGGCGGAGAGATGACTGCATGGAATGATGAAATGATTATGCAATTCTATTCAACAGTTCATTTCTATTCAGATGGCACAATTGTCTGGATGACTGATGGCCATAGATATGAAGCCACAGTTGAAGAATGGGCTAATATCATTGGTGCTCCAAAGTCACAAGCAGAGGACTTGGATGTGTACTCAGAACGAAAGAAGAATCACAACTCCATGGCCAATGTGAACAAAACATTGCCAAATGACTTCCTGCCATCTCACTAGCTTGGGTTTGTCTATTCCTTGCAAGCTGGAATAACCACTAAAAACACTACCTTGAGACATACCCTGATGCCGAAATTAGGTGATGACAAAATGATTAGAGGCTATTCTATCAATAAGGTGATTCATTTAGACACCCACACTCGCTTCAATCTTGGATTTGATTTCTCAGACTATGAGGAGGACTTCTGCAGATCAGAAGAGATCTTGTGGATATGCACCATACATTCAGATGCACATCAATGCCAAGATTGGCAAGCGTGCACATCAGTGTGATCGTCCTCATTTGCCACTATAGCCAGAGTTCGAGGATAATGAACTTGTGATGGATGGCACTCATTCAGAGTCAGCTATAGCTATAAAGGCTACAAAGGAAGCTGCTATAGGGATCGTGAAGAATGCTCCAGCTCCACCACCACAACTCAAAACCAGAGAAGAACATATGTCGTTCTTAGTCAGCACCATCCAAGGGATGGAGAAGAGTATTACTGAGATCATGCTGAACTAGAAGATCCCACAGAGGATCGTGAAATAAAGTTCCATGACCTGGATGTGAAAGTTACGGAGTTGACCACTACAGTCAAACAGCTTCAACATGAAGTTGACTGAGTGCAGATTCCACGCTCAAATGATGAAGATGATGATGATGATGAGGACGACGATCATGATGGTTCACGTTTTCGTACTACCACATGTTTCTCGACCCAGACCAGGTGAGCAGCCGTGCGAGTACCAGGTCATAGACTGTCTTCATCAGCTCAAGCTTCAGCTCCTTCTCCACCACCTCGAGTGTCTATACCTCCAGCTCCTGCTCTACCGACATCAACCGAAGCCTTCGTCGATGCTCTCTTGTCTACTCCAACATCTGCTAACGGAGGAAATCCTGCCCAGAGAGATGCTTAGATTAGACCTTTGAACATTTTGGTACTTGTTGCCAAAGGGGGAGAAGTGTATAGATCATAGGGCTTCGATAAAGCGAGAGGTTTTGACTTTATTTGCTCATGTTTGGTTTTCAAAACTTTATTTGGTCTTTCGAATGACATTATCTGCTTAAAGGTGTGTTCTATCATACGCTTTGATTGTTTGATGCTACTACGTTATTATCTTTGAGCTATCTACATCATGATCATTCACTTGGTTTTGGTGCTATGTCAATTTATAATCATTGTTATCTTTTATGCGCACCACCAAGTTGTATGTCACATGGAAGAGTAACCCATATTCCTAACTGATTGTGCATTTGCATTCAAATGCAAATTTAAAATAATGCACAAATTTAAGCGGAGCTCTTGTTTTTCACATACCTCTCAAATCGTCGATGCAAATCAATTATTATATCTTTTGTCAAAGCTTTGATCTATATGTTGTCATCAATTACCAAAAAAGGGGAGACTGAAAGCACGATTGCTCCCTAAGGTGGTTTTCGTAATTAATCAAAAGATATGCATCATTGTACAAATGATTTTTTCAAGTATGTTTCAGAAAAGTTCAAAAGATGCTTTGGCTATAGGAGTGAGTGGAGATGCCCCTTGATGAAGGAAGGAATAATATTGGCTAAAGCTTCAGGCAACAAGACTCTTCATTTTACACTTTGTGAGAAATCACATTTGAGTCCATTGGAAAGCATATACTAGTAAAAGGGGATGAGGTGTTATGATGAATTGGTTGCTCAAGTGCTTAGAGTTAGACACCAAAAATACTCAGCCACTCTTCCGCAAAATATATTTGTCCCAAGAGAAATATCCAAAATTGGTGCCACCAACAATTTTCACTCCTCCCTACCTGTTTCATACTAAGTCATATCCTAGACAAACCCTACCACTTCGGTGCAACCGAACTGCATCGGTGCTACCGAGTTCATGTGACCAACTTTGTGTTGCCTTGGTACACAAAATCAGAATTTCCGAGTTTGAGTATCGGTGTCACCGAGTTGTGTCATCTAACCATTAGTCACCTTTTCCGTGCCACTGAGTTGTGTATATCGGTTCCACCGAGATTCAAAGTTGCTCCCTTCTGATCAAGTTGGTACCACCGAGTTTGTAACTTCGGTGTCACCGAGTTAGTCAATTATGTTGTAACGGCTGGATTTTGTGTGCTGCCTATATATACCCCTCTACCTACCTCTCATTCGCAGAGGAAATACTCAGAACACACATTCATTGTCAGATTACATTTTCTAAGAGAGAGCCACCTACTCATTTGTTGAGATCAAGAGATTCCATTCCAACCATTTGAACCTTGATTTCTAGCCTCCACGAGTTGTTTTCCACAAGATCAATCTCTTCTACGCCTCCCAAATCTGAGAGAGAGTGATTGAGTGTTGAGGAGACTATCTTTAGAAGCACAAGAGAAAGGATTTCATTGTTCTACCACATCTATTACCTTTTGGAGGGTAAGGCCTCCTAGATTGGCTATGTGTCGCTTGGGAGCCTCCTACTTAGTGTTTTCACACCCTGTTTTCACCTCATACTGATTGTAGTTTCAAAATATGAGTTTATTAAAACTTTTCAAGAACCAATCTTGTGAGTGCCATGGTTGTCATTGTATGCTTGTATGCTTGATGGAGTGGTATCGAAAATCATATTTTTATATAACATAAATATTCCCAAAATTCTTTTTCTTATTTCTCACTATTTCAAAACATTACTTTGGGTTGCACTACAAGTCCTTGGCAGCAAGGGAGTGCTCTTACCGAAAGATGGTGATTTGGTTCTAAAACTATTTTAACTCTCCAAAACCATAAAATAATTATTTTCCTATTTTATATGCATGTCCATTTCTGAGGCCATAAATGATAATCCGATATGGAAAATTACTTTTCTGCCTTAGAAAAATCTGAGAAAATTTGGAGATACTCAAGGGACATATATTTTCCATACATAAGATTTTCAACCCCTATTTATATTAAAAATATTTGAGCAAAACCTTGAAAACCTATTCTGTCTTTTTTCATCTTTTGGAATATTTCCAAAGGAAATATTTCCAATAAAATCCTAGAAAATTCCGGCAACCTTCCCAAGCTATATTTGGTGGCCACACCAAGTTTCACCTCATTCCAAGGTGGTTTGGTTCACTAAATAATCCTAAAACCCTATCTGTCCACAACCAAGTTGAAACAACTCTACATTGCAAAGCTTATCCAAATGGGTTGAAACTTTGTAGGAGTGTTCAACACCCCAAATGAGGAGTCTATGCCAAAAATGGGACTTGCACGAGGTAATATACCCACATCCCCTTTGGAAGGGACATATCTGCCATTTGGGGGGTGATTTCAAGTTTGCATTGCCAAACTTGTCCAATGGAGCTCCAATTTAGTGGAGTATCTTATTTCTGCATCAAAGTTAATCCTGTTAACTCTCATCGCTAGTGGTGAGGTGTTGCTATCCCAAACACCTGTCGAACACCTTCTGCCATATTAGCAAATCAGCTCCTACCTCACTCCACACCTAAGCTCTTCCCTCCAAACTCTTTGACCAAGCAGCTATCACTACTCCCCAACTGCACCAGAGTGGCCCCTATTTGAATCCAAGCAGAAGATCCCAAAACCCTCATTCTAAGTTCTGGTTCAAAGCTGGAATCTCCTCTTTCATCACACCCCATGGCCAACAGGGACTCCCTTGGATCCCAAACGGCTAAGAATCTTCAGACCAAGCCCTAGGACACCACAGACACGGCCAAAGTGCCCCCGAACGCACCAGCTTACCGTGGCATGCCAAAACTGCGCTCTGGGCACGCTGTTGGGTGCACCCGAAGCAAAGGTGGCCAGCCCTGGCCGGTTCGAGCCTCCCCCTGATACCCATTCGAGTCCCCGACCACCTGTGTGTATCAAGGAAGCCCCAGGGCCCCTCCTCGCTCACTCTGTTGACTAGAGCGACGCGTGCCCACGTGTGCCAGATCGAACGAGAAGACCATAGCCACACGTGCATGCTCCTCCTCGCGCTCTCTCCCTCTGAGTGGGTCACGCAGGTCCTAAAGCACGTCTGCATACCGTGGTTTCGACCACGTACAATAACTGCCCCTCCTGTGATCAGCGCTGAAACCACCGGCGCCACCGGCTCGGTGCACCATCAGGAGCCTATAAATAGGCCTCCCCCCTCCCTCCAGCACTCCCATCCCTCTCCTCGAGTGCCTAAATTCCACCCCTAACCTCTCCATTTGAGAACACAGAGCTCCTGCACTCAAGATCGACCGAGGCCCCACCGCTTCGGAGCTACGTTGATCTTGGGTTACAGGCCAGCTTCGACGCTCCTCTCACCTTCTTCGTGATCCTAGCGACCTGAGGGAGCTTCCCCATCACCTCCCTGAGCAAATCCATGCCCCTAGCACCTAGTTCATCACCCTCCCAAAACAGCTCCGCCGTAGCCACCTCCTCGCCAGTGAACTAGGGCCTCCCCGTCGAGACATCGACTACCAGCAGGTAGGTGACGGTGAGCTGGTTCCATTTCTGCCTTCGGTTGGGCTCGAGGACGTCGGTAGCATCTCCGGCATGCCTCCCCTCCTCTCTGTCCCGAGGTGGAAGACGACCCCGATAGGTGGGGCTCACCTATCGGTGGCTCTTCTCTCTCCCCCTCTCTCCTCTCTGCCACTGAACGCAGGGGCCCGCGCGCCAGGTTTGAACCTGGCCGCGCGGGCGCCTGAGCTGGCTGGCTAGCTAGCTGGCTACCTGGGCCGTCCAAGCCTCAGGCCGAGCCAGGCCTGAGCCCCATCCTCTTTTCTTTTTTCTGTTTAATCTAGTTTAAAGGATTTTTATAAAAATGGTTATCCAATATATTTTTATTATTTTTTCACCATAACTCTTCTAAAAACGAGTAGTATTTAACAGAGCCCTTGTACAAATTTTTGAGACAACCTTCCTATTTTATAATAATTAAAAAGGCTATTTGGAATACTTTTGCTTTTGTTAAAGTGATTTTTAAAATAATCTTTTCACTAAAACCAGAGACAAATATTTTTAAAATAACAATATGGATTTATCAAAATTAAGAAACATTTTTAAAGCGAGTTCTTGATCTGTTTTTGAGTGAGCTACTTATTACTTATTTATTATTACGACTATAGAAACCACGTTTGACGAAGGAGTTGGACTTGAAGGCCCCGAAGACCCCGGATACTTAGCTGATCAAGGCAAGCAGCCCTTTGACCATGTTTGAGCATATGTCATATTGCATGCTAGTTAAGCAAATACTCCCGTTTCATGTGATCATAAGTGTTCATAAATCATCGATATGATGTTACCGATGGCTCCTCCGGAGCACTAGCATTTTGAGCATGATCCTACCACCTATGAAGGTCACGCTAATATCATGTTGACAAGTAGAGCTAAGTATAGTAGAAGCATCAGCATGACGATGGTAAAAAATCAATGGTTTATGAAAACCCTGTCAGGTGCCACTAATGCCCGAGGGTGATGATGAGTTAGGTGGCCACTTTTGGAGAAGTGGTGCACCGGGTATATTTTTGTGTGAGTGGTTTCAGAAATGGGATTTGATTTATGATGTGTGGACCGTCCCAACCTTACATGTGCGACCATGCTACCACTTTATGGGAAGGGGCTTTGTCGATTACTCTAGTCAGTGCTAGCAAAGAGCCACATTACTAGTGGCGGGAGTGATGTGTGGTCACTCTCATGACGGGGTCATGCCAGGTAGGACGACTATGCCGTTTTTACATGTTCCGGGCACATAGTTGGTCCCTGCATGGATGATACTGTCCAGAGTCGGTGCTCGTAAGACATATGTCATGTGAACTGGGTACCAGTCGAGTGGACCTCTTTGTCTAGTATCATCAGGGGAAAGGCATTGATCGGGTACTTACCTCGGGTATGTTATATGCCGCGAGTCGTGGATGACACGGAAGTTTCCCGGATCTCGTGGGTAAAGCATACAACCCCTACAGAGTGTAAAACTATTCGAATAGCCGTGTCCATGATCAAGGACAGTTCGGTGGTGCTGCTTAAACTACGTCGAGTCGTTTCTACATAAACCAATTGTGTGTGTGTTTAATGGTGTTATCTTAGGTAGAGTTGATACGACCTAGTTTGGTGACTTGGCATATCGGGTGAACCCGGAGTGATCAACCCTTGACAGATATATTGATATCTCTAACCAGTTCTTCTAAATACCATCTAGCTTATGTTGCACATCCATGATCAAGTTTATTGACAATTAAGAAGCTATCCACCAATGCTGCATATTACTTGTTATCCTACCAACTGCATTTTTCCATATCATGGGTTGTTTGCGAGTACCTTCAAAGTACTCACTGGCTTTCCACTGGTTATAATATTGACCAGACATGGAAGGACCGGAGTTTAGAGAAGATTACATCATCAGAGAAGGACCTGTGACCTAGGATGCTTCCCAGTCAGAATGCATGTTGCTGTAGGCTGATGGCATGGACACCGGCTTAGCCCCAAGATTTCCGCTATTAGTTGTATCAGTGTGTTTTGTTCATATAAGCCCTACTTATGGTAATTTGACCTTATTGGTCATGTGTTGTAATATTTTGGTATGATGGATGTAAGACTCTTAATATTCATCATCTGTGTGTTCGGTGAGAATTGATCTCTGCAGGCGATATCGACTCATAAGTCGAGGTCCCCACACAGCTGGTATCAGATCCATCCTGACAGTACGAAGCCTTAGGTAGCATGGACAATAGCCGAGAAGAGTACTGCACTCAGGCCTTACACATGAGATATTCTGCACCCACCAAAAATTTCTAACCCTCTCCTACAACCTTGTAGGTGGTCGCCGTACCTGAGATGCTTCTAGAGATGGGCTTTCCCCTACTTTTGGGGGATAGCCTCGAGAAGTGTCAAGTACGCCGCACGCCCATTTTCCTCTACCACAAGCACTGGGTCAAAGCCGACACAAAGGAATATCATGTGGACATCATAGTGAATACTAACGACTCCCCAACTAGTTGGTTCTTCGAAGGACCACACATGGAAATCTGATGTTGGCAGTGAAGACAGCCGCAGGAGAGGTGCTCGTGCGTCTCTCCGACATCCTTCCCAATATGGCTAATAAGCCAGCTACTCGTCACATGCCTTTTATTAAGGACGGGATTGACGGGAGTTGGACGCTTTACCCATCCACGGAGGACGGAACGCAACTCAGGTTTCAGACCTACTCCAGCCTCTCCGCCAATACCTTGACTCACCTTCTGATAAAGGAGTCGATGACGCTTCGCCAAGAGCTACACCAAGTCAAGGACCTACTTCGCCTGGAAAAGATGAAGACCCGCATGGTCAAGAAGGAAGTAGCACCCGGAGGGCAGTCATCCATTGCCTTCAGAGTCGCCCTCTAACTGATGAAGAGTACATTGAGATCCTCACCGCTTCACCGACTAAGAGACGCCGTGATGGACCACTTCCCTCTCTCACACCTCTGAAGGAGGAAGATGCCGATGAGGATGAAGACGAATACCGAGCTTGCCTACGAGACCGAGAAGTCCGCCACTTAGAAGTATCACTTAGGCAATTAGGAGTCTTCCCCATGCGTAGTAAACCCATGTATCGGTTCATGTGAACGATGAGTGTTGTGTGAACATGTATGATGCAAGACGCATTTCTGCCTTAGGCAGCTTGTAAGCGACTACATCACTTGTTTTAATTCAATGCATTAGATTTCCCAAAAACCATTGTTTAAACCTCTCACACTAGCACCACACCAAACCCCCTTATTTAGAGCATCATCTCTTATGATTCCCGGCCAATTCGGCATGTTCAGATGTCTACTCCCCTGACAGGATGGTGATTTCAACCCGCACCAGCACCTTCGGCAACCCCAGTTTTGCCACCTCTGGCGAGCAGCAGGGAACCGGTGGAAACGCTCAAGCTGGAGATCACCTCGAGCAGCAGCAAGGCAATGTTCACCCGCCACCGCCTCCTTCGGAGAGCCTCACTGTGACTCAGTTCCTCCAAGCTCTCCGAGAGGAACGTCAAGCCAACAATGCCGCCATCCAACAACTAGCTCAAGTCTTGGTGAACAATCCGCCGCAAAATAGAAACGACAACGGTCGCTCTACTCTTTCTGAGTTTATGCGAACTATGCCTCCTATATTCACAGAGACAACTGAACCATTGGATGCTGATGACTGGATCCGCACTATCGAAGACCTCCTCGCGCTGGTTAAGTCCACCGATGATCGAGAGAAATTCCTTTGTGCTTCTCACTGTCTCGGAGGCACGGCCAGAGCTTGGTGGGACGGGTTCCATATCATGCGAGAAGGGCAAGCTATCACTTGGGCAGTATTCAAGGAAGGATTCCGCGCTGCTCACATTCCTACAACAATGATGAATATTAAGAAGCGGCAATTCCGAGCTTTAAGGCAAGGCAGTGGAACTGTCAAGGAGTATGTGCAGACGTTTAATCTCCTGTCGAGATATGCACTAGAGGACGTTAACACTAAGGCCGCAAAGGTGGAACGCTTTATGAAATTACTGCATCAGTCACTCCAGTATCAACTGGTTGTTTGTGAATGCCGGACCTTCTGCGATCTGGTTAACAAGTCCCTCATTTTGGAGGATAAGCGTCGTGCAATGGATGACACCTTTAAGCGCAAGCTGACGGGTAGTGGAGGAACAAGTAACCCGAAACGACGCCCATGGAAGTCAGCTCCAGCAAGACCCAGTTATCATCAACGACAATACAAGGCACCAACGTTCTGCCAGAACTACCAGCCCAAGCAGCAAGTCAACACCAAGCTAACAATCAACCTGCCGCATAACAGCAGAGACAAGACCAACATTGCGGGACAGGTTACCTATTTTGGATGTGGACAAGCTGGGCACTATTCCAGGCAATGTCCCAACAAGAAGCCCGATGCATCATGCCCCAATGCGCCAAATCAGGAGCAAGGTCAAGGAGCGCCAGGCAGGAACCAAGCTCCCCGCAATCAGCTGTACCACAACAGGGGACATATTAATCACATCTGTGAGAAGAAGCAAAGGAAGACCCAGACTGCATTCGGGGTACGTTCCTCGTCAACTCCACCGTGAAAATAGTATTGTTTGATTGTGTTGCTTCACATTCTTTTGTTACTCAAAAGTTTGCATAAAAATGTGGTTTGAAGCCTACCGTACTTAATGGGCAAATGGAAGTACATACCCCAGGAGCCGTGCTAAGTACCAACCTAGGATGTAGAGGAGTCCGGATCAATATTAATGGGATAAGCTTCTCAACAGATCTCATCGTCATTAAGTCGCAAGGCTTAGAAGTGATCCTTGGGATGGATTGGTTGGCCAAGCACCATAGCATCTTAGACTGTACCAACAGGGCTATTACCATGACAAGCGACCAAGGGGTCAAAGTCAAGTATGTCCCTGAGTGTATGTCCGCTCAAGTACCGCGGGTAAATTGCCTACCGGGAGAAGAGCTGGATCGAGTGCCAATTGTCTTTGATTACCCGGACGTCTTTCCTGATGAGGTGTTAGGGATGCCTCCTGACCGAGACATCGAGTTCATCATTGAGCTCATGCCCGGATCAATGCCCATCTATAGGAAGCTTTATAGGATGGGATCACAAGAGCTAGCGGAGTTGAAGAAGGAGCTGGATGAGCAACTCGGGAAAGGATTCATTCGTCTGAGTGCATCACCCTGGGGATCACCTGTTCTGTTCGTGTCTAAGAAGGGTTGGACTATCAGACTCTGTGTCGACTACCGTTCTCTCAATGAAGTCACGATCAAGAACAAGTACCCAGTCCCAAAGATTGAAGAATTATTTGACCAGTTAAATGGAGCCAAGGTATTTTCCAAGATCGATCTCCGATCTCGATATTACCAACTGAAGATCCGACCTGAAGACATACCCAAGACTGCATTCGTGACCCGATACGGTTTATACGAGTGCATCATCATGTCATTTGGGTTGACAAATTCCCCAGCATACTTCATGTACCTCATGAACAAGGTCTTCATAGAATACCTGGATAAGTTTGGCGTCATATTCATCGATGACATATTAATCTTCTCCAAATCTGAAGAAGAGCATGAGCAACACTTGAGGTTAGTGTTCGAAAAGCATCGAGAGCACCAACTTTTTGCCAAGTTTAGCAAATGCCAATTATGGCTGCACGAAGTTGGATTCTTGGGTCATACCATGACGACAAAAGGATTGGCGGTCGATCCTTCCAACATTACCACGGTAACCAACTCGGACTCGCTAATCGATGTGAAGGAAGTCACGAGCTCCCTCATACTCGCGAGATACTACCGCAAGTTCGTAGAAGGATTCTCCTGCATTGCTCGACCCATGACTCAGCTCTTGAAGAAAGGCAAGAAGTTCGAATGGACGCCGGAGTGTGAAGCAAGCTTCCAGGAGTTTAAGAAGAGATTGACTACCGCCCCGGTATTGGCTACTCCATATATCAGCAAGGAGTTTGTGATATATTGTGAAGCCTCGAGAACCGGGCTCGATGTAGTCCTTTGTTGGGGAACGTCGCATGGGAAACAAAAAATTTCCTACGCGCACGAAGACCTACCATGGTGATGTCCATCTACGAGAGGGGGTATTCGATCTACGTACCCTTGTAGACCGCACAGCAGAAGCGTTAGTGAACGCGGTTGATGTAGTGGAACGTCCTCACGTCCCTCAATCCGCCCCGCGATCAGTCCCATGATCTAGTGCCGAACGGACGGCACCTCCGCGTTCAGCACACGTGCAGCTCGACGATGATCTCGGCCTTCTTGATCCAGCAAGAGAGATGGAGAGGTAGATGAGTTCTCCGGCAGCGTGACGGCGCTCCGGAGGTTGGTGGTAATCTAATCTCAGCAGGGCTTCGCCCGAGCTCCGCAGAAACGTGATCTAGAGGTAGAACCGTGGAGATATGTGGTCGGGCTGCCGTGGCAAAGTTGTGTCAAATCAGCCCTAAAACCTCCGTATATATAGGGGGAAGAGGGGGAGCCTTGCCTTGGGGTCCAAGCACCCCCAAGGGGTTCGGCCGAGCCAAGGGGGGCAACCCTCCCCTTCCAAACCGAGTCCAATTAGGTTTGGAAGGAGGAGTCCTTCCCCCTTTTCCCACGTCCTCTTTTTTTTGTTTTCTCTTTGATTTTATTCCTATGGCGCATAGGGCCTTCTTGGGCTGTCCCACCAGCCCACTAAGGGCTGGTGCGCCACCCCAAAGCCTATGGGCTTCCCCGGGGTGGGTTTCCCCCCCCCCCCGGGGTGAAGACCCGGAACCCATTCGTCATTCCCGGTACATTCCCGGTAACTCCGAAAAACCTTCCGGTAATCAAATTAGGTCATCCTATATATCAATCTTTGTTTCCGGACCATTCCGGAAACCCTCGTGACGTCCGTGATCTCATCCGGGACTCCGAACAACATTCGGTAACCAACCATATAACTCAAATACGCATAAAACAACGTCGAACCTTAAGTGTGCAGACCCTGTGGGTTCGAGAACTATGTAGACATGACCCGAGAGACTCCTCGGTCAATATCCAATAGCGGGACCTGGATGCCCATATTGGATCCTACATATTCTACGAAGATCTTATCGTTTGTACCTCAGTGCCAAGGATTCATATAATCCCGTATGTCATTCCCTTTGTCCTTCGGTATGTTACTTGCTCGAAATTCGATCGTCAGTATCCGCATACCTATTTCAATCTCGTTTACCAGCAAGTCTCTTTACTCGTTCCGTAATACAAGATCCCGCAACTTACACTAAGTCACATTGGTTGCAAGGCTTGTGTGTGATGTTGTATTACCGAGTGGGCCCCGAGATACCTCTCCGTCACACGGAGTGACAAATCCCAGTCTCGATCCATACTAACTCGAAGAACACCTTCGGAGATACCTGTAGAGCATCTTTATAGTCACCCAGTTACGTTGCGACGTTTGATACACACAAAGCATTTCTCCGGTGTCAGTGAGTTATATGATCTCATGGTCATAGGAACAAATACTTGACACGCAGAAAACAGTAGCAACAAAATGACACGATCAACATGCTACGTCTATTAGTTTGGGTCTAGCCCATCACGTGATTCTCATAATGACGTGATCCAGTTATCAAGCAACAACACCTTGTTCATAATCAGAAGACCCTGACTATCTTTGATCAACTGGCTAGCCAACTAGAGGCTTGCTAGGGACATTGTTTTGTCTATGTATCCACACATGTATACAAGTCTTTATTCAATACAATTATAGCATGGATAATAAACGATTATCTTGATACAGGAATTATAATAATAACTATATTTATTATTGCCTCTAGGGCATAATTCCAACAGTCTCCCACTTGCACTAGAGTCAATAATCTAGCCTTCACATCATCATGCGAATTACATTGTAATAAATCTAACACCCATACAGTTCTGGTGTTGATCATGCTTTGCCCGTGGAAGAGGTTTAGTCAGCGGGTCTGCTACATTCAGATCCGTGTGCACTTTGCATATATTTACGTCCTCCCCTTCGACGTAGTCGCGGATGAGGTTGAAGCGTCGTTTGATGTGTCTGGACTTCTTGTGAAACCGTGGTTCCTTTGCTAGGGCAATGGCACCCATGTTGTCACAGAACAAGGTTATTGGATTCTGTGCGCTTGGCACTACTCCAAGATCCGTCATGAACTGCTTCATCCAGACACCCTCCTTAGCCACCTCCGAGGCAGCCATGTACTCCGCTTCACATGTAGAATATGCTACGACGCTTTGCTTGGAACTGCACCAGCTTACGCACCCCCATTAAGAATAAATACGTATCCGGTCTGCGACTTAGAGTCGTCCGGATCTGTGTCAAAGCTTGCATCGATGTAACCCTTTACGGCGAGCTCTTCGTCACCTCCATACACGAGAAACATCTCCTTATTCCTTTTTAGGTACTTCAGGATATTCTTGACCGCCGTCCAGTGATCCACTCCTGGATTACTCTCGAACCTGCCTGCCATACTTATGGCCAAGCTAACGTCCGGTCTAGTGCACATCATTGCATACATGATAGAACCTATGGCTGAAGCATAGGGGACGGTGCTCATATGCTCTCTATCCTCATCAGTTCCCGGGCACTGAGTCTTACTCAATCTCGTACCTTGTAAAACTGGCAAGAACCCTTTCTTGGACTGTTCCATTTTGAACCTCTTCAAAACTTTATCAAGGTATGGCTTTGTGAAAGTCCTATCAGGCGTTTTGATCTATCCCTGTAGATCTTAATGCCTAGAATGTAAGCAGCTTCTCCTAGGTCCTTCATAGAGAAACTTTTATTCAAGTAATCCTTTATGCTCTCCAAAAACTCTACGTTGTTTCCAATCAGCAATATGTCATCCACATATAATATTAGAAACGCCACAGAGCTCCCACTCACTTTCTTGTGAATACAAGATTCTCCAACCACTTGTATAAACCCAAATGCTTTGATCACATCATCAAAGCGTTTGTTCCAACTCCGAGATGCTTGCACCAGTCCATAAATGGATCGCTGGAGCTTGCACACCTTGTTAGCATTCTTAGGATCGACAAAACCTTCGGGTTGCATCATATACAACTCTTCCTTAAGGAAACCGTTAAGGAACGCCGTTTTGACATCCATCTGCCAGATTTCATAATCGAAAAATGCAGCTATTGCTAACATGATTCTGACGGACTTAAGCATCGCTACGAGTGGGAATGTCTCATCGTAGTCAACTCCTTGAACTTGTGAAAAACCCTTTGCCACAAGTCGAGCTTTATAAACGGTCACATTGCCGTCAGCGTCCGTCTTCCTCTTAAAGATCCATTTGTTTTGAATAGCCTTGCATCCCTCAGGTAGTACTTCCAAAGTCCATACTTTGTTCTCATACATGGATCCTATCTCGGACTTCATGGCTTCTAGCCATTTGTTGGAATCTGGGCCCACCATTGCTTCTTCATAACTTGCAGGTTCATTGTTGTCTAACAACATGATTGACAAAACGGGATTACCGTACCACTCTGGAGCAGCACGTGGTCTCGTCGACCTGCGTGGTTCGACAGTAACTTGAACCGGAGTTTCATGATCATCATCATTAACTTCCTCCTCAACCGGCGTTGCAATGACAGAGGTTTCCCCTTGCCCTGCGCCACCATCTCGAGGGATGAGAGGTTCGACAACCTCATCAAGTTCTATCTTCCTCCCACTCAATTCTCTCGAGAGAAACTCCTTCTCGAGAAAAGCTCCGTTTCTAGCAACAAACACTTTGCCCTCGGATTTGAGATAGAAGGTGTACACAACTGTCTCTTTTGGGTAACCTATGAAGATGCACTTTTCCGCTTTGGGTTCCAGCTTTTCAAGCTGAAGCTTTTTGACATAAGCATCACATCCCCAAACTTTAAGGAACGACAACTTTGGCCTTTTGCCATACCACAGTTCGTATGGTGTCGTCTCAACGGATTTTGATGGTGCCCTATTTAAAGTGAATGCAGCTGTTTCTAATGCATAACCCCAAAACGATAACGACAAATCGGTAAGAGACATCATAGATCGCACCATCTCTAATAAAGTACGATTACGACGTTCGGACACACCATTACGCTGTGGTGTTCCAGGCGGTGTCAACTGTGAAACAATTCCACATTGTCTTAAGTGAGCACCAAACTCGAAACTCAGATATTCACCCCCACGATCAGACCGTAGGAACTTGATCTTCTTGTTATGATGATTTTCAACTTCACTCTAAAATTGCTTGAACTTTTCAAATGTTTCAGACTTGTGCTTCATTATGTAGACATAACCATATCTACTCAAATCGTCAGTGAAGGTGAGAAAATAACGATATCCGCCGCGTGCCTCTACGCTCATCGGACCGCACACATCAGTATGTATGATTTCCAACAAGTCACTTGCACGCTCCATTGTTCCGGAGAACGGAGTTTTAGTCATCTTGCCCATGAGGCTTGGTTCGCACGTGTCAAGTGAATCAAAGTCAAGTGACTCCAAAAGTCCATCGGCATGGAGTTTCTTCATGCGCTTTACACCAATATGACCTAAGCGGCAGTGCCATAAAAATATGGCGCTATCATTGTTAACTCTAACTCTTTTGGTCTCAATGTTATGTATGTGTGTATCACTATCAAGATTCAATATGAACAATCCTCTCACATTGGGTGCATGACCATAAAAGATGTTACTCATAGAAATAGAACAACCATTATTCTCTGACTTAAAAGAGTAACCGTCTCGCAATAAACAAGATCCAGATATAATGTTCATGCTCAACGCAGGCACTAAATAACAATGATTCAAGTTCATAACTAATCCTGATGGTAACTGAAGTGAAACTGTGCCGACGGCGATTGCATCAACCTTGGAACCATTTCCTACGCGCATCGTCACTTCATCTTTCGCCAGCCTTCGTCTATTCCGCAGTTCCTGTTTCGAGTTGCAAATATGAGCAACAGAACCGGTATTGAATACCCAGGCACTACTACGAGAGCCGGTTAAGTACACATCAATAACATGTATATCAAATATACCTGATTTTTCTTTGGCCGCCTTCTTATCAGCCAGATAATTGTGGCAGTTGCGCTTCCCGTGACCCATACCCTTGCAATAGTAACACTCTGTTTCAGGCTTAGGTCCAGCTTTGGGTTTCTTCATCGGATTGGCAACAGGCTTGCCGCTCTTGTTTGAATTACCCTTCTTGCCTTTGCCGTTTCTCTTGAAACTAGTGGTCTTATTCACCATCAACACTTCATGCTCTTTACAGAGTTCAGACTCCATGACTTTCAGCATCGCAAACAACTCGCCGGGTGACTTGTTCATCCCTTGCATGTTGTAGTTCAACACAAAGCCTTTATAGCTTGGCGGCAGTGATTGAAGGATTCTGTCAGTGATAGCCTCTTGCGGGAGTTCAATCCCTAGCTCAGCTAGACGGTTTGAGTACCCAGACATTTTGAGCACATGTTCACTGACAGACAAGTTCTCCTCCATCTTGCAAGCATAGAATTTATCGGAGGTCTCATACCTCTCGGTCCGGGCGTTCTTCTGAAAGATGAACTTCAACTCCTGGAACATCTCAAATGCTCCATGACGCTCAAAGCGACGTTGAAGTCCCGGTTCTAAGCCATACAAGACTGCACATTGAACTACTGAGTAGTCCTGCTTACGTGTTAACCAAGCGTTCTTAACATCCTGGTCATCCGTAGCGGGTGGTTCATCTCCTAGCGCAGCATTAAGGACATAATCCTTCTTCCCAGCTTGTAAGATTAGCTTAAGATTACGAGCCCAGTCTACAAAGTTGCTTCCATCATCTTTCAACTTAGCTTTCTCTAGGAACGTATTAAAATTCAGGGTGACTGTCGCGTGAGCCATGATCTACAACACAAATATATTCAAAGTGGACTTAGACTATGTTCAAGATAATTAGAGTTTAACTTAATCAAATTACTCGCTAAACTCCCACTCAAAAAGTACATCTATCTCGTCATTTGAGTGGTTCATGATCCACTTACACTAGCTCAAGTCCGATCATCACGTGAGTTGAGTATAGTTTCAGTGGTAAGCATCCCTATGCTAATCATATCATCTATATGATTCATGATCGACCTTTCGGTCTCATGTGTTCCGAGGCCATGTCTGCACATGCTAGGCTCGTCAAGCTTAACCCGAGTGTTCTGCGTGTGCAACTGTTTTGCACCCGCTGTATGTGAACGTTGAGTCTATCACACCCGATCATCACGCGGTGTCTCGAAACGACGAACTGTAGCAACGGTACACAGTCGGGGAGAACACAATTTTGTCTTGAAATTTTAGTGAGAGATCACCTTATAATGCTACCGTCGTTCTAAGCAAAATAAGGTGCATAAAAGGATTAACATCACATGCAATTCACAAGTGACATGATATGGCCATCTTCACGTGCTCCTTGATCTCCATCACCAAAGCACCGGCACGATCTTCTTGTCACCGGCGCCACACCATGATCTCCATCAACGTGCTGCCATCGGGGTTGTCGTGCTACTCATGCTATTACTACTAAAGCTACATCCTAGCAAAATAGTAAACGCATCTGCAAGCACAAACGTTAGTTTAAAGACAACTCTATGGCTCCTGCCGGTTGCCGTACCATCGACATGCAAGTCGATATTATCTATTACAACATGATCATCTCATACATCCAATATATCACATCACATCATTGGCCATATCACATCACAAGCATACCCTGCAAAAACAAGTTAGACGTCCTCTAATTTTGTTGTTGCATGTTTTACGTGGTGACCATGGGTATCTAGTAGGATCGCATCTTACTTACGCAAACACCACAACGGAGATACATGAATTGCTATTTAACCTTATACAAGGACCTCCTCGGTCAAATCCGATTCAACTAAAGTTGGAGAAACTGACACTTGCCAGTCATCTTTGAGCAACGGGGTTACTTGTAGCGATGAAACTAGTCTCTCGTAAGCGTACGAGTAATGTCGGTCCAAGCCGCTTCAATCCAACAATACCGCGGAATCAAGAAAAGACTAAGGACGGCAGAAAAACGCACATCACCGCCCACAAAAACTTTTGTGTTCTACTCGAGAAGACATCTACGCATGAACCTAGCTCTGATACCACTCTTGGGGAACGTCGCATGGGAAACAAAAATTTTCCTACGCGCACGAAGACCTATGATGGTGATGTCCATCTACGAGAGGGGGTATTCGATCTACGGACCCTTGCAGACCGCACAGCAGAAGCGTTAGTGAACGCGGTTGATGTAGTGGAACATCCTCACGTCCCTCGATCCGCCCCGCGAACCGTCCCGCGATCAGTCCCACGATCTAGTGCCGAACGGACGACACCTCCGCGTTCAGCACACGTACAGCTCGACGATGATCTTGGCCTTCTTGATCCAGCAAGAGAGACGGAGAGGTAGATGATTTCTCCGGCAGCGTGACGGCGCTCCGGAGGTTGGTGGTGATCTAATCTGAGCAAGGCTCCGCCCGAGCTCCACAGAAACGCGATCTAGAGGTAAAACCGTGGAGATATGTGGTCGGGCTGCCGTGGCAAAGTTGTCTCAAATCAGCCCTAAAACCTCCGTATATATAGGGGGAAGAGGGGGAGCCTTGCCTTGGGGTCCAAGGACCCCCAAGGGGTTCGGCTGAGCCAATGGGGGCAACCCTCCCCTTCCAAACTGAGTCCAACTAGGTTTGGAAGGAGGAGTCCTTCCCCCTTTTCCCACCTCCTCTTTTTTTTTCTTTTCTCTTTGATTTTCATCCTATGGCGCATAGGGCCTTCTTGGGCTGTCCCACCAGCCCACTAAGGGCTGGTGCGCCACCCCCAAGGCCTATGGGCTTCCCCGGGGTGGGTTGCCCCCCCCCCCCCCCCCGGTGAACACCCGGAACCCATTCGTCATTCCCGGTACATTCCCGGTAACTCCGAAAAACCTTCCAATAATCAAATGAGGTCATCCTATATATCAATCTTCATTTCCGGACCATTCCGTAAACCCTTGTGATGTCCGTGATCTCATCCGGGACTCCGAACAACATTCGGTAACCAACCATATAACTCAAATATGCATAAAACAACGTCGAACCTTAAGTGTGCAGACCCTGCGTGTTCGAGAACTATGCAGACATGACCCGAGAGACTCCTCGGTCAATATCCAATAGCGGCACCTGGATGCCCATATTGGATCCTACATATTCTACGAAGATCTTATCGTTTGAACCTTAGTGCCAAGGATTCATATAATCCCGTATGTCATTCCCTTTGTCCTTCGGTATGTTACTTGCCCGAGATTCGATCGTCAGTATCCGCATACCTATTTCAATCTCGTTTACCGGCAAGTCTCTTTACTCGTTCCGTAATACAATATCCCGCAACTTACACTAAGTCACATTGCTTGCAAGGCTTGTGTGTGATGTTGTATTACCGAGTGGGCCTCGAGATACCTCTCCGTCACACGGAGTGACAAATCCCAGTATCGATCCATACTAACTCAACGAACACCTTCGGAGATACCTGTAGAGCATCTTTATAGTCACCCAGTTACGTTGCGATGTTTGATATGCACAAAGCATTCCTCCGGTGTCAGTGAGTTATATGATCTCATGGTCATAGGAACAAATACTTGACACGCAGAAAACAGTAGCTACAAAATGACACGATCAACATGCTACGTCTATTAGTTTGGGTCTAGCCCATCACGTGATTCTCCTAATGACGTGATCCAGTTATCAAGCAACAACACCTTGTTCATAATCAGAAGACCCTGACTATCTTTGATCAACTGGCTAGCCAACTAGAGGCTTGGTAGGGACAGTGTTTTGTCTATGTATCCACACATGTATACAAGTCTTTATTCAATACAATTATAGCATGGATAATAAACGATTATCTTGATAGAGGAATTATAATAATAACTATATTTATTATTGCCTCTAGGGCATAATTCCAACAGTCCTAATGCATGACGGCAGAGTCATGGCATACCTATCAAGGCAACTGCACCTGCATGAGGAAAACTATGCCACCCATGATCTCGAGTTGGCAGCAGTAGTACATGCCCTGAAGACATGGCAACATTACCTTACGGGGAAGCGATGTGAAATATAGACCGATCACAAAAGTCTCAAGTATATATCTACTCAAAGGCAATTGAATATGATAGAATGAAGATGGTTGGAGTTAATCAAGGACTACGACCTCAACATTCAATACCACCCCGGTAAGGCCAATGTGATGGCCGAAGCCTTAAGTCGGAAAGCCAGCATGTCGGGACCCCGATCCTAAGCCATAGGAATCCAGCCTGTAACACATCGCATCGCTTTGTGGTCTCACGCACGGTTAACTCCACGGCTGCAGCCTTACCTTAGCCGGGACCGTTTGCGTCTTTTGACTCACGTATGCGATAGTGTCGCTAGTAATCCAATGTCAAAGAACCCGGATCGACATGTCTAGTCATAAACCAAAGTGGCAGTACCGCACAAGGACAGGCATACATGACCCAACAAAGCAGGTGTCGGTCATCAGCGAATGTAGGCGAATCATAGCAAGCTACAAGGACTCCATTACATCGCGTGACATTTCCCCAAAGGGGACAGACACAACAGCTAAGAAGGACACATGCCGGTCAACCAATGTGTCCGGAGCAGTAGCGAACTACCAAGGCTCGTTGGATCACAAAGGGGCATTTCCTTGTAGGGAGTGCTACTAACGTTCACGACTAGGTAATCGAACCCCATACATATCAAGTACGACACACGTATGCATGGCATACCGATATGTATAGATACATCGATGGCATCACAACATAACCATAAACATACAAACTTTATTTAAGAGGCTCGGAAGAGCCACACACATAATATTACACATCAAGGTCTCTCGACCCATAATAGCAGTCATACAAATACAAGCCAGCGGAAGAGTTATAAACTGTCTGGGTACAGACAGTGCAACTAGAAGGCACATGGCCTGACTATACTACAGAGCCGACGTAGGGCCAGATCGTAGCTGGGACACCAGCTACTCGTCGTCGTCGATGTCTACGAAGAACCCTCCATTAGGGTCATTAGCAACCTCTGCAATATTTATTAAGCAAACATGAGTACGAAGGTACTCAGCAAGACATTAGGAGAACTAACTACTCATGCAAGGTATCAAAATGTATTGTGGGGTTTCATGCGGAAAGCCAGCATTTGACTCGTGGCTAGACAACTTTTATTTTAAAATAATTTTGACAACTTGATTTCTCGCACACGAGTCCACTAACACCACAGCAATACACTATCGTGGAATCATTCCGTCTCCGTACGGAAATGCCGTCCACGACACTCACGCTTATCTTGACAATGTTATGAGTAGCCATTGAAGTTACCTATGAACAACATATGTCTCCAAGTAGTCCATATCCGCGTACGCGGCTATTCGAATAGATCATAACCCTGCAGGGGTGTACTTCGTCACACACGCTCTCGCCACTTATCGCTATGTGCACGTCATGCACCTCGGCAACCTTCAAGCGGAAGCCCAGCGAGGGAGTCGGCCACGACCGTTAATCACACTAGTACCTAGTCCAGGTTTATCGCCTATCTGAGAGTAACCCGTACGGAAGTCCGGCCGAGGTTTCCGCCACGGCCTCAAACGATGTGCGCAGGGTTCCCAAGCCCACCATACGGGTGCCACTTGGTACACCGTGCCACTGCCTACCGCATCACGGCCAGCCTCTCAGGTCAGCACCATGCACGACCTCCAGCATTACTATAAACACCAGAAACTACTTGCAACTCCTGGACCGGGTACAGTGCGATTAATAGGCCGAGCGGGGTCATATTTCAGGGCCCAGCATGTGGTAGTATCTAGTCTTGGAATACATACACGGAACTCAGCATGTGGTAGTATCTAGTCTTGGAATACTAAGGACGGTTCCAATGAAACAACCCGCCATGTACTCCTACACAGCCTTTCACCGGTACCTTTACCAAATCAAGTTCAACACACAACCTTTGCTCACCGAACACATTCCACATTTCTGTTCATCTCCCAGATGACAGACCATACACAACTCTAAGCATAGCATGCATAGCAGGATAAGGCACATCATAGCTCAAGCAACTACCAGGTATGCTAGGTTGCAAGGTTCGGCTATTTACTGTGATAAGGTCAAGTCATGCAAAGGAAGTGGGTTCAACTATCGTGGCAAAAGCAGTTGAAGCATTTGATGTCCGTCAGACGGATATTCGGTGGAATCCGGGGGCGCGGAGCCTACCGAAATGAATGGCAACATTCAATAACAATCATATGCACTCAAAATGAGCATGGCATGAGAATGCAAGGTGATAAGTTATTATTTTCCACATGTATTAGGTTTAGAGTTGATTTGAATCACATTCGAAGAGCAATTCAAACGGGGTATTCTCAGATACCATTTTAATTGATTCGACCTAATGCTCAGATCAACTTGATGTTAGCATGCATGAAATGTCATGTTATGGTACTGATTTGTAAGTAGGACAGTGTGTGATCATTGTATTCATAATGAAATTTGAATAATTTTCCAAATTCCATTTAAAAAGTAATTATAAGAACTAAATTATTCCTTATTCCACAATTTAGGATTCTGTAACTTTTTCAAACATAGTTGAAAATAGCATAATCAGAATCCTTGAATTTTTCTGATACTTTTTCATATATAAATTATTTTCATTGGAGTTACAGATTAATTTCTATGATGTTTACAATTTTTAGCAATTTCCTGAATTAGTTTTATACTGGAAATTCTAATTATTGCATCAGACTGACGTCAGCAGGTCAGCCGACCTGTTCAGGTCAAACCTGACAGGGGGGGCCCACTGGTCAGCCTCTGTGGGACTAATCCCGCGCTGACCAGCCCTAACTGAGGTTTGACTTGGCCTTGGGCCCACTTGTCAGCGAGTGATTAGGTCACTAAGCTGCCGGGTTAGCTTGCCACGTCGACCCCCACCGGAGGGTGGTCGCCGGTGACCAGGCCCGCGACGGAGGGCTCGCCGGAGGCGACCTAGACGGCGCTTCACAGCACCAAAACGCACGCGGTTTGCAGCTACAACATGCTCGCGAAGTGGCCGATCTGGCAGGACCATCTCGGGAGGCTAGGGTCGCCGTAAGAGGCGTCGGCGACGAGCCGGAGCAGCGGCCGAAGCTCGGCCTTCTATGAGGGGTGGTTCTAGGGCAAGGGGAGGGCAGCTGGAGGGCTCGACACGCTCCTGGAGGCTCCAGGAGCTCGAATCCTAGCTCGGGCGCGTGGATCGGTCATCACAGCGATGGCAGCGACATGGCCGGCGGCGAGAAGCTCTCGGCCTTGGTGGGGAACTAGGATACGATGCACGGGAGAGCGTGGGGCGAGAGGGAAAACGACGACGAGCTCACGGCGGTTCCGATGGCGCTGAAGAGGGGCTCGGGGATGCGCCGGAGGAAGCGAATTGACGGGAGAGGTCCGGCGGCCGGAGGTGGAAGACGACGGCGTTGTGGGCGTTGCAGGGCTCGAGGAAGCTTCGGCTTCTGCAGAGATGACCAGGGCGACGAGGCGGAGCTAATGGCGTGCTCTGGGAGGGAATCCTATGGCCAGGGGCACGGCCAGCTCGAGCTCGAGCTCGACTCTAATGGCGGCAGCAAGGAGGAGAAGGAGATCCGGGAGGAGGAAGAGAACCGAGGCGGGGAATGGATAGGGGAGGCTCTTGGGAGCTTATCCCCGTCGTCGCCAGCGCGAGGCGGCGGCCAGGCAGGCACGCAGGTGCGTGGCCGCGCCGGAGGGGGCGGCGGCCATCTCCTGCTGCCTACTAGCACGAGGGAGGGGACGAGCGAGGGATGGGCCGGGCCAGGCTTAGGCGACAAGTAAGATTTTTCCATTTTTTCTGTTTTTGTTTTTCTGTTTTGCTAATTATTGTTTTGCTAATTAATTCAGCTCCAAAACAAAAAGTAAAAACTATTTTAGGCCTCCTGAAATATTTGTTATAATATCCCCAACCATTTCCAAGCTTTTCAACATTTTTGTAAATTTATAGTTCCTGATTTCAAATTTAAAATTTGAAACCAGTAGCCTTTTTCATTTATTCAAAAAGCTTAAGGTGTCAAGAAAATAGTTTTCTCCAATGCTCATTTACTTTCATGATTTATCAGAAAGTTTGAACATTTCTTGAGGCCATTTTGGGTTCATTGATTTTGAACTAGTGTGAGATTTCCTTTAATTGAAATGGTGGCTAGGGTTTTGAGTTTTTCCTTTGCCACTTTGTTGCTTTTGTTGAAACTTCTTAGATGCAAATGCAAAGAAGACATGAGCACAATGCTATCTTGCTTAAGGGTTAGGGATGTGACAACTCACCCCCACTCAAAAGAATCTCGTCCCGAGATTTAGAAGTCGTCGGGAATAAAGCCGGATATTCAAGTCGGAGACGATCCTCTCTTTCCCAAGTTGCCTCCTTTTCAGAATGATTTGACCATTGAACTTTAAGAAACTTGAGGTTTCGACGTCGAGTGGTACGCTCAGCTTGATCAAGAATACGCACGGGGTATTCTCGGTAAGAAAGGTTATCTTGTAGATCAAGCGTTTCGTGGTCCACTTCACGGATAGGATCCGAAAAGCAACGCCTGAGTTGCGAGACGTGGAAAACATCATGAACCTTGGAAAGATGTGGAGGGAGTCCCAACTAGTAGGCAACCTCTCCTCGTTTGGCAAGAATGCGAAAAGGACCAATGTAACGAGGAGCCAATTTGCCCTTGATACCGAAACGATGGGTACCCTTCAAAGGTGTAACCCGAAGGTAAGCCTTCTCGTGAACTTCAAAGGTCACAGCCTTATGATGACGATCATATTTGCTCTTTTGACGAGACTGGGCTGTTTTCAACTTTTCACGAATAATGCGAACCTGCTCTTCTGCATCCTGGATCATATCCGGGCCAAAGAGTTGCCTCTCTCCGGCTTCTGACCAATTAAGAGGGGTTCGACATCTTCGTCCATAGAGAACTTCAAAAGGGGGTTTTCCCAAGCTTGATTGATAACTATTGTTATAAGCGAATTCGGCGAATGGAAGGCACTTCTCCCAATTCATACCGAACGAAATAACACAAGCTCGGAGCATATCTTCTAGGATGTGATTCACTCTTTCTACTTGACCACTTGATTGAGGATGGAAAGCAGTGCTAAAAGATAAGTGAGTCCCCATGGCATTCTGAAAACTTTCCCAGAAGCGAGAGGTAAAGATACTTCCACGGTCCGAGATAATTTCCACTGGAACACCATGAAGAGACACTATTCGAGAGATATATAACTCTGCTAGCTGGCTAGCTGTTATACTCTCACGAATAGGAAGAAAATGAGCTACTTTGGAAAGACGGTCAATGACCACAAAGATAGCATTATTTCCTTTCTTGGTCTTGGGAAATCCGGTAATGAAATCCATGCTAACCTTATCCCATTTCCATTCAGGAATAGCTAGAGGTTGAAGGGTGCCAGCAGGCCTTTGATGTTCTGCCTTAAGTCGACGACAAACGTCGCAGTTAGCAACGAACTCAGCAATTTCTCTCTTCATCCTAGTCCACCAGAACCTCTGGCGTAGGTCCTGATACATCTTAGTACTACCGAGATGAATGGTGAGAGGAGAATCATGAGCCTCCTTAAGGATTAACTGCCTTAGATGTGGGTTCTTAGGAACCACTAAACGATTCTGGAAGAACACAACACCTTGATCATTCATGGAAAATTCTTTAGCGTTTCCGCTAAAAATATTCCCCTTGATCCGTGATATACCCTTGTCACGCTTTTGGCCAGCTATAATTTGATCCTTATGAGTAGGCTTCGCTACCAGGGTAGAAAGGAATCCTTGAGGAACAATATGAAGATTTAATTTCCGAAAGTCCTCATGGAGATGTGGTTGACCTTGTTGTAGCATCAAATTGTTACAATAAGATTTACGACTTAGTGCATCGGCCATAACATTGGCCTTCCCCGGGGTGTAAGTTATCCCTAAGTCGTAATCCGAGATCAACTCAACCCACCGTCTTTGCCTGAGATTCAAATCCGGCTGGGTGAAAATATATTTCAGACTTTGGTGATCAGTGAATATTTCGCAACGATTACCCAGAAGGTAATGTCGCCAGGTTTTTAGTGCATGGACCACAGCTGCAAGATCAAGGTCATGTGTGGGATAAGTATCCTCATGTGGACGCAACTGTCGAGATGCGTATGCGATCACATGATGATCTTGCATGAGAATGCAACCTAATCCTTGTCGCGAGGCGTCGCAATAGATAACAAAGTCCTTAGAAAAATCTGGTGGTAGCAACACAGGTGCGGAAGTCAGGCTTCTTTTCAGTTCGTGAAAACTATGCTCACACTGTGGTGTCCACTCGAACTTTTTATCCTTCTTGAGGAGTTCAGTTAGAGGCTTTGCAACCTTGGAGAAATTCTCGACGAAGCGGCGACAATAGCTCGCTAGACCAATAAATCTCCTAACTTGCTTAACCGATTCAGGTTGAGTCCAATCAAGGACAGCTTGAAATCTCTCGGGATTGACAGCAATACCCTTACCAGAGATTACGTGGCCTAGATAGGTCACTTCCGGTAACCAGAATTCACATTTTGAAAATTTGGCATAAAGGCGATGCTCTCGAAGTTTCATCAATACCAGCCTTAAATGCTCGGCATGTTCTTGTTCATTCTTCGAGTAGATGAGAATATCATCGAGGTATACCACGACGAATTTATCCAAATACTCCATGAAGATTGAGTTCATCAGCCGAGAGAAAGTGGCTGGGGCATTGGTTAAACCGAAGGACATAACGGTGTACTCATATTGGCCATAACGAGTAACAAAGGCCGTTTTTGGAATGTCCCCGTTCTTAATCTTGATTTGATGGTATCCCAACCTCAAATCCATTTTGGAGAAGACTGAGGATCCAGCGAGCTGATCGTACAGATCGTTGATCCTGGGGAGCGGATACTTGTTCTTAATGGTGACCAAATTAACTGGTCGGTAATCTACAACCATCCGATCCGTTCCATCTTTCTTCTTGACGAAGAGGACGGGACAAGCCCAAGGAGAAGAGCTAGGACGAATGAAACCTTTGTTCAAAGCCTCATCTAGTTGCTTCTTAAGTTCGGCTAGCTCTAGGGGTGCCATCTTATAAGGTCTTCTGGCTATTAGGACAGTTCCCGGAACAAGATCTATCACAAACTCTACATCTCTGTCAGGTGGAATTCCTGGCAGTTCCTCGGGAAAAACATCCGGGAAGTCACGGACTACCGGAATGTCTTCAAGTTCCGGAAGAGGGTTGGCATTTAGGGAATAGAGCTGGCATTTGGCAACTCGAGTAGGGACATTTACTATCTCACCCGAGGGATGGGTAAGTTGGACATTTCTAGAGTGAGTATCAATCTTGGCATAGTGAACTGACATCCAGTCCATGCCCAAGATGATATTAATATCCGAAGATTTCAAGGCTATCAATGAGGCTAGAAAAACTAGCCTGTCTACTAGAATTTCATTGTCATCGGTTATCCTAGAGGTTTGCCATTTACTACCAGGGGTTTGGACAACCAATGGGATTGGCATATCACAAAATGACATGTTATGCAACTTTGCATAACTTCCTGAAATGAAGGAATGAGAAGACCCAGTGTCAAAGAGAACATACGCTGGGTGATGATTAACAAGAAGCGTACCCAGCATGACGTCGGGATCCTCTGCAGCTTCTTCTGCTGACACATAGTTCACACATCCACGTGCAGGAGTTGGCTTCACATAATAAGCTTTGCCCGACTTGGCCTGCCCGACGGACTTTCCGGTTTGCTTAGCACCCACATTCTGAGGACACTCACGGGAATAATGCCCTGGTTCTCCACACTTGTAGCATATCACCTGGTTGGCACGTGGTGCAGCATTGCTAGCTGGACCACCATAAGCTTTTGCTGGAGGGTTGGCCTGATTCGTCTGAGGCGCCACGTAGGATGGCCTCGGAGTGTATCTTGGCGGCAGAGAACTGTTTGGAACCCACAGCCTGCGTTTTGGAAACGCGGAACCAGAAGATGAGCCAAAGTCACGGGAGTGCTTCCTTGTGGCTTCGAAGTCAGTATGACCAGTCTCCGCACTGATCGCTTTGTTGACCAAGGCTTGAAAACTTGCACACTCATGGAGGCGCAGATCACGACGGAGCTCAGGGCTCAGACCCTTACGGAATCTTGCTTGCTTCTTGGCGTCAGTAGACACCTCCTCTGTTGCATAGCGGGCGAGGTTACCGAACTCGCGGCTATAGGCATCCACAGACAACTTGCCCTGAGTGAAGGCACAGAACTCCTCTCTCTTTCTGTCCATCAGGCCCTCTGGAATATGGTGCAGACGAAAAGCTGCACTGAAGTCTGCCCACGTGGCCACTGGTTCAGCGGGACGCATAGCTTCAAAATTCTCCCACCACAGATTGGCGGGTCCCTCCAGAAAATACGCCACAAAGGTCACCTTGTCGGCATCAGACACATTCGCAAAGCGAATCTTGCGTGAGATGCTGCACAGCCAGTCATCAGCGTCGAGGGGATCGACGGAATGATGAAAGTTTGGAGGATTCAACTTCACAAAGTCATTGAGGGACACTGCAGCATTCCTAGGCTGTCGAGCCGTATTCTGCTCAATACGCTCTAGCAGTCGGTTGGTCTCCCTTTTGTTTCTTTCTGCCTCAAGCATCACTTCCACCAGAGACGGTGGGTGAGGCAGGTCTTCTTGCGACGCTTGACTACCCTCACCTTGCTCATGAGCAGGGGCACGGTTCAACCTGGTGAACACCATCCTGACAAACAAACTCATAGCTTAGACCAATATCATATGAATACTAGCGATGGATTAAGAATGTACTGAACACACGGAATGCGGAAATGAATATTCGAACACCATGGTAACAAGCAACTGCTATATATACACCATGGTTCATACACACCCTTACATAGTTCAGTACACCCTTAACCGAAGAGCAAACTACTGCAATTGTGAAACTACTCATCAGAGGCTTACAAGCTGCCTATACATTATTTATCTAGGCCTCCGGAATTCATTTCACATTACAACCATACTTCACAAGTCACACAGGACTGTGAACGTACGGCTACTACCATACTATCCTTCCGCTCACAGCTCAGGCATCCACATAGAACATCTCATAGAGATTACCTCCATGACCTGGAAGCTCAACCTACGGATCAGGAAACACTCTAGCCTGAGATCCCTAGGATCCATAAGGACATGGATGTGGCCTTGGTCCCCTGACTGGTGGTAAGAGGGGTCCCCGAAGAGGTGTGACTCCTCCTATAGCTGGCCAGTCAACGTGGGCCGGAAGATGGGTTCTAACAGGGTTCAGCATCTCCATCTCTCCATACCCTGTCTGGACTACCGGTGCCAGCTGCGTCAAAGCTGTCCACAGACGGGCACGGATAGCATAAAGCTCCATGCGGAGAGCACGAGCATCCCTGTCTCTGGTCTCTAGCATCTCAACAGTGGACTGCAGAAGTGGATCCTCCATAGAAGAATCAAAATAGACTCCACTGAGGTATCCCTCTTCATGAGACAGAGAGGCCGGAACATAGCAGAACTCTGAATTCTGCAGCAGTGCATGTCTTGCTCTCATAATAGTCAGCATTGAATAGGCAGTATCCTGAACTGCCATGTCAACGGTGACCCCCAACCCATAGGACCAATGGATTGGCTTCTCAGCTCCAGGGTAGTCTAGAAATACCCTAACAGTGCAGATGTACTGGCTCTGGTTGAAGTCTCGGTACTGTTCCTCCACTGTGTACTCGGGGTACCAGCGGTAACCGCACACCGACATCACCCTGACCAGCATGGCCGTATGACTCGGTACATCAATGCACCTGGTCAGACGTACCACCTGACGAGAAGGACGGCCAGGCATCTGTAAATAGAGAGTAATGCAAAAGCATTAGAGCTCTGAATGCAAAATTGGGCAGCATAACGGCTGTAATTGCTCAAAACAAATTTTGAGACGACCCAAAAATGGAATAGCGTAACCACTCAACTATCAAGTTCAACTCTCTGATCATCAAACTTACTTCCTGCTTCCTAGGAATAAAAGAAACCCAATATCTCTCGACCCGTAGTCCTATAATCTACCGATCAAAAACACGAGCCTAGGAGAAGATGAGTAACCTAGTCCTTAATTCCCGCAGAAAAGACAAGGATGACCAGAATAGAATGACTTGAGAAGAGAACAAGAGTCTTACGTTCCCTTCCACAAGCAATTCCCTTATATATAACTAAAGCAATTCTAGACTCAACTTCGACCAGTTTGGCTTGGTAATCCTACAGTCAGTCAGGCTCTGATACCAACGTTGTCGGGACCCCGATCCTAAGCCATAGGAATCCAGCCTGTAACACATTGCATCGCTTTGTGGTCTCACGCACGGTTAACTCCACGGCTGCAGCCTTACCTTAGCCGGGACCGTTTGCGTCTTTTGACTCACGTATGCGATAGTGTCGCTAGCAATCCAATGTCAAAGAACCCGGATCGACATGTCTAGTCATAAACCAAAGTGGCAGTACCGCACAAGGACAGGCATACATGACCCAACAAAGTAGGAGTCAGTCATCAGCGAATGTAGACGAATCGTAGCAAGCTACAAGGACTCCATTACATCGCGCGGCATTTCCCCAAAGGGGACAGGCACAGCAGCTAAGAAGGACACATGCCGGTCAACCAATGTGTCCGGAGCAGTAGCGAACTACCAAGGCTCGTTGGATCACAAAGGGGCATTTCCTTGTAGGGAGTGCTACTAAAGTTCACGACTAGGTAATCGAACCCCATACATATCAAGTACGACACACGTACGCATGGCATACCGATATGTATAGATACATCGATGGCATCACAACATAACCATAAACATACAAACTTTATTTAAGAGGCTCGGAAGAGCCACACACATAATATTACACATCAAGGTCTCTCGACCCATAATAGCAGTCATACAAATACAAGCCAGCGGAAGAGTTATAAACTGTCTGGGTACAGACAGTGCAACTAGAAGACACATGGCCTGACTATACTACAGAGCCGACGTAGGGCCAGATCGTAGCTGGGACACCAGCTACTCGTTGTCGTCGATGTCTACGAAGAACCCTCCATTAGGGTCATTAGCAACCTCTGCAATATTTATTAAGGAAACATGAGTACGAAGGTACTCAGCAAGACTTTAGGAGAACTAACTACTCATGCAAGGTATCAAAAGGTATTGTGGGGTTTCATGCGGAAAGCCAGCATTTGACTCGTGGCTAGACAACTTGCATTTTAAAATTATTTTGACAACTTGATTTCTCGCACACGAGTCGACTAATACCACAACAATACACTATCATGGAATCATTCCGTCTCCGTATGTAAATGCCGTCCACGACACTCACGCTTATCTTGACAATGTTATGAGTAGCCATTGAAGTTATCTATGAACAACATAAGTCTCCAAGTAGTCCATATCCGCGGACGCGGCTATTCGAATAGATCATAACCCTGCAGGGGTGTACTTCGTCACACACGCTCTTGCCACTTATCGCTATGTGCACGTCATGCACCTCGGCAACCTTCAAGCGGAAGCCCAGCGAGGGAGTCGGCCACGACCGTTAACCACACTAGTACCTAGTCCAGGTTTATCGCCTATCTGAGAGTAACCCGTACGGAAGTCCGGCCGAGGTTTCCGCCACGGCATCAAACGATGTGCGCAGGGTTCCCAAGCCCACCATCCGGGTGCCACTTGGTACACCGTGCCACTGCCTACCGCATCACGGCCCACCTCTCAGATCAGCACCATGCACGGCCTCCAGCATTACTATAAACACCAGAAACTACTTGCAACTCCTGGACCGGGTACTGTGCGATTAATAGGCCGAGCGGGGTCATATTTCAGGGCCCAGCATGTGGTAGTATCTAGTCTTGGAATACATACACGGAACTCAGTTCCTAAGGACGGTTCCAATGAAACAACCCGCCATGTACTCCTACACAGCCTTTCACCGGTACCTTTACCAAATCAAGTTCAACACACAACCTTTGCTCACCGAACACATTCCACATTTGTGTTCATCTCCCAGATGATAGACCATACACAACTCTAAGCATAGCATGCATAGCAGGATAAGGCACATCATAGCTCAAGCAACTACCAGGTATGCTAGGTTGCAAGGTTCGGCTATTTACTGTGACAAGGTCAAGTCATGCAAAGGAAGTGGGTTCAACTATCGTGGCAAAAGCAGTTGAAGCATTTGATCTTAAATGCAATAAATAGGTGCAAGAGCGAGAACATGGGATTTATCGGGATGATCAAAAGGGTTGCTTGCCTTGTTGCTCAGAGGAGGAACGATATCCGTCAGACGGATATTCGGTGGAATCCGGGGGTGCGGAGCCTACCGAAATGAATGGCAACATTCAATAACAATCATATGCACTCAAAATGATGCATGAGCATGGCATGAGAATGCAAGGTGATAAGTTATTATTTTCAACATGTATTAGGTTTAGAGTTGATTTGAATCACATTCGAACAGCAATTCTAACGGGGTATTCTCGGATACCGTTTTAATTGATTCGACCTGATGCTCAGATCAACTTGATGTTAGCATGCATGAAATGTCATGTTATGGTACTGATTTGTAAGTAGGACATTGTGTGATCATTGTATTCATAATGAAATTTGAATAATTTTCCAAATTCCATTTAAAAAGTAATTATAAGAATTGAATTATTCCTTATTCCACAATTTAGGATTCTGTAACTTTTTCAAACATAGTTGAAAATACCATAATCAGAATCCTTGAATTTTTCTGATACTTTTTCATATATAAATTATTTTCATTGGAGTTACAGATTAATTTCAATGATTTTTAAAATTTTTAGCAATTTCCTGAATTAGTTTTATACTGGAAATTCTAATTATTGCATCAGACTGACGTCAGCAGGTCAGCCGACCTGTTCAGGTCAAACCTGACAGGGGGGCCCCACTGGTCAGCCTCTCTGGGACTAATCCCGCGCTGACCAGCCCTAACTGAGGTTTGACTTGGCCTTGGGCCCACTTGTCAGCGAGTGACTAGGTCACTAAGCTGCTGGGTTAGCTTGCCACGTCGACCCCCACCGGAGGGTGGTCGCCGGCGACCAGGCCCGCGGCGGAGGGCTTGCCGGAGGCGACCTAGACGGCGCTGCACAGCACCAAAATGCACGCGGTTTGCAGCTACAGCATGCTCGCGAAGTGGCCGATCTGGCAGGACCATCTAGGGAGGCTAGGGTCGCCAGAAGAGGCGTCGGCGACGAGCCGGAGCGGCGGCCGAAGCTCGGCCTTCTATGAGGGGCGGTTCTAGGGCACGGGGAGGGCAGCTGGAGAGCTCGACACGCTCCTGGAGGCTCCAGGAGCTCGAATCCTAGCTCGGGCGCGTGGATCGGTCATCACAGCGACGACAGCGACATGGCCGGCGGCGAGAAGCTCTCGGCCTTGGTGGGGAACTAGGATACGATGCACGGGAGAGTGTGGGGCGAGAGGGAAAACGACGACGAGCTCACGGAGGTTCCGATGGCGCTGAAGAGGGGCTCGGGGATGCGCCGGAGGAAGCGCATCGACGGGAGAGGTCCGGCGGCCGGAGGTGGAAGACGACGGTGTTGCGGGCGTTGCAGGGCTCGAGGAAGCTTCGGCTTCTACAGAGATGACCAGGGCGACGAGGCGGAGCTAATGGCGTGCTCTGGGAGGGAATCCTATGGCCAGGGGCACGGCCAGCTCGAGCTCGAGCTCGGCTCTAATGGCGGCAACAAGGAGGAGAAGGAGATCCGGGAGGAGGAAGAGAACCGAGGGGGGGAATGGATAGGGGAGGCTCTGGGGAGCTTATCCTCGTCGTCGCCAGCGCGAGGCGGCGGCCAGGCAGGCACGCAGGTGCGTGGCCGCGCCAGAGGGGGCGGCGGCCACCTCCTGCTGCCTACTGGCGCGAGGGAGGGGACGAGCCGGGGATGGGCCGGGCCAGGCTTAGGCGACAGGTAAGATTTTTTCCATTTTTTTCTGTTTTTGTTTTTCTGTTTTGCTAATTATTGTTTTGCTAATTAATTCAGCTCCAAAACAAAAAGTAAAAACTATTTTAGGCCTCCTGAAATATTTGTTATAATATCCCCAACCATTTCCAAGCTTTTCAACATTTTTGGAAATTTATAGTTCCTGATTTCAAATTTAAAATTTGAAACCAGTAGCCTTTTTCATTTATTCAAAAAGCTTAAGGTGTCAAGAAAATAGTTTTCTCCAATGCTCATTTACTTTCATGATTTATCAGAAAGTTTGAACATTTCTTGAGGCCATTTTGGGTTCATTGATTTTGAACTAGTTTGAGATTTCCTTTACTTGAAATGGTGGCTAAGGTTTTGAGTTTTTCCTTTGCCACTTTGTTGCTTTTTTTGAAACTTCTTAGATGCAAATGCAAAGAAGACATGAGCACAATGCTATCTTGCTTAAGGGTTAGGGATGTGACACAGCACCTCGAATGTCATGCTTAAGGAAAGACTACCCGCCTTGTATGAAGAGATGGAAAGCTTCGGGTTGGAGCTAGTTGAACCAGGATTCCTAGCTAACCTCGAAGTCAAACCCACGCCGGCACATGACATCAAGGAGGCCCAGAAGGGGCACAAGAGCATCGAAGGCATCAAGAAGAAGATCCAGGAAGGCAAGTCCCTAGAATTCTCGTTGGATGAGCAAGGAGTAGTGTGGTTTGGAAAATATTTATGCATACCCAACAAGGCAGAACTCAAGGACTTCATCCTACAGGATGCTCATGACACACCCTACTCTATTCACCCCGGCGGCACCAAGATGTATCAAGACCTCCGGGAAAGATTCTGGTGGCATGCCATGAAGAGGGAGATAGCATCTTACATCACCAAGTGCGACGCATGCCAAAGGGTCAAGGCTGAGCATCAATGACCTGCTAGATTACTACAACCTCTCCAAGTGCCTAAATGGAAGTGGGACAAAGTCGGCATGGACTTTAGCACTGGTCTACCCAGATCAAGCAACGGGCACAATTCCAGATGGGTCATTGTGGACCACCTAACCAAGGTGGCCCATTTCATTCCAGTCAACACCACTTATGATGGTAGCTAGTTGGCTAGTGTAACGACTAAGATGCGGTCCTTTCCGATTAAGGGAACGAGGCCCCGAATTGGAAAGAAGCGCATCTAAGCGTTTCGCAAGCACGGTAACATAGCACATACATAATAATAGAAGAATGACAATAAGGGATTCAACTGCCATCTCATAAATATATCAGAGTTACATGACACATTCAAACAAGGTAGTTCCGCCACAGACTACAAAATTTGAGAAATGGCTATGCTACCCTGCATGCTCGCCCATGATCATGACCGTGCCTCAATCATCTAGATAGTTCACGTACATGCGCTCGTTCTCCTCATCGTACTGCCACGCCAGCTACGTGCCGTCTGGATCACCTATCTCGGCGGTACCTGAACCTGTTGGTGTTGTGAAGGAATCTGTGAGCCACGGGGACTCAGCAATCTATGACCTCGGTGCCAGAACTAGCCAAGTTATTATGTAAGGAAGGTGGAGTATTTAGGTTGCAGCATCCTAAGCATATATGGGGGCTAACTTACGTAGAACATGCATTGAAGGTAGTCTATACTAGCGATCGTTGATTTGCTGATCACTAAGTGATCCTGAACACCTACTTACGTCAATCATAAGCCCACCGTGTTCCCGATCGAAGAGACGTTTTCGAAGGGGACAGTCACGGTTACGCACACAGCTGGCAATTTTATTAGAGTTATGTTTAAGTTATCTATAACCGGATGTTAACAAATATTCCAAGTTGCCACATAACCGCGGCCATGCATTTCCGAAAGATTAAATCCTGCAGGGGTGCTCCAACTAGTCCATCACAAACGAACACGGGCCGCAAAGTAATCCTCTATCACGAATCTCGTGATCTCGTCGGATTCCTTAGAGGAAAAACTCAACTCTGGGGAGAACCAAAGCTTCACCGGGATTCCTATATGCAAGATATATCGCTAAGGTAAGACAAGACTAGCAAGACCTCCCGTCGTGTCGACGACCCGGATAAGAGTCGTGTATCTCAGTCCCAGGACACGACGGATGAGCTACGTGCACGATGGCCCGATAGAAATCAATCAAGTTGCCCTGAGTTGGCCCCAAACAGTGCTCAGTTTGGACCAACACTCATGAGGAGCACTGGCCCGGGTTGTTGATTAATTCCTCGGGGTAGCTATTCCCTATGCAGATTATTATTAAGTGATTATCAAATTAACACCAATGTTGGTTCCTGTCAGACAAGTCTTAACACTACACGATTTATCAAGGGGGTCCCCATAACAACCCCGAACGTGTTAGGAGCGATCACTAGGGAATCAAACACCGGTAGCCGGTAACTATGGCGGCAATAACGGAACAAAGCACCCGACAAAAGGCTAGGCCTTCTGTTATTTACCAAGTATATAGGAGCATTAATTAAATTACAGATTTAACACAATGATATCAAACTCATGTTTTCACATGAGACAACTGCACCTGCAACTAGCAACGCTAACATTAATAGCTTAGCAAAGCCTACTTAGCCATTCAAGATTTGCTAGGAAGGGATAAGTGTTTGGGTTTCATGCCAATCTCGGGAGGCAATTATTTCAGTGGTAGGCAGCGAGCATATGACGGAAGAAACGTAATCTAGCATAACAAGTCTAGAGATGGAATCAAGGTCATATCATCTTGCCTGTGATGTCCTCAGCTTGGAACTGCTCTTGTTCGTCCTGCACGTACTCTCCCGGATCCACGTACTCATTCTCCGATCCCAGTGCTACCCAACATAAAAATAGCATCCAATGAACAACAACACCTCAAGATGCAACAAGCACATGATGCATGAGATTAATATGAACATGCATCCCAATTGTACTCACTAGCACAAGCATGAGATGAAAATACAAGTTCCTGGATAGAACTGCACTCTAAGCTATCTTGACATGCATGAGATGACATGAACAGATGTGTCACGCGAAAACGATGCAAAACCATATAAATAACGTTACAATCGGAGCTACGGATCAACGAGAAACAACGAAACAAGAAATGAAGTCCTACGTATCAAAATCATCACAACACACACCAATGGCATACTTCTGGTATTTCCAGGTTGCCAAGACATAAAACAAACCAACATGGATGGGGTGGCTCAAGGAAAACATCAAAACATCAAAACTATAAAGTCTGCCCTAAACAACATCATGGCCTTTTGAGAGCTACATGCAAGGAACCTACAACCACCCAAACATGCCAAATAAGATATGCGGCAGAATATATCCAAGAGTACTACAAGCACAAGCAAAAAGATAATGCAAAGGAGTTTCACACAGAAAGTTACACAGCTGCTAACTTGGACAAAAACATCAGTTTTCAGGGACTTGGTGAAAGTCCACATTCTCACTAGCTGTTTATGCTCTGAAGCATTTTGACAGCACCCAAAACAATATCTACAGGGATCCAAATCGAATGAAAATTTACAGAGAGCTATACAAGCACAAAAGCTACAACTTTCCAGTTGATAACAAAGGCTGAATCTCAACACATGGACCTCTACTAGCACAACAAGAGGAGAAGAAATTATAAGCAAATTCCCAGAGTTAGTGAAAATCACAGATTTTCACTAAACTGGAATCTCAGCCACATGCCTACTTTGACTAGGCACAACTTGCACATATGAATTCCTAAGCATGAAGAAAAACCAATATGTGGTAGAGGGGGTCACCCTCTACTGCCACAACCAAGAATCAAACTCTTGGGCTCACCACATCTCATGGAACCAAGCTCCAAACATAGAACAAATCTGAAATATGACATTCCCAGAAGTGTTCCAAAGGCAAAACTGACTTCACCAATGGATTCCTTGGATGATTCTACCCCAAAAACATATATAAAACCTATGTGCTTGCATAGAACAAATGGGCACAAACTAGAAAAGGAAATCTACATTGAATCATATGTAGTGAATAGTGCATCATCACATGTGCGATTCACTAGAACAACACCCACACAAGCACATGCACTCTATCAACACTAGATGGGTGCACATGAGGGGTAGACCTCATGATCTTGTGCCTTAGCACACCACCACACACCACACACATCAAACACTAGCAAGAAAGGCCTACACATGCTAAATAGAACACACACTCCCTAGGTTGCACTCTCAAATGCATCCCTACACCTACACATACAATCACATGTGCTTATCATGTCACATCATGCCATGACATGTGTGAGACACACACACATAAGCACACACACACTCACATACATCATCACAAGGTATGTGGGAGGAAAACCCACACACACATGCACCTCACTTTTGCACAATTAGTGCATGAGCTCAACTCTCATCATGCACATAAGTTTCACACACACACACACCACATATGCATCATCACTTGGTGCCATTCACTCAGAAGGTGCACACACACACATGCTCACCCACACATCCACATGACCAGATATCACCTACACATGCTATCCCTATCACCATCTCAAGCATAGGAGAAGAGCTACTTGTAGGAGGCAAATAAAAATGCCACCCTTACTGTTATCACACCACAGCAAGGATCATAACAAACAAAAAGAAAAACAGGAAGAAATAGCAACGAAAATAAAAATAAAAAGGCATGGGTGGGGATCGATCCCAGGACTTCCTGGTTCTCACCTGCAACTAGCACCACTGCGCTAGGAACAGACTCTCGACGGGACAGAGGAAGACAATAGGTTAAGCTGTTCCTAAACGCTACTGCTATTTTGTCGAATAATGCAAAAAAGGGGGGTGGCACGCGCGGGACTCGAACCAACAACCTGTTTGAACCAAACACCACGGCACGAACCACCACGCTACACACAAGATCTCGACAGAGAAGGGGAACTAATACAAGGTAACCTACTTCGATGTCCTGTGCTGCACTTCATAGGGAGGCCTGCGACACAGACTTCACCGGAGCGCTCTTGCTACTACTGCTGCGCCGCGGGAAGTTCAACTACGCTTGCTACCCTACCGCTGCGAGGAAAACCCTCTACACTGCTACTGCTTCTACCCGAGAACGTACACTACACAGGACACACATGCACACATGCCGATCTAACGCGGGGGAAGGGAGGAGGAGAGAGCAAGCTCACCCTGGGGAAGAAGAAGAGGGATCCGATCGGTTGCAGGAGCCGCTCGAGGGAGATCCGGATGCAGAACCGAGGAAGACTGTCGCCGCTACGAAGAAGAACAGGGCCGCCGCATGCACGTCGTTGACGAGGAGCTGCCCGTCGGTGAGGTCGCTCCCCGGCCTCACCAAGGACGGGAATGGATCATGGGGTGCTACCCCGAGCCCCGGGTCATGGCGGCCGGAGCCAGAGACGACGAATGCAGGGTAGACGACGGCGGGGCTCTTCTTCTCTCTTTGCTAGATCGGCTACCGAACTTACCTTGGGGGAGGAAGAAGAGATGAGGGACAGTGGCAGCGCAAGGAGGGGAAAGGAGGAACCCTAGGGAAGCGGGGCACGCACGCCGAGGCTATATGGGGGGGCCTCGACTTCCATGAGCCCTCATGGCACTCGCTCTCTCCCGGTTGTGTGACGGAAAGCGTGCACCAGGGAGGAACGACGTCAGGAAGGAGAAAGAGGGACACGCAGGTGGGCTGCCGCGCGGTGGAGAGGAGAAATGGGGCGCACAGGGGGAGGAAGCCCACCTATGGCGCCATATAAGAGGAAAGAAATACTGGTGCTGCTTTTCTATTTTAAATAAACTAGAGAAAGATATAAAGCCGAGACAAAACTGATGGGGTTTAAAATAAAACAAAATACCCCCTGGTCATAAGGGAATTATGACCCATCTGAAAAAAATAGGAAAGAACTATTTGGGGCAATAAAATATTTACAAAACAACATTTATAATATTTGTTTTGGGAATATATGCACCTTTCAAATAAGGATTTTAAACAGGAAAAATACAACTTCTTAACCACCATGAAATATCCTAAACCATGTACATTTTTAAAACAGGGAAGGAGCAAAAGAATATTTGGGTTTGAGATAAAAGAGAGGGAGATGGTTTTGAAACCCTAGGCAATTCAACTTAGATACTTACTAGCAAGCAACACCCACTTCATATCACACCTCCAACATCACACCACCACATCACATGCACACCAACACATAAGATCACAAGGAAACAAACACAACATGGGATGGATGGGATACATGCATGCAAAGGGAAAACAGAACAAGGTGACACACATGAAATCATATACATAGAATAGCTCTCATCTCAATGACAAGGTGGACCCACATAGAGAAGGTTCCAAAAAGGGAAAGATACTCTCTTGGGGCATTACAGCTAGCCTGTATAACCGTCGTATAGTGAGTCTCCACGGAGTTGCCAAGGAAACTGCATCTGATCGAGGCATGCAGTTCACCTCAAGATTCTGGAAGAAGTTCCAAGAAGTTATCAGAACCAAGCTCTCTTTGAGAACCGCTTGCCACCCGTAGACGGGCGGACAGACGGAGAGAGTGAAAGAGATACTCAAAGATATGAACGCGCATCTGTCTTGGCACATTCGACCAAATGGGAAGACTGTCTGCCGTTCGCTGAGTTCTCATACAACAACAACTACCAGTCCAGTCTCCAGATGGCCCCATTTGAAGTGCTATACGGACGAAAGTGCCGCACCCCGCTCAACTGGTCCGAAACCGGCGAAGGGTTGATTTTCGGGCCAGAAGTTTTGCAAGAAGCACAAGACAAGGTGCAACTTGTCCAGGAAAACTTGAAAGCAGCCAAGTTGCGAAAAAAAGCTATGAGGATTCTCACCGCAGAGAAGTGGAGTTCGTTCCTGGAGACCAGGTGTACCTCCATGTCACACCTCTCAAGGGAACCAAGCGTTTCCACGTCAAGGGGAAACTTTCTCCAAGGTTCATTGGACCTTTTAAGATCACGACAAGGCGTGGGGAATTTGTTTACGAGTTGGAGCTACATCCGGAACTTTCGAGTGTGCACAACGTCTTCCACACGTCACAACTTCGGAAGTGCCTGCAAGCGCCGAACTGTTCAGATCTTTATAAGGACATTGACCATCAGGCCATCGACCACAAACCATACCTGACCTATTGTGAGAGGCCAATCCGCATCTTGGATGAAGCAGAGCGTTGCACCAGAAGCTGCACCATCAAGTACTTCAAGGTTCAATGGAGCAACCACACCGAAGCAAAAGCAACATGGGAGCGTGAAGACTATCTCCAATCCGAATTTCTGTACCTTTTTAGCACCTAGCTTACAATCTCAGGGGCGAGATTCTTGTAAGGGGGACATGTCTGTCACACCTTGTTTTCACCTCACATTCAGTGTAGTTTCAGAATCTGACTTTATTAAAACTTTTCAAAAACCAATGTTGTGAGTGCCATGGTTGTCATTGTATGCTTGTTTGCTTGATGGCGTGGTATCAAAAATCATATGTTTTTATAACATAAATATTCCCAAAATTCTTTTTCTTATTTCTAACTATTTCAAAACATTACTTTGGGTTGCACTACAAGTCCTTGGCAGCAAGGGACTGCTCTTACCCAAAGATGGTTATCTCGTTCTAAAACTATTTTAACTCTCCAAAACCATAAAATAATTATTTTCCTATTTTATATGCATGTCCATTTCTGAGGCCAAAATGATAATCCCATATGGAAAATTACTTTTTTGCCTTAGAAAAATATGAGAAAATTTGGAGATACTCACACGACATATATTTTCCATACATTAGATTTTCAACCCCTATTTATATTCAAAATATTTGAGCAAAGCCTTGAAAACCAATTCTGTCTGTTTTGATCTTTTGGAATATTTCCAATAAAATCCTAGAAAATTCCAGCAACCTTCCCAAGCTATATTTGGTGGTCACACCAAGTTTCACCTCATTCCAAGGTGGTTTGGTTCACTAAATAATCCTAAAACCCTCTATGTCCATAACCAAGTTGAAACATATCTACATTGCAAAGTTTATCCAAATGGGCTGAAACTTTGCAGGAGTCTTCAACACCTGAAATGAGGATTTTCTGCCAAAAATGGGATTTGCAGGAGGTAATCTACCCACATCCTCTTTGGAAGGGACAGATCTGCCATTTGGGGGGTGATTTCAAGTTTGCATTGCCAAACTTGTCCAATGGAGCTCAAATTTGGTGGGGTATCTTATTTGTGCATCAAAGTTAGTCATGTTAACTCTCATCACCAGTGGTGAGGTGTTGCTATCCCAAACACCTGTCGAACACCTTCTACCATATTAGCAAATCAGCTCCTACCACTCCACACCTAAGCTCTTCCCTCCAAACTGTTTGACCAAGGAACCAACACCACTCCCCAACTGCAAGAGAGTGGCTCCTCTTCGAATCCAAGAAGAAGATCCCAAAATCCCCATTCTAAGTTCTGATTCAAAGCTGGCATCTCCTCCTTCATCACACCACATGGCCAACAGGGAGTCCCTCGGATCCCAAACGGATAGGCATCTTCAGACCAAGTCCCAGGACACCCGAGACATAGCCAAAGAACCCCCAGAGGGGGCTAGCATGCCGTGGCATGCCAAAACTGCGCTCCGGGCACGCGGCTGGGTGCACCCGAAGCAAAAGTGGTGAGCCCCGGCCGGTTCAAGCCTTCCCCTGATGCCCATTCGAGTCCCTGACCACCTTTGTGTATCAGGGCATTCCAAGGGACCCTTCGATTTGGGGGATAAAGTGTTTCTTCGTTCTAATGACGATGTCGTTTACATAGACATGCACATTTCCGCCGATTTGGGGCAGGAGACACTTCTGCATGCAGTGCTGGAAGGTGGCACCTGCATTCTTCAGGCCGAACGACATGGTGACGTAGCAGTAGGCTCCGAAGGGGGTGATGAAGGAGGTATTCAAATGATCCACCAGATCCAGCTTGATCTGGTGGTAGCCGGAATAGGCGTCTAGGACGGATAGCAAATCGCAGCCGGTTATGGAGTCGATCACCTGATCAATCCAACACAGGGCGAATGGATCCTTTGGGCATGCCTCATTCGGGATTGTGTAGTCGATACACATGCGCCAGGTCTTGTTTTTCTTCAGCACCAGGACTGGGTTGGCCAACCATTTCGGGTGGAAAACTTCCACGATGAACCCGGCTGCGAGCAGCCGGGCAATTTTCTCTCCAGTGGAGTGTCGTTTCTCTTCAAAGAAATGATGCAAGGGTTGGTTGACCGGCTTCGCATCAGGTCGCACATGAAGCTTGTGCTCGGCGAACTTCCTCGGAACACCTAGCATGTCCCCGGGGGACCATGCGAAAATGTCATGATTCTGACGGAGGAAGTCGACGAGCTCGCCTTCCTATTTGCGGCTGAGGGTGGCGCCAATGGTGATGCACTGTTTCGGGTTGGTTGGGTCAAGTGGCACCTGATTGGTGTCTGTGGATGGCTGGAAAGTCGCCTCGCTTGCCGGCTGGGATGGAGGAGTCAGCACGGCCGACTGCTCGATGGCTGGGCCATGAGCCGGTCGAGTTGACGCTTTTCCTCCGCAATCACCATCTCCTCGGCCAGCCGGCTGCCTTCGCGGACGCACTCTATTGACTTCCCGGAGTCACCGGATATGGTGATGATGCCTTTAGGACCCAAAATCTTCATCTTGAGGTAAGCATAGTGTGGGATCGCTATGAATTTGGCTAGCACAGGCCTGCCCACGAGCGCATGGTAGGGGCTTTGGAGATCCACCACCTTGAACCACACCGGCTCACGGCAGAAGTGAGCCTTTTTGCTGAAGAGGACGTCGAGTTGGATCTTCCCGATGGGGGAGCAGGATTGCCCAGACACGCTGCCGTGGAATACAGTCCGGGTTGGCTGCACGTCTTTCTCTTTGAGCCCCAGCTTGAATAGTGTGTTGCGGTAGAGGATGTTGATGTTGCTGCCGCCATCGACCAACACCCGCGATAAATGGCAAGGGAGCCTCTTGGAGGTGATGGTGGGGTCGAGGACAAGGGCGTAGTTGCCGGGATTCGGCATCACGGCCGGATGGTCAGTCCGGCTCCAGGTAACCGGCTTCTCCGACCTGTACATGTACTGCGGGACCGAGTGCATGGTGGCATTCACGTCATGCCGGCGCTGGTGCAAGCTATGCTTATCATCGCCTTTGCCGGTGAATACAACATAGGCCCCATCCTGATTGGGGAATGGATCATGGAAACGGTCGTCATTAGGAGGTGGCGGAGCCAGAGCCGGCACATGCACAGCGAGCGCTTGCGGAGACGGAGGCGGAGGAGCCGGAAGGCCCTCGCCTCGAGCTAGCCGCCAAGAGAACTTGCATTGCCGGAGCGTATGTGTATCCGGCTTCACCTGAGTGTGCATCTTGCACGGGGTGTCGAGCATCTGCTCGAAGGTGAGCTTACGCTGCAAGGCGCCTTTGCCTCCACGCTGGCGCTGGCTGGCGGCCTGAGCATTGGGATGCTCTTCCTTTATGGTGGCGACGTGCTTGCTCCCGTAGCGGGGATCTGGCTGATCAGATTTGCGTTTGTTGTTCTACTGCCCCCTGGTGTCAGCAGCAGGCTGCGGCATAGCCGGTGGCACGGCGGCTTTGCCGGTTTAATTGACCATGATCGACATCACGGAGTCGGTCGTGGTGCACTTGCCCGCCTTGGCCATGAGCTCGGCAAGTGTGACCGGCTCTGAGCACATAAGCTTGTGCTTGAGGAGGATGCAGTCTCGGCAACCCTCGATGAAGTACTGGATGGCCTGGACCTCATGCACTCTGTCGCAGGAGTTGCGCAACTCGGTCCAGCGAGTGAGGTAGTCGTGGAGAGGCTCCTGCTTCGTGTGGATGCACATGGCGAGCTCGCGAGGGCGACTAGGGCGCTTGTAGGTGCCTATGAAGTTGCGGGCGAAGGCTTCTCCGAAGTCCACCCATTCCTTGATGGTTCCGACCGGCAGGATGTTAAGCCAAGTACGCGCCAAGACGGTCAGCATGAGCTGGATATTGCGCACCGCAACACGATTGTTGCCCCGGGCGATGCCGACTGCGGTGGTGTAGTCGATTAGCCAATCTTCTGGCTTGGCTATCCCATTATACTTCGGGGTGTCTTGAGGAAGGGTGAAGCCGGTGGGAAACAACTCATCGCGGATCCGGGGATCAAAGCACGCTGGGCCAATCGAATCCTCCTACTCAAGAAGGGCGGATTGGGCCATCTGGTCAGTACGGTTGTGTAACGCCCAAGATGCGATCCGGTCCTTATTTTGGCACAAAGGCCTCGACAAGGATACAAGCGCATCTCGTCGTTTCGCAAGAATGGATATCGTTACAAGTACATGTATTGAAGATAAGAATATATGGAACTGGCTTACACTCCCCACAAGCTACATCAGAGTCACAGCAGTACAATACATAAACATCATGAAGAAGAGAAGGGCCCGACTACGGACGAAAACAAACGAGAAAAGGAAACGACGTCCATCCTTGCTATCCCAGGCTGCCGGCCTGAACCCATCCTAGATCGATGAAGAAGAGGAAGAAGAAGCAACTCGAAATGAACAATCAACGCGCTCGGGTCAAGTAACCTTTACCTGTACCTGCAACTGGTGTTGTAGTAATCTGTGAGCCACAGGGGACTCAGCAAGCGACTAAGACATATATGAGGTGGCTAACTTACGAGTACAAGAATAAGAGGGGGATGATCTACGCATAGAGGACGTGAACAATGATGATCAAATGAATGATCCTGAACACCTACCAACGTCATACATAACCCCACCTTGTCCTCAGTCGGAGGAGGAACTCACGAAAGAGACAATCACGGTTACGCACTCAGTTGGCAAGTTTTAATTAAGTTAACTTCAAGTTGTCTAGAACCAGTTCTAAACAAAGTTTCCACGTTGCCACATAACCTCGGGCACGGCTTTCCGAAAATATTTAACCCTGCAGGGGTGCCCCAACTAGTCCATCACAAATTACCACAAGCCGCATAGAAATCCTCAATCACGAAGCTCACAATCTCATCGTATTCCTTAGTGGAAAACCTCAACCCTGAGATTACCCAAAGCATCACCGGAATCCCAATGCACAAGATATATCGTCAAAGGTAAAACCAATCTAGCAAGGCCACCCGACGTGTCGACGAACCCGATAGGAGCCGCGTATCTCGTTCAAAGGACCCGACGGATGGGTCACACTAGGAGAAACCAAACCTCGGGTTGCCCCGCGGTGGCCCCGTTGTCTGCGAGTTTGGACCAACACTCATGCGGAGCACTGGTCCGGGTTTGATTAATTTCCGCGGGTGCCGGCGGGTACCTATGCATTTACTAGTTATGAGGCAAATGTAAAACCAAAGTCGGGCCTTGCCAGACCAGTTTTAATCTACAATGAATTATTCAGGGGGTCCCATAACAACCCCGATCGTGTTAGGAGCGCTCAATTATGGAACATAACACCGGTAGCCGAAACTAAGGGGGCAAAGGTGGAACAAAACACTAGGCTAGAAAGGCCGAGCCTTCCACCTTTTACCAAGCGTATAGGTGCATTAAATGAATTAGCATTTAATACGGTGCTAAAACAAAGAACCGATGTTACCACATGGAAGCAACTGCACCTGCAACTAGCAACGCTAACACATGGTTAAGCAGGCGGTATCATAGCCAACCGGTGGTTTGCTAGGTTGTGAACCGATTGAAGGTTTTCATGGCAATGTTGAGAGGCTGAAATTTAACAGGTGGTAGGCAACGAGACATAAAGATAGAAACGATAATACTAGGATGGAAATGATAGTAATGGTATCTTGGGAAATGGTCATCTTGCCTGAGATCCCGCTTGGAAGAAGAATGACTCCGTGAAGCACACGAACTGATGTAGCCGAACGGGTCCTCACAATCCGACACGCTTGCGGAACTCTATCGGGACAAAGCAAACCGGAAACAAGCATCAACACAAGATATTCACCACGGCACATGCACGACAAGATGCAATCCACATATGATGCATGATCAGCTGAATATATGCAAGACATGGCATGTGAATTCACAACAATCAAACACTACACATTAAGTGAAGTTCAATATGCAACGAGTTGCATATTGGCGAAACTCCACATATGAATTATTTAGTTCTATACCGATTAGGTACATGGCAATATTAATGTTATTAAACATGGCAAGAGGTTAAGCGTTATTAAACTACCTATCTAGGCATTTTAAATGAGGTCGGAAACGACTTATAGCATCTCCGAACTGACCCCACGCGTTAGTTCACAATTCGGTCCTGATCTGAACTAACATGTTTAAATGTTTGTTAAATAGCAAAATAAATAGGTTCATGTGATTCTACGTGTCGTGACAATCAATTTACACATAGAGAACATCTCCAACGGAGCTACGGTTCAAAAGATACGAACACCGCAAGATATGATGGCATGAATGCAATATGTGCAACGACAACCACAAGCATTTCAAAACATACAACCAGCAAGATAATATGAAACTACAGGAGATTCTAAGCAAGTTTCATGTAGGACATGACCAAAATGGAGCAACGGTTCAAGAACTACGAGCTAGACTAGAAATAGACATAATCTGCCAAAATCAGCAACATATCATTTTCTACACCCTAGAACAACTAGCTACACAAATCCAAAATGCTCAAACAAGGCATGAGGCAATAGGGGTCAAGATGCACTACAACATACAACTAATAACACGTAGCATGGAAGCATGGATCACTAGGAAAAGAACTCACAAAATAGCATCTCACACACAGTTTCAAACTTAGTGATAATATCAGTTTGAGAGGAGTGTTGGTGATGACGATGGCGACGATTTCCCCCTCCGGGAGGGAAGTTTCCCCGGCAGGACGACCCTGCCAGAGCTCGAGATTGGTTCTGCTCAAGTTCCGCCTCGTGGTAGCGGGGATTCCTCCCGAAAGCCTCCTCTTGATTTTTTCTGGAGCGAAACCCTTCTTATAGCAAAAGAGTGGGGCCAGAGGGCCAGCAGGGAGCCCACAAGCCCCCTAGGAGCGGCCAAGGGGGTAGGCCGCACCTAGCAGGCTTGTGGCCTCCTGCTGGCTCCCATCTGGTACTTCTTCAACCCAGTATTTTTTATAAATTCCAAAATAAATCCTTGTTGTTTTTCACGGCTTTTGGAGTTGCACAGAATAGGTATCTCAAACTTGCTCCTTTTTCAGGCCAGAATTCTAGCTGCCGACATTCTCCCTCTTCATGTAAACCTTGCAAAATAAGAGAGAAAATGCATAAGTATTGTACCGTGAAGTGTAATAACAGCCCATAAAGCGATATATATCAACATGAAAGCATGATGCAAAATGGACGTATCAACTCCCCCAAGCTTAGACCTCGCTTGTCCTCAAGCGAAAGCCGAGATCAATAAATATGCCCACATGTTTAGAGAGAGAGGTGTCGACAAAACAAGATACGGACATCCATGCATCATGATCATAGTCAGAACAACAATACCATCATATAATCTCTCATGCTAGAGTGACAATTCCTTCACATGGTAAAGTATGGGTCAAGAACCTTACTGAGAATTAACAACCTATAGCCTTTAGTCATTGAAGCAATTGCAATTTATCATAACATCGGAAAGAGTCAAATAAGAGCTTGTAAAGCAAATCCACATACTCAATCATCTTTTTGTCTTCTACAATTGCTACAACTCACGTGGTACTCATGAGATCAAAGTTTCAGTCGGACACAGAGAAATATAGGGGCTTATAGTTTTGCCTCCCAACTACTTACCTCAAGGGTAATGCCAACAATAATAATTCATGAATACTTACTTCCAAGTTTACATATGAACATAGATCTTTCCCTAGCATATGACGTTAGCCAAGATAAAGGCGAAGTAAGGAATTGGTGTAGATCACCCTGACTCTATCAAGGGCAAAAAGTAAAGGTACAAGATAGGCCCTTCGCAGAGGGAAGCAGAGGTTGTCATGAGCTTTTGAGGTTTGTATGTGCGACCTCCTAGTATGAAGGAATGTCACTTTGTATTGCCTCCTCTGATAAAGAACTTTACTATGCAGTCTGTCGCTTTTATGTCTTCCTCATCACAGGTTCGTACAAAGCTTATTTTCCACACATTAATAGATCATACATATTTAGGGAGCAATTTTTATTGCTTGCACTCATGAAACTTACTTGAGGGATCTTATTCAATCCATAGGTAGGTAGGGTGGACTCTCATGGAAAACTGGTTTGAAGGTTTATGGATGCACAAGTAGTATCTCTACTTGGTGCGGAAGTTTTGGCTGATAAGGGGTGGAAGCAAGCGTCACATGCTAAGGGATCTTTAGTTATATGACATTGCTCTGAACCAAGCAAACATAATTCATTATGTTGTCTTCCATGTCCAACATCTACTTCTAAGCATGCAATAGTTTAATTAGTTTGCACAATCATAGATGGTGTCCAAGATGATATATTTATATGTGAACCTCTCCTTCTTTATCACTTCCTATTAATTGCAACAATGACCAAGGTCTACGTTTATCCACCCTCAACAAGTTTCAATCAACATTCTTTTTATATGTGAAGTCATCACTTCCCATAAGATCATTATATGATCTTTCATGCTTTTGTTCTTTTATCAATCTCTTGATCATGGCATGAGGCAAGGCCCTTAACTAAGACACTCTTTATTATATGACTCACGAACTTGAATACATCGGGGGTGACACAAAGCAAAACTCAAGCCTAAAACACTAAGAACTTTATTCTACTAGAGACAGATAAAACCAAAAAGGATGGAACTATGAAAAGGTAAAGGAAAAACATGTGATAGTGATACGATACCGGGGCAACTCCCCCAAGCTTGGCACAAGCCAAGGGGATTGCCCATACCCGTGCTTAGTTGTCTTCCTTTGGAGGTGATGCTGGTGGAGTTGTTGCAACCTAGGTTTGATCCTCCGTATTTCAAGGCATAGGTGCTCCATCATGGAAAGATGATAGAGTCTCCGGAGTCCTCAAATCTGCAGCCAACCGTATTGATTTAAATCTATACTCATACTCACAGTTTTGGTTCTGCAGGTCGTAGATCTGGGCTTGGAGGTGATCAATTCTGTCATAGAGCGCGGAGTGGTGGTTCCCGATGTCATTGGCATCGATCTTGTGCTTGTTGGTGAACTCCGTGATCATCATGTGGTTGGCGTTGAGTCCACGCTCCACCATCCCTTGGCACTTGAAGACTTGTTGCTCCACGCTTCCGGTCTTCTTGGGCCCCTCAACATAACGGATGTGCAGCATCCCCTCACGCAGCTCGACAGATTGAAGGTGTTGCAGCACTCCCGCGAGGTAGGGATTGATGACCTTCTCGAAGATCTTGTCCTTCGGAGCTTTTGGGGATGCCATAGCAATCTAGATCTGCAGCAGAAACAGGATCGAAACGAAAACAGAGGAAATTTGTGTGATACGAGGGTCACACCTTTCGGGAGAATATATAATGATTTTTTCCGACCAGAAAATGGAGTCCGGGAGGGACACGAGGTGGTCCCAAGCCCCCCAGTCGCGGCCAGGGGGGTGGACCGCGCCTGGCAGGCTTGTCGCCTCGTGCGCTTTCCGGACTGCTTTAATTTTTTCTATTTTTCTAAAAATTCCAAAACGGAGAAAAATTCCTACTGGAAAAGTTTTGGAGTTTGTTTACTTACCGAATCACATACCTCTTCGTTTTCGGAGTCTCAAACAGACTGATAAATATCCCTTATGTACTCCCCTAGAGTTATGGTATTGATAATATTGCTTTCAACATTTATGGGAGTACCTGAGATATAATGCTTGATTCTTTGCCCATTTACCACTCTCGGAAAATCACCTTCCGTGTTGTTGATCTTGATGGCACAGGAACGATATACTTCCTCAACAATGTAGGGACCTTCCCATTTAGAGAGAAGCTTGCCTGCAAAAAATCTTAAACGAGAATTATATAGCAAGACATAATCACCTACATTGAACTCACGTCTTTGTATACTTTTATCATGCCACCTTTTAACCTTTTCTTTGATTAACTTGGCATTTTCATATGCCTGAGCTCTCCATTCATCAAGTGAGCTAATATCAAATAACCTCTTCTCACCAGCAAGTTTTAAATCAAAGTTGAGCTCTTTGATTGCCCAATAAGGCTTATGCTCTAGCTCAAGAGGTAAATGACATGCTTTTCCATAAACCATTTTGTACGGAGACATGCCCATGGGATTCTTATAAGGAGTTCTATAAGCCCACAGTGCATCATCGAGCTTCTTAGACCAATTCTTTCTAGACCTATTGATAGTCTTTTGCAGAATTAGATTAATCTCTCTATTGCTTAGCTCTACTTGACCACTCGACTGAGGGTGATAGCGAGACGCAATTCTATGGTTGACATCATACTTAGCAAGCGTTTTACGGAAAGCACCATGAATGAAGTGTGAACCACCATCAGTCATCAGATATCTAGGGACTCCAAATCTGGGGAAAATAGCTTCTTTAAGCATCCTGATAGAGGTGTTGTGATCATCACTACTAGTTGGAATAACTTCTACCCACTTAGTAACGTAATCAAGAGCAACTAGGATATGAGTATACCCGTTGGATTTTGGAAAAGGTCCCATATAATCAAAGCCCCAAACATCAAATGGTTCAATGACAAGTGAATAATTCATAGGCATTTCCTGACGTTTACTGATATTACCTATTCTTTGACATTCGTCACAAGACAAGACAAACTTGCGGGCATCCTTGAAGAGAGTGGGCCAATAGAAACCTGATTCTAATACCTTGTGTGCAGTTCTATCTCCCGCATGGTGTCCTCTGTAAACCTCAGAGTGAAACTTCTGTAGGATCTATGCCTGTTCATGTTCAGGTACACAACGTCTAATAACACCATCTACTACTTCCTTATAAAGGTGAGGATCATCCCAAAAGTAATGTCTAAAATCAAAGAAGAATTTCTTATTTTGCTGGTATGTGAAACTAGGTGGTATATATTTGGCAACGATATAGTTTGCATAATCAACATACCACGTTGTACTACGTGAACTATTGATGACATTCAATTGCTCATCAGGAAAGCTATCATCAATAGGTTGTGGGTCATCAAGAACATTCTCCAACCTAGAAAAGTTATCTGCTACGGGGTTATCAACACCCTTCCTGTCTACAACATGAAAATCAAATTCTTGTAGCAAGAGAACCCATCTGATAAGTCTAGGTTTAGCGTCTTTCTTTTCCATGAGGTACTTAATAGCAGCATGATCAGTGTGAATAGTGACTTTGGAATCAACTATGTAAGACCTGAACTTTTCACATGCAAACACGACTACTAAAAATTCCATTTCCGTAGTAGCATAGTTTCTTTGGGCACTGTCTAGAGTTTTACTAGCATAGTGAATAACATTCAACTTCTTATCAACTCTTTGTCCTAGAACAACACCAAGAGCATAATCACTAGCATCACACATGATTTCAAACGGTAAGTTCCAATCAGGTGGTTGAACAATAGGTGCAGTTAATAAGGCCTTTTTAAGTATTTCGAAGGCTTCCTCACAATCATCATCAAAAACAAAAGGAATATCCTTTTGAAAGAGATTGGTAAGAGGCCTAGAAATCTTGGAAAAGTCCTTAATGAACCTTCTATAGAAACCAGCATGACCAAGGAAACTTCTTATACCCTTGATATCTGTGGGACATGGCATTTTCTCGATCGCATCAACTTAATTTAGCCTTATCAACTTCAATACCTCTTTCAGAATTTTTATTTCCTTAGATGATGCCTTCATTAACCATAAAGTGGCACTTCTCCCAATTCAAGACAAGGTTGGTATCTTTACATCTCTGCAAGACTCGATCAAGGTTGCTGAGGCAATCATCACAAGAAGACCCATAAACGGAGAAGTCATCCATGAAAACATCAACAATCTTTTCACAAAAGTCAGAGAATATAGCCATCATACATCTTTGAAAGGTAGCAGGTGCATTACATAAGCCAAAAGGTACCGAAAGGGCAGGTGAAAGTGGTTTTCTCCTGATCAGATTGTGCAACTGGTATTTGGGAGAAACCAGAATAACCATCTAGAAAGCAGAAGTGTGTGTATTTAGACAGTCTTTCTAGCATTTGGTCGATAAAAGGCAAAGGGCAATGATCTTTCCTAGTTGCCTTATTCAATTTCCTAAAATCGATCACCATCCTATAGCCAATAATAATCCTCTGTGGGATCAACTCATCCTTACCATTAGGGACAACAGTGATACCTCCCTTCTTAGGGACGCAATGCACTGGACTCACCCAGTCACTATGAGCAACATGATAGATAATACCTGCTTCCAGGAGCTTTAGTACTTCTTTTCTTACTACCTCTTTCATCTTAGGATTTAATATCCGTTGATGATCAGCAACTGGTTTCGAATCAAGATCAGTTTTAATCTTGTGTTGGCATAGAGTGGGACTAATGCCCTTAAGATCATCAAGAGTATATCCAATAGCAGCATGGTTCTTCCTCAGAGTTTTTCTTAACTTCTTTTCTTCATGCTCTGAGAGGCTAGCACTAATAATAACATGATATATCTCTTTTTCATCAAGAGAAGCATACTTAAGAGTATCAGGCAACTGTTTGAGCTCGAACATAGGATCACCCTTTGGTGGGGGTGGTTCTCCAAGCAGTTCAACAGGCAAATTATTCTTAAGGATAGAATATTGTTCAAAGATAACTCTATCTATCTCATCCCTTTCATCCATATGCATATCATTTTCATTCTCAAGCAAGTATTTCTCTAAAGGATCAGTATGGGACACGGCAATAGAAGCTAGGGCAATAATTTCATCCTTACTAGACAATTCTTTTTCATGAGGTTGTCTACGGAACTTGGAGAAATTGAACTCATGTGACACACCTTCAAAGCCAACAATGACAGTTTGCTTCTCACAGTCAATATGAGCATTGACAATATTGAGAAAAGGTCTACCAAATATGATGGGACAAAATCTATCTTGTGTGGTAGCAAGAACGAGGAAATCAGCACGATACTTCGTTTTACCACACAAGACTTCAACATCTCTAACAATTCCCAAAGGGCGGATAGTGTCTCTATTGGCAAGCTGAATAGTGACATCAATACGTTCCATCTCAACAGGTGCAATCTCGTCTTTAATTTCATCATATAAGGATTGAGGTATTGCACTAACACTAGCACCCATGTCACATAAACCATGATAACAATGATCTGCTATCTTAACAGAAACAACTGGCGTGCCAACAACAGGCCTATGTTTGTCTCTAGCATGAGGTGTAGAAATTCTAGCAGCATCTTCATAGAAGTGAATATCATGGCCCTCAACATTGTCGGACAGAAGATCTTTTTATAATAACAATGCTAGCTTCAACTCTAATTTGCTCAGGGGGTGTAGATGTTCTAATGTAGCCTCTACGTATCACAGTTGAAACTTTAGAATGATCCTTTATCCTAACAGGGAAGGGTGGTTTCTCAATGTAAGCACTAGGAACAATAGGATCATTATAGGCAATGACTTTCTCTTCATCTAGATTGGGTTTAACTACATTGACTTCTAAGGGAGGATGATATTTAAACCACTTCTCTTTGGGGAGATCAATATGAGGAGAAAATGATTCACACAATGATGCTACTATCTTAGAGTCAAGACCATAGTTAGCGCTAAAATCACAAAAAGTATTTGTTTCGACAAAGGATTTAACGCAATCAAACTTGAGATTCATACCTGACTCCTTACCTTCATCAAACTCCCAATCTTCAGAGTTGCGTTTAATTCTTTCCAATAAATTCCATTTGAAGTCAATATCTCTCTTCATAAAAGAACCAGTACATGAAGTGTCAAGCATGGTGCGATCATCATGAGAAAATCGAGCATAGAAGTTCTGAATGTTAATTTCTCTCGAGAGATCATGGTTCAGGCATGAATATAACATTGATTTATGCCTCCCCAAGCTTGAGCGATGCTTTCTTTGTCATGAGGCCAAAAATTATAAATTTAATTCCGATCACGATGTACTAGATGAATAGGATAAAACTTTTGATGAAATTCCAATTTCAACCGGTTGTAGCTCCATGATCTAGTATCACCACATAGCCTATACCATGTCAATGATTTATCCCTCAAAGATAAGGGAAAGACCTTGTTCTTGACCTCATCCTCGGGCAAACCTGCAAGATTAAATAAACCACAAACTTCATCTACGGAGATTAGATGCGAGTCGGGATGTGATGTTCCATCTCCTGTAAAAGGATTAGCCAACAGTTTCTCAAGCATACCCAAAGGAAATTCATAGAAAATATTTTCATTAGGTGCAGCAGGTTGAGGAGCAATTCCTTGTTCTTCCGTTTGAGGTGAAGATACCCCGAACAAGCTCCTCAAAGGATTAGTTTCCATAGTGACAAGTGATAATAAATTTCAGCACACTAAATAAATGTTACCTTACCAAATTCCACTTACCAAAGGAGCTTCACTACCCGGCAACGGCGCCAGAAAAGAGTCTTGATGACACACAAGTGTTGGGGATCAATCGTGGTCCTTTCGATAAGTAAGAGTGTCAAACCCAACGAGGAACAGAAGGATATGACAAGTGGTTTTCAGCAAGGTATTCTCTGCAAGCACTGAAATTACCGATAACATATAGTTGTGTGGTAAGAAGATTCGTAGCAAGTAGCAAGTAACAATAGTAACAAAGGTGCAGAAAAGTGGCCCAATCCCTTTTGTAGCAAGGGACAAGCCTGGACAAACTCTTATAGGAGGTAAAGCGCTCCCGAGGACACACGGGAATTTCTATCAAGCTAGTTTTCATCATGTTCATATGATTCGCGTTCGCTACTTTGATAGTTAAATATGTGGGTGGACCGGTGCTTGGGTGCTGCCCTTACTTGGACAAACATCCCATTTATGATTAACTCCTATCACAAGCATCCGCAACTACGAAAGAAGAATTAATACCCCCCTGGCCACGCCTAGGGGGCTTGTGGGCCTCCTGCTGGCTCCCCTCTGGTACTTCTTCGGCCAAGTATTTTCTATAAATGCCAAAATAAATCCTCGTTGATTTTCACGGCTTTGGGAGTTGCGCAGAATAGATATCTCAAACTTGCTCCTTTTTCAGGCCAGAATTCCAGCTGCCGACATTCTCCCTCTTCATGTAAACCTTGCAAAATAAGAGAAAAGGCATAAGTATTGTACCGTGAAGTGTAAACCATGAGATCATGTAACTCACTGACACAGGATGAATGCCTTGTGTGTATCAATCGTCCCAACGTTACTGGGTGACTATAAAGGTGCTCTACAGGTATCTCTGAAGGTGTCCGTTGAGGTAGCATGGATCAAGACTGGGATTTGTCACTCCGTGTGACGGAGAGGTATCTCGTGGCCCACTCTGTAATACAACTTCACAAACCATCCTTGCAAGCAATGTGACTAAAGAATTAGCCACGGGATCTTGTATTACGGAATGAGTAAAGAGACTTGTCGGTGACAATATTGAAATAGGTATGTCGATACCAACGATCGAATCTCGGGCTAGTAACATAACGAAGGACGAAGGGAATGATATACGGGATTGTGTGAACCGTTGACATAGAGGTTCAACCGATAAGATCTTCGTAGAATATGTAGGATCCCATATGGACGTATAGGTCCTGCTATTGGATATTGACCGAACATTGTCTCGGTCATGTCTACATAGTTCTCGAACCCGCAGGGTCTGCACACTTAAGGTTTGGCGACGTTTTCGGTATAGTTGAATTATTGATGTTGGTATACGAATGTGGTTCGGATTCCCGATGAGATCACGGACATCACGAGGGTCTCCGGAATGGTCCAGAAACTAAGATTGATACATAGGATTGTTGCATTTGGCTTTCAGAAAGATTTCGGGCATTACCCGTAAAGTACCGGGAGTGACGAATGGGTTCCAGGGTTTTACCAGGAGGGGCCACCCACCCTGGAGAGGACCTAATAGGCCCATGGGTGGCGCACCAGCCCTTAGTGAGCTAGTGAGGCCAGCCCAATAAGCCTATTTCGGCCAAGGAAAAAATTAAGAAGGAAAAGAAAAAAAAGAGAAGGAAGGAGGTCGAGAAGATGGGAAGGAGTCCTCCACCAAACCGAATTGGAGGAGGACTCCTCCCGCTTGGCTTGGCCGACTCCTCCTCCTTGGAGTAGGAGGCAAGCCACCCTCCCCCTTGTTCGTCCTATATATAGTGGAGGTTTGAGAGGATTTTTGCAATCCAAGCCTTTGTGCAGCCCTCTCTCCCTCCACTACTTCGTGACACCTCGTAGCTAGTTCAGTATGGCATGGCGCAGCCCTGCCGGAGAAGCTCCACTATCATCACCACCACGCCGTCGTGATGCCGTAGAATTCAGCTACCTCTTCGTCTCTATTGCTAGATCAAGAAGGCGGAGATCATCATCGAGCTGTACATGTGCTGAACGCGGAGGTGCCGTCCGTTCGGTGCTAGATCGGGACGGATCGTGGGACGGCGGCGATTTGGATCGCGAAGAGGTTCCACTACATCAACTGCGTTTCTTAACGTATGCCGCTTAGCGATCTACAAGGATATGTGGATCCGATCTCCCTCTCGAAGATGATCATCACCATGATAGGTCTTCATGTGCATAGGATTTTTTTTGTTTCCCATGCAACGTACCCCAACACAGAGTTGTACTCACACTACGCAACCTCCATCCGGCGTTTAGCAGATGCCAGAGTGTTGGCCTCTGTGAGCAGCTGCTGGCGAGCCACCACCAGCTCAGCTTCAGCCGTGGCTAGGTTAGTCGTTGGCACGATAGGGGTGCTCAGCCCGTGTAGCGTCGCGCGGAGAGGATCGGAAGGACCAGGGCGAGCAGACCCAACAGTAGCGTGTGCCTCGGCCGTGGCGCGGGCGTAATTCGTGGCGGAGCTGGTGACCATCACCTCTGCAAGGGCGCAAAAGCCACATGCATCGCTCGAGGTGGTCATTCAGATGAACGTCGGTGGGTCGGAGCAGTCTAGCACGTCAGTGGGTCGGAGCAGTCTAGCACGTCGATGGGGTACTCGTCGAGCGTAGGTGCGTCGTCGAGCCGTAGCTTGCTGGGAGCGTCAATGTTGGACGAGGAGAGGTTGAGGCTTGGCTCGACGAGGGGAGAGGCGGCAAAGCTTGCGGAGCAGGCGGAATCAGAGCTCAATGCCGCGGAAGCTTCTGCGAGGGAAAGCTCCACAGGCGTGCTGATCAGACCGGACGCGATGCGTCTGGTTGAGTAGGTGAAGGGTCCCGCCCGCACCGTGGCTCCGACCGGCGTCGCAGACGTTCCAATGTGGGTGCAAATTGTCATCGTTTTCTCATGCCAGATGCCATGGGGTGGCTAATCGTACGTGGTTGGGACCGAAAGGACGCATCGGGCTCCTGAAACGGGATTGGGAACGAGCGGTGCAAGACACACGAAGTACCCAGGTTTGGGGTCCTCCGTGGGAGGTAACACCCCTAGTCCTCCTTGAGTTGGTTGATGATCCGGCTGGGGATACATTATGCTCCTAGAGTTGTATGTTGGAGGAAGAAGAAGGAGCTGGGAGCTCTCTTTCCCCCTCCTATCTGTGTGTGAGTGTGTGATCGGCAGACCCTTGCATGGGGGGTGCCACGGGGTTTTATAGGCCAACCACCTGGCTTACTATAGGAATAGAAGGTACTGGGTGGGACCCGGCTGGCAGCCTTTGGAACTGGCAAGGGGTCCCACCAGTTGGAGAAGTCTTGTCTCAAGTGGGGGCTCGCCGACTGCTAGGTACTGCCTGGCGCTGGGCCCGCCGACCGGGCATCTTCATTTGTTCATGCTCGCTACTAAGTGGCGTGGGCCGCGTTATGAGCGTCGCCTTGTGTAGCTGACTTCGGTCATCGTACGACCGGTTGCACTGTTGCCCATGCCGGGGAAGGTAATGAAGTGCACAGGGGCGTGGTCGTCACTGTGCCGTCTAGGTTGGTCGCAGTCGGCGATGATCAGTGGCACGTCCCCTCCACTGTAGACTCGCATCGATCTGGTCAGTGGTACATGTAGCACTGTAGCCGTACCTTTGGTGATGATGGCCCTGACATGATTTCTGAGAGCGATGTGAGAGTCGAGACAAACCAATGTAGAAGGCCAAGCGTAGCAGACCAAGGGTAGCCGGCTAGGTGCAGCCTACATATGATTTTCAAAGGGTGCTGGAGGAGTCCTTGCGCTTGGCCTACCCTGGGGTTATCCCCCGATCACAAGTAGTGTACTCATCCCCCTCTAGACACGTCTAATATCGATCTCTCAATTGGTATCAGAGCAAGGTCTCTAAAACCTTGGTTTAAACACGATTGGAGGAAGATAGATGTGCCTAGTTTGGTAAATGTAAGTTGTAGAGTGCCTATTCTTGATGGGGAATGTTTTACACAATGGAAATATGAAATGCTTGATATATTTGATAAATTCCATTTGCGCAAGTATGTTAAATATCCCTATGAGCCACCCATTGATCCTTTGCATCAATCTCATGATGAAGAACTTGATCTGCTTGGTAATCTTAAAACTATAAATCTAATCATTAGAGGACTGCCAAGAAATGTGCTTAATCAATTGCATAATGTGAGTGTGCTCGTACATTGTGGAAAGACTCAGAGAAAAGATATCCCGACTATTCACTGAAAAATCTTGAGATCATTTTTCATAAATGCATTGCCTTTCACAAAATGAATCAAACCAATCCTAATTTGGATAAATGCCTTTTTGAGCTTTGTGACCTCATGCATGCTAAAGGAGAGGTCACTACCATTAACAATGTCATTGTTGAAGCCATTTCAATGCATAAATATGAATATTCTCATAGTCAAACTTTTGATGAAATTCTTGTTTCTTATGACGAGGATATTTCGTCCGACGACGACAATGTCGAGCATGGCTACGACGATGAAGATGAAGAGTTTGACATCGAGTATGAGAAGACCATGAGGAACCTTAGTATTATCGCGAACCTTAGATACTACATGGCCAGTGGAAAGGAGTGGGTTCTCGACAGTGGATGCACCGATAACATGACCGGAGATAAAGACATGTTCCATGAGATCACACCAAACTGTGGACCTAGAAGGTATGTGACCTTTGGAGAAAACTCCGATGGTAAGGTACTTGGTCTTGGTAAGGTGGCCTATCTCATGATATTTATAATCAAAATGGCATGCTTGTTGAATCCCTTTGTTACAATATTCTTTCTGTATCTAGACTTGCAGATTTTGTTTTCAATGCGCTATTTACGAAAGTTGATTGCCAAGTGTTTCGCGGTGATAATCATAACATGGTCTTTACTGGTTTCCATAGAGGTGATCTATACATTGTCGATTTCACTACAAAAATCCAAACACCATACTTATCTTATTGAAAAATCTTCTAAAGGTTGGTTATGGCATAGAAGGTTAGGATATGTAGGCATGCTTAACCTTGACAAGCTTATTGTTCATATTTTTGGTGTTAGAGATTATCTTTGACAAAGATAGACTCTCTAGTGCTTGTCAAGCAGGAAGGAAAGTTGGTGGATATCATACCGTGAAGAACATCATGACTACAAGAAGGCCACTCAAGCTGCTAAACATGGATCTTTTTGGTCCCAATGCTTACAAGAGCCTTTTTGTAGATTTACATATGTATTCTTGCTTGATGATAAGTCGTGGGTACAATACATCTTGAAGAACTTCGCTCAGAAATCTCAAAATCAGTTTGAAGTGAAGATCTATAAGGTTGGGAGCAACAACATAATAGAGTTCAAGAACACTAATGTGGTTACTTTTCTTGATGAAGAAGGTATCTCACATGATTTCTCGGCGACTTACACACCTCAACAAAATGGAGTTGTTGAGAGGAAGAACCAAACTCTCGTAGAGATGGCCAGAATGATGCTTGACGAATACAAGACGCCAAGACACTTTTGGGCAGAAGCCGTGGAAACATCTTGACATGCCATAAACTGAGTCTACTTACACAAGCTTCTCGGTAAAATGGCATATGAGCGACTAACTGGTAACAAACCCCAAGATTGACATTTTCGAGTATTCGGCTCTAAGTGCTACATTCTTGATAAGCAGCCTCACACTAAATTTGTTCTCATGAAGGTTTTCTACTTGGTTACGGCTCAAACTCTCACTCTTACCGTGTCTACAACAGCTCCACTCGAAAATTCAAAGAGACGGTAGATGTGAAGTTTGATGAATCTAATTGTTCGCAAGTCGAACAATTGCCAAATCATCTAGGAGATAAGGAACCTTTGGAAGCCATCCAAGATCTACCTATCGACAAGATTCATCCCATGGAGGTGAAGGAAAGTACTTCATCAATTTAAGTGAAAGCTCCTACTTCGCGTCAAGGCAAACCAGAAAACGATCTGGATGCATCCACAAGCGGTACACGACATGATGAAGAAGAGGAAGAAGTACATCGTGATGATCCACCTCAACCTTCCTCGCCACCACCTGTAGGAGATGACACCATCAACGACAACGTGCAAGATAATGATGATGAACGAACTCCACCATCCAACAAGAAGAAGCTGTCACGAGTTCGAGCAAGAGTGGACAAAGATCATCCACTTAATCAAATCTTCGGTGACATACAAACCGGGAGAATCACTAGCTCTAAATTTCATTTCGCTAAGTTTTGCAAGATTTATTCTTTCATCTCTAGCATTGATCCTTTGAAGGTAGAAGAAGCCCTTCAAGACCCGGATTGGGTGAATGCCATGCACGAAGATCTACACAACTTCGAGAGGAATCAAGTGTGGACACTTGTTGAAAGGCCCGAAGGCAAGCAAAACATCGTCGGCACAAGATGGGTGTTTTGGAGCAAGTAAGAGTAAGATGGGCAAGTTGTACTCAACAAGGCGCGTTTCGTGGCCCAAGGATACACGCAAGTCGAAGGTATGAACTATGGTGAGAGTTAGGCCCCCGTTGCTAGACTTGAAGCCATTCACATTCTTCTCGTTTATGCCAATCACCATGATATTGCTCTTTACCAAATGGATATCAGAAGTGCTTTTCTAAATGGTGAAATTGATGAGGAGGTTTATGTCAAACAACCTCTAGGATTTGTGAACCCTAAGAAACCTAATCTTGTTTATAAACTTCGTAAAGATTTATATGGTCTTAAACAAGCCCCTAGAGCTTCGTACAAATGTCTAACGAAGTTTCTCATTGAAAAGGATTTTGAAATTGGTCAAATGTACGCAACCTTATTCACTAAAAGAGTTAATGGCGAACTATTTGTATGCCAAATATATGTGGATGATACTATATTTGGTTCTACTAACCCACATTTTAGTGAACAGTTTGGAAAGTTGTTGTCAGAGAAATATGAGATGTCAATGATGTGCGAGCTGAAATTCTTCCTTGGATTGCAAATCAAAGAATCGAGAGAAGGTACGTTTACCTCTCAAGCCAAGTAGACCAAGGACTTAATCAGGAAGTTCAATATGCAAGAGTGCAAAGGTATGAGAACCCCCATGCCTACTAATGCACATATTGACCTCATTAAGGAGGACAGACCAGTTGATCAAAGAGTTTATGGATCAATGATTGGTTCATTGCTATATCTGTGTGCCACATCATGTCGAGTGTTTGCATGTGTTCCCGATAGCAAGCGGCACCTAAAGAGTGTCATCTACTGGTTGTTAAAAGAATCATGAGATACCTAATACATACACCAAACTTTGGCATATGGTAACCCAAGGGATCTTATTTTAATCTTATTGGCTATTCTGACTAGGACTATGTCGGAGACAAGGTTGTTAGAAAATCCACCTTGGGTACATGTCAATTTCTTGGGAGATTTCTTGTGTATTGGTCATCCAAGAAAAAAAACTCGGTATCTTTATGTACTGCCGAAGCTGAATATATAGTCGTCGGATCATGTTGTGCGCAAGTACTATGGATGACTCAAACTCTTAAGGATTATGGCATTCATGTTAGAAATTTTCCATTGTTGTGTGAAAATTAAATTGTTATTAAAATTTCTTATAATCCTGTGCAACATTCTCGAACAAAACATATTCAAGTGCGACATCATTTCATTCATGATCACGTTGGTAAAGGAGACATAGATCTTAAGCATGTTCGTACCGACAAACAATTAGCTGATATCTTTACGAAACGAGTTGATGAGAAAGTATTTTGTAATTTGAGGTGTGAGTTGAACGTCATTGATGGTTCGAACTTGAGCTAGACTCACTCGGGTGCATGGAAGGGCATGAGCATGATTGAACTTGAGCTACACTCAGTCGCGTCATGCAAGGGCAAGGGCATGAGCTTGATTAACCTCCCGACCTTGATGCCATTGATTTGACACTGTCTTATATCTTGGAAAAGTATGCTCCCTTGTATTGCATCTAACCTTTTGTAGGTACTTGTAAGAAATACACTCCACAAGATTGCCATCAGCTCACATCAAAAGCAATCTTGACATAGCCAAGTATAAACAACCCCTTCTTCGAAGATGGAGAAAGAAGACAACAAAATCATATACTTGACAATTATATGATAACAAAATTCACTCATGTCATTTGGATATATTATGTTCTTCCTTGCATGACTAACCATTGTAGGTTATAAAGTGAACCAAAACGATAAGGATAGCTTCCAACTCAAGATGATCTTCACCAACTTGGAGCATCAACGACAAGTTCACCTACATGCCCCGTCATCAAAATCATTCAAAGGTATGTACTCGTATACTTGATAAATCTTTGCACCAAGTGATGAGGTAAAGCAACTCAAGTGATATGAAGACATTAAAAAGCTTAACAATGACTATGACCTATGATCAAGCATTCTTGCTTGACTCCTCAAGTCAAATACTCTAATATAGGTGACCCAGTCACCGCCCCACATCTATATGGAGTTTCTTGTATGGTTCACTATTTTTATTTCGTACCTTCTTGGAACCATTCAACTCTCATCTAAGTGTGTGTGTGTGTGTGTCTATATATATGTATTTGGAAAAACACAAAATATATTTTGTATTGTTTCTTGTCTTGATTTCCTTTCTCAATTGGTATCTTCAGATTTTCTTTGTCTACTTTCAGTTAAGGAGTAGATTTTGATTGCAACTCGGTCTCACCGACCTGGGAAACTCGATCCAACCGATTTCTCCCAAAGGCCTGTTTTTCATTCTCGGTTCTACTGAACCACATTGCCTCGGTGACTCCGATATTACCATTGCCTTTGTTTTTGTGATTTTTCTGGACTTTCGCCTTAGGGGGAGAAATATTTTCAATGATCCCAAGTTGAATTGCCTTCTAAGATCTTATTGAAAATTTTAAGAAACAAAATTAGATTTATAATTATTTTCTAGGGGAGAAAACTTCACTTGGGGTAGAAACCCTCAATGATCCCATAATATTAGAGGGAGAATCATGCAGGATCCCTAACATAGGGGGAGATAGTTCAAGGAACTCTTACCCATATGAATGGGGGAGAACATTCAATGAACCCTTACCTACACTATCTAAGGGGTAGGAATTTAAATAAACTCTTATTTCATGTTCAAGGAACCCTTATCAAAGAGAGAAGACTCAAGGATCCCTTTCTCTCAATGAGCCCTTACCCTCTGACCTTTTTGGCAATTAATGCCAAAGGTGGAGAAATGTCAAAGCTTCCAATGAGCCTATATAAAATGGAGAAATATCTCTAATAAGCTAACACGATAGGGGGAGATATACGTTCCTAAAGGAAGGTCTACCTAAGGGTAGATCTACCTCACGGTAGATGTATCAAACCTTACATATTAAGGGGGAGAGAGATAAAATTGTTTCACATATCATTGCTTTACTATCACTATCTTTTGATTGAACTCTTCTTTCCCTACCTACTCCCAATATCTACATGCTATGATTCATGGGGAGAGGTAACTATTATATATTCATTCTTAAGGGAGAAAGTTCTAAATTCTCATGGAGACATATCTATTATCAAATCCTATTTTCAATTAAAAGGGATTGCACACATTTAGGGGGAGCTTGTGCAAGTCATGTATCTTCCAAAGCTGTCATATTCTAATGTGTATCTTTATTTGAAGCTTTTGTTGTATGTTGTCATCAATTACCAAAAAGGGGGAGACTGAAAGAACATATGCTCCCTTGGTGGTTTTGATAATTCATGGCAACATACATTGTCTCTTGGACTAAAACTTTGACCTATTATATTTCAGGTTTAGTCCAAAAAGAGCTTTGTCTATAGGATTGAGTGGAGATGCCCCTTGATAAACGAAGGAATAGGATTGGCTAAAGATTCAAGCAAGAAGACTCTTCATTTTACACTTTGTGAGAAATCACGTTTGAGTCCGTAGCAAAGACAATAATGTTGAAAGAGGATGAGGTGTTATGATGAATTGGTTGCTCAAGTGCTTAGAGTTAGCCACCAAAAATACTCAGCCACTCTTCCACAAAAATATATCTGTCCGAAGCCAAATACCCAAAACCGGAGCCACCAACAATTTCCACTTTTCCCTACCGATTTCAGACCTAGACAGATCCTAGCCAAACCATACCACTTGGGTGCTACCGATTTCATGTGACCAACTTTTTCTTGCCTCGGTACACAAAATCAGAATTTCCGAGTTTGAGTATCGGTGTCACCGAGTTGTGTCATATGACCGTTAGTCACCTTTTCGATGCCACCGAGTTGTGTATATCGGTTCCACCAAGATTAAAAGTTACTGCCTTTTGAGAAAGTCGGTACCACCGAGTTTGTAACTTCGGTGTCAACGAGTTGGTCAATAATGGTGTAACAGTTGGATTTTGTGTGTTGCCTATATATACCCCTCCACCTACCTCTCATTCGCATGGGAAGCACTCGGAAAACACTTACACTTGCCAGATCCATTTTTCTGAGAGAGAGCCACCCACTCATGAGTTGAGATCAAGATTCCATTCCTATCATTTGAACCTTGATTTCTAGCCTCCCCATGTTGATTTCCACAAGATCAATCTCTCCTACCCCTGCCAAATCTATTAGAGTGTTGAGGAGACTATCATTTCACGCACAAGAGCAAGGAGTTCATCGTTCTACCACATCTATTACCTTTTAGAGGGTGGTGCCTCCGAGATTGGTTAGGTGTCGCTTGGGAGCCTCCTACTTTGTGTCGTGTAGTTTAACCAAGGTGTTTGCACAGTCAAGGAGATCGTCAACTTCGTAAAGATCTACCTTGAGTGAGGCTAGTCATGTGTGGATGGAAGCCATGGTGGAGTAAACAAGGCCGCTTCTCGTGAACCCGTTGTGGGTGGAGCCCTCTGTGGAATCTCGTAGCCGTTACCCTCCGTGGGTTGAAGTCCCCACTAACATGGACGTACGATAGTGCCACCTATTAGAACCATGCCAAAAATCGCCGTGTCAACTTCTTCGCGTTAGATCTTCCTAGACTCTACTCCTTATTACATGTGCAAAGTCTTTACTTTCCACTGCCATACTTGTTGACTAGCATGTGTAGGGTGCACAAGACTTGTTAGAATCGCTAAAATCTGCCAACCAATCATTTGGGAAAAGGCTAGGATTTGAATTATGCAAGTAGCCTATTCACCCCCTGTATACACCTCTTCTATCGATCTCTCACAAGGTGCTCCTCAAAGATCTCGGGGTCGGCACGAATGGAAGTCATCGCAACCTCATAAGCGCGTGCGAGTGCGATTTTCTTCTCTGGTGCAAAATGCTCCATGAGCTCCTAGCTATACTACGTCCACCATGGCTTAGGGTGGCACTTACTTGGAGAAAGGGTTGGTGATTTGGGTGGAACGTGTTGCACCAGCGGTCGGGGCATCTGGGGGCCTCGACGGTCCCCTTTTTGCTGGTTTGGCGGGGAGAGGGGTCGCGGCAAGAGCATAACTAACATTCAGGGCCCGGCAAGATCTTTTTACCCACGTTCGGGCCGCGTGGTGCGTAAAACCCTAGTCCTACATGTGTTTAGTTATTCGTTTTGGGTTACTGTAGATCTGTCCCTTTTTAGAGCCTTTCGATTGGTCAAAAAGCCAAAAAGTGCCTACTACTGAGCCTCGGGGCTCCTTTTATAGGTGAAGGTGTCACCACGGTGGCTCAGTGTGTGAACGGTGGGTTCACGAGTGAAACAACACCGACCGACTGTTACATTGTTAGTGCCTTGTCAGAGGTGCATTAAATGCTTCGACGGACTTCCCTGACCTCGTCAGGGGGTTGGACACGTACCCACACGTGGCAACTCCGGGGTGTTGCGCTGGGGTGTGGCGGACCCGTGGCTCATGCATCGTCGGTGGCGTGCTCATCGGTGGAGGGGTTCGTAGGCCCCACGGAGGGCGCCTTGGGCCCGCGCTTCTCCTCGGGCCTTCTCTTCCTTCCCGACAAGGTTACCTTACCAGGGCTCTTCGTGTTCGTCTCGACAGGGAGGTGATGGCCTGCTGAGGCCTTGTCAATCTTCCCGGCAAGGGTGGCTTGCCGGGGCTCAGTCCTTCTTCCTCAACGGGAGGGTCTCGCCGTGGCATTGTCTATCTCCCCGGCAGGGAGCTCCTGCCGGGGTCTCTTCTTCCTTCCCATCAAGCGAGTGCTTGCCCGAGCTTGCGATTAGCAGTTGGTCGCTTCTGAGTCTTGTTTTCGCCCGAAGCCCCAGCGACGCGCCTTTCCACTGTGGAGGGGTTGCCGGTGTCCGCGCACTAGTCCGGGGCACTGGAGACCCTAGTCCTTAGTGCACCGACAGGAGCCCCCGGGACTGGGCCACACACGCATGTGAGGCGTTGTTGGGCTAGGCCCAAAGCAGTGTGCGGAGTCGCGGGCGCCGGGCTTATCGGAATCGAGCCGTTACAGGCTTTCTTTCCCCATGTCACACATTGAACGCGCGAAGTGGGAGGGTGCGCGACGTGCGCGTGATGACCTCTTTATTCCCTAAACACGCATCTGCCACCTGTAGGACATGCGCATCAGCGGTCGGGCAAGTGGCGATCGTGGCCTTAAAAGCCGCTCGTGTGGATGGGCCCGCCCGTGCATGCATTAGTGCATCACGGCGGTTGCATGTTCCGCCCGTGACATGAGGGTGATCGGACAAGAGGGGTGGTGGCTTCTGGAGCGAGGAGGGTGGCCTCCGAGCTTTGCCCTATAAATTAGGGTGTTTGCGCAGTGGTTTTGACCATCCATCTCACTCTCGAAGTCTTCAACGTCTGTCGCCTTGCCTTCTCTTGTTTCTTTCAGCATTGCCAGTGGCACCCACCCCTAACCATGGTTAGGGGATGGGGCCGGCCTCCGTCGGCCGCCAGGGCGGCAAGGGGATCCCGGTTGGATCATGCCATAGCTTCAGGTGTCGCAGCCAACGGCAGCCCCGTCGACCGTGGCGGGAGTGGCTCGAGGGGCCGAGGCCGCCGGCGTCGTGGCCGAGGGAGGTGGAGCGCTATTCCAGCGTCTCCGCCTTATCCTGGGGTTGGCGGGCACTCGGACGGGACGGCACTGGAGTTCATCATGGAGCAGCGCGGCGTCCAGCGGGGCCATTTGCATCTCCCGCGTCCTTTCGCTAGGGTGATGGAGGCTCCGAGGCCCCGTGTCTTGTGGTTGCGGGTGCCTGGCTGCTACCACGGCGTGATGCAGTTGCACGTGGAGCACCCGAAGCGCCATTCCATGTTGCTCGGGCGGGGCTGGAAAGCCTTTGTCCGCGCCCACAACCTCGAGGATGGGCATATCAACCGCTTTAAGCTAGGGGAGGAAATATGCTAACCGTCAAGTTTTACGGGTGCACAGGTGTGCGTCTCGGCTCCTGTGAAGAGAGCTTGAGCGGCGCCGACTGTCCCTCCTTGAGCGACAGCGACGAGGGCGAGAGCGGCGGCAGTGGCGCTCTTGGTAGGTCGGGATCCCGGGGGGTCAAGTCGGAGTACGACTCGCCGAGCTCCGATTAACTGTTGGCCCTGCCGCCGAGGACCGCTCACGCCCTTCCCCCGCCTACCGGGGGCATCTTGCTGGAGCTCGCGTTGGTGCCTCGAGTTCGAGGAGGAGGCACCTCCGCAATCTCTAACTTCTCCATGCCCTCTGCCTGGGCCATCTCACTGGAGCGGGTGTTGGCTCCCCGGATCCAAGAGGAGGCGCTCTCGCGGACTCCAGATCAAGCCAGAGGGGCCATTCGGTGCTTGTCGGGGCTGGTCCCATTCTCGTTGGCATAGTGCTGGTCGTAGGGAGCCAGCCCTGGCCGCGCCGTGGGCTCCACTTTTTTGTCTTCTTGAACTTCACTTCTCCGCATAGGTCGTTCCTCGACAAAAGACAAAGTCTTTAGGTTAGGACAACAATGTCTTGTAAGTGGTATGAAATGTATCCGGACAAATGAATGAATAGATGAATCCTTTATTCGACTCTCATTTTGTATGATTATTCCTTTGCTCTTTCTGGATGCCGGCTTAACCTATTCCGCCGCGATTACCTAGAGGAGCGGATCCTCAGAAAACTCGGCAGAGGAGCTCGTCACCGGCAAGATTCCTTGTCGCACTTAGTGTAACCATGTAAATCGTCGAGCGTGGCTCAAGGAAAAATAAGGTGTTACGTAGCCATCCGAAACGTTGAGCGAGTTCGAAATGAGATAAGGGCGTTGTGTGGCCGCTCAAGTCGTTGAACTGGCTCGAAACAGAGTCGGAGTGCACTGATCCTAGCAAGGTCCATCGGTGAGCGGGGTTCTCATACAAAAGTCAATGGTTCAAAAGGATACAACTAATTTACCAAGAGTCTGGGAAAAGTTAAAACCCCCAAGGAGTAACCAGTTGTCGTCAGCAGGGATGTTGACATTATATAACCAGCTGACAAAAAGATCTCGAGCCTCACGCTGACAAGGTCCATATACATTGACCAGGGTCCAAGTTTCTGCAGAGTGATTGGATGTAAAAGAGATAACAAGGCCAAAAGATTGACACTCAACTAAGTTTCCAGTAAGAACAGATGAGTTCCACAAAGTGATCAGTCCACCAGAGGCACCACGGGATGGCAAGTATGCAAACTGGTCAAATCTTTTAGGACAAAAGCTTCTTGCTGATCGAAAGTCAATCTGTTGCATTTTTGTATCATGTAAGCATACTACAGAGGACAAACTCTCATCTATTTTGTTATGAACAGTTCTCTGTCTATGATCAGAATTAAGGCCACGCACATTCCAGCAGAGGACACGCGAACTTCGCGTAGATCTACTGTCCATATTAACTAATAGATATAGCAAAAGTGGAGTTACATAATAACTCACACAACCAAGGTTCAGAACACTGTAACAAAAGAAAAGTAGTAGTCTGACAATCTGCATAACCAGCAAAACAGGGCAATAACAACATTGTTTTAAATATCAGGAGATGGGGTCTTGGATTCAGCAGGATCCTCCATAAGACGAGCCACACAGAGCTTCTCAACAGCAATTCCAAGCTTCTGGCCAGTTGCTTGCAGAACAGGGATTGGTGTTGCTGGCGGTACTTCGTGAGCCTGTAACCCCTCCGGATTGTCCATAGACTTGGCCTTGGGCTTCCTCTTCTTGGGAACGTGCATTGGAACTTCCTGCAGCACTGGTTTGAAGCTGTCACGCTTGATCGAGCCTCTCGTGCAGCGGCGAACCAAAGAGTCGACGATGGGAGTGGCCTGGTTGCGAGAACCTATCTTCTTGACAGCAGGTGTAGTAAAAGCGAACTCCCCTATTGTTGGAAGAGAGTCGTCATGTGTTACCTTAGTAGTAGCAGCAGGGATGGTCTCAATGGGCACCAAGCTTGATCCTGTAGACTCAACATCAAAAGCACACGACCATGATCGCTTGGGGATCATGATCGGCAGCACTTGGCGGCTTCTGAATATGGCGAGGGACATGCATAGTACATGTCACGCCCATAATAGATTCCAAAGACCTGGCCCAAGATAGCAGAGGTGGTAGTAGTGGACCGTAGAAAACACTTGTTGCGCCAACCACCAGGTTTGATTGCTGCATCACCAGATGATTGTATGGGACGATCGCCAGGGGGTTGAACACAGGCGCCTCCTCGGCATGATCTGCTTCCACGGGCTCTTCATTAACGACAATGTTAGCAATCGGTGCAGCAACACCATTGGGAGGGTCAGCTTCAGGAGAAGCCGCCTCGTCAGCCACAGGTTGGACAATAGGCATGTCCACAACATCATAAGCAGCAACAGCATGCTGAGGGTCAAGAACCACCAATTCATGAACACAATCAGAGGAGGTTGATTGATAAATAACCATGGATTCTTGATCTTGTACATATGCATCAAGTTGTGGCTCTGGCTCTGGTGCTTCCGGTTCCCAACCCCATCTTCCACCGACTGGGGCTTGTGGCTCTAGCTCTGGGGGAGGTGGTGGCACCGCGTTCCATCCCAAAGCTGGGTATGGTGGGAGTGCAAATAACAGATTGTCATTGACCAGTTGACCAGGAAGAGGGTGTGGGTTGCAATTGAGGGGCATGTGATCTTGGTCATTAGGCATCTGTTCACCAAAATTTGCATCCAAGATGTAAACTGGTGCAGACCAGGAGACCTTGGCCCTCCCCAGGTAGCATATTTAGAGAAAGTGACACCCCGTGGCACCAGATTATCTTTAGGGAAAGATGCAAAGACAATGGATCGAACCAAATATGGGTCATCGCTGACCCAATGATGGAACTCTCCAAAAGTGTTAACGGCAGCCCGAAGATCATTGGTATTGCGGAAATCTAATGGAACCACAAGTAGCATCAGGCAGCCTTGACGGAAACCTGTTTGTCCCCTAAAACCTGCACCGTCACTATGATGCATGAAACGAACAAAGGTGTCGTTCCCTAGTGCTTGAGGGACCATCTGAACTGTAGCAAAGCTTTCCGCAACATCTCTAAGCTCGAACAGACCAACCCCCTCAATCCACGGTTGGGCTGAGCGAACATGAAAACCCCTATTGAGAAGTAGGGCGGTAACTTCTTGCCGTACCTGGACCACCAACTCAGCAAGAGGAGTGGGCATTACTTCGGCGATGATGAACTGCTCATGACCGCGGTTGATGGGGTTGGTAGGCGTGATGAAGGTCCTTGGGAGGCGATCAGGGCCCCCATCTATGATGTTGTGACCCTATGGAACGAAGCGTTGGGGATCAAGCTCGAAGTTGGCCATTGTAGTCGAAGAAGCGGGAGGCGGCGGCGTCAATGGCGACGTCTCAGAGGGAGTCCGGGGAGACGATGGGCTTGACAAGACAGGGAGGAAGAACTACTCGGCAGGCTTTGCGGTTTCCCTAAGAATAGCAGAGGTTCCTGAGATATCTGCAACAAGGGAGGTGGTGAGGCCATTGCGTTTCCAAGTAAGACAATAATCGTGCATAAAGGAAGTGCAGTCAGATTTGGCATGGCCCACATTGCCGCAGGCAGGGAAAATCAGCGTGGCGGTGGAGTTGGAAGCGAGGTGCCCTTGAGACAAATAAATCATGCAAGAATAAATATCTTTAACCATGCCATTAATCAATTCATCGAAGAGCTGGTGGGCCTCCTGCGAAGATGGAATATCAGGCTGAGGACAAGATTCTGGCCCTGCAGAAGATGTCGTTGCCGAAGACCAACTAATGGTTTCGCAGAGAGGCCCACGGCCGGGGCAATCCAACTAAATAGATTCAAACTGATTTGAAACCCCGCCTAGCACGGTGAGATTAGCCAAAACTGCGCCGTCACAGGAGGAGATCCCATTAATTTCGCTACATTCCATTAGGGTACCGGATGATTTGGGATGAGAAACATGCTCATGAACTGAACCAAAAGTGAAGTGTGGCGCCGCGGACGTCCATCGGAGCTTTGCCGGAGGTGGAGCACTAATAATAAAACATTCTTTTGGAGGGATCGAATAACCCACCTTGGACAGAGTAATAAGTTCATCTTGAGAAACAGGGCACCGATAACCTTTGCAATTGCTGTAGTGTTGCAAAAGTTAATTTCTTGCAAAAAGAAGATCCCGACTTAAGAGACAACTTAAGTGGTATGGAATGCATTGCCATCAGACCTAGTGTTGCTCTTCGTTTGGTCGGGCTAACAATGATCGATTCTGCATCACATTGCTTCTTCCATAACTTGAATTCTCGCCGCCAATTAGGGCCACAATAACCCCAAAGATGAAACTAGCACTTAAAACTTGAGCATTTGTACGATCGTAAATCCAAAATGTAGAAACCAACTTGCCGACAAGAAACCTTGAAGGATAAAACCGAATCTGCAACTTGGGAAACCCTCAGTTCAATGGCGGAACCTCCAATAGCTAATTCAATCGCAGCAGCGACAGATTCCTCAGAGAGGCGGAAAGCATGGCGGCCAAAGGAGGCGACCATTGTGAAAGAGCGACGATGTTTCATTGCATGCACCGGAAAGCCAGAGATGCGATAAACCTTATCCGCGAAGGCCAAACCAGGAGAAAAATCTAGATCCAACGTGGAACCAGCCATGCAAGCCATGAAGAACCACGTAAAGGTGGGGTGTTAAGGTTCACCTAATATGATGAGCGGAGGACGAGGATCAAACACCGGCTAGAGGTCCAGATCGCCATGGGGTCATGATGCGAATGGTTATTGGAACCATGAATAACTTGCAAGCTTGGAATGATAATTATCTTTCAAGACAAATATCAAGAAGATGAAACCTTATCGTAAGCTTAGTACAACAATGGAATTGTGTTCCGGGGATGAAGGACAAGGTAGCACAGTGAAGCTTTTAGCATGTCGATGGTGATGTAGCCAATCGACTATGAATATTTGCAACTGAACCAACATTTTGTTTTACAGTTTAAAGAATTAATAATTGAACTTTATTTTAAATTTGAAATTGTCTTTAATTTTTTAAACAAGTGGCCATTTCGTTTACATAAACTCGATGATATGACACCATTAGTGTGAGGTTATTGTAGTATGACACTGGGGGTGTTCAAATCTCCTCCACTACAAGAAATCTCGTCCCAAGATTTAAGAGGTGGAGTAAGGGGGAGTTTTGGTCATGAAATTCTAAAGAATCTTCTCATTCTTGGTTTCTCATCTCGAAGAAGTTCATCCCTTTCGTTGATACCTTCAATTCTCTATTTTAGTTCATCCTGATGAAGTCATCATCCGTTCTTAGTGATCTTCATCGCCCAACGAATATGATAAGAGGGAAAATGTTGGAATAACGTATCTCCACAAAGTTGGGCATATGACGGTGAACTCAGGGAAGAAGATAAGAATTATTCCCCGAGTTGTAACTGAGGGAATTCATTGAGAGCAATATGCGATGGTACGAAAGTTTCAAACAAATAGAAAATCATTTGATGCCTAATCAGAAGGTGAAAGGCTTCACAGCAACGAGAATAAATATTGCGTCTAATACTAGATTAGATCATCCCTTGGACGGTGGCTTGGGAATTACATACGAACCAAAGTGCAAAAGGTACTTTGGAAAGCAAAGATGTACATAGAGTCAGGTTTCGATCCTGTGGAAATGTGGGTTATGGACCCACCATGTGGGTTAAGAGTAAGGAGAGCGGTGACATCTTGCACTGTCATGGTAGCAAGATATGTTAGAGGATAGCTCGTAAGTTATGTTGACAACAACATTGGTACCAAGGGCGGGGAACCACTATAACCATTTTCCTGGTCATTGAAACAAGGCGATCCAATAGGCAAGGTCCTCTTCCATCAGCGGTTATTGGAATGTTAACAATAATAGTAACATGGTCTTACATACAGAGTTGTACACCAAGGTGTTTACCTAAGCAGGGAACTGTTACTTCTTAGATCATATAAACCTTAAAGTGGTTAAATGCACCAACGGAAAGGAAAAAACGTGATTATCATGTTAAACACACCAATGAAAAGCAAAATGTGTTTATACATAAGTATTAGGAGTATACCCTTCCCAAGGAAAGGCATAGCATGATATACATGATAGGGCTTGCAGTATGGAACCATTTAGAAAAAAGGGCATGGAAAATGATGATATTATCCATACAATAGTGATGGGATAATTGATCAAGAAACATTTAGCATTACGCCTCTGATGTCCTTGTGGATATTCAGAATACCACAGTCATGCTTCGGGATAGCATTGATATGATCATCGGGTAAAGGTTAGGCTTTGGGGACACAAAGGATCCATCAGGAACAACTTATAGAATAAGTCATACAATTTACTCATGGACGATTGGTTAACCTTATTAAAGAAGATACCATAACAATAGGTCCTCCGGCCAGGTGTGCTTGACATGACATCACCCTACCAGATCACATACAAACCAATGTTATAATTCCTGGAAAATGTTCGAACCATCATATCTTCTCGAGATACAGAACTTATTGATGTTAGGATACCTCACACTCACGATGCGTGAGAAGAAAAGGGGTCAATAACAAATTACGAGATGATGATGCAAGATTATAGGGATATGAACTCTGGAAGCAAGCCTTGAATCATGAGTTTGATTACAAGACACATGAACACAATGTCAAGACATTCATGGCCACATGAAAGTGTTTAGAATGGAATGCAATCAATTTCTCATTGGGAACCATCATAGAGGATATGAAAGTTCCATGTTGTAAGTGAATCTAGTGCCCTTAGTGATTTTGGTGGTTTGAAGACTTATGGGTTAAGAGCCTAATGTGTGTGTAAGTGTACACATGCTCTATAAGTCGCTGAGGAGTTTGACTTATACGATGAATATCGACCCCTAAAAATGTATGTCTTCGACGAAAGACTTTGGTATTACATTGAAGACTTTGACCGCGAAGAAATTGCGATGAAATTGATTTTCCTCATGAAGATATTGAAGATGAGAAATTCGGTGGTTCTTGAAGAAAAACTCTCTAAATAATTTGAAGCGTGAAGATTTAGTCTTTCTGCTTCATTTTCTTTACTCTTGAGTCATAGGAGCACCATACTATTATAGGGGGTCGAAGTAATACTACGGAATGAATTTCCTCATGATGCTCAACCCAAGCCTAAACCTACAAAAGCCTCAAGTGAGGAATATGAGATACATGAGGACTTTCATAGTTGAAAGTTCCGACCGTTGCCACGACACGCGCCACCTCACTAATCTTATCCACACGAGACATGAGGGCATTTATGTCAAATCATGTGGGGATGCTCCCAGGCTATAATCTGCTCCGAGAGAAACTGACACTTGTCATTTAGAGCAACCCAAATTCCTCAGAGTCTTCAATACAAAATCATCAAGTGAGGAAATACCCCAAACACCAAACCCAAAACCAAAAACAAAGTGATTGAGCATCACTGAAGAATTTATTCCTGTCTGGAACTGAAACCTTTTAACTTGGAGGATTGTGCATCCTCCAGACGGTTTGGCGTCATGGTCTAGAGCATCCAGCACTCAACTGTGGATCGCTGGGTGACCAAGTTTGTGAGGGTTTGGAAGTCTGCCCTGAAGACTTACCACGAGTGTTGGGCGAGGACTCTGTGTCCTTAGCTCAATGAGAATATGGTAGGGACTATGTGTCCCGGGACACACAGTCCCGGGACTGGGTGTCCTTTGGTTTCAATACCAAGCCTCTCCAAACCACACGTACAACTGTCACAATAGTTGGAACTGGGTCATCAACCACTGTCTTCATCGAGCTACGGGTTCTATTTCTTCAACTCTTTCATTTCCTCAAAATTGTATGTTGAAGACTTTCATCTGTGTTGTTTGAAGAATCTGTCTGAAGACTTTCTCTGAATTTCCTCAACCTCAATTTCTTCATTGAGTTAATCTTCACCTGCGTTCTGTGTACCTGCATACTGTGCAAAACGATTCTCATAATCTCCACCAAGTAATTTGTTGTAGTTGTCTTTGCACTTCTGATCCTGCGCTATTTCTGTTGCACGTAATTCATCATTGAGTAATTTCGTCAGCGATGAAATTCTAAAAATCGCCTATTCACCCCCCTCTAGTCGATATAACCCACTTTCAATTAATATCAGAGCAAGGTACTCGCATGTTCTGTCTGATTTTGGTTTAACCACCTGGAGTTTTAGTTATGTCGACTGCAGGTATGATCAAGGTTACTGCAGGATGTCCTACCTTCGAAGGAAAGGACTTTCCCTAATGGATGACCAAGATGCAGATGAATCTTCAGGCTATTTACAATGATCTCTGGTATATTGTGGAACATGGTATTCCCTCCATCTCTGGTATACTATCTCTCCACTGATGTGAAGAAATTCAAGCAACTTGATTCTCAAGTGGAGAATATCATATGTGGCCATCTGAGCAAAGGTCAGTATTGCAGAGTGAATGCTTTGGGCACATCTACGCTTATCTTGGATAGGCTGTCCAAAGTCAATGAAGGAATTTCAACTCAGCGTGACTATCGTGTTGATGTTCATCGCAATCTCTTCAATCGCTTCAAGAGGCTTGACAATGAAAGCTGCGAAGATACCTTTGACCGCCTCACTGATATCTCAATTGAACTGCAAGCACTGGGAGCTCGAGACATCACTGACCATGAAGTTGTGAAGAAACTGCTAAGATCTCTTGATCCATCATTTGATACACTGGATCTGATGATTCAAGAAAGAGGAGACTATAAGATGCTTGATCCTACTGATATACTTGAAAGATTCAATATTCATGAATTCCAACAAGAAGAAAAGAGAGATTTGTATGGACCAAGCTACTCAAGACCTCGTGCGCTGAAGGCAAAAGAGATTTCCTCATCTAAAGAATAAGACTCAAATTGCAGCATTAGTGACCCTGAAGAACCTGGACAGGGGCTTGCAATGCTCGTGAGGAAATTCCAGAAGTTTACAAGGCGTGGCCGGTTTGATAAATCTTCAATAAGAGATATGAGGAAATCAGAATCTTCATCTAAGGACTACAAGAAAAGAACCTACCACAAATGCAAGAAATATGGTCACTATATTGCTGATTGTCCCCGTTGGGTGAAGGAATCAAAGAAGAAGAAATACAAGGATGAAAGTTCCGATGACTCGAAGAAAAATAAGAAATCCTCAAAACCCTCATCCTCAAAGTCCTCATTGCACAAGAATACTAGTTACAGAAAGGCACGGGCACTCATTGGCAAGGAAATGGGTTGGTGAGGAAGAATGTGAGGAATGTGATGAAGAGGAAGGATCTGAAGAAGATTCAGAGTGTGGTGTGGCAAGTCTTGCATTGGCTACCACATTCGTCAACAAGTCAACCTTCAAGCTTGAAGAAAATGACAACGTTATCTACACTGATGACTTCGCTCCAACCTATTGCTTCATGGCAAAAGGTTGAAAGGTACCAAATGACACTTCCTCCTCTGACTCAAGTGACTGTGAACCTGGTGATTATAAAAAACCCAGTTACAGTAAACTTGCCAACATTGCAACTAAATAGAAGCGATGATCTGTTGAATGATGAAATGAATCGTACTCAAATCCTCAGGATTTGAGAAGTCTTCAGTCTAGATTTGATAGTCTTCAAGATCGTTATGGCACACTCTTAGCTGATCATGAGAAACTTTCCTATGAATTTCTTCAAAGGGAACTTGGTCTTGAGAAGTTGAAGATGTCTCATGATGATCTTCAAATGGAAAACGATTCATTGCTTGTTCAACAGATCAATGCCGCTCAGGTTGAATTCACTCCACCATGTCTCAAATGCATCAAGCGTGAAACTGCTAATTCTTCACCAGAATCATCAAATGCTTCTATCACGAAAAATTCTTCAACTGCCCCCGTGGTATCACATTCCTCACTTGAGGAAACCACAAATGCTATCGATGAAAATGCAGGGCTAAAGGAATTGTATGTGACAGGCATATACAAAAGTCTCAATGGGCATCAAACCCTTTGTGATGTGCTCAAAAAGCAGATCTTGAACAGGAACCCGAGGAAAGAAGGAATTGCCTTCGGGAGGAAATTGAATGCTGATGGATCATACTAGAAACCTGAGCAGTGTCCCAAAACCTCATGGGTTGCTCCTAAAGGTCCTCCCGTTGATCCATCCTCTCTAACAGGCTTTCCATGTGAAATATCCTATTCCTCAGATGAGTCAATTGACTCCAACTATAAACTGTTCAAAAATCAATCTCGTGAAGTATTTACAGGATATGTTGGAACTAAATGTGGGAATGGAACACCCCTGAGGAAAATCTGGGTCCCCAAAAGTTGCTTGGAAAATCATGAGGTGAATGTCCTCATGACACCACCACTGAAGAACCTGAACCCCATATCAAATTCCTCAGGTGGACCAAAGTCTTCAAGAGGATCAAATCCTCAAATGGTCAACACTATACTAGTAATTGTGCTAATGCTTCTGATATGCAGGAAAATTACAAGGGATATGAATATGAGCATTATTCCTCGAATCATTATGTTCATAAGTCCTCAAAGAACTTCTATGCCTATTCATTTGAGTAATCTAACCCCCCTACTGCGAAACGAAGTGCATTAGCTTCAATGCCCCCTTTCCCATATGGTGCTCGGAGGATGATGAACTTGTTTCCACCCCTACAGATGTGGGTGGTGAAGAAATTGAACTAATCACCTCTGCATGTTAGGTCTCTAGATGAAAAGCATCTTCTCAAGAATTTTTTGGAGACCTGAGGAAAACGCTTGACTAGACGCAAGCTAAAATTGATGAAAGATAACATTTCACACGTCCTTAAATTTACTGTTTATGATGATATTCCAATCTGATGAAATTGAAATCATATTCTTCAAGTCTAAAGCATATGAGATGGTAAGTTGTCCTAATTGAACTGCAAGATGACAAACCCAAGAATACTGAGTGGGTTCTTGACAGTGGTTGCACAAACCGCATGACTGGTGATAAAAGCTTGATGATGAATATGCCACTGACTCCATCCCCACTGAAGCAAATTACTTATGCTGACAAAGGTAAAAACAAGGTAGGACTTGGCAAAGTGGCTATTTCCAAGGACAGACACACGGACAAAGTGATGCTTGTCGAATCCCTTGGGTTTAACCTCATGTCAGTCTCAATGCTTTGTGATCTTGATATGGTTATTAGCTTTCAAAAATACAGATGTGTGGTCATCATGGAATCTGTAAGATCCAAAGTCTTCGAAGGATTTAGGAGAGGAGATTTGTAAATTGTTGATTTTTCCAAATGTCCTCAACCAGCCACATGCTTACTAGCAAAAACCTTAGAAGGCTGGCTATGGCATGGAAGACTTGGTCATGCATGCATGAGGAATTTGCACACGCTGGCAAAGAAGAAGCATGTCATTGGCATCGAAACAGTCAAACTCCTCAAGGACCACCTCTGCGGTTCTTGCGAGTCTAGAAAAATGACCGCATCCAAACACCCCTCGAAGACTATCATGACTACCGCTCGTCCGTTTGAATTGCTTCACATGGATCTGTTTGCACCTACTCATTATGCTACTCTAACAACTGCACCATCTTTATATGGCTTTTTCATCGTTGATGACTATTGTTGATACACTTGGGTACATATCTTTCGGTATAAAACTGAAGTGCAAGAAGTCTTCAAACGATTTTCCTCAAGGGCCTCGACGAACTTCGCATCAAGATCAAACACATCAGGAGTGACAATGGGAAAAAATTGAAAACACTGGTATTGATGATTATCTTGATGAACTTGGTATTACTCACAAATTATCTGCTCCTTATACTCCTCAACAGAATGGCTTCGTTGAACACAAGAACAGGAATCTGGTTGAAATGGCATGGACCATGCTTGAAGAATATTAGACTCCTCGTCGTTTCTGGCCTGAAGCAATCAACACTGCTTGCCACATCATCAATACGGTATATCTTCACAAATTCCTCAAGAAAACCTCATATGAACTCCTCACTCACAACAAACCCAATGTTAGTTATTCAAAAGTCTTCGGTGCAAAATGTTGGATTAGAGATCCTCACCATAGTTCAAAAATTGCACCTAAAGCACATGAGGGTTTTATGCTTGGTTACGGAAAGAACTCGCACGCCTACAGAGTCTTCAACACCTATCACAAGAAGGTTGTTTAAACTGTAGATGTGCGGTTCGATGAAACTAATGGCTCGCAAAGAGAGCAATTGCCTCCTGTACCAGACAAATTATCTCCTGAGGAAGCTATCAAGGTCAAAGCTACTGAAGACATCGTTCCTACTAAGGAAATTGCTGAAGAAATCGTCCCCAACACTGATGAAATTCTAGAAGGTGCACCTGAGGAAATTGCCGCACATCAAATTCCTCAGCCCAGACAAAATCCTCAACCAGCTCGTCCAAGGATTGCAAATGAAGTAGAACTTGACAACTTTTGTGGGCATTCCTCTTTTGTGTCTATCACAGAACCCTCAAAACTTGCTGAAGCCTTCATATAACCTGAGTGGATTCAAGCCATGCAAGATGAACTTCTTCAATTCAATCTAAATGACGTGTGGAAACTCGTCAAAAGACCAGATCCTCGCAAGCACAATATCATCGATACCAAGTGGATTTTCTGAAACAAGCAAGATGAGGATGGTCAAGTGGTGAGGAATAAGGCACGACTTGTGGCCCAAGGCTAAACACAGGTTGAAGGAATTGATTTCGATGAAACTTTTGCACCTGTTGCTAGACTTGAAGCTATTCGAATACTACTTGCTTATGCTAATCATCATAACCTTACTCTATATCAAATGGATGTGAAAAGTGTGTTCCTCAATGGTAAGTTTGACGAAAAATTATATGTTGCTCAGCCCCCAGGTTTTGAGGTTCCAAAGCATCCAGACAAAGTCTTCAGACTCAAAAAGGCACTCTATGGCCTCAAGCAAGACCCTCGGGCGTGGTATGATACGTTGAAGGAATTCCTCATGAAGAAAGGCTTCAAACCTGGTTCACTCAATCCAACTCTTTTCACAAAACCATGGAACAATGAACTATTTGTGTGCCAAATATATGTCGACGACATTAACTTTGGTTGTACTGACAAACGTTACAGTGATGAATTTTCTTACATGATGAGTGAAAAATATCAGATGTCTATGATGGGGGAGCTGAAATTCTTCTTAGGTCTTAAAATTCGTCGAAAACGCAATGGCATTTTCATATCACATGAGAAATACCTCAAGGATGTTCTAAGTAAATTCGACATGCATGAATGCAAAGGCATCAAGACTCCTATGCCTACCAACGACCACCTCTGCACTGACGAAAATGGTAAAGAATTCGGTCAGCAGGTATATCGCTCGATGATTGGCTCTTTATTGTATCTATGTGCATCTAGGCTAGATATAATTCTTAGAGTTTGCATGTGTGCTCGTTTTCAAGCAAAACCGAAGGAATCACACCATAAGGCTGTGAAGCATATTCTTCGATACTTAGCGCACACACCAACACTAGGATTATGGCACCCTAAGGGCTCAAATCTTCGTCTCGTTGGATATTCTGATTCTGATTATTCTGGTGATCGTGTGGATCGCAAGTCAACATCTATCACTTGCCATTTCCTCGGAAGATCCTTAGTCTGCTGGTCCTCAAAGTAGAAGAACTATGTTTCTCTCTCCACTTCTGAAGCTGAGTACATTGCTGCTGGATCCTGATGTGCTCAACTGCTATGGATGAAGCAAACCGTCAGAGACTACGGCATCAACATGAAGAATGTGCCCCTCTACTGCGACAATGGAAGTGCAATCAAGATCGCCTACAACCCAGTACAGCACTCGAAGACTAAGCACATCCAGATTCGTCATCATTTTCTTTGGGACCATGTCCTCAAGGGCAATATCATCATCGATCATGTGAAGACTGACAATGAGCTAGCAGATATTTTCACTAAGCCCTTGGATGAGAGAAGCTTTTGCAAGTTGTGGTGTGAGCTAAATATCCTAGAGTCTTCAATTTTTTTTTGAAAACATGCACACATCCTAACAATTATGCAAAATTGATGACTTAGATGTGCAACACACGAAGAATAGATTTTCTTCAATCAATGAAGAATATCACTCTTAGTGTGAGGAAATTATTGAAGAATTTGGTTCTCACGGCCCTATGACAATTGTACGCGACCCTAAAATCATCATTCTCATAAGGTGGGTCATGCCACCACCCAACTTTGAAATTCTTCAACTAGTTTTTCTTCAAAGTTGAAATACATCAATCTCACACTCTGTCACAAAATCCCCAAGTTTTTCAAAATCTTCAAATTCTTCAAAACGTTTGATGATTTTCAATTGCATATATATATATATATATATATATATATATATATATATATATACAGACTAAGATTTCAAAGTCCTCAACAACATTCACTTATAGCTCAGCTTCAATTTCATGTTTCATCTAAGTGAATGTGATCGGACCCGAATCCCCTCTATGCTAAGCTCAACCCAACCTATTCATTTTTTCATATGCGTTCTACTTGACAGTTGTTCAAAGTCCTCACTGTGTCCTTGTTAGCAGAGGACTTTGCAACAAAATCCTAAAAGATTCAATAATATTTTTTCTAACATTGCACAGTAACTGGACCCACTTCTCACGTTTGGATAACCACGAACTCCACCGCTTCAGTCGTGGGCTCCACGTGTCATGCAGAGACTAATGGGCAAGGGCAGTTCGGTCCAAAAGTTTTGACCAAACAATTTTTCCCGTGAGATATAAATAGGCCCTTACCCCCTTAGTCAAAACTCTTCATCCTCTTGGCTTCTCCGCTCGAGCTCAACCCTAGCGCCTCCGCTAGCAATCTCGTCGCCGGTGAGGAAAAGCTTTGCTACCTTGCCCTCGCCATCGCCGAACTCACGCCGGGTGCGGAAAATCGTCTTCCGCCGCCGCCGTAGCTGACTCCAGTTGCCAAGTTAGGGCACTGAAGATCTAAACCGAGGAACTTCCCTCTTTTACTGCTCCAGTTCTTCGTGTTCATCGCTCAGGTTAATTAAAATCCTATTTTACTACCTCTGTTGATTTTTTAATTCACTTTAGACTTGTGAAATCAGTTCTTCCTCAGAGTGTCTGTCAGCCAGGCACACTCATTCCTCAAACACTTGATGAATTTCACTAAGCCACTAAATTTTTTCATGAGATTCCTCAACTGTGTAAATTCTTGAATCTGCAAAACTCTGGAACCCAAGATGAGAATGCTTAGTCAAATTCCTGAACCCACTGGTCAAATTCCTCAGCTACTACTTTTTTTCAATTTCTTCAAATCTGAGAACGCATATGACCTCTCCAAATGCTTCGCACCTATACTCTGTTCACAAGAACAAAAATGTCAGCTGATGAATCACTAGGTTCTCATCAACTTAACTCCTTTGCAACATTCCACGAAGGAACTTTACCTCTGTCAAGAGAATCTTCAAGAGTTCATATTCCTCAGCAAAAGCCTCAGTTGAAGAAAATGGAGGATGACCGGAAGCAGAAGGGAGGAAAGAAGGTTGAACAAAACACGTCATTTGAAATACCTGAAGACATATATTCTGACTACTGCACTCCGAATGAGAAAATTCATGGTAAAGAAACCATGGCGAAGCGCAAGATAAGTCTTTAGAAAATTGAATGCAGGTGGGCTAAGGAATGGAAGGAGTACATATATGTTACTCCTAAGTATGCGAAGAAATTCGCCCTCAAGCCACCTTGCAAGAGGCCTCCTCAGGTGATCACCAAGATGCTCATCCCTCAAGCGTTGAAACTATTGAGGATTACACTGATGAGAAAGACAAATATTTGTCTAAATTACAGAAGAAGGCAGAAGCAGCTGTGAAGAAATGCAATGATGACTTTGCGCCTGCAGCCACTGCCGCCACCTCTTTAGCTGCTGAGGCCTGTGCTACAGCAATTTCTTAGAAGAAGACATTGCTCAAGAAACCCAAATCCTCAGTGCCAAAAGAGAAATTGCCTCAGAAGGCTGCAACGGCAGCAAAATATTCTTTGCCATCTGTTAGCTCACGAGAAAGAAGTTCTTTGCCGCCATCTTCCACAAAATAGATGGCAGAGAATGGACAGATGGAAAATATATGATTTTCCATCAGTACATTCTTTGCCGTCTGCGAGTTCACGACCAAGAGCCTAAAGGCAGACGACAAAGAGCCAAGCTGGGCCCCATTGAACCATGGAGCTGGCTATGTCAAATGGACGGTGCACATGCCATCCGCTATTTCTTTGCCATCTAGCTTTAGGCTCTTTGTCATCTGTTCGCAGACGGCAAAGAGGATGCCTATCTAACAGACCTTCTTCCACCCCTCCCCCCTCTCTCCCCCTCCCCCCTCTCTCCCCCACCCCCTCTCTCCCCCACCCACCTTCTTCCACCCCCGCAACCACCGGCACCACACCCCTCCCCCGACCACCTCAGGCCACCTCCTCCTCGCGTCACCGCCGGTACGTAAGCCATTTCCTAGCATTATCCCCTTCCTTGTTCTTGAGAAAGACTAATTGTACTTCTCATATGTGTCAGTTTAAGGGTGACTGTTGCAGACAACAGGGCGAAACTGTAGCCCGCTAGATATTTTCCTGATGTTAAATTCCCCACGGTGACCAGAGTAGCAACCAATGTTAAATAATTCTCAGTCTTACACCTGTTATTGTGTGGTCAAAGAATCACCATCATTTCCGGCAAGCTGGACATTCAACTCATGCAAATGCGATGAATGATGAGCTAATTTTCAACCAAAACCAGACATAGGAGAAAGCACATTTCCACTTATTACATCATGGCGCTAGATCGTCCAAGGATCCCAGAAAACATTAGCTTCATGCTATTCTCCTTCTCCTTTCTTGGCTCCCTCTAAACAAATATCCATCCTTTGTTATTCACAGCAAGGGCATATGTGAGAGAATACTGAATAGGGATGACTCCCCTCCCTGTTTTTGTGCTCCTGTCATTGATTTTTCTGTGTAGATCCGATGACCGCCTGATTCCTGCAAAGCCACTCTTTGCCGACAACAACCTCGTCTTGAGAAAAGGTGTCTTTGCTCTTGGCTTCTTATCCCCCACAAACGATAGTGCGCTCATACGTCGACATATGGTACAAGAACATCCTCAAGCGTACGTATGTGTGGGTTGCTAACCGCGACGATCCCATCACCAAAGGTTGTCCTGGGAAGTTTGTTGTGACCAATAACTATGATCTTGTTTTGTCTAACTCCCAAGGCCGCACTATTTGGACAACCATGAACAACTTCACAATCGGAGCCATGAGAACTTCTGTTGTACTGCTTGACTATGAGAACTTTGTCATGGGGTTGCCCAACATCACAGACATATGGTAGAGATTCCATTCCCCAACCGCACCGACGACATTTTCTATTTTTCTCTCGATCTCGGACTCGATCACTGTCAGGACCGAATTTTTGGGGAATTTAATTTCCCTTCAAAATGGCCCTTATGCATACCAGCCCCAGGAATAATGTTAGCTGGTGCACAAATCCTTGATACAAATTTCCAAGGAAAAATACAAACTTGAGGTACAAGACCGAGGTGGTCCATAGAGTACATCAAAAAGGTTTCTAATGGTTGACGGCGGAAGCGGTTCGGAGATCTCTAGCGTCTATGGAACTACATCTTCCACAAGAATAGCTGGCCTGGATAATTCCTATCTCACGCGGCTGTTGTCTTCGGTGCCTGGGTTTTGGGTTTACCACCAGGTTCCTCTTTTCCAAGTACGCAATCCGGCCAAGACAATAGCCAGGGACAAGCCAGTAAATACTTTGAATGTACTCGCAAACATCAAAAACACATACATAAATTGGCAGGGGTTAATATGCTCTTGCAATAATACCACAATAGTTCGTCAATCACAAAATAACTTCTCAAGTACTAATGAACGGTTAATTTAATCATACTAAGAAATTCATGAGAAAACAATAAGAGAAAAATAACAGATTTGATCTAAGGCATGCCTCTGTCGCGCGTCTGAGCGACACCCCATACAGGGCTTGACTAAAATAGCAACAAGCATGCCGTAGTCGGTCGTCTGAGCGACACCGCATAAAGGGCTTATATGAAATAATAAACATGCCACTCTCGGGCGTCTAGGCGACACCACATAAAGGGCTCACATGAAATAATAAACATGCCGTAGTCGGGTGTCTAAGCGACACCACATAAAGGGCGCATTTGAAATAATAAACATGCCGCAGTCGGGCGTCTAAGCGACACCACATAAAGGGCATATATGAAAAAATAACAAATATAGAATATCCAGGAGGAAGAACCGTCCCAGGGATATTTAACAATCATAATCATAGGGGTTAGTCCATAGGAAAAATAATAGTTATGAACATCCACCATATTTCATGATTAGTCTCATGATTCCTTTAACTTCCTTCGAAGACCGACGCTCAGACCGACACTTGACTAGTCAACCAGTCGTCCTTGACCGTGGACACAACTAATCGAATAGTTTTGACTCTACAGAGGACATACTCGTTACCCACAGCCCACAGGTTTCAATAGTCACTCGGACTAATCCCGCATATGGTATCTCAGAAATAAACACTCAGAACCATTACACACCCATTTCCCCCCCGTGAAGACCGGCCTCACCCGGACTACGCTGCGAGGGAAACACCATAAGATGGGGAGGATCCAACCTCGACTAGCATGGGATCAAATTTATACCGCCGCTACAAGGGAAGATATCTTCCCTCTCGGTCCGAGAACAGAAACACAGATGCCCCTTGACCAGATTACTGGATTTAGTCCAGGGCCATGGATACCTTCATCCCAGCCCCTATACTTGGTGTGTAGCTGGTAATAGGTTTATGACCTACTAAACTATATTCCCTTTCGGGAAGACCGTGGCAGCACAAATAGGTAAGGTGACATATTGACAAGACTCGATCTACGGCCGACTCAAGAGGATTCTATTGCTCCCTGCATAACTAGCATATTAAAAGTGCTTCATCACCGCAGACAGAGTCACTACCTATCATGCCCCATCATGCCTTGTTGACGTCCTCGTCCCATGAGATGTCGGTCCCAAAGTTTATCTCCCCGAAACACCGACTCTCTCTTCGGATCCCATCCGGTAGGCATATGTGGCAGAAAGGTGTGACTACTGTCTCATATAATCTCAACATACAACATATCAAATTTCTCATCATGCACTCACAAGCATGGTCTTTACCTTCACTTGAAATATCATCCCTTGGTAACATAACAATCAAGTATGCTACAAGAAGCAAACCACACAAAAACCAATGTATATCCAAATTCAGAATGATTGCCTTTAATGTGTAGGTAGGTGAGTCGCACATCAAAACTTTTTAAGGTTTTGATCTTCCTTTAAATTCCTATTTAAGAAAAATGCTCAATTAACACTCAATACAAAAAACTAAAACTTTGTGTGGAAAGTTTTTAAATAAATACTAAAATAAACTAGAAAATTTTGAAAGAGGTGAGAAAAAGAATCAACTCATTTGGAATTTTGTTTTAGAAAATAGGGCTAGTCAAAGTTTGGTCAAGAATGTGCTTTATAACAAATCAAAAAAAGAAAACGGTTCGGGCGAGTGGCGCCTCTTAAGTTTGAAAGCGTACCACAACGAATACATCTCCTCGAGAGGAAGACATGCTGGCTCCGTGACGTGACCAAGGGAAGAGGCTGACTCACCGACAAGGGGGGCCACCTATCGGGTTCATCTCTCACCTCCCGCGCGCATGGGCAGGGATAGCGGTGGACTCTGACGGTTGCTCCCGGCGGCACACATCACCAAACGACATGCTCCAGCTACCCACGTGCTCAAGAGGACGAGTTGAATCCACACCAAGGATTGAGTGGCGTGGCAGAGCTTGAGGTTGAGCAGGCCATCCCCCATGGCAGAGGGGAGCTTCGGCCAAGATGGGGTATTCACCTACGGTGGTCTCATGCGCAAGCAGGGCAAGGGAACGGGTTCCTTGGGGCTCCAGGGGCTGAAGCTGCGAGAGAGGGGAGGGAACATGCCCTGGTCATGGTGAATTTGACTAAACGGCGGCGGCAGCCATTGCTACTGGAGCAGTGGAAGACGGCGGCAGCCATTGCTACTGGAGCAGTGGAAGACGGCGGCCACCGGCCAATTTGCAGCTAGGGGAGTCTAGCTATGGTTTCCAGGGGGCTTATGGGTTGTTATGCGGCTCTGGGGCTATATATAGCCCGTAGTGTTGGAGCCCGTGGTGGCAGAAGCTAAGACCGTCGGAGACAATCTTGCAGCGGTACAAGGGTAGTAGCAGGGATGGCAGCAAGGCCAGCAGCGGACGCTCATGCAAGCGGGGGGGGGGGGGGTTCCAATGGACAGCTGGCGCAAGGGGAAGCTCCTGGGTGGCGCAGGCCATGCCGGGAGTGGCAGCGCTAGGACGCAGCAAGGGCAGCAGCATGCACATCATGGGGAGGATGTACACTAGTCGGGCACGGCGTGGCCCTTTTCGGATATGAAGGGGCAAGGGCCGTGAAGCGGAGGCTCGGGCGCGTATGCATGTAGAAAACGTGCTATGGGCACGCCTAGAGCATGCACGCAAGGCGTTCGACAGAATGCCCTGGCACGCTAGGGGACCTTACTGCCACTGGGGTTTAATAGGGTTGGGTTTAGGGGTAAGGACATGCTATGGGACATGAAGGTTTGAGCACTGGGATAAATCATCAATGCAAGTTTTGAACTAGGCCAATACTGTCCATGCACTCACGGTGTTTGTCAGAATGCCAATGGCATCTAGGTGGCTCTGATGGCTACCAAACACTCCAGGTTGGGGGCTCCTTGGATACTAGCAAAGATGGCATAGTTAGTTTTTGAAAAGCAGAAACTTGTTAGTGCAATAATTTGAGAAAAACAATTCTGGGTAGCATCTTAGGGAGGTTAAAATAGGGGCTTAATAAATCCAAGAGGGGCTGATCTCGTGGACTTGAGAGTTTTGCACGGTCCCCTACAAGTAGCAAAATTTTCAAAAGCTTTGGGAAAGAAAATAATGGGGTTGCAGTGCAAACTGCAAAACTGGTCCAGAACAGAAAATAGGATGAGGTGCACAAAGTTTACAAGACCCAAAAGTGGGTTTTTGCATAAAAGTGTCTTATATGAACTCCTTGAGCACTCCATTTTTATGTAGAATTTTTGAAGAAGTATATCTAGGGGTTGTAGTATAAAGCACCAATTAGACCAAAATGCAAAAGAACATAATGTGCTCAAGTTTTTCAAAACACTTCGCTAGATTTTTGCATAAAATTGTACCAAAAACATACTAGGTCATTGCCAAGATTTTGGGGAATTTTTAAAAGAAGTAACCAAATGGTTCTAATTCAAATTGGGTCCTTAAAGAAATTTAAAGCCACTTTTGAATAAATAGAACTTGAAAGAAAAGATATTTTTTTAAACCTTCCTTGGATTTGGCAATGAAGAGAAGAACATTTGAGGCAAACACTCAAGTCATATAGTATTTTTCAAAAGCTCTACTTTAGAGAAGAAGTTTTTATAAAAACAAAGAAAGATGGGGTGTGAAATCAGCAGAAAACCCAAAAACCAAAATTTGAAATAACCCTAGCCAAATTTTAACGAATAAAATCGTGGCTAAATTTTTGGGGTGTTACAATCACTCCAGGTTACAACATGTGGGAGGAGTGTCTTTATACGCGTGTGCACTGACACGCCACGCCGTGCTCCGTGTGCACCCACTCACGCAGCTCCCACATCTCGTGCTATGCGGCTCACGCTCCCGACGCGTACGGACACACTCGAGCAGGACCGGGTCCAGCGCCCGACCCAGTCACACCCCCGCATATTGCACCAACCCAACACACGCACGCATGCATGCACGCCTAGACTCATGCACACACACCCTCGGGCACGCACGCACGTGCCTTAACTTGCCAAGGGTCATATCCGACACGCCCAGCGCACGTGAACGAGCTCCGTCGTGGCTTATTACCCCAACAATCACGCCCTAAGCCACGACTTAGAGGAGTGCGGACCCAACATTATCGTCGACCACCGCCATGAGGGTCTGCTCCGCCGCTGCTCCGCTTGCCGAGGCCTTGTGAAGTCGCGCTTGAAGTGCCCGCGCTCGATATGTGATTGTATCTTGTAAGAAGAATAAAAAGAGAAGTGGAAAAGTAGAGATATATAGAGGGAGTTTTTTCTATTGGGACTGAATATTCGTGTTGACCGTGTGGATTTAAATGTGCAGTTGTTTCATCGTTGTGAGGGTCTGGTGTTCAACGACCAATCCGTTCATGGGTGAGCATAAATGACATCTCCTCGTGATCCGCCCTTCATTTTCTCTATTCCGGTCTTCGTGCGGATGATACTTGCTAGATATAGGTATATCCAATCATCAATATGCGTGACCACTATGAGTCTCCCGTTTGAAAGGGCGGCTTCTATAAATATGCATGTTTTTGCATATTTATAATTGCCATCCTTTCAAATTTCTCATGTTATCCATGGACAGTCGGAGTATGTGTAGAATGGGTTCATTTTCCCATGCTCTCCTCCGGATCCGATGCACAATTTCGTAAGTGCCACCCTATTGTTCTCCGGGTACACATTCTCTCTGTTTAATAACGATTCATGTATCAGGAGAACGGTGGGGAGGTGCTACCGAAATTCTATGTCGGATCTGGAGCAGAACCCAATCTACACATACTTGTGTGGGTTTAGGACCTATCTTTACCTATTAGCGTGTAGGTTGCGTGGACGTAATAAAATTGACAAACTTGATTAACTGATGAATATATATGCTTAATTATACATATATATATATATATATATATATATATATATATATATAGTTCTTGTGTTTTATTAGCTAGGCAAGATGAGTGATCGTGTGTGGATGTACACTGGTCACACTAGTCAGAAAGAGATGACCAATGAACGGTTAACAAAAAAAGGGGTTTGACAAGCCGCATTTGCAAATGGCTAGATAAAGACTTGGTGCCCTTGTCGTGAGTGCAACTACGTTAAATAGATGAAAAAGGATGAAATGGGTGAACACCTGCAGAAGAGAGATTTTACGGCAAATTATACGGTGTGGACATCTCATGGTTAGTCTGCCCAACGTACCATAGCTTAGGTGGTTCTTCTTTGCACCGATGAGCATGGTACCGGGATCGAAGACATGGTGAAAGACTATGATGATGCTCGGGATTCGGATGATGATATGGAGGACTCTACAAAGGCCTTGCATGAAATGTTGGAGCCTCCAAAACACCGTCTCCACAAGTACACTTAGCTTTGTCAGCAGGATGCCATCGCACACTTAGCTTCTACAGTTCCGAGGAGGGATACGAGGAGGACGCGACCAAGGTTATCGATACCGAGTGCAAGATGAAAGTGTGTTACATCGACTAGAGGGAGTGAATAGAAGATTTTATAATTTGATCACTGAGGAAATTCCTTGTGAGGAAAGTCCTCAGTTATGAACTGAGTGCAGCGGAAATAGTATAGGATCTGTTGTGCAAAAATGTCTAAAGCAAAGTACTCGATGAGATTTCAGAGATTCGGAGGACAAACTAAGCAGGTGAAGATTAACTCAAGTGAAGAACTTTAGGTTGAGGAAATTCAGAGAAAGTCTTCAGAAAAATTCTTCAAACCGTTCAGACGAAAGTATTCAACATACAATTGAGGAAATGAAAGACTTGAGGAAGACAGATGTTGATGACCCAGGTCCAACTACTATGATAGTTGTACGTCTGGTTCGGAGCATCTTGGTATTGAACAAAAGGACACACAGTCCCGGGACGCACACTCCCTACCGTATTCTCCTTGAGCTAAGGACACACAGTCCTCACCCAACACTCGTGGTAAGTCTTCAGAGCAGACTTCCAAACCCTCACAAACTCGATCACCCGGCGATCCACAATTGACTGCTGGATGCTCTAGACCAAGACGCCTAACCGTCTAGTGGATACACAATCCTCAAAGGTAACAAGCTTTGGTTCCACACAGGAACAACTTCTTTAGTAATGTTCAATTACTTTGGTTTTTCGTTTGGGTTTGGTGTTTGGGGTATTTCCTCACTTTATGATTTTCTCTCGAAGACTTTGAGGAATTTGGGTTGCTCTAAATGACAACTGTTTGTTTCTCTCGGAGCAGCCAACCAGCAAGTGGTTGCGGGGGGCGGATATTTATAGCGTGGGAGCATCCCGACATGATTTGACTTAAATGCCCTTAAATAATATGACCGTTGGGTGGATAAGATTAGTGAGGTGGCGTGTGGTGCGGCAACGGTCAGAACTTTTGATTGTGAAAGTCCTCATGTCTCTCATATTCCTCACTTTGAGGCTTTGGTAGATTTAGCCTTGGGTTGAGCATCATGAGGAAAGTCATTCCATAGTTTTACCTCGACCCCCTTTAACAGTATGGTGTTCCTCTGACTCAAGTGTAAAGAAAATTAAACAGAAGGAGTAAATCTCCACGCTTCAAATTCTTTAGACTGTTTTCTTCAGGATGCACCGAATTACTCATCTTCAATATGTTCATGAGGAATATTAATTTCTTCGCAATACCTTCGCAATCAAACTCTTCAAGGAAAGACCAAAGTCTTCACCTGAAGACATGCATTTTTAGGGGTCGATATTCATCGGATAACTCAAACTCCTCAACGACTTATAGAGCCTGTGTACACTCACAAACATATCAATCTCTTAACCTATAAGCCTTCAAACCACCAAAATCACTAAGGGGCACTAGATGCACTTACAATCTCTCCGTTTTTGGTGGTTGATGACAATTAGGTTAAGTTTTCAACGGGGACAATAATATGGAATGTAAGTACAGAGTTTGAGGGATTTGAAGTCAAGATACATAGAAACTCGCCCTGAAGATGTGCATATTTCGAGGATTTGCTTTGAGAAGCACATGCACATTGATGGTTTATATCATGGAGATCTCCCCCTGTATCTTGCAATTCATGCATGCATTTGACATATAGTATGAGGAATTAGAAGTCCATGATGAAGAATGGTGTCTGTTGAATTTCAGCATGCCTGCATTAATAAACTTTGAGGAATAAGCATGCAAGGAAAATACGTTCAAAAGAGTCAGGACACCATCGGGCTTTAGTTAAAACTCATTACATCACAAACTTCAGTAGAACCAAGAGTTTGTAACTTAATAAAGTTTATTAGCCCATAATGAATCCCGCTTGAAGACTAACTCTCAGATTTCTCCCCCTTTGTCAGCAAGTGACGAAAAGGGACAAAACTGAGGACTAACACCCTTGAAGAATATCACTTTGTTGTTGATGTAGAGGCATCAGCATCCCTGGAGGAAGACTTCTTTCTTGGACTAGTTGCAGTGTCCTCGGGTTTATCATCTGATTCTGCAGTGCAAAATGAAGAAAATGAACTGTCTACCAAGTCAGGAACTGGAATAGGCTTGAATTTCTTCCTTGGAGGCCATGACCAGTCAAAGTCTTGAGTAAATTCCATTTCTTCAAGTTCCTAGGGAGTCTTCAGGTGAGCCAAGGTGGACCAAGTGTGATCAAATACCTCATGAAGATAATAGTGACTTTTCTTCACTACATTTTGAGTCTCATTGAGGGTTTTCACAATGGCGCCAAACTGGCATTTCACCCACTTGTGATTGCGATTGACTTTCTAGTGAAGATCGAGGAGAAACTCTTTGTTAGTCATCACCCTAGGGGCAGTTGGGCTTGAAGGCTCTTGAGTGGTAGTGTCATCATATGAGGAATAAGAGTCTGCCTTGCGAAATTGGCCATCAAGGAGTCGATTTCCTTCATCAATCACGAACTTTCCTTTGCCTTCAACTGGTTCAAATGATTGCTTGATGACTTTGATACGCGGCAGATAGCCGAGGTGATTCTGAAAGTTACCTTGATAGTTGATGTTAGATCTGTTCCTGATGAATCTCATGATCCAAGGTGCATAAATCTTCAGCTCATACGGTGTCAAAGCATTGTCACCCAAAGTCCTCAAGAAGAAATCATTTATATTCATACGGATGCCATGAATGACGTTGAACAGAATATTCTTCATGATGCCTTAAACATCTTGTTCATCGTCATGCCCTTTGATAGGAGCGAAGGAATATGACAAGATTCTATATACAGTTCTGGGCTCATACTTTAGATCTCTTGGTACAAATCTAGTCCTTGGAGGTTGTCCCTGAGCCAAAGGCTTCATGAGGACTTCCATGAGCTTGTTGGGCAGTTCTCTTTCATCATATATTCTGGCTGCATCTTTTGAAGGAATTGATATTGGAAGAGCTCGAAGCAATTCTGACGCTGGAGCTTTGTAATGAGTGTGCTAAGTCATCGAGTCCAATACCCTTGTATTGACGTCTTTGGGGTCACCTGAGATATGCAGTGTGGCCTAGAATTGAAGAATTATGTCCGTATTCCAATCACTGATATCTGTATAGAATGGCAGTAGCCCTGCTTTGTGAAGAACATTGAGGACTGGGGTGAAGCAAGGTATTTCCTCCATGTCACAGTGAGGAATGTGAGTGTGATGAAATATCTTCTTTGTCCGACAGAGCACAGAAGCATAGTAGTTGAGTTGATTTCTGGTCCAGAGCACTGATATCTGTGCCTTATGCGAAGCCTACCATAGGGATTCTCTCCTGTGTAGTAATGACGTTCATCAAAGAATATTCCTTCTGAAACTTTGGCCTCTTGGAGAGGGCTGATGAGGCTTCGGTTGAAGATTATGCTACTGAACATCTTAAGGAGTAGTGGCCACTACAATTGCAGTTTCAGGATTTACCACTACAATTGCAGTTTTAGCATTAGGAGCAGAAGCATTTTCTTCAGCTTGAGGAATTTGCTGGTCTGAGGAAGTAGTTGCAGGTTTAGGTGCTGCATTTTCTTCAGCTCATGCAGCTGATTCTCGGTGTTGTGCTGATTCCTCACGCATGCTCTTTTCATTAGAGCCAGTCAGAATCTCCATGGCAGTCGGAGTTTGAGGAATTTGAGTTGTTCTTGGTGAGTTTGGGTGAACCGCTCCCAAAATCATCATGGAACACAGGTGTGCTGCATCCTATTTCTTCATCACCCTCCTTTCCTTCAGTAGTTATTGGAGGTGTTGTGGCTTGAGGAATATCATCAGCTTGAATTTCCTCATCCATCGGTGTGCATGCACAAGAGCTACTGTCTGCCATTTCTTCATCCTCTTGTGGAATGATTTATTCCTCACTGAATGTAACAATCATATACGATGGTGCTACATTTAGGGGAGTAGCATCCACTGGGACTGATTAAGACTCTGAAGGCATAGTCTTCAGGTGTTTTGCTTCTCGGGATTCAGAAGCAATTGAAGCTTTTCTCTTCTTAGCTTCCTTTTCAGCATCTTTAGTTTTCTTCATATCTGCTGTAGACAGAGGAGTCACTTTCTAGACCTTTGATGACTTAGGTGAAGGAGCATTTTCATCAGGCACTGCTTCATCAGTGTCAGGCCTAGCAGATTCTTCAGCTAGGATATTCTACGGAATTTCTTTAGGTGTTGGTTCTTCATTTTCATCACCCTCAGCCATTTGCACAGTATGGCTTGGCTGAGGTTTTGTTGGCTGTATTGGAGCGGCAATCCTGTTGTTGTATTCGTCAACTGCAGCAGTTGCGGCTTTGAAGAATTGCACTTTGGCACCCTTTTGATCAGCATGAAGACTTGTATATCTGTTTGTGAGAGTCTTCAGCTCAGCCTGAGTAGAAACAAGTTTCTTAGGGGATAAGTTGAGGAGGTTCTGCTTCAAGATTTCTCATTTTTGGTCTTTGCAAGCCTAGCTTGTTTGGCTTGTTGATCCTTCCATTTTTCTTTATTGATGAAAGTGGCAACCATATGGCTGACTCCAGGAGGAAGCTTCAAATCAGCAATTGGAGTGTTTGGATCCTCATGCCAAAGATCAATGAAGTTTAGCAATTCCTTCGGATCCAGCGCGAGAGGAATGGTGCTACCCGTGGCTTGTGCCACTCTTTCTTACTTGTTTTCGATGATGGCTTGAAGAGTTTCATCGTCATATTCTTCACTTCCTTCTAATGCAAAAGGAATATTGACGACTTTGCCTTGGCTTGGTCTGGTACCTCTACGAGCATTCATCTTAGTCTTCAACATAATTGGTGAAGATTTTGAAACTGAGCCAGTGGCACATGGTACAGAGGAACTTGGGTTTTCAAATTGAAGCGTACTGAGCTAATTTTGTGGAGGTGGTGAAGACTTTGCTACAGTTGAGGATTTTGCAGTCGTTGCTACTTTCTGAGGAAGTTGCTCTTTTGATATAGTTGTTGAGGCTTTTGGCTTGAGACTTGGTTTCTTCAACATAGCCTTCTTCTGAGGATTTTCTGTAGCAGAGGCCTCAACAACTGAAGAGGTGGCAACAGTAGCTGCAACAGCAGAGTCCTCATTGAATTTTGGGACAACAACTTTTGCCTTTTTCTACAACTTAGAAAAATATTTGTCTTTTTCATGAGGGTAATCCTGAATTGTGGCTATTCTTGAGGGATGTGCTGCTTGTTGATCTCCCTATGGAAACATTTTGAAGGGAGGCTTGAGGGCAAACTTGTTGGCATATTTTGGACTGACAAATCTGTATTATTTCCACTCCTTTGCCCATCTGTGTTCTATCTTTTGAAGACTTATCTTGCGCCTCGCCATGGTCTCTTTACCATGAATTTCCTTGTCAGGTGTACAGTACTCAGCAAGGATCTCCTTAGGGATCTCAAAGGAAGTGTTCTGTTCCAGCTTCTTGCCACCTTTCTGTTTTCTTTCTTCCTCCAATTTCTTCAGCTAAGGCTTTTGCTGAGGAATTTGTATTCTTGATGATTCTGAGGACACAGGTAATGTTTCTTCTAGAAATGCTGCAAATGAGTTAAGTTGATGAGAACCTAGTGATTCATCAGCTGACATTTTGTACCTATGAACAAATTATAGGTGCGAAGAATTTGGAGAGGTCATATGCGTTCTCAGATTTGAGGAAGTTGAAGAATTACTTAAGCTGAAGAATTTGACCAGTGTGTTGAGGAATTTGACTGAGCATTTTGATCTTGGGTTCCAGAGTTGTGCAGATTCGAAAATTTATACAATTGAGGAATCTCGTGAAGAATTTAGTGACTTAGTGAAATTCATCAAGTGTTCTAGACATGGGTGTGCACAGCTGAGATAATTTCTGAGGAAAAATTGATTTCACGAATCTAAAGAGAATTAAGAGATCAACATGGGCAGTAAAATTGGACTTTATTTACCCTATGCGAAGGACCCGATGAACTAAAGCAGTAAAGATAGGAAGTTCTTCGGTGCAGATCTTCAGTGCCCTAACTTGGCGACTGAAGACAGCTACGGCGGTGGTGGAGGAAGATGCTCCGCAGTCGGTGTGAGTCCCGCGATGACGAGGGTGATGCAGTGAAGCTTTTCCTCACCGGAGACGAAGATGCTAGCGACGGCGCTAGGGTCTGGGCTCGAGCGGAGAAGACGAGAGGAAGAGAAGGGTTTTGACTAAGGGGGGTAAGGTGCTATTTATAGCTCAGGTGAAAAACGGTCCGGGCCAAAACTTTCGAACCAAACTGCCCTTGCCCCTTCGTCTCCGCATGACATGTGTTACCCACAATTGAAGCGGTGGAGATCGTGGTTATCCGAACATGAGTAGTGGGTGCGGTTACTGTGGTAATGTTAAATATATTGAATTTTGAGGATCTTGTTGCAAAGTCCTCAGCTAACAAGGACTCAGTGAGGATTTTGGACAAGTGTCAAACAGAACGCATATGAAGAATTGAGAATAGACTGGGTTGAGCTTAGCATAGAGGGGAGTTGGGTCCGATCACGTTCACTTAGAGGAAATACCAAATTGAAGATTGAGCAATAAGTGAATAATGTTGAGGAAATTGAAATCTCATTAATATATATATATATATATATATATATATATATATATATATTCAAATGAAGATCATCATAATTTTCTGATGAATTTGAAGATTTTGAAGACTTTGAAATTTTTGAGGATTTTGTGACAAAGTCTCAGATTGAAGAATTAGAATTTTGAAGAAGAATTTCAAAGTTGGGTGGTGGCGTGACCTACCGTATAAGAATGATGATTTCAGGCGCCGCGTACAATTGTCATAGGGCCGTGAGAACCAAATTCTTCATTGATTTCTTCACACTTAGAGTGATATTCTTCATTGATTGAAGAAAATCGTTACTTTGTGTGTTTCACATCTAAGTCATCAATTTTGCATAAGTGTCAGGATGTGTGCATGTTTACAAAACATTCGAAGATTCTAGGATATTTAGCTCACACCACAACTTGCAAAACCTTCTCTCATCCAAGGGCTTTGTGAAAATATCTGCTAGTTGATCATCAGTCTTCACATGATGATATTGCCCTTGAGTACATCGTCACAAAGAAAATGATGACGAATCTGGAAGTGCTTGGTCTTCGAGTGTTGTACTGGGTTGTAGGCAATCTTGATTGCACTCTCATTGTCGCAGTAGAGGGTTACATTCTTCATGTTGATGTCCTAGTCTCTCAGCGTTTTCTTCATCCATAGTAGTTGAGCACAGCAAGATCCAACAGTGATGGACACAACTTCGGCAATGGAGAGTGATACACAGTTCTTCTTCTTGAAGGACCAGCAGACTAATGATCTTCCGAGGAAATGGCATGTGCCTGATGTTGACTTGAAATCCACACGGTCACCAGCATAATCAGAATGAGAATATGGAACGAGGTGAAGATTTGAGCCCTTGGGGTACCATAATCTCTAGTATTGGTCTATGAGCTAGGTAACGAAGAATATGTTTCACAGCCTTATGGTGTGATTCCTTCAGTTTTGCTTGAAAACATGCACACATGCAAACATTAAGCATAATATCTGGAATAGATGCACATAGGTACAATAAAGAGCCAATCATAGAACGATATACCTGTTGATCGAAATCCTTACCATTTTCGTCAGTGCAGAGGTGGCCGTTGGTAGGCATAGGAATCTTGACACCTTTCCATTCATGCATGCCGAATTTCCTCAGAACGTCCTGAGGTATTTCTCCTCAGATATGAAGATGCCAATGCGTTGTTGACGAATTTGTAGACCTAAGAATCATTTCAGCTCCCCCATCATAGACATTTGATATTCTTCACCCATCATGTTGGCAAATTCATCACAATAACGTTTGTGAGTACAAGCAAAAATAGTGTCATCGACATATATTTGGCACACAAATAGTTCATTTTCATACGATTTTGTGAAAAGAGTAGGATCAAGTAAACCGGGTTTGAAGCCTTTCTTCATGAGTAATTCCTTCAATGTATCATACCAAGCCCGAGGGTCTTGCTTGAGACCATAGAGTGCCTTTTTGAGTCTGAAGACTTTGTTAGGATAATTCAGGTCTTCAAAACCTTTGGGATGAGCAACATATACTTCTTCCTCAAGCTTACCATTGATAAAGCACTTTTAACGTCCATTTGATATAGAGTAATATTGTGATGGTTAGCATCAACAAGTTATATTCGAATAGCTTCATGTCTAGCAACAGGTGCAAAAGTTTCATCGAAGTCAATTCTTTCAACCTGTGTGTAGCCTTGGGCTACAAGACATGCATTGTTCCTCACAAGCTGACCAACCTCATCTTGCTTGTTCGGTAGATCCACTTGGTGCCGATGATATTGTGCTTGCGAGGATCTGGTCTTTTGACGAGTTCACATACGTCATTTAGCTTGAATTGAAGAAGTTCTTCATGCATGGCTTGAATCCACTCAGGGTTTGTATCCCCCCACCCCCTTCTCATTTGTATATCCCAACCCCCTCTCATGTACATATAATCTGTTAATGGAATAAAATAAAAATTGTGGGGTGTTTCCCTACAATAGCTTGTCAAAAAATATCCACTCAGGTTCCATGAAGGCTTCAACAACTTTTGAGTGTTCTATGCTAGACACAAACGAGGAATGCCCACAAAAGTAAACTAAATGTGAAGCCTTTGAGCGAGTGAGAGGACCTGGCGCATTAATGTCATCAAGGATTTTGTCAAGTTCCACTTCATTGGCAATCATCAGATGAGCTGGTTGAAGACTTTTGTTGGGCTGAGGAATTTGAACTGTATCATTTTTCTGAGGTGCACCTGCTTGAATTTCCTCAGTGTTGGGGACGACTTCTTCAATAGGGGGTTGTTTCTCAGTAGGAATGATATCTTCAGTTGCCTTGAGCTTAATGGCTTCCTCAGGAGGTAATTTATCAGGCACAAGAGGCAGTTGCTCTCTTTGCGAGCCATTTGTTTCATCGAACCGCACATCTACAGTTTCAACAACCTTATTGTGATAGGTGTTGAAAAGTATGTAGGTGTGCGAGTCCTTTCCGTAACCAAGCATAAAGCCATCATGTGCTTTAGGTGCAAACTTTGAGCTATGGTGAGGATCTCTAATCTAGCATCTTGCACCGATGTTTTTGAAATAACTTAAGCTATGGTGAGGATCTCTAATCTAGCATCATGTGCTTCAGGCCATAAGCGACGAGGAGTCTCATATTCTTCAAGCATAATCTGTGCCATTTCAACCAGAGTCCTGTTCTTGCATTCAACGACACCATTCTGTTGAGGAGTATAAGGATCACACAATTCATGAGTAATACCAAGTTCACCAAGATAATCATCAAGACGAATATTTTTGAATTCTATCCCATTATAACTCCTGATGTGTTTGATCTTGACGCCGAAGTTCGTCGAGGCCCTTGAGGAAAATCGTTCGAAGACTTCCTGCACTTCAGTTTTAGACAAAATGATGTGTACCCAAGTATAGCGAGAATAGTCATCAACAATGACAAAGCCATATAAACATGTTGCATTGGTTAGATTAGCATAATGAGTAGGTCCAAACAAATCCAGGTGAAGCAACTCAAACGGAGGGGTAGTAGTCATGATAGTCTTTGAGGGGTGTCTGGATATGGTTATTTTTCCAGACTCACAAGCACCGCAGAGATGGTCCTTGAGGAATTTGACGGATTCGATGCCAGTGACATGCTTCTTATTTGCCAGTGTATGCGAATTGCTCATGCCTGCATGACCAAGTCGTCGATGCCATAGCCAGCCTTCTGAGGTTTTTGCTAGTAAGCATGTGGATCGTTGACGACGTGTAGAAAAATCAACAATATACAAATCTCCTTTCCTAAAGCCTTCGAACACTTTGGATTTGTAAGATTCCATGATGACTACACATCTAGATTTTCCAAAGATGACAATCATATCAAGATCACAAAGCATTGAGACTGAAATGAGATTAAACCCAAGGGATTCGACAAGCATGACTTTGTCCATGTGCATGTCCTTGAAGCTAGCCAGTTTTCCAAGTTCCAATACATTGCTATTACCTTTATCAGCGTAAGTGATTTGCTTCAGTGGTGATGGAGTCAGTGGCATATTCATCAGCAAGCTTTTATCACTAGTCATGTGATCTGTGCAACCACTGTCAAGAACCCATTCTGTATTCTTGGGTTTGTCATCCTGCAGATGAATTAGTACAACTTACCATCTCATATGCTTCAGACTTGAAGAATAAGATATCAATTTCATTAGATAAGAATTTCATCATAAACAGTAAGTTTGAGGACGTGTGAAATGTTATCATTTCATCATTTTTAGCTTGCGTCCAATCAAGCAATTTCCTCAGGTCTCGAGCAAATTCTTCAGATGATGACTTTCATCTGGAGACCTGACCTGCAGAAGTGATTAGTTCAATTTCTTCACCACCCACATGTGAAGGGGTGGCAAAGAGTTCATCATCCTGTGAGCACCATATGAGAATGTTGGCGTTGAAGCTATTGCACTTCTTTTCACAGTAGGGGGGTTAGAGTACTAAAATGAATAGGCACAAAAGTTTTTTGAGGACTTATGAACATAATTATTTGAGGAATAACGCTCATAATCATGTCCCTTGTAGTTTCCCTGCATATCAGAAGCATTAGAGCGAGTACGTGCATAATATTAACCATTTGAGGAATTTGATCCTCGTGAAGACTTTAGTCCACTTGAGGAATTCGATTTGGTGTTCTGATTCTTCACTGGTGGTGTCATGAGGACATTCACCATTTTCCAAGCAACTTTTGGGGACCTAGATTTTCCTCAGGGGTGGTCAATTCCTGCAGTTAGTTGCAACATATCGAGCAAATACTTAACCAGATTGATTTTTGAACAGTTTATAGTTGGAGTCAAATGACTCATCACAGGAATAGGACATTTCACATGCAAAGCTTGTTAAAGTGGATGGATCAATGGGAGGGCCTTTAGCAGCAACCCATGAGGTTTTGGGTTAGTGCTCAGGTTTCCAGTAAGATCCATCGGCATTTAATTACCTCTCGAAGGTAATGCCTTCTTTCCTCGGGTTTCTGTTCAGAATCTTATTTTTGGGCACATCGCAAAGGGTCTGATGCCCTTTGAGACTTTTGTATATGCCTTTCACATACAACTCCTTCAACCCTGCATTTTCGTCAGTAGCATTTGTGGTTTCGTCAAGTGAAGAATTTGATACCACAGGAACAGTTGAAGAATTTTTAGCGATAGAAGCATTTGATGGTTCTGGTGAAGAATTAGAAGTTTCACGCTCGATGCATTTCATACATGGTGGAATGAATTCAATCTGAGCGGTACTGATCTGTTGAGCAAGCAACAAATCATTTTCCATTCGAAGATCATCGTGAGACATTTTTAACTTCTCAAGATCAAGCTTCCTTTGAATAAATTCATAGGAAAGTTTCCCATGATCAGCCAAGAGTGTAACATAATGATCTTGATGACTATCAAATCTATACTAAAGACTTTTTACATCTTCACTGAGGACTTGAGTACGATTCATTTCATCATTCAACAGATCATCGCTTCTGTCTAGCAGTTTCTGAAGCTTTTCAATGGCACTTTGTTGCTTAGTGGCAATGTTGGCAATTTATAGTAACTAGGTTTTTGATAATCATGAGGTTCGCGGTCACTAGAATCAGAGGAGGAAGTATGTTTGGTACCTTTGAACCTTTTGCCATGAAGCAATAGGTTGGAGCGAAGTCATCCGCATATTCATCAGTGTAGATAGCGTTGTCATTTTCTTCAAGGTTGAAGATTGACTTGCTAACGAATGTGGTAGCCAGTGCAAGACTTGCCACACCAGACTCTGACTCCACTTCAGAAACTTTCTCTTCATCACATTCCTCACATTCTTCTCCATAATCCACTTCCTTGCCAATGAGTGCCCGAGCCTTTCTGAAACTGGTCTTCTTGTGCGATGAGGACTTTGAAGAAGAGGATTTTTAAGATTTCTTCTTTTTCTTCGAGTCATCAGAACTTTCATCCTTGTATTACTTCTTCCTTGATTCTTGCACCCAGCAAGGACAATGAGCAATGTAGTGACTAGATTTCTTGCATTTGTGGCAGGTTCTTTTCTTGTAGTCCTGAGATGAAGATTGTGATTTCCTCATATCTCTTATTGAAGATTTTTTGAACTAGCCATGCTTTGTAAACTTTTGGAATTTCCTCACGAGCATTGCAAGTTCATGTCCAAGTTCTTCAGGGTGACCAATGGTGCAATTTGAGTCTTCTTCTTCAGATAAGGAAATAGACTTAGACTTCAGCGCATGAGGTCTTGAGTAGCTTGGTCCATACAAATCTATCTTTTCTTCTTGTTGGAATTCATGAGTATTGAGTCTCTCAAGTATATTAGAAGGATTAAGAATCTTGTAGTCTCTTCATTATTGAATCATCAGAACTAGTGCATCAAATGATGGATCAAGATATCATAGCAGTTTCTTCACAACTTCATGGTCAGTGATGTCTCTAGCTCCCAGTGCTTGCAGTTCGTTTGGGATGTCAGTGAGGTAATCAAAGGTATCTTGGAAGCTTTCATTGTCAAGCCTATTGAAGAGATTTAATAGATTGCGAAGAACATCAACACGAGAGTCACTCTGTGTTGAAACTCCCGCCTTGACTTTGGACAGCCTATCCGAGAAAGCTTAGCAGTGCACAAAGCACTCACTCTTCCATACTGACCTTTGCTCAGGTAGCCACAGATGATATTTTTTGCTTGTGAGACAAGTTGGTTGAACTTTTTCACATCAGCGGTAGAGATAGTAGCGGTGATGGAGGGAACACCATTTTCCACAATATACCAGAGATCATTGTCAATTTCTTGAAGATTAATCTGCATCTTGGTCTTCCAGTAGGTGAAGTCCTTTCCTTCGAAGGTAGGACATCATGCAATAACCTTGATCATGCATGCGGTCGACATAACTAAAACTCCAGGTGGTTAAACCAAAATCACATAGAACAAGGGAGTACCTCGCTCTGATACCAATTGAAAGTGCGTTATATCGTCTAGAGGGGGGTGAACAGGAGATTTTTATAATATCATCACTAAGGAAATTCCTTAGTTATGAACTGAGTGGAACAGATATAGTACAGGATCTGGTGTGCAAAAACGTCTACATCAAAGTACTCGATGAGATTTCATAGATTCGTGGAAAATGGTATCTTGTGGAAAATGGTATCTGGTGTGCTCAATTTCAGACAAATTCTTCAAACAGTACAGATGAAAGTCTTCAACATACAATTGAGGAAATGAAAGAATTGAAGAAATAGAACCCGTAGCTCGATGAAGAGAGTTGTTGATGACCCAGTTCCTACTATTGTGAGAGTTGTATGTCTGGTTCGGAGCTGCTTGGTCTTGAACCAAAGGACACACAGTCCCGGGACACACAATCCATACCATATTCTCCTGGAGCTAAGGAGACACAATCCTCGCCTAACACTCGTGGTGAGTCTTCAGGGCAGACTTCCAAACCCTCACAAACTCGGTCATCCAGCGATCCACAATTTACTACTGGATGCTCTTGACTATGAAGCCTAACCGTCTGGAGGATACACAATCCTCAAAGATAACAAGCATTGGTTTCACACAGGAATAACTTCTTCAGTAATGCTCAATCACTTTGGTTTTTGGTTTGGGTTTGGTGTTTGGGGTATTTCCTCACTTGATGATTTTCTCTCGAACACTTTTAGGAATTTGGGTTGCTCTCAAAGCAGCCAACCAGCAAGTGGTTGTGGCGGCGGCTATTTATAGCCTGGGAGCATTCCGACATGTTTGACATAAATGCCCTTAAATAATAACCGTTGGGTGGATAAGATCAGTGAGGTGGCGCATGGCGCGGCAACGGTCGGAACTTTCAACTGTGAAAGTCCTCATGTCTCTCATATTCCTCACTTTGAGGCTTTGGTAGATTTAGGCTTGGGTTGAGCATCATGAGGAAAATCATTCCATAATTTTACCTCGACCCCCTTTAACAGTACGGTGTTCCTATGACTCAAGTGTAAACAAAATGAAACAGAAGGAGTAAATCTTCACACTTCAAAGTCTACAGAGTGTTTTATTCAGGACGCACCGAATTCCTCATCTTCAATATCTTAATGAGAAATATCAATTTCTTTGCATTATCTTTGCGATCAAAGTCTTCGAGGAAAGACCAAAGTCTTCACCCGAAGACATACATTTTTAGGGGTCGATATTCATCGGATAACTCAAACTCCTCAGCGACTTATAGAGCGTGTGTACACTCACAAACATACCAGTATCTTAACCTAAAAGTCTTCAAACCACCAAAATCACTAAGGGGCACTAGATGCACTTACACAAGCGCCTATTACAAAACTTACGACATGAGGCTCGGCCACAGGGTGTTCGAGACAGCTACACCACGCGTGGTATTAAGAAGGACAAGTGTGCCGCGAAAAGTTTCTTAAGGCGAAGAAGTACATGAAGGTAATTACCTATTCTTAAGGACTTGTACTTAGTTTCCTTGATTTAATTCATAGGCGTATCGCTCAAATTTCTCTTTACTAACTTAGGTGCCCCTAAGATGGTGTGTGAATAAGATGGATTGTACGTAGGCATTGGAGGATGAGTGATGCACAGACCAATGGCGATCCGTCCACGATAATGCAAAGGTCCGGCATTCCCAAATGGTTGGTATGCCACACCATCAAGGCAGCGCCAATTTATTTTAGTTCGGGTGGAAATGGGTATGTGGTTTGCTTCCTAATTCATGCAATTCATTCTTCATGCTATCTTGATCCCTTTACTAATACTTTGTTCATATATTTTATGCGCAACACAATAACATGGGGGTGCTGGAGGTGTACGACCTCTATGCCATGGCCCATACTACCTCATACAAGCAGGCCAAGGCATTCTCTGAGTCTGACCTCGATCATCCAAATAAGTTCACCAACATCTCCTCCCACCAAAAGGTCATGAGGTACAACAAGGAGGGAAAGGCGAGGAAAGGGGAGGACTTTAACCCGAGCGAGCAACCTTGGATCCAGAGATGGTGACGATATCTAGTGGCGGGAGGACCCATGGCTCGATAGCCTTTGGAAATGGGTTGATACGTTGTCCTCTCACTTTCCCGGAGATCAAGGCACGCCAAATGAGCTCGTGTCCTGAGATAAGGACTCGTCCATGGCCAGTCGATCTTGCCTTTGAGGTTAGTTATACGGACTCAGATACCTTTCTTGCATTACATTGTGTGTGCGGCCATCCATGATTACAATGCTAACAAGGAGTGGTTGTCGGGACCCCGATCCTAAGTCATAGGAATCCAACGTATAACACATCGCATCTCTTTGCGGTCTCACGCATGGTTAACCCCACGGCTGCAGCCTTACCTTAGCCGGGACCGTTTGCGCCTTTTGAATCGCGTATGCAATTGTGCCGCTAGCAATCCAATGACAAAGAACCCGGATCGACATGTCTGGTCATAAACCAAAGTGGCAGTTCCGCACAGGGACATGCATACATGACCCCGCAAAACAGGTGTCGGTCACCAGCGAATGTAGACGAGTCGTGGCAAGCTACAAGGACTCCATTACATCGCGTGACATTTCCCCAAAGGGACAAACACAGGAGCTAAGAAGGACACACGCCGGTCAACCAATGTGTCTAGAGCACTAGCGAGCTACCATGGCTCGTTGGATCACAAAGGGGAATTTCCCTGTAAGGAATGCTACTAAGGTCTACGGCTAGGTATTCGAACCCCATACATATCAAGTACGACACACGTACACATGGCATACCGATATGTATAGATACATCGAAGGCATCACAACATAACCATAAACATACAAGCTTTATTTAAAAGGCTCGGAAGAGCCTCACACATAATATTACACAGTAGGGGTCTCACGACCCATCATAACAGTCATTCAAGTTACAAGCCAGCGAAAGTAGATAAGCTGTCTGAGTACAGAAAAATGAAACTAGAAGGCACATGGCCTGACTATACTACAGACCCACCCTAGGGCCAGATCATAGCTGGGATACCAGCTACTCGTCGTCGTCGATGTCTAGGAAGAACCCTCCGTTAGGGTCATTAACAACCTCTACAACAAATATTAAGCAAACATGAGTACGAAGGTACTTAGCAAGACTTTAGGATAACTATCTACTCATGCAATGTATCAATAAGGAATTGTGGGGTTTCATGCGGAAAGCCATCATTTGACTCGTGGCTAGACAACTTGCATTTTTAAATAATTTTGACAACTTGATTTCTCGCACACGAGTCCACTAACACCACAACAATACTCCATCGTGGAATCATTCCGTCTCCATACGGAAATGCCGTCCACGACACTCACGCTTATCTTGACAATTTTATGAGTAGCCATTGAAGTTAACTATGAACAAAATATGTCTCCAAGTAGTCCATATGCGCGGACGCGGCTATTCGAATAGATCATAACACTACAGGGGTGTACTTCTTCACACACGCTCTCACCACTTATCGCCATGTGCACGTCTTGCACCTCGGCAACCTTCAAGCGGAAGCCCAGCGAGGGAGTCGGCCATGACCGTTAATCAAGCTAATACTTAGTCCAGGTCTATCGCCTATCAGAGGGTAACCCGCACGGAAGTCTGGCCGAGGTTTCCGCCACGGCCCCAAACGATGTGCGCAGGGTTCCCAAGCCCACCATCCGGGTGCCACTTGGTACACCGTTCCATTGCCTACCGCATCACAGCCCACCTCTCAGGTCAGCGCTATGCACGGACTCCAGCATGACTATAAACACCAGAAACTACTTGCAACTCCTGGACCGAGTACTAAGTGATTAATATGTCGAGAGGGTCAATTAAGTATCCCAATGTGTGGTAGTATCTAGTCTTGGATAACATACACGGAACTCAGTTCCTATGGACGGTTCCAATGAAACAACCCGCCATGTACTCCTACATAGCCTTTCACCGCTACCTTTACCAAATCAGGTTCAACACACAACCTTTACTTACTAAACACATTCTCACAATTCTGTTCATCTCCCAGATGACAGACCATACTCAACTCTAAGCATAGCATGCATAGCAGGATCAGGCACATCATGGCTGAAGCATCTACCAGGTATGCTAGGTTGCAAGGTTCAGCTATTTAGTGTGACAAAGACAAGTCATGCAAAGGAAGTGGGTTCAACCAACGTGGCAAAAGCAGTTGAGCATTTCATTCTAATGCAATAAGTAAGTGCAGGAGCGAGAACATGGGATTTATTGGGATGATCAAAATGGTTGCTTGCCTTGTTCCTCAGAGGAGGGACAATATCCGTCAGTCGGATATTCAGTGGAATCCGGAGGAGCTGAGCCTACCGAAGAAATGACAACAATCAACAACAATCATATGCAACAAGATGATGCATGAGCATGGCATGAGGATGCAAGGTGGTATGCTAATATAGCTAACATTTATTAGGTTTGAAGTTGATTTGAATCAGATTCAATATCACTTCAAACGGGGTATTCTCGAATACCATTTTAATTGATTCGACCTGATGCTCAGATCAACTTGGTTTTAACATGCATGGAAATGATATGTTAAGTTGCTGGTTGTGATTGGTCAAGGTTTGATCATAGCATTTGTAATGGAATTCAAATGATTTTCAAATTCCAACTCCAAACCATTTATTAAATTTAACCTATTCATTATTCTACATGATTGGTCCAGTAAAATTTTCAAACATGTTTGAAAATGACATATTCAGATTCCTTGGATTTTCTGATACTTTTTCCTATATAAATTATTTTCATTGGAGTTACAGATTAATTTCTATGATTTTTAGAAGTTTTGGGCATTTTCTGAAATTCTTTTTAAACAGAAAATCCACTTATTGCTCAGCATGGCATCAGCAGGTCCAACTGGCCGTTGAAAGTCAAACCTGACCAGTGGGACCCACTAGTCAGTGACTCTGGTCAGTTTTAGATTAGTTTTAAACTTAATTAGTTAATTAACAGCACTGGACCCACATGTTAGTGACTTATTAGTTTAATTGATTTTATTTTTATTAAGCCAAAACATCTAGAGGCTGGCCCCACGCGTCAGTGGCTCAGGCCAGCTGAGATCCACCGGCGGCGAGGTCGTCCTTGCCGGCGGTGAGCCTCAGGCGACACCAGAGACGGCGGAGTGCATCGGAAACTCGTCTACGACGACCAAACGCACGGCAGAGACCACAGGGAGATCAGCCACTCGATGGCGCGCACGATGAGGAAAACTCCAAGGCCTGGGGTGTACGGAATCGACGCCGGCGACGAGCTCGGCGGTGACCAAAGCTCAACCATCATCAGGGTCATCGGAAACATGGTCAAATCGCGCGGGGCTGGGCTCCTAAAGCATCTACGCGACGGCCTGAAGCTGCTGGTGGCCTCCGATGGACCAACCATTCACCGGAGAGCTACCGGCGACGGGCTGCAGCGGCGGTCCTCGTTGGGCTCCGGTGGAACTAGGCCTAGAGGAAGAGATCGAAGGGGAAAGCTGGGGGAAAAGCTACGGAAGCTCACGGGGAGTGCAATGGTGCTAGCTTGCTCGGGGAGGCGCTGTACGCAACAAATCGATCGGAGCTCGCAGACGACGGTGCCGTGGGCGTTGCAGGGCTCGGGGGACCTTCGGCTTCTAAAGGAAGGACCAGCTCGTCGAGGCAGAGCAAATGGGGCAATCGGGGGAAAGAACTAGTGGCCAGAGGCACGGGCAGCTCGAGCTCGAGCTCCTGTCAATGGCGGCAGTGGGGGAGGAAGGAACCGAGAGGAGAGGGGGGAAATGGAGCGCGGGAATGGATAGGCCAGTGCTCGGGGAGGTTATCCCCGCGTGTGCCAGCGCGAAGCGGCGGCCAGGCAGGCAGGGAGCTGCGTGGAGGCACCCGGCGTCGCGGCAGCCACCTCCTGCTCCTACTGGCAAGGAGGAAGACGACACAGTAGCTCGGCCTGGGCCAGGTGAGCGTCAGGTAGGTCTTCCTCATTTCTTTTTCTTGTTTTGTTTTTTTTGATTTGCTTTTTATTTCAGCTCCAGAATATTTGTTGGAATATATCCAACCATTCCTGAAGTTTTCAGCATTTTTGAAAACTTAAAGTTTTTGTATTCAAATTTAAACTTGAAACGAGTAGCTTTTGCATTTAAATAAAATGCCAAAAGTGTTATGACAATAGTTTTCTTCACTGCTTATTTGCTTTCATGAATTATCAGAAAAGTTGAACTTTTCTTGAGGCCATTTTGGGTTCATTGATTTGAACAAGTTTAGAATTTCTTTGAATTTGAGAAGTGGCTAGGGTTTTTGATTTTTGCTTCTCCACTTGCTTTGATCTTGTTGCAATTTCCTTTGATGCAATGCAAAGAAGATATGAGCAGAATGCTATACTTGATTAGGGTTCCAGGGATGTGAAAGTGGTGTTGCAGGTGCTCTCTAGATAGAGAGAGAGAGCAACAACCTAGGTGCTTTGCAGGAGAGGGACCGGGTGGTGGCAGAGAAGAAACGGGCCGTGGAGGAGAATATGACTCAGTTGTTGGAGGAGGAGAGGGTACGGAATGAGGAGGCTCGCCGAGCCATGTACTAGCTCCTCATGGTAACTTTCTTCTTCGTATTAGCCAAATCATGCATGTCACCTTTTCATTAAAAACTAATATGACTGACTCGTCAAAACCAAATGTGCAGTCTATGTGCGAGAAGACCGGTCAGACCACTCTGCCGATGTTAGTCATTACTGTAGCGGGAATGGTGAGTTTCATTTGAATGGTCATTACTTACTAGTCTTAACATTTGATTGTCATCATCATAACGAGACATTACAAATGATCTTTGGTGCAGAATAACTCTAGAGTAGCATCGCACAACCCTTCTCCAGGAGAAACCGGCCCGAGCAACTCTAGTGCTTCACATCCATGATGACGATGATGGTAGGTTTTCTCTAGACTTCTGCTTAACAAATGCATACTTAGCTTCGTACATGCTAGTTAGTCCTATTATGCCACATACTTAACTTATTTTTCTCTAAAATGATATAATTAGCTTAGTTATGTCAAAATGGCATAATAACCTTGGTAAGCTCATAAATGTCCTATACCGAGCTTATTTTCCCAGCAAATGACATAATAAGCTTAATAATGGCATAAAAAGAAAAGGAAAGAATAGAAGAGCGAAGATAAGAAAAATAAAGAATAAAAGAAGAAGAATGAGCTTCTTATTTCTTTATTCTTATTATTTTCCTTCTCTTTTTTCTTGTTATTCTTCTAGTCTTCTTCTTCTTCTACTACTACTACTACTACTACTACTACTACTACTACTACTACATATTCATCATATTCTTCATCATCTTCTTCTTCTTCTTCTTCTTCTTCTATTCTTCTTCCTCTTCTTCGTCTACTACTACTACTACTACAACTACTACTACTATTACTACTACTACTTCTTCTTAGCTAATTATCCTCCAAAATGACATAAGTAGCTTATTTAGTTCATTTATGACATAATTGGCTTAGTTAGGTTAGAAATTGCATAATAACCCTGGTTAGCTCATAAATGACATATACTTGCTCGTTTTCCTCTAAAATGACATAATTACCTTAGTTAGGTCAAAAATGGCATAATAACCTTGGTTAGCTCATAAATGTCATATAATGAGCTTATTTTATCCAAAATTACATAATAATCTCAAAAATTGCTTAAAAAGAAAAATAAAGATAGAAGAGGAAAGAGAAGAAAAAGAAACCATAAACGAAGAAGAATGAGCTTCTTCTTTCTTTCTTCTTATTTTCCTTTTCTTTCTTCTTCTTTTCTTCTTCTTCTTATTCTAGTCTTCTTATTCTCCTTCTTCTTCTTCTTCTTCTTCTTCTTCTTCTTCTAGTCTTCTTATTCTTCTTCTACTACTACTACTACAACTACTACTTCTTCTTCTTCACCATCTTCTTCATTTTCTTCTTCTTATTCTAGTCTTCTTATTCTTATTCTTATTCTTCTTCTTCTTCTAATTTTTCTTCATCATCATTATCATCTTATTATTATTATTATTATTATTATTATCTAATTATCCTCCAAAATGACCTATTTAGCTTACTTAGTTCATTTATGACATAATTAGCTTAGTTAGGTTAGAAATGGCATAATAACCTTGGTAAGCTCATAAATGTCATATACTTAGCTTGTTTTTCTCTAAAATGATAAAATTAGCTTAGTTAGGTCAAAAATGGCATAATAGTTACCTTATTTTCTCCAAAATGACATAATAACCTAAAAAATGGCATAAAAGAAAATGAAAGAACAAAAGAGGAAACAGAAGAAAAATAAAGAATAAAATTTTTTGAATGATCTTATTCTTTCTTTATTCTTATTATTTTCCTTCTCTTTCTTCTTGTTTTTATTCTTCCTCTTCTTCTAGTCTTCTTCTTCTTCTACTACTACTACTACTACTACAAATAATACTACAACAACAACAACAACTACTACTACTACTTCCTTATCATCTTATTCATCATCATCTTCTTGTTCTTCTAGTCTTGTTCTTCTACTACTACTACTACCACTACCACTACTATTACTATTTTTTTGATATTCGTCTTCTTCTTGTTGTTGTTCTTCTTAGCTAGTTATCCTCCAAAACAACATAAAGAACTAATTTATTTCATTTATGATATAATTAGCTGAGTTAGGTTAGAAATGGTATATAACCTTGGTTAGCTCATAAATGTTATATAATTAACTTGTTTTCCCCTAGTATGACATAATTAGCTTAGTTAGGTCATAAATGTCATATACTTAGATTAGTTTCCTCCAAAATGACATAATAAGCTCAAAAATTGCATAAAAAGATAAAGAAAGAATAGAAGAGGAAAGAGAAGAAAAAAAATGAATATAAGAAGAAGAATGAGCTTCTTCTTTCTTTCCTATTATTATTTTCCTACTATCTCTTCTTCTTTTTCTTCTTCTTCTTCTAGTCTTCTTCTTCTTCTTCTTCTAGTCTTCTTCTTCTTCTTCTTCTTCTTCTTCTACTACTACTACTACTACTACTACTACTACTACTACTACTTCTTCTTCTTCTTCTTCTTCTTCTTCTTCATAATCTTCTTCATCATATTCTTCTTCCTCTTCTAGTCTTCTTCTTCTTCTTCCACTAATACTACTACTACTACTGCCGCTGCTACTAATTCTTCTTCTTCATCATCTTCCACTTCTTCTTCTTCTTCTTCTTCTTCTTCTTCTTATGCTTAGCTAATTATCCTCCAAAATGACATAACTAGCTTATTTAGGTCATTTATGGCATAATTAGCTTAGTTAGGTAAGAAATGTCATAATAAACTTCGTTAGATCATAAATGTCATATACTTAGCTTGTTTGTCTCTAAAATGGAAAAATTAGCTTAGTTAAGTCAAAAGTGTCATAATAGCCTTGGTAAGCTCATATATGACATGTAATTAGCTTATTTTCCTCCAAAATGACATAATAAGCTCAAAATGGCATAATAGAAAAAGGAAGAATAGAAGATGAAGGAGGAGAAAGGGAGAGAATAAAAGAAGAGGATTCAGCTTCTTGTTTCTTTCTTAATATTTTCCTGCTCTTTCTTCTTCATTTTATTTTTCCACTTCTTCTAGTCTTCTTCTTCTTGTTGTTCTTCTTCTAATACTACTACTACTACTACTTCTTCTTCTTCTTCATCTTCTTCTTCTTATAGTATTCTTCTTCTTCTTGGTCTATTACTGCTACTACTACTACTATTTCTTTTCCATCTTGGTCTTCTTCTTATTCTTCTTAGCTAATTATCCTCCAAAATTACATAATTAGCATATTTAGTTCATTCATGACATACTTAGTTTAGTTAGGTTATAAATGGCATATACTTGGCTTGTTTTCCACTAAAAGGACATAATTAGCTTAGTTAGGTCAAAAAATGGCATAATAGTCTTTGTATGCCATTTATAACTAAGATTATTTAGTTCATTTATGACATAATTAGCTTAGTTAGGTTAGAAATTGCATAACAACCTTGGTTAGCTCATAAATAACATATACTTGGCTTGTTTTCCTCTAAAATGACATAATTAGCTTAGTTAGGTCAAATATGGCTTAAAAAGAATAAGAAGATAGAAGAGGAAAGAGAAGAAAAAGAAAGAATAAAAGAAGAAGAATGATCTTCTTCTTTGTGCCTTATTTTATTTTCCTTCTCTTTCTTATTATTTTTCTTTTCCTTATTCTTCAATTCTTCTTCTTCTTCTTCTTGTCTTCTTGTTCTACTACTACTACTACTTCTTCTTCTTCTTCTTATTCTTCACAATCTTCTGCATCATCATCTTCTTCTTCTTCTTCTTCTTCTTCTTATTATTATTATTATTCTACTACTACTACTTCTTCATCTTCCTATTCTTATTATTTTTCTTGTTCTTCTTAAATAATTATCGTCCAAAATGACATAACTAGCTTATTTAGGTCATTTATGACATAATTAGCTTAGTTAGGTCAGAAACGACATAATAAACTCAGTTAGCTCATAAATGTCATATACTTAGCTTGTTTCCCTGTAAAAGGACATAATTAGCTTAGTTAGGTGAAACAGGAATAATAACCTTGTTTAGCTCAGAAATGTTATATACTTAGCTTATTTTCCTCCAAAATGAGATAATAAGCTTAAAATGGCACATAAAGAAAAAGAAAGAATAGAAGAGGAAAGAGAAGAAAAAGAAAGAAGAATGAGCTTCTTCTTTATAACTTCTTATTATTTTCCTTCTCTTTCTTCTTCTTTGTATTCTTCTTCTTGTTGTTCTTCTTCTAGTCTTCTTATTATTATTCTTCTTCTAGTCTTCTTCTTCTACTACTACTTCTTCTTCTTCTTCTTCATAATCTTCTTCATCTTCATCATCATCATCACCATCTTCTGTGTGTTCATCTTCTTCTTCTTAGCTAATTATCCTCCAAAATTACATAAGTTGATTACTTAGTTAATTTATGACAAAATTTGCTTAGTTAGCTCAGAAATGGCATAATAACATTGGTTATCTCATAAATGTCATATACTTAGCTTGTTTTCCTTTAAAATGACATAATTAGCTTAATTATATCAAAAATGGCATAATAACCTTGTTAAATGATAAATGTCATATACTTAGCTTGTTTTCCTCCAAACTAAGATAATAAGCTAAAAATGGCATAAGAAGAAAAATAAAGAATAGAAGAGGGAAGAGAAGAAAAATAAAGAATAAAAGAAGAATGAGATTCTTCCTTCTTTCTTATTATTATTTTCCTTCTCTTTCATCTTCTTTTTCTTCTTCTTGTTCTAGTCTTCTTCTTCCTCTTTTTCTTCTTCTTCTTCTTCTTCTTCTTCTTCTTCTTCTTTTCTAGTCTTCTTGTTGTTGTTGTTCTTGTTCTTCTACTTCTACTACTACTACTACTACTACTACTACTTATTCTTCGTCTCCTTCATCATCATCATCATCATCATATTATTATTATTATTGTTAGCTAATTATCCTCCAAAATGACATAATTAGCTTATTTAGTTCATTTATAATATAATGAGCTTAGTTAAGTCAGAAATGGCATAATAAGCTTGGTTATCTCATAAAATATCATATAATTAGCTTGTTTCCTCTAAAATGACATAATTAGCTTAGTTAGGTCGAATACGGCATAATAACCTGGGTTATCTCATAAATTTCATATACTTAGCTTATTTTCCTCCAAAATGACATAATACGCTCAAAATGGCATAAAAAGAAAGATAAAAAATAGAAGAGGAAAGAGAACAACAAGAAAGAATTAAGGTAGAATAATATTCTTCTTGGTTCTTTTTTATTATTATTTACCTTCTCTTTCTTCTTCTTATGCTTCTTCTTCTTCTTCTCCTTCTAGTCTTCTTCTTCTTCTTCTACTACTACTACTACTTATTCACCTTTTTCTTCGTCATCATCATCTTCTTGTTGTTGTTGTTCTTCTTGTTGTTCTTCTTATTCTTAGTTAATTATACTCCAAAATGACATAATTAGCATATTTAGTTCATTTATGACATAATTAACTTAGTTAGGTCAGAAATGTCATGATAACCTTGGTTAGCTCATAAATGTCACATACTTAGCTTGTTTTCCTCTAAGATGACATAATTACCTTAGTTAGCTCAAAAATGGCATATTAACCTTGGTTAGCTCATAAATGTCATATACGTAGCTTATTTTCCTCCAAAATAGCATAATAAGCTCAAAAATGGCATAAAAAGAAAATTAAATTATAAATGAGGAAAGAGTAGAAAAAGAAAGAATAAAAGAAAAAGAATGAGCTTCTTCTTTCTTTCTTCTTAATATTTTCCTTCTCTTTCTTCGTCCTTTTCTTCTTCTTCTAGTCTTCTTCTTACTATTATTATTCTAGTCATCTTCTTCTACTACTACTACTTCTTCCTACTCATCTTCTTCTTCATCATCATCATCATCTTCTTCTTCTTCTCCTTCTTCTTAGCTAATTATCCTCCAAAATGACATAATTAGCTTATTTAGTTCATTTATGACATAATTAGCTTAGTTAGGTAAAGAATGGCATAATAACCTTGGCTACCTCATAAATGTCATATACTTAGCTTATTTTCCTCCAAAATGAGATAATAAGCTCAAAACTGGCATAAAAAGAAAAAGAAAGAATATAAGAGGAAAGAGAAGAAAAAGAAAGAATAAAAGAAGAAGAATGAGTTTCTTCTTTCTTTCTTCTTATTATTTTCCTTCTCTTTCTTCTTATTTTTCTTCTTCTTCTTCTTCCTATTATTATTATTATTATTATTATTATTCCTCTATTCTTGTTCTTCTTCTTCTTCTTCTAGTCTTCTTCTTCTTCTTATTATTATTATTCTTCTTCTTCTTCTTCTTCTTCTTCTTCTTCTTCTTCTTATTCTTCTTCTTCTTCTAACTTTCTTATTCCCATTTTGCATATTTGATTTACTACATGTAAGCTGGCATTGATAGAGTGCTTTAGTTTTTGCTTTGATTTTTGTTGATGAACAGTGTGCAAGTATATGTATGTATATATGGATTAACATTGTTAAACTTTGTATGTTTAACAATTTATTAACAATTCATTTCATATGTATTGGTTCTTTCGATCTGGCCTAGCTCACTAAATACCATATATGTGATGTGAACTCTACATATTATATATGTGTTGTGAAAATGTAGGGAAACAATAGAAACAAATAAAATAGGGGTAATATAGGGTGTTTGTTGTGTGCATGCCGACGACAAAGGCAGGCCCGACCCTGAGGGAGGCGGGAGGGGCGGCCGCCCCGGGCCCCCGAAACCAAAGGGACCCCATACTAGTGGTGGGCTTTATACTGGGAAGGCCCAAAGTAGGGACATCAGCGCACAACGCATGCCTACGCACACGCCGGGATCACATCCTGCAACTACCTCGCTTGATCTACGATATGGCGTGTGGCACCATCTCCATGATTTCACATCGATTTATTGCGGATCCGCGCGTTGGCTGGCCGCAGCCGCCGGCAATGTATGCATGCCCTCCTGCCTGCTCGACATGCGCGTGTACGTCCGCTCCGACCAGTCGGTTACTACATCTCGTCACACCCATCGATCTCCTAACCTAGAGCGTGTGTCGTCGCCTTCGGTCCCAACGAGGGGCCCAATGAGGTTTCTCGTGGATGGCTTCAATGCCGTGTATGAGCTGGGATGATTACTACATCGATCTGCCACATCTAGGTATGTATGATATGGCATGTACAACCTAATGTTCAAGGAAAGTTTCTTAGCTTCTAGGTTTGTGCCTCATGGAGAGTTAAATTATTTGATGAAAATAGTGCTGCTGTGTTTTTGTAATGTGAAATTATCCATTTTTTTGGGAAAGGCAGCGACACTATGCTATATAACTAAACCTTAGGGTAGAGTACCTGGTTAATTTTGTTGAATTATTTGGATCAACATGCAATAAAGTAGGCATACACATCTCGTGTTGTAAATATACCTTTCTACCCTATAAGGTAAGATTGATTGACGGAGTCAACAGATGGAGATCTTGGTTTAGCGACGAATGCTTGTCCTTTTGTTTCATGAAAGGTATGACATAGAGTGTGATTCTGATATTATGATTGGGTGCTTAAGATAGAATGAGTGGAGCATACTAGAAATCGAAATGCTCACTCAATGAGGGACCTCTGTTCGCGAAAAGTGGGACTAGATAGAGGAAATACCCATATCAGGTTGTAAGAAAGAGCAAGCCAACTCTAATGTTATAAAAGAGTTCATATGGGGATTATGATCAATCCTAGGTGGTGACCTAAAATAAATTGTTGATATATGAAAGGAAAACACAAATTATTTGTATTAAGGTTCACCCAGTCTAGCTTCGCCCCGGGCCCCCAAAACCTCAGGATCGGCCGTGGACAAAGGCCTTTGCTATCTGCGAGATGATGACAAAGGTGACACGTAGCAGCAACCTCCCACCCCGGCACCTCTCTCCCCTCTCTTTCTCTCCCTGCCCCCACACCGAAACCTCCGTGGTGCCACCCCATTCCTCACCGCCGACGCTACCCCCTTCCCCCACCACGGCGCCCCCTCCTCATGTCCCTCCTCCACGAGAGCAGCACCACCCCCACCCCCACCCCCGATGGAGCAACCTCCTCCACTAGAGCGGCACCACCTCTTCTCTCCTCACGGCGAGCCCTCCCACCGGATCCAGACTGCGACGCCACTCCCTCCCTCCCCGCGGCGAGGCCCCCTTCCTACGGCCCTCCTCCATGGTGGCGACGCCCCACCTCCAGTGAATTCATTTTATTATTTTTTTGGCTTTTATGTACATTCATTGTATATGTTTGTTTAGGTTAATTAGGTTATTTTTGTTCATTGTTAGTGTTTGTTTAGGTCGCTGTTAGTGTTAATTAGGTTACTGTTAGTTTAGGTTGATTAGGTTACTCCAAAAAAGAAGAGAAGAAGAAGAATTAAGTGGAAGAAGATGATCAAGAAAAAAAAGGAATAATAGGAAGGAGAAGGAGATGAAGAGAAGGAGAAGAAGAAGAGAACAAGAAGAAGGAGAAGAAGAAGAAGAAGAAGAAGAAGAAGAAGAAAAGGAAGATAAGAGGAGAAGAAGAATATGTGGAGGAAGAGGAGGAGAATAAAAATAGTTAGAAGAAGAACAAAAAAAGAGGAGAGGAGGAGAAGAAGAAGAGGAAAAAGGAAAAGAAGAAGAAGAAGAGGACGAGGAGAAGAGAGAAGAAGAAGAAGAAGAAGAAGAAGAAGAAGAAGAAAAGGAAGAAAAGGAAGAAGAGGAAGAAGAACAAAAAGAAGTGGGAAAAAAGAATAATAGGAATAAGAAGAAAATGACAGCCCGACACGACACCCAGACACAACACCCCGGCGACGCCCTTCCGGTGAGCCCCCTGCATGACACCCCTGACACAACACCCTGGCATGACACCGCGGCACGACACCCGCGGCAACGCCCATTTGGTGAGCCCCCTGCACGACACCCCGGCGACACCTCGACAACACAACGACAAGACATCGGTGCACGACAACACGCACCTGCACCTGCATGTGTCGACGGGAAGATGTCCCTGATAGATCTAGATTACAATCCCCCATGCAACTATTAATACGCCGCCCCCGACACCTGTCACTTCCGACCACAGACATCTCTTCAGCCTCCTGTTGAACGAAAAGGTGCTCTTCGGCCTTCCAGAGGATGATGAGGTTATAGTTCTGTAAATTATGAGTTAGGTCATATATTTTATGATTTGGTTATCAAATATAAAATATTTGTGTTCATCAGGTGGATTTACATCTCCAGTTGTTTTGTCACTGCGAGGGTCTGTTGTTCAACGACCTACCTGTGCGTTCGACGAGCTAGGCAAGACGAGTGATCATGCGTTGATGTACACCAGTCACACTAGTCAGAAATAGATGACCAAACAATGGTTAACAAAAACCAAGGAGTTTGTGAAACCCGCATTTCCAAATAGCCAGAGAAAAACCTGGTGCCCCTGTCATCCGTGCGACAACTTTAAAAAGAGGACACATGATGAAATGAGTAAACACCTAAAGAAGAGGGGTTTTACGTCTGATTATATGGTGTGGACATTTCATGGTGATTCTACCCAACGTACCATAGCTGAGGTGGTTCATCGTTGCACCAACGAGCATGGTACCGGGATCGAAGACTTGGTGCAAGAATTTGATTATGCTCGAGATTTGGACGATGAGATGGAGGAATCGGCAAAGGCCTTCTATGAAATGTTGGAGTCTTCAAATCGTCCTCTCCACGAGCACACTGAGCTTTGTCAGCTAGATGGCATTGCACAAGTAATGGCTCTGAAGTCTCAATTCAACTTGGGAAAAGAATGCTACGATGCAATGATGATAGTATTTGGACGCTTTCTACCCAAAGGCCATGTCATGCGTGCAAACCTGTACGAGTCGAACGAAATACTATGTGTACTTAAGATGCCCTCTGAGAAGATAGATGCCTGTTAGAAAGGATGTGCCTTATTTGGGCTTGAGTATGCGGATTTGAACTATTGTCCCATTTGCATGTCTTCCAGGTATGTTGTGGTAGACAACGGTATGGGCGAGAAGAGGCAAACAAAAATATATGACCTAAGGTATGATGACATCCCAATACATTAGTTGGCCTGTATTTGTCATTCCACTCAATCTCTCCCCCCGAACAGATTATGCAAAGAAAGAACATATTCTTGACATTGATAATTCCACGGCCCAACTATCCGAGGAAGTATTTGAATGTGTACATGCAGCCGGTTAAGGATGAATTGCAAGAAGCTTGGGATAATGGGTTCAACCCATACGATGCCGCCAGAAACGTAAACTTCAAAATGCATGTATGGTACATGTACTCGATGCATGACTTGTTAGCGTATGTGATATTCACTGGCTGATGTGTGCATGGAAGGTTCCCGTGCCCCACATGCAAGGCAGCTCTTCTCCTTCATTGGCTACAGGAGATTCAGAAGTATTCTTGCTTCGATTTTGCATAGATAGTTCCTGGATCCTCGCCATCAGTTTCGAAAAAACAAGAATAACTTTATCAAAGGAAAAGTTGTCATAAACTTGGCACCACCTCCGTTGGAAGGCCAACAGATCCTGGATCAGTTAAATGCTCTCGAGCCTGATCAAGAGCATCCACGGTATTTCAAGTTGTACAATTCTAAGCACGCTTGGACTCACAAGACATGCTTGTGGGATCTTCCTTACTTCATAGACGTCCACGATATTTCAAGAACCTCTCTACTTCACCCCAGAACATGAAAGTAGATAGCGATAGTGACTCCGACTATACCCCTGAGGCGGAACTAGCAGAGCCAGAACTAGAAGACGTTACTGCTACGGATGACCTGTCAATGCTTGACCGATTATAGAAAGGACTTCCACATGTTGATGCCGCTAAATCCGATGAGCACGTCAATCATGACGACACGCATGATAGTGATGATGATGATGAATTTATTGATCCCAAAGCATATATAGACTGTCCAGACTATTATTAGTTTGTAAGAATCCCAACTTCAATTATATATGTACATATTATTATTCATGTCAGGTATTCAATTTTTTTATGTTGTACTAATTTCTTTTACTCTTTTTCATGGAAGGAGTAGAAAGATGGTGGGCGCGGGACGAGATTGCTCCGCGGGTACTTCTTTGTAAGCGGATCATGGGAGGGGTACTTCCATTCCACCCCAATCTTTTGTAGAGTGTTGGAAGACAGTCTGGGGCCACCCACTAGCGCTTCTTAGTTAGCATCCTTGCCCATCGGGAGAGGATGTCGGGTTGGGAAGAAGGCAAAGGGTACATGACGTGGCCACAGGAGAGGTAGGCAGACTACTACGCAAACCACACCGCCACCCCCACCTCATTCACCCGATCATATGACTACTAGGGTGGATTCGTTTGAGCTGGAGGCTATGCGAACTCAGGACCAGGAGCCTCTAGTCGATGGGACTTCGGCCCATCAGACTCCGGTTCTAGAGGCTTCGGCCCACGAGACTCGTGTACCATGGGCTAAGTCCCACGGGACTCCGGCCCAGAGGCTTCGGCCAACAAGCCTCGGTATCTAGGAGCTATGTCCCTGGAGACGAACGGATGGGGTACCTGGCCGGATCGGACCGAGGGGTCGGGTAGCGATGCTGATGGTGGCGGAGATGAGTGTACTGATAGTGAGGACGAGGTGTGTTGAGGGGGTCACTGATACGTCTCCAACATAACTATAATTTAAGAAGTATTCATCCCATGTTTACAATAATTTTATATGATTTTGGTATGATTTGATTAGAACTAACCCGCACTGATGGTGTTTTCAGCACAACTACCGTGGTGTTAGAGAAATAAAAGTTCTCGGAATGAGCTGAAACTTTATGGATTTTTTTTTGGAAAATATAAAACATACTGGCAAAAGAATCAACCGGAGGGGGTAAACCACCTGGCCACAAACCAGGGGGCACGCCCCCTGTCTTGTGGGCCCCTCGGGCACCGCCCTCACGTGAGACTGACGCCAAAAATTTCTGTAAATCAAGAAACCTCCAGAATGAAACCTAGATCAGGAGTTCCGCCGCCGCAAGCCTCGAGAGCTACGAAAAACCAATCGGGAGCCCATTTCGGCACCCTGTCGTAGGGGGAAAATATCACTGGAGGCCATGTTCATCATCAAGGCGGTCTCGATGATGAGGAGGGAGTAGTTCACTTTGTGTATGTCTTGCGATGGGATATTCATGGTGACAATGGGTTGTTCCATTGATCCACTTGATGTATGTCTTGGTAGTCAACTTGCAGGTTCCGTGACCTTGGGAATCTATGCATAGGGGTTGGCACATGTTGTCGTCTTGACTCTCCGATAGAAACTTTGGGGCACTCTTTGAAGTTCTTTGTGTTGGGTTGAACATGATGAATCTGAAATTATGTGACGCATATCATATAATCAAGCCCATGGGTACTTGTGGTGACCTTAGGGTTTTGGTTGATGTGTATCTTAAGGTGTTATTTTAATACGAACTCTAGGGACGTTCGTGACACTTATAGGGATAGCTCAGAAGATTGATCGGAAAAGATAACTTTGAGGTGGTTTTGTACCCTACAATAATTTCTTCGTTTGTTCTCTGCTATTTGTGAATTTGGAGTGATCTCATTGTCGCACGTGAGGGACTTATATTTGATTTAACTATGTTAGTATTGTTGGGAGAACTTGCACTAGTGAAAGTATGGACCCTAGGCCTTGTTTTCAAGCATTTATACAAAGTTTTGCTCGTTGTTTACTATTTGTTACCTTGCTGCTTTTATATTTTCAGATTACAAAAACCTATATCTACCATCCATATGATACTTGTATCACCATCTCTTCGCCGAAGTAGTGCCCTATACAATTTACCATTGTATTGGGTGCATTGGGACACAAGAGACTCTTTGTTATTTGATTGCAGGGTTGCTTGAGAGAGACCATCTTCATCCTTGCCTCCCAAGGACTAATAAACTTTAGGTCATCCCCTTGAGGGAAACTTGCTATTGTCCTACAAAACTCTACGCTTGGAGGCCCAACACGAGTCTACAAGAAGAAGGTTGTATAGTAGACATCAGTTACCGTCAAAGTTGTCAGAATCGATATTCTGAATCAGTTCGGAAATCCGTTGGTAGGATCTTGAATTGTAGAAACTTAACTACCACGATCTTAGAAACTTATATTCTATGAGCAACGTCGTAGAATCGAAGGGGCTAGTTTGGATCGTAAGGTCGTAAGGTTCTAAGACTTGAGTCGTGATTCTGACAGCTTTGGTTACCGTCTACCAGCATGGTGGTACACGTTTTCTGATCATGACGGGGACCCAAGAGGACAGGTCGTTGAATAGGCCTGTTGGGGATAAGTAATTGCACCTAGTCTTTGTGTAACTTTTGCTTTCATGTTTCTTCAAATATCTAATGTGTTGATCTTGTCATACTGCAGAGGTTGGCATCACCCCCTTGGAGTGTGCAAGCCAAACACCATCCTTGGTGTGCTTTGCCGACAAAATTTCCTAGGGTTTGTCACGTTGCTCGGGGAGGGTCAGGTTCCTCAACTACGACTTAGCTCGGAGCACTACAAAGCTGCGCAAGCCCCGCCAGAGGAGATGATCAATGGTGTCTTGTGCCACACGAGGGCCGAGATGGTGATCAACAGCTTATGGGTAATTTCTCCTTTTAGACAATCTAAAATTAACAATGTAGCTAGTTATTGTACTAATCGGTGTTGTCTCATTTGATTGCAGAGCTTCTATAGGTGTGAGGAGGGATATGAGAAGGCGGCGGCCAAGGTTATCGATACCGAGTGCATGCGCTTATTACAAAAGTTACGCCGCGAGGCTTGGGTCCACGTTGTGTGAGACTACTACGCATCGCATAGTATTAAGAAAGACAAGTCGTCGTGCCGCAAAAGTTTTATGAAGAAGGAGCAGTACATGAAGGTAATTACCTATTCTTAAGGCCTTGTACTTAGTTTCCTTGATTTGATTCATAGGCTCAACGCTCAAATTTCTCTTTACTAACTTATAGGTGCCCCGAGATGGTGTGTGAATAAGATATATTGTTTTGAGGCGTTGGTGGATGAGTGGTGCACAGGCCAATGGCGATCCATCCACGACAATGTGAAGGACCGACATGCCCAAATGATTGGTGTGCCACACCATCAAGGTAGAGCCAACTTATTTCAGTTTGGGCGGAACTGGATACGTGGTTTGCTTCATGATTCATGCAATTCATTCTTCATGCTCTCTTGAGCCCTTTAATAATACTTCGTTCCTCTCTTTTAGGCACATCGCAATAACACGGAGGTGCCAGAGGTGTACAACTGCTATGGCATGGCCCATACTGCCTCCTACAAGATGGCCAAGGCATTCTACGACTCTGAACTCGGCCATCTACAGAAGGTCACCAACATCTCCTCCCGCAACAAGCTCGTTAGACACAAGGAGGTGGGGAAGGCGAGGAAAGGGGAGGACTTTAACCCAAGCCAGGAACCTTTGGATCCAGAGATGGTGATGATATCTGGTGAAGGGAGGCCCCATGAACCGATAGCCATTGGAGATCGGTTGATACGTTGTCCTCTCACTCTCCCGGAGATCAAGGCGCGCCAAACAAGCTCGTGTCTGCAGATAAGGCCTCGTCCATGGCCAGTCGATCTCGACATCGAGGTTAGTTATATAAACTCACAAATATTTCCTCCATCACATTGTTTCCACGGCCATCGATGAATACAATGCTAACGAGTAGTGGTGTTGCAGCCTGCTCTTCAGAGAGAGCGAGCGACAACCCAGGCTGCTGTTTAGGAGCTTCTGCAGAAGAGGGACTGGGTGGCGGTGGAGACAGCTCGGGCCGTGGAAGAGAAGACGGCTCGGTTGTTGGAGGAGGAGAGGGCATGAAATGAGGCAGCTCACCGGGCCATCTATGAGCTCCTTGTGGTAAGTTTCCTTTCCATATTAGCCATATCATGCATGTAACGTCCGTTTCATTACTAACTAATATGTCTGACTCTTCAAAACTAAATGTGAAGTCTATGTGTGAGAAGAACGGTCAAACACCTCCGCCGATGCGAGGAATTTCTGCGGTTGGAACACTGACTTTCATTTGAATGGTCATTAGTTACTAGTATTAACTTTTGTGTATCATCATGCCAACGAAACATTGCAAATAATCTTTGTTGCAGAATAACTCATGAGCCGCATTGCACAACCCTTCTCCAGCGCAAGCTTCTCCAAGTGAAACTGCCCCGAGCAACCCTACTGATTCACATCCGTGATGACGACAATGGTACGTTTTCTCTAGTGTTCTTCTTAACAAATGCATACTTAGCTTCATACATGCTAGTTAGCCCTAGTATGTCACATTCTTATGTTATTTTCCCCAAGAAATACATACTTAGCTAATTATCCTCCAAATTGACATAACTATCTTATTTAGTTCATTTATGACATCATTAGCTTAGTTAGGTAAAAAATGGCCTAATAAGCTTGTTTAGCTCATAAATGTCATATACTTAGCGTATTTTCCTCCTCCTCCTCCTCATCATCATCGTCATCATCATCTTCTTCTTCATCATCATCATAGTAATCATCATCATCATCTTGTTCTTCTTCTTCTCCTTCCCCTTCTTCTTCTTCTTCTTCTCCTTCTTCTCTTTCTTCTTCTTCTCCTTCTTCTTCTCCTCCTTCTTCTTCGTCTTCTTCTTCTCCTTCGTCTTATCCTTCTTCTTCTACTACTTCTTATTCTTCTTATTCTCATTCTTCTTCTCCTTCCTCTTCTTCTTCTTCTTCTTCTTCTTCTTCTTCTTCTTAGCTAATTATCCTACAAAATGACATAATTAGCTTGTGTAGTTCATTTATGACATAATTAGCTGAGTAAGGTTAGAAACGGCATAAGAACCTTGGTTAGCTCATATATGTCATATACTTAGCTTATCTTCCTCCAAACTGACTAATTAGCTTAGTTAGGTCATAAATGGCATAAGAACCTTGGTTAGCTCATAAATGTCATATACTTAGCTTATCTTCTTCCAAAATGACATAATTAGCTTAGTTAGGTCACAAATGGCATAATAACCTTGGTTAGCTTATAAATGTCATATACTTAGCTTGTTTTCCTATAAAAAGACATAATTAGTTTAGTTAGGTCAAAAATGGCATAATAACCTTGGTTAGCTCATAAATGTCATATACATAGCTTATTTTCCTCCAAAATTACATAATAACCTAAAAATGGCATGTAAAGAAAAAGAAAGAATAGAGGAGGAAAGAGGATAAAAACAAAGATTATAAGAAGAGTGAGCTTATCTTTCTTTCTTCTTATTATTTTCCTTCTCTTTCTTCTTCTTCTTCTTCTTCTTCTTCTTTTTCTTATACTTATTCATCTGGTTCATCATCATCATCATCATCCTCTTCTTCTTCTTCTTCTTATTCTTCATCATCATCATCATCATCCTCATCTTCTTCTTCTCCCTCTTCTTCTTCTTGTCCTTCTTCTTCTTGTCCTTCTTCTTCTTTTTCTCCTTCTTTTGCTTAATCTCCTTCTCCTTCTTCTTCTTCTTCTTCTTTGCAAATTATCCTCCAAAAAGACATAATTAACTTATCTAATTCATTTATGACATAATTAGCTTAGTTAGGTCAGAAATGGCATAAGAACCTTGGTTAGATCATAAATGTCATATACTTAGCTTATATTCCTCCAAAGTGAAATAATTAGGTTATTTAGGTCAAAGATAGAATAATAACCTTGGTTAGCTCATAAATGTCATATAGTTAGCTTGTTTTTGATAAAATGACATAATTAACTTAGTTAGGTAAAAAAATGGCATAATAACCTTGGTTAGCTCATAAATGTCATATACTTAGCTTATTTTCCTCCAAAATGAAATAATAAGCTGAAAAAAGAAAAAAGAAAGAATAGAAGAGGAAAGAGGAGAAAAATAAAGAATATAAGAAGAAGAATGAGCTTCTTCTTTATTTATTCTTATTATTTTCCTTCTGTTTCCTCTTCTTCTTCTTCTTCTTCTATACTTCTTCTTCTTATTCTCCTTCTAACTTTCTTATTCTCATTTTGCAGATTTGATTCACTTCATGCAAGCTCGCTTTGGTGGGTTGCTACTGTTTTCTTTTTGTTTCTATTTGTGTGGATGAACAACGTGATTCTTGAAACTATGTGTATGTATGGATGAACAATGTGATTTTTGAAACTATGTGTATATATGGATGAACAATGTGAAGCTAGCCTACTTGGTGTCTCGCTCAATATTTTCACAATGATGTTGGCTACATGGCCGATGCTTCTGGTATGATGTTTGAAACTACATATGATGTTTGAAATTATATATATAGTAGAAGTATTCTGAAAATGCAGGGAAATAACTGAAAACAAACAAAAAAGTGGCGATCCAGGCATTTTGTCGTCTACCAGCGGACGGCAAAGCACTTTGCCATCTACTAGTTGATGGCAAAGGTTCCACGTAGCAACTACTTGTGCAACGTCACAGGAGGAGGTCTCACCCATATGGTCACTTTGCCGTTAGCTAGAGAAAGGAAGATGGCAAAGGGGCACTCAAGTAGATGAAAAAGATGAACTTAGAGAGACAACAAAGGTACTCCCAGGCAGACGACAAAGGACGCGACAGGCGCCGGCTGGTGGAGCTAGTGGTGACGTCAACTCGTAGACAACAAAGGCTCCGTTAGCCACCTAACGGAGCAGATTCATGTCCGGTGTCATCTAGTACCTTTACCGTCTGCAGTCCTAGGCAGGCCGATGGCAAATATCTTTGTCATCCGCTATGAGCCCGCAGACGGCAAAGAAAGGCTTTGCCGTGACTTTCACTGCCGGAAATTTTCCGATCGAATGGCGGACGACTATGATCTTTGTCGCCCGTGGAGTGGACCTTTGCCGTCCGCTATGGCAGACGGCAAAGAAGCTGCTTCCTCTAGTGCTAACACTATTACCTAGTATGTTTTAGGTATAGTCCACACAGAGCCTTGGCTAAAGTAATGTGAGGATAAGCCCCTTGATGCAGGAAAGGAATAGGATTGGCTCTAGCTTCAAGCAAGAAGATTCTACATTTTACATTTGTGAGAAATCACTTTTGAGTCCATAGGAAAGCCAATACTATTAAAAGGGGGTGAGGTATTATGATGAATTGGCTTCTCAAGTGCTTAGATATAGCCACAAAAATATTCAGTCATTCTCCCACGAAATATTTGTGACCAAAGCCAAACCAGCAAAATTGGTGCCACCAACTTTTTCCACACGTTCCTACCGATTTTCCACGTGAAAGATCTGACGGATTTTGGGCTCCGCAAAACACTAAGGATTCGAACACTAGTGCGTATACGAAGGTCTCTCCCTACTTCGCCTCGCCTAAACCACTATTTTACGGAAACGACGAAGAACTCACACAATGGTGAGGGGAACACAGAACACAACAGTTTACCCAGGTTCGGGCCGCTGCGAAGCGTAAAACCCTACTCCTGCTTTTGGTGGATTGCCTCTCGCGGAGGTGGTGGATGAATTAGTATAGTGTTCTTGGGCCTCCGGAGGCCGAGCGACTAGGTGTCTTGTTCTACCGTCCGAATTAACCCTCCCTCTCAAGTATCCTACCCTCTCAATTTATAGTTGAGGCCCGAGTCCTCTTCCCTCATAGCTTTGGCGGGAAGGGATCCCACAACGGCCAATTTTGAAGGGGAACAAGGGAACATGCTCCCCTGCCCAAAGGTGGTCTTCGCGTGAAGTAACTATCCGCACCGCAGAGACGGGCCCGTGGATGACGTTCGCTCTACTGTTGGGAGTTTGCGGATTTGTTGCACCAGATGGGAATCCTTTGGATGGTGCCTTTGGAAAACTTGTACGCTCCCGCCTCCTTTAAACCAAAGGGGAAACAGTCCCATCCTGCCATCTGCCGCTCGCCTGTCATTTCATGGCGTCACCTTTGACTCCTGAGGCCCGGCCTTGTCTTGAAATATCCGCCTCTCCGGAGGGGCCCTGAAGAGGCCCCTTGCAGGTCTCGATGCTGCTCCTCCTCATGAGGCTTGACCCCTCACAAAGGCCTTGCTCAGGGTGGTGCTGCTTCTTGCTGATCTTGTGCTGATGAAGTGGGCCAACCCTGGGCCAAAGGCAGGCAGGTCTGGTTACCCCGGTTCCCAGAATGCCGATAGTAGCCCCCGGGCCCAAGGGGTGCTTCGGTTGGCCTCTCGGTGAAGCCTTAGAGGTGGCTCGAAACACCGCGGGGCACATTTTCCTACGGGACGAGCCTTTAAACAGGAGAGCCAATCCTATCTGCGCTGCATCTCCTAATCTGAATCTGTCATCCGTCTCCGCCCCCTATCCATTCTGCTGCTGGTTCTTCGTCCTGATTCACGCGCGTCGTGTCGTCTTTGCCTTGCTCTCTCTGTCATGCCTCAGAAAAAGGGAGAAGGCGGGGGCTCGCGATGCCCACTTGTCCCGGCAGCGCCCCAGCCCGCGCTGGAGCGGTCGGCGGTGGTATACCTCGAGGGGTTGGAGAAGGTTTGGCTAGTAGTTGCCGCCAACTCCAATGAATGGGGGCCACCCAGATCCGGCTGGGCTCATGGCCTTGGGGGAGAGGGTGTCCCCCGCGGTTCCTCTCCATTTCCATGCCCTCCTTTCGAGTGTGCTGCCACCATTCTCGGGCTTCCTTGACGCGGTTCTTTCCCACTACCAGATCCACGCGCTCCATATGGACCCCTGCTCCTCGATCCTCCTCTCTGCCTTCATGTTCTTGTTTGAGGCCTTTGTCGGTGTCACTCCTTCCATGGAATTGCTCGTCCACTTCTTCTTTCTTGAGTTGGCCTTCGAGATGCAGTGCTCTGGATGTGTGTCCTTGAAAACTGATGACGCATCAGCCCTCGGGATCCCATGCGTCGAGCTCCTCCCCGAGGCGGAAGGGTTCCAGCGGCAGTGGGTGCAGGTGCGGAGCAAGCCCAGGGTGCGGCGGGCGAACCCGCGAAAATTGATGACGCATCAGCCCTCGGGATCCGATGCGTCGAGCTCTGTTCCAACCTCCTACGTCCCCGGCGACGCCAAAACGGGGGTGGAGAGCGAAGAGCTCAGCGACCCCCTGCTCGCGCCGGTCTTGACCCGGCTGGGACAAGTGAGGCGTGTGGGGGTGTCGATGGTGATGCTGCTGCGTGAGTTCATCCGTCGGTGGATTGCTCCCCTTCAACGCCACTCCCGCCCCATGTGGGCTTATGCAGGGCCTAGTGAATCGATGATGACTCAAGTTGCCCCCTTTTCCCCTGATGTCCTACGCGAGCTGTTTCGCTAGTTGACCAGCGGCAATCTTGACGAGCTTCCCTCGGACGGCCAGCCGTTGTACCGCCTCAAGGCCCCAAAAGCTCTCACGGCAGAGATGTCGCTCTTCGATGAATGGGGGCTCGTCCCTCAGGGGGGAAACATTCCCATGGGGCCATGCCTCTTGGGGTTCGGCCCCGCGAAGACCCTGATCGCGTGGTTGCCTCCGGGATCATGGTGGGGGACGAACCGGCACCCCCCCAGCTGTGGCTCCGCGTCGGGCCGGGGTTAGTGGTGACGATTGGTTAAACAGCTTACCCAAAAATTCCATTAGAAGTTGGGAAGAGGTTGAATAAGACTTCCTGTCTAATTTTTAGGGAACTTACGTCTGACCACCGAATTCCTCTTACCTGAGCAACATCGTCCAAAAGGTGGGCGAATCGTCCAGAGAATTCTGGAATAGGTTCCTAACCAAGAAAAAACCAGATCATGGATTGTCCGGATGCTGAGGCGATAGCCTGCCTCACGCATAATATCCGGGACAAATGGCTCGCTAGCCAGCTTGGCCAGGATAGGACGAGAACAATGTCCGCTCTCACTTCCCTCATGACCATCTTTTGCGCGGGCGAGGACAATTTTCTAGCTCGACGCAGCCATAATGCAAACGACCCAGGTACCTCTAAAGTTCGGTATGGAAATGGCACGCCAAGGCGAAACAAGACCATACACCGCCACCAAAACGGTGACACCGACGACACAACCGTAAATGCTCGCTTTCACACCTCAAGACCGAGACAACGGAAGAAACCCTTTAAGGGAACAGGGATGGACCGACTCCATTAGATAAAATTATGGAAAGGCCCTGCCACATCCATGCCACCCAAGATAAGCCCGCCACCCACACCATTTGTAACAGTTGGGAGTTTAAACAGGCCGACAAACTAGAAGCCAAAGAACAAGGCAAGTGCCCACGAAGCAAGGACGAAGACGAGCCACACGGTCTGAACACTGGGGGCCAGAAATAGTTCCCCCTAGAGGTGAAAGCCATGAATACAGTATACGTTACTCACATACTAAAGAACGAGAGGAAGTGAGCACTTCGGGAGGTATACACCGTATAGCCCATAGCCCGCAAGTGCTACCCATGGTCGGCTTGCCCGATTACCTTTGATCATAAGGATCATCCAACCAGTATCCGTCACAGAGGTTCGGCCTCCCTTGTCCTAGACCCATTGTAGATGGGTACCACCTCATTAGAGTCCTTATTGACGGGGGAAGTAGACCTAACCTGATTTACTTAGATACGGTAAAAACAAATGGGCATATACCCGTCAAGAATCAACCCCAGCAACACTACCTTCAAAGGAGTGATCCCAGGCGTCGAAGCTCGCTACTCCAGCACGGTACCACTAGAGGTTGTGTTCGTCTCACCCGACAACTCCCGCAACAATCACTACTGGAATCCATTTCTTTGCCGTCAACCAGTTCTTTGCCGTCTGCTGGCTGATGGCAAAGAACCTCTTTGCCATCAGTTGACACAAGGCAGACGACAAAGGGCTGACACATGGAAAAAATACTATTTGCCATGTGTCGGCCCTTTGGCGTCTGCCAGCGGACGGCAAAGAGACCCAGGGCATACGACAAAGAGGACGCGTGGGTCCCATGCCTGCCGTGTCCGACATCTGTGGTCCTTTGCCGTCCGGGGGCCTTTGCCGTCTGCCATGGGGCCCTTTGCCATCGGGGGGCGGACGGCAAAGGGGCCGCCCTATAACGGCTGTTAACCCCCTCCTCGCTCACTGTCTCTCTCTCCCCCCAGCCACTGTCTCTCTCCCCTCACACCACAGCGACCCGCTCCCCACGAGAGCCCCTCCCCGCGGTGAGCCCCTCCCCGCGGCGAGCCCCTCCCTGCGAGAGCGCCTCCCCGCGGCGACCCGCTCCCCGCGGCCCTCCCATCAAGGCGACCCTCCTCCCCACCACCACACAGTGAGTTCATTTTCTTTCATTTTTTCATTTCATTGCATCTGCTAGTTCAGGTTACTGTCAGTGTTACTTAGGTTAATATTAGTTTAGGTTAATTAGGTTAGGTTAATTAGGAGTAGAAAAAAGAATGTTAGTTTAGGTTAATTAGTTTAGGTTAATGTTAGTTTAGGTTAATTAGGTTAGGTTAATTAGTTTAGATTAATTAGGTTAATGTTAGCTTAGGTTAATTAGGAGGAGAAAAAAGAATAATAATTATAATAGTAATAAGATGATAAAGAAGAAGAAGAAGAAGACAAAGAAGAAGAAGAAAAAGAGGAGAGAGGAGAAGAAGAAAGAAGAGGACCCCGACCCCCGCCCACGACCCCCGACGCCCGACGCCACCAACCCCCGACCCTCGACCCACGACCCCCGACGCCACTGACACCCGACTCCCGACCCCCGACGCCCGACACCACTGACCCTCGACCCCCGACACCCGACTCCCGACCCCCGACGCCCGATGCCACCAACCACCGACGCCCGACGCCACCAACCCTCGACCCCTGACCCCGACGCCACTGACACCCGACTCCCGACCCCCGACGCCCGACACCACTGACCCCCGACCCTGGACTCCCGACGCCCGACGCCCGACACCACTGACCCCCGACCCCGACCCCCGACTCCCGACCCCCGATGCCCGACACCACTAACACCCGACCCCCCACCCCCGACCACCTACCCCTGACCCCCGACGCCACTAACCCCCAACCCCGGGCCCTAGACACCTCTTTGGCTTCTTGTTGATCAAAAAGACCCCAATCCCCGACGCTAGTGACCCTCGACCCCCGACGATACTGACCCCCGAATATCGACTCATTTAACCCGACTCCCGACCACCGACACCCGACACCATCGACCCTCGACGCCACTAAGCCCCGACCCTAGACATCTCTTCTACTTACTGTTGAACGAGAAGGTGCTTTTTGGCCTTCTAGAGGCCCATGGGGTCATAGTTTTGTAAATTATGAGTTAGGTCACATATTTTCCGATTATGTTAATTATAAAAACATCATATTTGTGTTGATCGTGTGAATTTCAATGTGCAGTTGTTCGACGACCTCCACGTGCGTTGGACGAGCTCCGCCCTTGCCTTTTTTGGTGAGCACAAATGACTTCTCCTCCTACGCCCTTAATTTGCTCTGTCCCGGTCTTCGTGCCGACGAAACTTGCTAGCTATAGGTTTTTGAATCATGAGTATGCGTGACCAGTATGCGTCTCCCGTTTGAAAGGGCGGCATCTATAAATATGCATTTCTTTGCATATTTATAACCACCATCCTTTTGAATTGTCCAACATTATCCATGGACAGCCCGAGTATGTGTAGATTGGGTTTGTTTTCCCGTATGTTGTGCTCCGGATCCGATGCGGAATTTCGTCAGCGACTCCCCTGTTGTTCTCCAGGTACACATTCTCTCTGCTTATTGCCGAGACATGTATCAGGAGAAAATCCGGGAGGTGCTGCCGAAATTCTGCGTCGCATCTGGAGCAGAGCATGGGAAAACGAACCCAATCTACACATACTCGGGCGGGATTAGGACCTATCTTTAGCTATTAGCGTGTAGGTTGCATGGACGTAATAAAACTGACAAACTTGATTAGCGTATGAATATAGATGATGAATGATATATTTATTTCTTGTGCCGCCATAGGTAGCTAGGCAACATGAGTGATCGTGCTTGGATGTACACTGGTCACCCTAGTCAGAAAGACATGACCCATGAATGGTTAACAAAAACCAGGGGGTTTGTGAGAGCCGCATTTGCAAATGGCTAACAAAAAACATGGTGCCCCTGTCCCAACTGCGACAACTGGAAAAAGCAGACAGAGTTTGAAATGGGTAAACACCTGCAGAAGTGGGGTTTTACGCCTAATTATACGGTGTGGACTTTTCATGGTGAGTCTGACTAACATGCCAGAGCTGAGGTGATTCATTGTCGCACCGACGAGCATGGTATCGGGATTGAAGACATGGTGCAAGACTTTGATGATGCTTGGGATTCGGACGATGAGATGGAGGAATCTGCAAAGGCCTTCTATGAAATGTTGGAGTCTTCAAAACGTCCTCTCCACGAGCAGACTGAGCTTTGTCAGCTGGATGGCATCGCACAAGTAATGGCTCTGAAGGCTTAATTCAACCTAGGCAGAGAATGCTACGACGCGATGATGACGATATTTGGACGTTTTCTACCCAAAGGCCATGAACAGCCTGCAAACCTGCACCGGTCAGAGAAAATCCTCCGTGTACTTAAGATGCCCTATGAGAAGATACATGCCTGTGAGAATGGATGTGCCTTATTTAGGCTTGAGTATGCGGCCTTGAACTATTGCCCCATTTGCAATTCTTCCAGGTATATTGTGGTAGACAACGGTATGGGTGAGAAGAATCAGACCAAAATCCCCATTAGTGTTCTTCGGTATCTGCCAATCGTACCAAGACTTCAACGTCTTTTCATGGTCGAAGAGACGGCCAGACAGATGACATGGCACAAATTGGGCAAAAGAACCGAACTAGATGCGGATGGGAACAAGATGCTGGTACACACTTTAGATGGTTTTGCGTGGAGGCACTTCGATGCATTACATAAGGATTAATCGGAAGATCCAAGGCAACCTAGAGTTGCCATCAGCACGGATGGGTTCAATGTGTATGGTATGACGGCATCACAATACAGTTTTTGGCTTGTATTTGTCATTCCACTAAATTTGCCACCCGGAGAGATTATGAAAAGAAAGAACATTTTGCTGACGTTGATAATTCCAGGGCCCAACTATTCGGGGAAGAATATGAATGTGTACATGCAGCCGCTTAAGGATGAGTTGCAAGAAACCTGGGATATGGGATCAAGGCCTACGACGCGGCTACCAAAACAAATTTCAAAATGCATGTGTGGTACATGTACTCGACGCATGATTATCCGGCGTTTGCGCTATTCGCTGGCTGGTGTGTACATGGAAGGTTCCCGTGCACTACATGCAAGGCAGCTCTTCAGTTCCGTTGGTTGCAGGCTGGTCGCAAGTATTCTTCTTCTTCTCCTTTTTTTCTCCATCTTCTTCCTCCTTCATGTTCTTCCTCCATCTCCTTCTCCTTCTTCTTTTCTTCTTCTTCTCCTCTTCCTTCTCCTTCTCCTCCTCCTCCTCCTTTTACTTCTTCTTCTCTTTCTCTTCTTCTATGTAACTTAGACTCATCCAAGAAAGGCCAAATTGGCTAATTATCCTACAAAATGACATAATTAGCTTAGTTAGCTCCAAAATGACCTATTTAATAAAAAATGACCTATAGTTAGCTAAGTTCTCTCCTAAATGACATAATAAGGCTTACGTAGCTGCAAGATGACCTATTCCCCCTAACTTAGGTATTAAATGGCCTATAATTAGCGTCGCTAGATCCAAAATGGCTTAATAAGCATAGTTTGCTTCGGAATGACCTATTTTACCCAAGTTAGCTCCAAAACGACCTATGGTTAGCTAGGGTTCCACCTAAATGACATAATTTGCTTAGTTAGCTCCAAAATGGTCTATTTAATAAAACATGACCTATACTTAGCTAATTATCCTCGAAATGACATAATTAGCTCCAAAAAGGCATTCTTAGCTAATTTAGCCCGAAGAAGGGGACAAGAGGAGAAGAAAGAGGAAAAATGAAAGGAAGGAAGACGAAGAAGAAGAGAAGAAGAAGAGAAGGAGGAGGATAAGAAGAAGGAGAAGAAGGAGGAGAAGGAGCTCCTCCTTCTCCTTCTTTTTCCTCCTTCTTCCTCCTTCTCCTTCTCCTTCTTATTTTCTTCTTTTTCTCCTCTTCCTTCTCCTTCTCCTCCTCCTCCTCCTCCTCCTCGTCCTTATTTTACTTCTTCTTCGCTTTCTCTTCTTCTACGTAGCTTAGACTCATCCAAGAAAGGCTAAATTGGTTAATTATCCTACAAAATGACATAATTAGCTAAGTTAGCTCCAAAATGACCTATATAATAAAAAATAACCTATAGTTAGCTAAGTTCTCTCCTAAATGACATAATAAGGCTTACGTAGCAGCAAGATGACCTATTCCCCCTAACTTAGGTATTACATGGCCTATAATTAGCCTAGCTAGATCCAAAATGGCTTAATAAGCATAGTTTGCTCCGGAATGACCTATTTTACCCAAGTTAGCTCCGAAACGACCTATAGTTAGCTAGGGTTCCACCTAAATGACATAATTAGCTTAGTTAGCTCCAAAATGGTCTATTGAATAAAACATGACCTATACTTAGCTAATTATCCTTGAAATGACATAATTAGCTCCAAAAAGGCATTCTTAGCTAATTTAGCCCGAAGAAGGGGACAAGAGGAGAAGAAAGAGGAAAAATGAAAGGAAGGAAGAAGAAGAAGAAGAAGAAGAGAAGAAGAAGGAGAAGGAGGAGGATAAGAAGAAGGAGAAGGAGGAGAAGAAGGAGAAGGAGCTCCTCCTTGTCCTTCTTTTTCCTCCTTCTTCCACCTTCTCCTTCTCCTTCTTCTTTTCTTCTTCTTCTCCTCTTCCTTCTCCCTCTCCTCCTCCTCCTCCTCCTCCTCCTCCTTCTTTTACTTCTTCTTCTCTTTCTCTTCTTCTACGTAGCTTAGACTCATCCAAGAAAGGCTAAATTGGCTAATTATCGTACAAAATGACATAATTAGCTTAGTTAGCTCCAAAATGACCTATTTAATAAAAAATGACATATAGTTCGCTAAGTTCTCTCCTAAATGACATAATAAGGCTTACGTAGCTGCAAGATGACCTATTCCCCCTAACTTAGGTATTAAATGGCCTATAATTAGCCTAGCTAGATCCAAAATGGCTTAATAAGCATAGTTTGCTCCGGAATGACCCATTTTACCCAAGTTAGCTCCGAAACGACCTATAGTTAGCTAGGGTTTCACCTAAATGACATAATTAGCTCAGTTAGCTCCAAAATGGTCTATTTAATAAAACATGACCTATACTTAGCTAATTATCCTCGAAATGACATAGTTAGCTCCAAAAAGGCATTCTTAGCTAATTTAGCCCGAAGAAGGGGACGAGAGGAGAAGACAGAGGAAAAATGAAAGGAAGGAAGAAGAAGAAGGAGAGAAGAAGAAGAAGAGAAGGAGGAGGATAAGAATAAGGAGAAGAAGGACGAGAGGAAGGAGAAGGAGCTCCTCCTTCTCCTTCTTCTTCCTCCTTCTTCTTCCTTCTCCTTCTCCTTCTTCTTTTCTTCTTCTTCTCCTCTTCCTTCTCCTTCTCCTCCTCCTCCTCCTCCTTCTTTTACTTCTTCTTCTCTTTCTCTTCTTCTACATAGCTTAGACTCATCCAAGAAAGGCTAAATTGGCTAATTATCCTACAAAATGACATAATTAGCTAAGTTAGCTCCAAAATGACCTATATAATAAAAAATAACCTATAGTTAGCTAAGTTCTCTCCTAAATGACATAATAAGGCTTACGTAGCTGCAAGATGACCTATTCCCCCTAACTTAGGTATTACATGGCCTATAATTAGCCTAGCTAGATCCAAAATGGCTTAATAAGCATAGTTTGCTCCGGAATGACCTATTTTACCCAAGTTAGCTCCGAAACGACCTATAGTTAGCTAGGGCTCCACCTAAATGACATAATTAGCTTAGTTAGCTCCAAAATGGTCTATTGAATAAAACATGACCTATACTTAGCTAATTATCCTCGAAATGACATAATTAGCTCCAAAAAGGCATTCTTAGCTAATTTAGCCCGAAGAAGGGGACAAGAGGAGAAGAAAGAGGAAAAATGAAAGGAAGGAACAAGAAGAAGAAGAAGAGAAGAAGAAGAAGGAGAAGGAGGAGGATAAGAAGAAGGAGAAGAAGGAGGAGAAGAAGGAGAAGGAGCTCCTCCTTGTCCTTCTTTTTCCTCCTTCTTCCACCTTCTCCTTCTCCTTCTTCTTTTCTTCTTCTTCTCCTCTTCCTTCTCCCTCTCCTCCTCCTCCTCCTCCTCCTCCTCCTCCTTCTTTTACTTCTTCTTCTCTTTCTCTTCTTCTACGTAGCTTAGACTCATCCAAGAAAGGCTAAATTGGCTAATTATCGTACAAAATGACATAATTAGCTTAGTTAGCTCCAAAATGACCTATTTAATAAAAAAATGACATATAGTTTGCTAAGTTCTCTCCTAAATGACATAATAAGGCTTACGTAGCTGCAAGATGACCTATGCCCCCTAACTTAGGTATTAAATGGCCTATAATTAGCCTAGCTAGATCCAAAATGGCTTAATAAGCATAGTTTGCTCCGGAATGACCCATTTTACCCAAGTTAGCTCTGAAACGACCTATAGTTAGCCAGGGTTCCACCTAAATGACATAATTAGCTCAGTTAGCTCCAAAATGGTCTATTTAATAAAACATGACCTATACTTAGCTAATTATCCTCGAAATGACATAGTTAGCTCCAAAAAGGCATTCTTAGCTAATTTAGCCCGAAGAAGGGGACAAGAGGAGAAGACAGAGGAAAAATGAAAGGAAGGAATAAGAAGAAGGAGAGAAGAAGAAGAAGAGAAGGAGGAGGATAAGAATAAGGAGAAGAAGGACGAGGGGAAGGAGAAGGAGCTCCTCCTTCTCCTTCTTCTTCCTCCTTCTTCTTCCTTCTCCTTCTCCTTCTTCTTTTCTTCTTCTTCTCCTCTTCCTTCTCCTTCTCCTCCTCCTCCTCCTCCTTCTTTTACTTCTTCTTCTCTTTCTCTTCTTCTACATAGCTTAGACTCATCCAAGAAAGGCTAAATTGGCTAATTATCCTAGAAAATGACATAATTAGCTTAGTTAGCTCCAAAATGACCTATTTAATATAAAATGACCTATAGTTAGCTAAGTTCTCTCCTAAATGACATAATAAGGCTTACGTAGCTGCAAGATGACCTATTCCCCCTAACTTAGGTATTAAATGGCCTATAATTAGCCTAGCTAGATCCAAAATGGCTTAATGAGCATAGTTTGCTCCGGAATGACCTGTTTTACCCAAGTTAGCTCCGAAACGACCTATAGTTAGCTAGGGTTCCACCTAAATGTTATAATTAGCTTAGTTAGCTCCAAAATGTCCTATACTTAGCTAATTTCTCGCCGAAATAACCTATATATACTTCTTCATCTAGTATTATTCTTCTAACTTTCTTATTTGTCATTTTGCATATTACATTCACTTCACGGGAAGCTTGGATTATATTGATGGAATGCTTGAAGATGATGTCTTGTACCATGGCTTCACGGAATCTTGTATTGAAACTATTGTAGTATATGGATATATATGAAACTTTGTATGCATGTGGATGAAACTGGTGTAATATATTGTTTGGTACGGATGCAACTTGCATAAGATGTATGCAATATGGATGAAAGTTATTTTAATATGGTTATGAGTACGGAAAGAAATTTATTTATGTCAAATATATATATATATATATATATCCTGATTATTGTTAAAAATGCTGGATATAATAAGAAATAAATTAAAAAGGGGCTCGTTCTCCCCTTTGCCTTCTGCCCCCACATGGCAAAGGGGGGAATCAGCCCCCTCTCTCTCCCCTATTTGTCGTCTGCCCCCACATGGCAAAGGGGGGATGGCAGACGGAAAAGAGGGGAGAGAGAGGGGGGTTAGTTCCCCCCTTTGCCATCTGCCCCCACATGGCATAGGGGGATGGCAGACGACAAAGAGAGGAGGCCTGCCGTTAACACTTAACGGGGGCCATTGGAGTATGTGTCGTCCCATTTAATTTGCCGTCTGCCCCCTCATGGCAAAGATTCTTTGCCGTCCACTTTTAAAAAGCAGACGGCAAAGAACGTCTTCACCGGATTTTTTTGCCATCTACATTGTCGCCTGCTGACCGACGGCAAAGTCTTTGCCGTCACTGGTTGCCCCTTTGCCGTCCGCCATGGCAGACGGCAAATTTCTGAATTTCAGTAGTGAATGACTTAATCTTTGACATCGTCCCTTCTGCACCGGCCTCACCGCATTCGCCCGCTTCAATGTTGTGCCTCATTACGCCTACCTAAAGCTCAAGATGCCCGGACCCAGGGGAGTTATCACTGTCAACGACAACATAGAAGGCTCCGTCGGCACCAAGGAGCACACAGCGGCCTTGGTAGCTGAATGCCAATACAACAAGGAACCATGAAACCACAATCTAGACATCGAGGCGCGGCAGGCGGGCAAGCGAGCCCGAGCTCAATCGGACCCCAGAGACATCTCCGACTCAATGCAAATAGTGATACGCTCCCCATGGCATGGCCCGGTCACTTGTAAGGTATGTCCCTCGTAGACACAATTTCATTCTGAAAATACCATGGGCGGCTGTGGGGATCCACTACCAAGGACCATATGTTCGGTTCGACCAAACTACGGTCCAAACGTCTTCATGAACAAAAATGAGATACCATTAAGGATCTCCCAAGCGTCATGCTCATCCATACCACATCAGCTTCTCAAGAACCTTTATTCAAGGTCCGTCTGCCAACAAAAAACACCTTTAAAGGATACTACCCCTCTCTTCTAAGAAGCATAGGAGAAATTGTGCAGTTGGAAGCAGTATGATGGCTATTTGAACAATGCACAATGCTAAAACAACATCACCGTTGAGCGAAGCGATGTAAACAAGATTGTGTAGAAGTTGTTGGGTGAAAAGCAAAAATTTTGCAATAAAACTGGTCTGAGACCCTTCTATACCCAGAAACCAGCTCTTGAGGTAATAATCCTTGACATCTTTCACCTTGCTTTTAAGATTCTTCATCTTTCAAAACTTGCTATTATTTGTCAATACCTCTACACGCAAACTATTCATTTTGGAAGAGGAAGTAGCAAAATTTCCCGCAAAGAAACCTAAAGTCGCCACAAGCAAGAAAAAGAGCAAGGAAACTATGGAAGAGTCGTCAATTATGGACGAGTCACATGCCCTTGATGAGCAATCCGAGGTAGAACTTTCACCCTTTTTAACTGTCTTTTAATTAAATTTGCTCACAGCCCTTCAGTCCGAGGATGATGAAGGAGCAAGCCAGGATGAAGATATTGAGGTAATTTTTGTTTCTTCCAACTCAAAGCTCTCTTTTCCAAGGCCACCAAGGCGGCTCATTGGAAAAGTATTTTGTCTCACCCGGAAGCTTATTTGCATCCCGATTTCATTTTCAGGAAAACTCTGTATACGTCAAGGCGCCAGATCCGAAGCATCTCGGGTGACCTAGTGAAATGTTTACCTGAGAAGTCGACCGCCCAAAAATGTCGAATTGAGGTGCTTTAGAACGCAACCCTTTCTTTTCCCAACAGTTGGCCTTATCTAACAATTTCTTAATCCTTCTGTTTCAAGACATGAGGATTCATCACCTTCATCGGGCGACTCAACCGCTACAAAGCTGCCACCCTTTGTTATTAATCCAGGGTAGCTAGTTCCTTTGCATCCAATACTGCTTATTAACTATTTATCCTTGCATATGTCATAACATGTTGTCTTTGCTTATAGGGCCAAGCCAGGAAAAGGAAAGTAGGAAGGTCGTCTACCAATCCTTGTGCCTCCGAGCAAGAGAATCAAAAACTTGCTACTCCTGAAACTCATGTTGAGCTCTCTGAAGCTAATGTTGAGCCCTCTGAAGCTCATCAAGGCGCCCATGATGACACACTCCAACATGCTGAGCCGGCTGGTGCTGATGATGTGGACATGGATATTAACCTGGAAGTCAATCCTAACTTGTCTAGTCCTGTGAAAACAACTGAAGATATTGCTCCTCATGAGGAGGGGGTTTTCATTACTGGGACGAGTTACACAACTCCTGCTTCCACCATACTGCCCAAGCATACCGCCAAAGATGAGTCGGCTTTGCTTGGGAAATAGAAGGCTAAACTTGAAATTCCCAATCTTGAAAAGCTTAGTTTTGAAGAATTTCATTTTGGATACTTAAGTCGCCTCTCCACAAGCCGGTACATGGAAGCCAGCCTAGTTGGCATGATGAAGAAAATATATGATGTATGCTCAATTTTGCCTTGTATTCCATATATCCTTACGTAGCCCCCAAGGGCGTGCTTATCTTCTTGAAGATGAATCGGGTCTTTGATATGAAAATTTTGATGAATCCTCATATAGCTCCTAAGGATCCGGTCATTATGAAAATAATGAGCCGCCACTTATTATGCTTATATGTAAGAGCTCCACTTGTAGTGCCCAAGGGCTGGGTCATTATGAAAATAATGAGCTGGTACTTATCATGTTTATATGGAAGAATTCCACCTATAGCCCCCAAGGGCCGGGTATTTCCTGAAATAGTTGGGTCTTTTAATTTGTAGACAAATAGTGTCTATCCTTCTTGTAAAGTTAGAGCTTGTAGCCCGCAAGGGCTGAGTCATCTTCTTGGAGATGAGTCGGGTCTTCTTGTATTATATGTTGTAAACCTAACATGCATTAGTGTTGGAAATATGGCCTAGAGGCAATAATAAATTGGTTATTATTATATATCCTTGTTAATGATAATCGTTTATTATCCATGCTAGAATTGTATTGATTGGAACTCAAATACATTTGTGGATACATAGACAACACACTGTCCCTAGTGTGCCTCTAGTTGACTAGCTCGTTGATCAAAGATGGTCAAGGTTTCCTGTCCATAGACAAGTGTTGTCACTTGATAATAGAATCACATCATTAGAAAAATGATGTGATGGACAAGACCCAAACTATGAACGTAGCATATGATCGTGTCAGTTTATTGCTACTATTTTCTGCATGTCAAGTATCTGATCCTATGACCATGAGAGCATGCAACTCCCGGACACCGGAGGAATAACTTGTGTGTATCAAACATCACAACGTAACTAGGTGACTATGAAGGTGCTCTACAGGTATCTCCGAAGGTGTCTATTGGGTTGGCGTGAATCGAGACTCGGATTTGTTCCTCCGTGTAATGGAGAGGTATATCGAGGCCCACTCGGTAATACAACATCACAATAAGACTTGCAAGCAATGTGATTAAGGAGTTAGTCACAGGATCTCGTACTACAAAATGAGTCAAGAGACTTGCTGGTAGCGGGATTGAACTAGGTATAGAGATACCGACGATCGAATCTCGGGCAAGTAACATACCAATGAAGAAAGTGAATAGTATACGGGATTAACTGAATCTTTGACATAGAGGTTCGACTGATAAAGATCTTCATAGAATATGTAGTAGCCAATATGGGCATCCAGGTCCATCTATTGGTTATTAACCAGAGAATGTCTCACTGTCTACATAGTTCTCGAACCCATAGGGTGTGCAAACATAAGGTTTGGTGACGTTTCAATATTATTGAGTTATGTGTGTTTGGTAACCGAAAGTTGTTAGGAGTCCCGGATGAGATCCCAGATATCTGGAGGAGCTCTGGAATGGTCCGGGCGTAAAGATTGATATATAGGAAAGTTGCATTTAGCTTCCGGAAAGTTTTCGGGCATTCCCAATAAAGTACCGGGAGTGATGAATGGGTTCCGGGGATTTACCGGGGTGGGACACCCACCCGGGAGAGAACCTAATAGGCCTAAAGGTGGTGGACTAGCTCTTAGTGGGCTGGTGCGGCTAGCCCAATAAGGCTATTTCGTCCAAGGAGCAAAATAAGGGGAAAAAACCCAAAGGAGTGGAGGTTTCCATGTAGAAGGAGTCCTACTTGGAGTAGGATTGGAGGTGGACTCCTCCATGTTAGGAATAAATTAATTAGATTAATTAAAGGGTTAATCCCTACTAAGTCGATTGCTACTTGTAGCAACTGCCTCTTTGTAACCGCCTTTGTACCAGGGTATATATACCCTCAAATTCAACAATGAAAGCAATGGTTCCATCATTTGCTCTCTCTCGCTTTCCTTCTGCTCTTTACACGTTATCAATACCTTGCTCTAACAGATCGATTAGGCCAGAGAAACGAATGGCAGCGCTCGGGCGTATCAACGGGGCGTGCAAGCGCAGACCTCCTCGATGTCTCAGGCAATTCCGAGCGCATCAACGAGGCGTCCATGCACAGACCTCCTAGACGCCTCACGCGATTCTGGCGTTATTCGGCGCGGCGGACTAGAAAATCAAGTATTGCACGGATGGCGGCATCAATGACGGCGGCGCCCGCTTCTGCGCGTGTACTCGTGTCGACGACTCCATCCAGCGTGCACGGCTTCTGTGCAGGAGCATTCAAATTGCTACCAATTCGATCAACCACAACCCCATCCATGGCAAGAATAGACGGGCTGCATATATCCGTAAAAAAACCATGAACAAAGAAGATGCAGAGAAAAGACACGAGCGTTAGCATCCATGATCAATTGATCGGAAATACGTACCAATAACTATAAGCATTTATGCGTTTCTTCAATTTGTGATGTTTTTAACTCTTAAATAAGATCAGCCGCGGATCAGCGCACTCGAATTTTGGATGGAGGAATTTCCGCCTGGATGTGGATGGTTGAGGCCGCATCCGCGGCTTCCATCGGCATGGCTGTCTACGGCTGCGGCGGACACATCCATGCAGCAATTCTCCTCTCTCCGAAGGAGAACCACGGCGCGGCTCGCAGGCCGGCAACAGGGACGCCCAAATGTCCGAGGTGCATGTGGAGCGCCGTTCTCTCTGCCACACCTTGGCAGGGCGGCGGCCTAGCAGCACCGACCTCGGCCCGGGTGTGCTATCCTCCAGCGAGTTTGAGCAACGGCGACGTGGTTTGATTCTTAAATGATGGTTATAGTCTCCATTAGCAATCACACCGCACGGGTGAAGGAATCGGGAAGGAGACCTTTTCCATTCGGTGTTTTGTTGATTTAGCCTATGGAGTTTCTAAGAACTAACTATTGGTGTGTCGTTTGCACCATAGCCCTTATAACTTATAAAACTACCTGATGTCATAATCAGATTTTCTAAATTTGTATTATAACCCTCAAGTTTTACAGATGTTGTGCAAACACATATTTCCAGCAGTACATAATTACACAACAGACCCTCGGTTCATTATAAATTACATACAAACACAATTATACACCATTTTGAAATGGGTGAAATTGTTATTTGAAGACCTCATGTCTTCGTACATTTGCATAAGTATGTAAGTTAACTTTTCCAGGTATATGCATTACCGCAGTAATACTATTGCAAAATAATTTTTTATTCATTTTTGCTTACATTCTCTAGAACTTAAGACATCATCTTTGTCTTAACGCAAACATTTCCACTCACATGTGTTTTCCGAACAACAACTATAATTTTGCAATAGAAATTATTATTTCTTGCAAACGTCTTAACGAAATTCAAATAAGAATTCTAAATTCATACTTAATATGATTATTCCAAATTTTATTTGTGAATCACAAGGTATTGGTGACATCTACTCCGCCATTTGCAGATTATTCATCACTACTCTGAGGTCTACATCTTGTCATTTTAACAAGATGACTACCTTCAAAGTGCTCTTCCAAATATTAATATTAGATGTGACTACCTCAAGATATCATAAGGTCATACTGTCATCTGATAACCCACAAGTATAGGGGATCACAACAGTTTTCGAGGGTAGAGTATTCAACCCAAATTTGTTGATTCGACACAAGGGGAAGCCAAAGAATATTCTCAAGTATTAGCAGTTGAGTTGTCAATTCAACCACACCTGAAAGACTTGGTATCTGTAGCAAAGTATCAGTAGCAGAGTAGTGTGATAGCAACAGTAACCAGTAGCAGCAAAGTAACAGCAGTAGCAGCCGAGTAACAGTAGCAGTAGTGACAGCAGTTGCGGCACAGTAACGTAGCAAGGACCAGTAGTAAAAGACTCGTAGGCATTGGATCGGTGATGGATGATTATGCCGGATGTTATTCATCATGCAATGGTTATAAAAGGGAGAGATATGTAACTAGCTCCAGTTTGTTAATGTAATGTAGGCATGTATTCCGTATGTAGTCATACGTTCTTAGGGAAAAGAACTTGCATGACATCTATTGTCCATCCCTCCCGTGGCAGCGGGGTCCTAATGAAAATTATGGGATATTAAGGTTCTCCTTTTAATAAAGAACAGGACCAATGCATTAACACTTAGTGAATACATGAACTCCTCATACTATGGTCATCTCCGGGAGTGGTTCCTGCTATTGTCAATCCGGGGTTGCCGGGTCATAACACATAGTAGGTGACTACAACTTGCAAGATAGGATCAAGCACACACATATATTTGCGACAACATAATAGGTTCAGATCTGAAATCATGGCAGTCGGACCCCAGTGACAAGCATTAAGCATGGTAAAGTAGTAGCAACATCAATCTCAGAACATAGTGGATACTACGGATCAATCCCCGTCAAAACTAACTCGATTACATGATAGATCTCATCCAACCCATCACCGTCCAGCAAGCCTACGATGAGATTACCCACGAACGGTGAAGAGCATCATGGAATTGGCGATGAAGGAAGATTGGTGATGATGATGGCGACGATCTCCCCTCTCCGGAGCCCAGAACAGACTCCAGATATGCCTTCTAGAGGAAGAACACGAGGTGGCGGCGCATCCGTATCGTAAAACGCGATGAACTCTTCTCCTTGATTTTTTCGGACGAAAGGGACTAAATAGAGCTGAGATTGGAGGCGGTGGAGCTTCATGGGCCACACAAGCGTGTCATGCGCTGCCAGGGGGGCGCGCCTGGTGGGCTTGTGGGCTCTCAGCTCCACCCCTCCGGTTGATTCTTGCGCTAGTATTTTTCATAAATTCCACAAAAAATCCCCGTGAATTTCCAGGTCATTCCGAGCACTTTTATTTCTGCGCAAAAACAACACCATGGCAATTCTGCTGAAAACAACATTAGTCTGGGTTAGTTCCATTCAAATCATGCAAATTAGAGTCCAAAACAAGGGCAAAAGAGTTTAGAAAAGTAGATACGACGGAGACGTATCAACTCCCCCAAGCTTAAAACCTTGCTTGTCCTCAAGCAGTTCAGTTGACAAACTGAAAAAGACAAAAGAAAAACTTTTACGAACTCTGTTTGATCTTGTTGTTGCAACTATCTCTAATTCATATCTAGAATTTCAGGAAGATTACAAGCTAACCACATAAGAAAATTACATCTAGGTCTCACGGTAAACTCATATCAATGGCATAATCAACTAGCGAGCAATAATAATATGTTTCAAACGTCAACACTTCAATCAAGACAATGATGAAGTAGTATGAACAGATGGTATCTCGCTAGCTCTTTCTGCGCCCGCAAAACATAAATGCAGAGCACCTTCAAAGACCAAGGGCTGACTAAACATTGTAATTCATGGCAAAGAAGATCCAGTCACAGTCATACTCAATCACAGTTAAAAGCAAAGCATAAAAATGACAGAGGTGCTCTCTAATAGGTGCTTTTATAAGAAGAGGATGACTCAACAGGAACGTAAATAGACAAGCCCTTCGCAGGGGGAAGCATTGATTTGCAGAGGTGCCAGAGCTCAAGCTTTTAAAACAAAGATAATAATTTTGGGTGGCATGCTTTCATTGTCAACGCAATGACCAAGAGTTCTCACCATCTTCCACGCTACACATGCTATAGGCGGTTCCCAAACAGAAAAGAATGTTTTGACTCCCCCACCACCGATCAATCACACTCCACGACTAGCCGAATACTCGGGTGCCGCCCATACCAACAAAAATCCAGGGGGAGTTTTTTTGCAATTATCTTTTCGATTTGAGCGTGGAACTGGGCATTCCAATTACCGGCCCCTTTCTCGTGAGTGATAGTGAATAAACACATATCGAGGATAACACGCCTGACATGGAAGATACTGATAGCCCCCTATCACCAAATGAGCGGTTCGGGCATGCAAAATAGATTATTTCTTGAAGGTTTAGAGAGTGGCACATGCAAATTTACTTGGAACTGCAAGTAGATACCGCATATAGGTAGGTATGGTGGACTCAGATGGAACAACTTTGGGTTTATGGAACTCGATGCACAAGCAGTATTCCTGCTTAGTACAAGTGAAGGCTAGCAAAATACTGGGAAGCGACCAACTAGAGAGCGACAAAAGTCATCAAAATGCATTGAGATTAACCAACATTGAGTGCAAGCATGAGTAGGACATAAATCACCATGAACATGAATATCATAGAAGCTATGTTGATTTTGTTTCAACTACATGCGTAAACATGCGCCAAGTTAAGCCACTTGAATCATTCAAAGGAGGATACCATCCTATCATACTACATCATAGTCATCTCAAAATTCATGTTGGCATCCAAGACAAACCATTATAAGATCCTAGCTAATTAAGCATGGCATTAGAAACTATGATCTGTAAGTTGTCATTGCAAACATGTTTCTCTCACAACAAAGCTGAATCAGGAACGATGAGCTAGTCATATTTACAAAAACAAAATAGATCGAGTTCATACCAGCTTTTCCAGGCTCAGTCACTTCATCATATATTGTCATTATTGCCTTTCACTTGCACGACCGAATGATGTGAACAGTAATAAGAGTGCTCGTGCATTGGACTATGCTGGAATCTGTACGCAAACACAAAGGAGAAGACAAAGTAATATGGCTCTTTGACAGATAAACAGATATGCATGCAAGAGCCACTAAACATTGTAACTATGGTCTTCTACCTTGACCCAAAGAAAAAGAAAACTATTTACACGGGAAAGCTCCCAACAAGCAAAAGAAGAACAAGAAAATCTTTTTGGGTTTTTCTCAAACTAGACAAACACACGAAAAGAAAATGAGAAAAAGAAATAAACTAGCATGGATGATACAGTGGCAAAGTGTGAACACCGACTAACAAAGTGAAAGTGAAAGCAAGAATATAAAATCGGTGAGAAACACGTACTCCCCCAAGCTCAGGCTTTTGGCCTAAGTTGGTCTACTCCCAAGGATGGTTCGGGCGATACCCAAAATCAAAATGGGGGTTATACGGGAGCGCTGCAGCCACTGCCTGAATAGCTGCCTCACGGAGACGACCAGCCTTTGCCTCACTCTCATACTCCTCTGCCTCTCCTCTGGTTATGTAATATCTCTGTTTTAACTGAAAGTCAAAGAAGGGAGGAGCAGGAAGGGTAATATGGAAAACACGTTGTCGGTTAAATATTAAATGGTATAGGAGGGATTCATTATCCCTCTCAAGGAACTGATAGCGTGTCTAAGGGGCGCAATCAAGGAAAGCTGTATGGAGCGGGGGATCTCCTTCGCGGATGGTTACTCCAAGATAATTTGCAATTCGAGTGGCATATATCCCACCAAAGAAATCCCCTTCATTAGCATTATTATTTAGCCTCCTTGCTATTATCGCTCCCATGTTGAAACTTCTATCGCCCGTTACTATGCTCTTAAGAATACTAAGGTCGGGTGCGCAGAGGTGACAATGCTCAATCTCGCCGTTAATGCATCTACCAATGAAGAGGGCAAAGTAATGCAAGGTAGGAAAATGAATGCTCCCCATGGTAGCCTGCGGAATATCTCTAGTTTCTCTGACAGTTATACCAGAGAAAAGATCTCTAACCGAAGATTTAGGAGGATCATTGAGACTACCGCAAACAGGTATCTTGCAAATTCTATTGAAATCCTCTAAATCCATGGTATATGATTTGTCATAGAGATCAAACAGTACGGATGTGTCACGGCCAGCTGAAAATTTGAATCTACGAACAAAAGAGGCAGTGAGAGTAACATACTGTTCACATTTATCGGAGATGAATTCTTCGAGTCCAACATTGTGAACAAGTGTATCAAACTCGTCTTTGAAACCCGCCTCAATCATGAATACATCAGAAGGCCATTCACATGGTTGTACCTATGCGTTCCTTGGTTGGTAAGGATCGGGCTCCCGAATCGCGAGACGGGGACCCTTCTTCCTTGAGGAACCACCATGATAGTTTCTCCTGAACATCTTCCTTTTCTAAAAAAATTAGTGACTCAAAGGGAAAGTGAACAAGGCCCAACCAAACTCTTAGCAACTACTCCCACAAGTGCCTTGAAGCCATATCACGCATCAAAACTACTTGGGACCAGCTAAAATTACCATGCAAAGCTCAAGAAAAGGGTCACCAAGGCAGCAAAAATATGGGATGTATAAGGCACTAGAGCAAAAACTAAATGTACCAATGGAGGAGTCACTTACCAAGGAGCAGTTTCCCCAAAACAGCTTGGTGAATGGTTCTTTGCACAAGGAGATCGAAAATCCCAGCAAGAAGAGCAAGAACACGGGTCTGAGGTGCGAAACGATTTTTTCTGGAGGTAGGAGAAGCAGATGGGAGCTAGAATAAGTGGAGGGGGAAAACGTGGGCAACACAAGCCTGGTAGGCACGGCCAGGGGGTGCCCACACCTCCAGGGCTTGTGGCCCACTGGTGCAGCCCCCTGACTAGCTCTTTGTCTTAGTATTTTTCAAAAATTCCAGAAAAAAATCATACTTGATTTTCACGGCATTCAGAGAACTTTTGTTTTTGGGGTATTTTTCTATGGGACGCAAAAACAGAAAACAGGGAAAACTAAAGCTAAATCTATCACTTTTCTTCTAAGCAACCGAAGGTGAAAGCTTGGAATAGAGGTTTGTGGCTCCTCGATTCATCCATCTCATGGTCATCGAAAGAAATCCATCAATGAGGTTGATCAAGTCTCCTTGACAAACTTTTTCGAATAACAAAAGGAAACGGAGAATTTTCGAATAGTCACTAGGTTACCTCAATGGGGATGTGCATATCCCCAACAAGCAAATCATACTTCATATTAACAATAGGTATATAGGGCATTCAAAGCTCCCAATAAGAATCGATGAAGTTTTTTCGATAGCATTGATGCAATGTACTTGATATTGTTTCTTCGGAAAGTGCACCGTATGCTCATTACTGTTGACATGGAAAGTGATATTGCCTTTGTTGCAATCTATAACAGCCCATGCAGTGTTTAAAAAGGGTCTTCCAAGGATGACCGCCATGGCATCATCCTCGGGAATATCCAAAATAACAAAGTCCGTCAAGATAGTAAAGTTAGCAACCACAACAGGCACATCCTCGCAAATGCCGATAGGGAAAGCAGTTGATTTGTCGGCCATTTGCACACAGATTTCAGTGGGTGTCAACTTATCCAGTTCAAGTCTACGATAAATAGAGAGAGGCATAACACTAACACCGGCTCCAAGGTCGCATAAAGCAGTTCTAACGTAGTTGCCTTTAATGGAGCAAGGTATAGTGGGCACTTCGGGATCACCTAGTTTCTTAGGAGTTCCACCCTTTAAGGTATAATTAGCAAGCATGGTGGAAATCTCAACCTCAGGTATACTTCTCTTTTTATTCACAATATCTTTCATGTACTTAGCATACGGAGACATTTTGAGCATATATGTCAAACGCATTTCCAGAAAGACAGGTCTAATAATTTGAACAAATCGCTCAAAATCCTCATCATCCTTTTTCTTGGATGGTTTGGGAGGAAAGGGCATGGGTTTCTGAACCCATGGTTCTCTTTCTTTACCATGCTTCCTAGCAGTGAAGTCATTCTTATCGTATCTCCTAATCTTAGGTTGTGGGTTATCAAGATTAACTGGTTCAATATCCACATCCTTGTCATTGCTAGGTTGAGCATTTTCATGAGCATCACTATAGATATTGTCATTATGCTAATGTTCATCACCAGATTACGTTTCAGCATCAGAAGCAGAGACATCGTTTGGAGTCTCGGGTGTAATAGCAACAGGGTTGCTAGCGTGCAGGTTCCTATCATCTTTCTTCTTCTTCCTAGGATGACTAGGTGTATCATTGCTAACTCCTTGAGAATCTTGTTCAATTCTCTTAGGATGACCCTCGGGATACAAAGGTTCATGGGTCATTCTACCGCCTCTAGTGACGACTCTGACAGAATTGTCATTCAACTCATTGAGCAAGTCATTTTGAGCCTTAAGTACTTGTTCTACTTGAGTAGTAACCATAGAGGCATGTTTACTCAAGAGCTTAAGATCGTTGACGTTTCTGTCCACACAAGCACTTAAATGACTAAGCATACAAGCATTCTGTTCCAATTGTGTGCTAACATAATCATTGAAACTCTGTTGTTTGGCAACAAAGTTATCAAATTCATCCAGGCATAAGCTAGCAGGTTTATCGAAAGGAATATCACTCTCATCGAATCTACGAAGAGAATTTACCTCTACTACCTGTATCGGGTTATCGAGACCATGGATCTCTTCGATAGGTGGTAGATTTTTGACATCTTTAGATTTAATGACTTTCTCTTTCATAGGTTTCTTAGCTTCTTTCATATCTTCAGGACTGAGGAATAGAATACCTCTTTTCTTAGGAGTTGGCTTCGGAGGTGGTTCGGGAATAGTCCAAGAATTCTCATTGCACAAGATATTATTCAATAGGATCTCAGCTTGTTCTACAGTTCGTTCCCTAAAAACACAACCAACACAACTATCTAGGTGGTCTTTAGAAGCATCGATAAGTCCATTATAGAAGATATCAAGTATTTCATTCTTATAAAGAGGGTGATCAGGCAAAGCATTCAGTAGCTGGACAAGCCTCCCCCAAGCTTGTGGGAGACTCTCTTCTTCAACTTGCGCAAAGTTGTATATTTCCTACAAGACAGCTTGCTTCTTATCGGCAGGGAAATATTTCTCAGAGAAGAAGTAGACCATATCCTCGGGGCTACGCACACAACCAAGAGCAAGAGAAGTGAACCAAGTCTTAGAATCATGCTTTAGTGAGAAGGAAACAACTTGAGGATATAGTAGTGGTGGATATTTTCCTCACTCGTGAATAGGGTGGCTATATCGTGCAGTTTGGTAAGATGTGCTACAACCGCTTCAGATTCATAACCGTGAGAAGGATATGATTCGACCAGAGTGATTAACTCAGGGGCGATAGAGAATTCATAATCTTATCGGTCACAAAGATAGGCGAAGTAGCAAACTTCGGGTCGTATTTCATCCTAGCGTTCAAATATTTTTATTTCCACTTGCACGGTAATTTCTCAACATCATAGCTATCCTTACAAGCAAGAAAGTCCTTAGCTATCTCTCCGTCCATAACATAACCCTCAGGCATATCAGACAATTCATATCTAGGAGAGCTAGTTCTAATAGGCAAAATAGCAGGTTCTACTTCAATAATATCAACAGTTTCAGAAGTATCATCACATCTAGCAGCAACTCTAGCAATTTTTGCATTAAGGAATGCACCGAGTGGCAAAGCAGTATCAAGCATAGCATCATCATAAGCATCATGGGCAGCAGAAGTAGCATCATCAAGCACATGCGACATATAAAGATTTCTAGCAGGAGGTGGTGTCGCAAACTTACTCATAACTGAAGGTGAATCAAGTGCAGAGCTAGATGGCAGTTCCTTACCTATCCTCGTAGTTTAGGGCAAGACTTTAGTTCTTGGATCTTTCGGATTCCTCATAGTGATCGACAGACGTAAATCCCAAGTGACTCAAAGAATATAGATGTCCTACCCCGGCAACGGCGCCACAAAATAGTCTTGATAACCCACAAGTATTGGGGATCGCAACAGTTTTTGAGGGTAGAGTATTCAACCCAAATTTGTTGATTCGACACAAGGGGAAACCAAACTATATTCTCAAGTATTAGCAGTTGAGATGTCAATTCAACCACACATGAAAGACTTAGTATCTGCAGCAAAGTATCAGTAGTAGAGTAGTGTGATAGCAACAGTAGCAATAGTAACCAGTACTAGCAAAGTAACATCAGTAGCAGCAGAGTAACAATAGCTGGAGTGACACAATTAGCGGCAAAGTAACGTAGCAAGGACCAGTAGTAAAAGACTCGTAGGCATTGGATCGGTGATGGATGATTATGTCGTATGTTATCCATCATGCAACGGTTATAACATAGAGAGATATGTAACTAGCTCTAGTTCGTCAATGTAATGTAGGCATGTATTCCGTATGTAGTCATACGTGCTTAGGGAAAAGAACTTTCATGACATCTATTGTCCATCCCTCCCATGGCAGCGGGGTCCTAATGGAAACTATGGGATATTAAAGTTCTCCTTTTAATGCAGAACCGGACCAACGCATTAACTCTTAGTGAATACATGAACTCCTCATACTACGGCCATCTCCGGGAGTGGCTCCGGCTATTGTCACTCCGGGGTTGCCTGGTCATAACACATAGTAGGTGACTACAACTTGCAAGATAGGATGAAGAACACAAATATATTGGCGACAACATAATAGGTTCAGATCTGAAATCATGGCAATCGGGCCCTAGTGACAAGCATTAAGCATGGCAAAGTAGTAGCAACATCAATCTCAGAACATGTGGATACTAGGGATCAATCCCCGTCAAAACTAACTCGATTAGAAGATAGATCTCATCCAACCCATCACCGTCCAGCAAGCCTACGATGAGATTACTCACGAACGGTGAAGAGCATCATGGAATTGGCGATGAAGGAAGGTTTGTGATGACGATGGCGACTATCTCCCCTCTCTGGAGCATAGAACGGACTCCAGATCTGCCCTCCAGAGGAAGAACATGAGGTGGCGGCACCTCCATATCGTAAAATGCGATGAACTCTTCTCCTTGATTTTTTTCCGGAGGAAAGGGACTAAATAGAGCTGAGATTGGAGGCGGTGGAGCTTCGTGGGCACCACAAGCCTGCCAGGCACGGCCAGGGGGGCCGTGCCTGGTGGGCTTGTGGGCTCTCAGCTCCACCCCTCTAGTTGATTCTTGCGCCAGTATTTTTCATAAATTCCACAAAAAATCCCCATAAATTTCCAGGTCATTCCGAGAACTTCTATTTCTGCGCAAAAACAACACCATGGCAATTCTGCTGAAAACAGCGTTAGTCCGGGTTAGTTCCATTCAAATCATGAAAATTAGAGTCCAAAACAAGGGCAAAAGAGTTTTGAAAATTAGATATGACGGAGACGTATCCACATCTACTTTAAATTTTGCACACTATCCAGTATTACTGCAAGGTCTAAATCATGTCATTCTGACATATGATTATCTTCAAAGTGATTTTCTTAAATATAGCATAACATAAGGTAATAGAAATATGAACATCAACTGATGAAAGGCGGATTATGTTCTCTATTACTGCGAGATCTACACCATATTGGTGATTATGTTCAAAGTGTTATCGTATATAAATTGAGGTCTACATATAAGGCTACAAGGCATCAGCCATACTAGAATTTGCTCATACGAAGCATTTATTTTTGTTGTTCTTTAAAATATTTTACTCTCATAGTAAATATTGTTCTTGCACACTTTGCTTAAATATGTTGTAGCAAACTATGGAAATATTTGCATATACGTATGATTACCTTCTATTACATTGGTAAAATACATGGAAATGGAGCATACATCACTATTTCAAATTATTGTGTCGTCCATCCATCAAGATGGATCCCATAATTTATAGCAATGATTGAGTGTCTTAATACTTTCGCAAGGTCCACATCACATCATGGTTATACTTTCATAGTGACCAACCAATGTTTACCATCCAAGTCTATACGTTTTGGCAGTGACTCTAAATTCACACACCTCCTCAAGAATGTAGTCCAAAACACTAGCAATAATTTTATCACATGTGTTGTATTGAAGGATACACCCAAGTTCACCAAGGATCACCTTGGCCATGATTGTTCTCAAACAAATCATTTATTCATAGATGCCACTTACTCCTAGAAGTAAATTAAATAAATGCATTAGCATTTTTAAGTAATAAATTACTGACATTTCCAAATACAGTAAATGCATGATTTGGTGGGAGGATTTATTGTAAGATGATTCATGCCATCACTCATTATATCCACATGCGGCATCAGTGGCCACTATAACTCAACCTTTGGAATATGTGTCCTGGCCATTCTCTTAATAGCTAAGTATGTTCATATGTATTTCGTCTGTCACCAACTTCACTTAGTTCTCAAACTAAGTACATAGTGGATGAATATTTAATTCACCTTGAATATTTCCCTTAAGAGAAACATGCTGCCATGAGCACATTTGGAATGATCACCCAATATTTTTTCAAGGCCTCAAGTTTATCACAACTTACAGTTTTGGTAGTTATGAAATCAACTTTAATTTGAAATTTTGTGATCAAATATTTTTTGTATTTGAATCCGATTGAAAATCCCATAATACACCTTACATCTCCTTATGATGGTACTACCATTTTCCATGGTAATGAATCATATTATTTCCTAAAATCATGATATTCACCCAACGACTGCTTCAAATATTTGCTAGCATTGAGAATACTATGCAAGTCAGTGGTCACAAAATAGAACCATGAGGAATTCAAAGTAAAGTGGAGGCTAAAGACAACCAATGAATTTAATTGGGAACTCATCATTTTCAAATGATCACAAAGACAACTCTCAAGTTTGTCAAATGTCTGATTACATAAATATCGTACCTATGATTACCAAACCCTCAAACATATGGTCAAACCACACCATGAATTTATTAAAAGGAAAATAAGTTCATTGGGATATTTGAAAATTTGCAAATATACAACCAAAAAATATTCTTGTAAATGATGTTCTCAAATCTTCATTAGAAGGAGAATAAAAAAATATAGTGCTACAAAAGAATTATCAATTCTTTTGCGCCTATGTTATGTTTGCGTAACTAATTTTTCAGTAATATGGGATACCTCATGCAATATCCTAATTATTCCCAGAATATTGTTAGCCTATACTTGTACTACTACATGTAGTGTGATGTCCAATATCCTATTGTTCGGATATTATATTTGATAAAGTTTGAATGTATGAGTCAATTGATACTTAGTTTGTTGCGTACACAATAATTTTCAAAATCTTACAAAATATTTGGTTTTAAGCCTTACAATCCAGGTTTGGGGTTGATTAGAAAAATTATTGGCAATTCTATTGGTCACAACTTTTTCAGTTACAATATTTCCCAAATCATCACATTTTATATGCACCGTGTGTGCCATAGGAGAAATAAGTTTTAAGGCTCTCTCACCTTAAAATTTCAAATGAGCCACTCATTCATCCTTGAACACATTCAGAAGATATGTGGATTACTCAACCATTATGTGGTATTATACAGATACTTCATGGTAATCATCGAAACATTTATAAAATGATTTAAAGTGTGTCTCTTGTCACAGACAACCATGAATGATCTTACTAAATCAATTGCTCAACTTCTCAAAGTAAGAGCAAATTATCCTAAACAAGGGATAAATCCATTCGAATGGACAACTTTGTTGAACTCATTTCACAAAAATGGTTTAGTTCAATATCTTATCAAAGATAGTGAAATTAATAATATGACCAAACTTATATAATTGTAATTTACTAGCCTCATGCTAGACAAATACGACATTACACACCGTAAGTATGATATAAATCATGCCAACTGCATAGTATACTACTTTCCCCTTATAGTAATTATGTGAAAATCAATAAAGTATTTCCTATCTGTGATAATTCGGTTACATACCGATATCACCACTCCAGCATACATCAATGGGCCCTCACACGAAATTAGGGATCTATGTGAGGAATAGCAATTTCTCCGTCAAACAAAATTATTCATAGCCCGTATGTTGATTGCATCAGTAATAAGGACATTTCCAGCATTAGGGGGAAATAAGTACCAGAAAGAATGACGAGAAATAAATTAGGAATGTTATTGACATTCAGTCCTTATATCCACGTACTCAAAGAATCTGAACAAGAAGTTTAGAATCATATATTTGCAACTCATTGGAAATCTGCCACATACATTTATTGATGACAAATGTGTCATTCAAATTTATGTTCCTGCAGTAAAGTGTCAGAAAGAGTGCAGGTACATGATAAACCACTCTTCTCCCCAAATGAGAGCAACAGGGGGAGAAATCTGACCACACGAGATATAATCTTGCATATGCTTCCATGGAAACAGAGGAAATCCAATCCTCAACCAATAAATGTAATTCAGCATCAAGTTGAATGACACCTCACCGGATGTGCATCATCTAAAGCCCGACATAAATGTGCAGAAATGTTTTGGTGCCGGGACATCGAAACACCTTGACTCCATTGTTGTAGTAAATCACAAGGAGTTATAAGGAATAAATACATTTCCACAAGTTTCATCGATTCCACTAGAATCATATAAAATAAATACTAGATTTGTCGACAGATATTTCTTCTAAAAAGTGCTAAAACCTTTTGGGCCCTGAACCAAAATCCACGGTAGAGTGCCTCTTGTACTCATATTGGTTCACATAAAAGGAAGCAAGTAATGAAGAATAGCACTCGCTCTACAAATGAGTGGTATTTACCACAGTAATACCTACTCCTCATAAGTATCTTTCATATGGAATACTAAAACTTCTCATTCATAGTCAAAGTCAATGAGGTGGTGAGAATGCGAGGCTTGTAGCAAAAGGGTTCACGCAGAGACGTGACATCAAATTATGATGTAACATACCCTCTTGGTATGAGTGGAACTATGTTTCAATAATAAATATCATTGGCAGTACAAATAATATTATCCATGCAGTTAATGGATGCAGTGACTACATACGCATATGGGTCACTCATTTCGGAAATTTATAACAAAGTCCATGAAGGGCTTACATTTCAGAATCCAAAACAAACCGCAATATATTTTTGTAAAATTTTAGAAGTCACTCTATGGGTCAAAATAGTTGGAAATCATATGGTACTACCGACTAAATGAGTTCCTTCTTCAAATGATTACTCAAAGGATGATAATTTTTATGTGTTAATAAAGGAATCCCAAAATTTTGTTTCCTTACATCACCCCAGTGTATATCGATGATTTCATCATCAATGTCTCTACAAGACATAAACATATACAAAATCATCTCAAGACGAAAATTTTGGATTCAACCAAATTTAGCTTAAGTTTACAACTTGAGCATTCTGTCAAGAATATATATCAGTCTACATATATCCAAAACATATACGAGAAGTTTAGTGTGGATATATCATAACAAGAAATGACATGTATGGTCATACTACCTTTGATAAGGTACAAACCCATTCATACCTAGGGTGATAATCAAATGATACTAGGACCTAAAGTTCTATATCTCACTAATGTCAAAGCACTCATATACTCGCAAACTACGTTAGGCCTCACACTATATTTTCTATCTTTATTCGGAGTGCAACCCCCAATAAAAGGTATATGGTTGATATAAGTAATATCATCTTATATCTGAAGATTACCTTAAATCTTGGATATTTCCATCAGGAAATAGAAGATATGACCATGATATGATATTGACTCTTTATTTAATCTCAACAATGCCATATGAATGACTGAATTCACTGGAAAAGTCTTATGTGGAAGTCATCTAAATAGACTTTAACGATTATTTCCAGTTAGCATTCTACAATAATTTATTTATTTAAAAGCATTGCAAAATATGCATGGGTTGGCAGATTGATTAACCACACTCAAAATCATGTGGTTGAGACTCATCAGAATCACATAACTTGATTTGTCAAGATACTTCCACTTGTGGTACTCAATACCTATATGTTATATGAAGAGCAATATCATAAATCACATTGCTCAAAAATTACTTATCCTCGTAGATTATAGAAAAGTGAGGAAATAATTTGCAAACAAAATACTGTGAAAATCCGACAAATTATTTACAAAGTCACGATCATATCAATGGAATTGGTATGACACATCCTCCAAATTTGCAATGTTCACGGGGATTAATTTCCCAAACTATAACATGTTAGCAATCATCTGATTGCATGTAGTGTACTCTTTCTCCCTTGATGAGTTTTCCCCTAATGGTTTCTTATAAAATGTTTTTAATGGACAATATAAACACAAGTCTCCATATTCATTTTCTCCTTATGTTTTCCCACTTGGTTTTAAATGAGCTTACAATGGCATGTGAGATGCACTCTTTTCCTTTATGAATTTTCTCTCAAAGTTTCTCATGATGGTTTTTAATGAGGCAATATCTTCTCAAAGATCATATGTTATACTTTCTATTTTCCCTATCGGGGTTTTTAAGGAAATACTAAATACATATGTATTGTTCTCTAAACTCAAAGATGAGTTTTATCCTTCTACAAAGGTTTTCTCAAATGAGTTATCATGAGGCAATAATCATTATATGTTGTGTCATTTTCTCCTTATTTTTCTCATAGGGTTTAAAGGAGTTTTAGCAACATATCTACAATATTCTCCTCATATTTTTCCCACAGGGTTTTTTGGGGAGACTTTCAAGATTATACAAAGGCTTTCACGAAGATGATGAAAATTCTCAAAGGCACATACAAAGAGGAGTCTTTATCAAGATAATATATATCCAAGACAAGCATTGATTAGGGGGACTGTTAGGAATAAATTAATTAGATTAATTAAAGGGTTAATCCCTACTAAGTCGATTGCTACTTGTAGCAACTGCCTCTTTGTAACCGCCTTTGTACCAGGGTATATATACCCTCGAATTCATCAATGAAAGCAACGGTTCCATCATTTGCTCTCTCTTTCTTTCGTTTTGCTCTTTACACACCACCTCCAATTTCGGCCAAACATTGATGGTTTGAGGCTGCCTCCTCCTCTCCCTCCCTCCTATATATAATAGTGTAATTAGAGGAAGCCCTAACCCTAATTTCCATGTGCTCCCTCTACTTCACCTAGATCGTAGTTCTTCCTCTAGTCTGGTTCGGCGGTGCTTAGGCGAAGCCCTGTTGGATTAGTTCACCACCACCACCACCATGCCGCCGTGATGGAGAACTCATCTACCTCTCTGCCCCTCTTGCTGGATCAAGAAGGTGGGGATTGTCATCGAGTTGTACGTGTGCTGAACGCAGAGGTGTCGTTCGTTCGACACTAGATCTGGATGGATCGTGATGGGATCACGGGACGGATCATGATGAAATCGGGGGATGGACTGCAATTTGGATCGTGAAGATGTACCACTACATCAACCGTGTTATATACGCTCCCTCTTAGCGATCTATAAGGGTATGTAGATACACTCTCCCCTCTCGTGGATGATCATCAACATGGATAGGTATTGCGTGTGCATAGGAAATATTTTGTTTCCCATCCAACTTTCCACAACAGTGGCATCATGAGCTAGATTCATGCATATATTATATCTCAAGTAGAACACAAAAGAGTTTGTGGGCGTTGATGTTCAATTTGCTGCCCTCCTTAGTATGTTCTTGATTCAACGGTATTGTTGGATTGAAGCGGCCCAGACCAACATTACTTGTATGCTTACAAGAGACCGGTTTCATCGACTAACATGCCACTTGTTTCATAAAGATGACTGGCGGGTGTCTGTTTCTTCAACTTTAGTTGAATCGGATTTGACCGAGGCGGTCCTTGGAGAAGCTTAAATAGAAACTTGCATTTCACTGTTGTGGTTTTGCGTACATAAGATGCGATCATACTAGATGCCCATAGCAGCCACGTAAAACATACAACAACAAATTAGAGGACGTCTAACTTGTTTTTTCAGGGTATGCATGTGATGTGATATGGCCATAGACATGATATGATATATTGGATGATCATCTTGTAATAGTTAAATATCGACTTGCACGTCGATGCTACGGCAATCGGTAGGAGCTATAAGGTTGTCTTTAATTATTTTGCGCTTGGAGATGATTTGCTTTATCTCTAGTAGTAGCTTTAGTAGCAACAACATAGTTAGCGCAACAACCTCAATGGCAGCACAATGATGGAGATCATGGTGTGGCACCAATGACGATGGAGATCATGTCGGTACTTTGGTGATGGAGATCAAGAAGCACAAGTTCATGGCCATATAATGTCACTTATGATTTGCATGTGATGTTAATCCTTGTATGCACCTTGTTTTTCTTAGGACGACGGTAGCATTATAAGGTGACCCCTCACTAAAACTTGAAGATAAAACTATGTTCTCCCCGTCTTTGCACCGTTCTGACATTTCGTCGTTTCGAGACACCACGTGATGATCGGATGTGATAGACTATACGTTCACATACAATGGGTGCAAAACAGTTGCACACGCAGAACACTCGGGTTAAACTTGATGAGCCTGGCATGTGCAGACATGGCCTCAGAACACAAGAGACCGAACGGTCAAGCATGAGTCATATAGTGGATATGATCAACATGGAGATTTTCACGAGTGAAGCTACACTCAACTCACATGATGATCAGACTTGGGTCAGTGAATTTGGATCATGCGATGGTTGAATGACTAGAGGGATCTCAATTTGAGTGGGAGTTCTTAAGTATATGATTAATTGAACTCATTATCATGAACATAGTCAAAGGGTATTTGCAAATTATGTTCTAGCTTGCGCTGTAGATCTACTATTTTTGATATGTTTCTAGAGAAAATTTAGTAGAAATATTATAGTAGCAATTATGCGTACTAGGTCCATGAACTGAGGATTTTCGTTATTGCTGCACAAAAGTCTTATGTCCTTAAGGCACCACTCAGTGTGTTGTTTTTGATGTCCTTAATGCACCGCTCAGTGTGCTTAAACCCCTAGCGTCGTCTGTAGATGTTGCGAACATCTGACATACACATTTTTTATGACTACATGATAGTTCAGTGCATAATGCTTTAACGGCTTAGAATTGAGTCACTGAAAATGTTTCGAGCGTCACGGGACATACAAGATGTTCCAAGAGATGAAATTGGGATTTCAGGCTCGTGCTCGTGTTGAGAGGTATGAGACCTCCGACAAGATTCAATCGTTGAGCATGTGCTCAGATAATCTAAGTACTACAATCATTTGAATTGAGTGGTAGTTGATCTTCCAGATAAGATAGTGATTGACATAGTTCTCCAAAGTCACTGCCACCAAGCTACAAAGCTTCGTGATGAACTACAACATATCAGGGATACAGATGATCATCCTTGAGCTATTCACGATGTTTTACACCGTGAAGGTGGTAATCAATTAGGAGCATCAAGTGTTGATGGTTTATACAACCGCTAGTTTCGAGAAGGGCAAGGGAAAGAATGGATACTCCATAAAAGGCAAACCAGTTGCCGCTCTAGTGAAGAAACCCAAGGTTAAACCCAAACCCGAGACTAAGTGCTTCTATTATGAGGGGAACGGCCACTGGAGCTGAACTACCCTAGTTACTTGGTAGATGAGAAGGTTGGCAAAGTCGACAAAGTATATTGGATATAGATGATATTGATGTGTACTTTACTAGTACTCCTGGTAGCACTAGGGTATTAGATACGTGTTCAGTTGCTAAGTGTTAGTAACTAGAAACAAAAGCTACAGAATAAACATATACTAGCAAGGGTGCGGTGATGATGTGTGTTGGAATTAATTTCAAGGATGATGTAATCAAACATCACACACTCCCTCTACCATTGGGATCAGTGTTGAACCTAAATAAATGTTATCTGGTGTTTGCGTTGAGCATGAACGTGATTAGATCGTGTTTATTGTAATACAATTATTCATTTAAATGGAATAATGGTTATTCTATTTTCTTGAAGAAACACCTTCAATGGTTTATTGAATCTCAATCGTAGTGATACACATCTTCATGGCATTGATGTCAAAAGAGATAAAGTAGTAATGTTAGTACTACTTACTTGTGGCAGTGCCGCTTGAGTCATATTGGTCTAAAACGCTTGAAGAAATTCCATACTGATGGAAACCATGTCTATTGGTATAAATGCGTGAAGAAACTCCATGCAGATGGATCGTTTAAGCTCACTTGATTTTGAATCACTCGAGACATGCAAATCGTGCCACATGGGCAAAGATGACTGAAGGCCTTGTTTTCAAGTGAGATGGAACAACAAATTAACTTATTGGAAGTAATACATTTTGATGTATGTAGTTCAATGAGAGATGAGGCACGTCGTGGATATCAATATGTTCTTACTTCACAGATGATTTGGGTCAGATACTAGTATATTTACTATATGAAACACAAGTCTGAATTATTGAAAGGTTCAAGTAATTTTAGAGTGAAGTTGAAGATCGTTTTTACAAGAGGATAAAATGTATGTGATATGATCATAGAGATGAATATCTGAGTTGCGAGTTTGGTACACATTTAAGACAATGTGGAAAGTGTTTCACAACGAATGCCACCCAGAACACCATGGTGTGATGGTGTGTCCGAACGTCATAGTCACGCCCTATTGACATGGTACATACTATGACGTCTCTTATCGAGTTACCACTATAGTTTTTGGGTTAGGCATTAGATAAATCATCATTCACTTTAAATAGGGCACCACATAATTCCGTTTGGATGACACCATATGAACTATAGTTTGGAGAAACTGAAGATGTCGTTTCTGAAAAGTTTGGGGCTGCGACGCTTAGTTGAAAAAGTTTCAGTCTCGTAAGATCGAACCCAAAGCGGATAAATACATCTTCATAGGATACCCAAAACAGTTGGGTATATCACCTATCTCAGATGCTGAAGCAAAGTGTTTGTTTCTAGAAATGGGTCCTTTCTTTTTGTGGTTTTGTCACGGCGGATGCCCTCGTGAAAGCACTTAGTGATGGAGCCATCGCACCTTGGTGGCAACTCAAAGGGGTTGAGCGGAAGCGAGACTCAAGGTTTACCCAGGTTTGGCCCCTCCGTTGGAGGTAAAAGCCTACGTCCTGCTTTGTGTATATTGATGGTGGAATCGATTACAAGGAGGGCGTAACTTGCCCGACCTAGCTCTCGATGAATTGTAACTTGTCCCTATCTACCCTAGGGACTCGCCATTATATACAGGTCGAGGCCCTATGTTTTACAACAGTCCAGGCCACATTACAAATTGTGGCCTGCCATATCTCTAAATCGTCGTGTCTTCCAAGCAATGAAACGACCATGGCAACTCATCTTCCCCATAGGTCTTGAACCTCCATCTAGGCTTATGGGCCCGGCGGGCTCTCCGTTGAAGATTTCCTTGCGACTTCTAGATCCTGGGCCAAGGCATATCTTGATTATGAATGTTGAATCGCCGTGCACCTGACCCGGCCCAATAGGACGGGTCATACCGCGGGTAATATCACCAACATTAGGCCCTAGATTGACTTGAATTTATTCACGCCAATAAACTTTCACGCCTGTCTACGGTGACTCACACATGATCTCTCACCTTTATCTATCAACGAGTGGTAAGCCGCCAATCTTCATGACTCGCCTGAATCGCGAGGTCTTTTATTGGTGATGTCATCTTCCCCATTATTCCAGGGATCTCGATGACGTCATTTCCAATGGAGCTTTTACTTACCCTGTCATCCCAAATCTAGGCGCCATCACTCCAATTTTTAATGCGCCTCCTTGGCTCCCGCGCCTGCCATTTCAATTTCTGACCTAGGCCTTTAAATAGTAGTAGGAGGGAAGGGGTATCCCCACCTACCTCTATTCCATGGCCCCACTGCGTCTTCTTCCTCGAGCTCGCGCCACGAACACAGTGCTATCACCGAAACTCCACTTCGGATCGGCAGCCTCCCGGATTGATTTGGGCATGGTCCTCGACACAAACCTCTGCGGCCTGCTTCCGCCTTCACCCTCATTCAACAGGTAACTCTTCGTCCTTTTGGTAGATCCAAATCTCAAACTCCTCCAGTTCTTAGGGCAGCATCGAAGCTCTTCGAGTATTTATATATTGCACCGTCGACCCGTATAGGTATTGCTTGGATCTTTAAATTTAGCAACGAACCGTAGTAGACCCATTAACACTTCTTGGTAGATCTGTTATTCCCCTCATTGCTTCACAAGATCACGACACTGCTCCACGGTGCACCTGTGTTCTTAGCGCATTTATTTTGGCAAATTAGTTTCCTTAGTAAAATCACTCGTAGATCTGTGATCTCTGGCATCATATTGAAACATGTTTATCCTCAACCAGAAAACTTCTAAGGGAAATTTAAAAAATGTAACCCGCCCTTTAGTGTTGTGGTGAGTCACAATGTCCTTTTAGATATTTCCCCAATTTGTTTGCTGGCGAGTCACTACTTTGTAGGTCCTTACGACCCGCCAATCATCCTTATGTAGATCTCTGTCTCTATCCTTTAAATCGCAGTCATGGGCACCATATCCAAATGCAACTGGTTACCAACAGAGGTCGACGACACCTACCTTGCAAATTTCGTAAAAGTGGGTAATCTCGTGCCACAGGAAGTGATCATCTGGAGAACTACCTTAGGGGAGCAACGCCCTCAACCCGTCAAAGGAGAGGTAGTTGTCTTTACTGATCATCTCGAGCGAGGTTTCACGCTGCCCGGCTCAAAGGTCTACAGGGACGTCTTGCATTTCTTCAACCTCTGTCCGTAAGACTTGGGCCCAAACTCCATCAGCAACCTTTGCCAGTTCCAAGTATTCTGCGAAGCTTACTTGCAAATAGAGCCTTCCGTCCTCTTGTTCAGGAAGTTCTTCTTTTTGAACCGCCAAACAAAGTTCGCCAAGGGGCCCTGCCTAGAGCTTGGAGGAGTCAATATCCAGAGGTGACGAGAATGCGGGTTTCTGGCTGCTACACTGCCCAGTCACCCCAAAGGTTGTGCAAATACTTGGTTTTACTATCGTGACACCTATCCACCCAACGAGAACCCCTTACAAGGTTTTAGGAAGGAACGTCTGCCCATGGATTTTAAGCTGCCTGAAAATCTAACTGATGAAGAAGAAGCTTCATTCGCCCCTGTCTTTGCAAAGCTCACGGCTTTAGCCGCCAACGGCCTCACCGGCATTGATCTGATCAGCTGTTGGGTGGAGTAGAGGATTATGCCTTTGAGCCGCCGGAACGGCTTAATGTTAGGCTTGAAGAAGGAGACATTGTTGAAATTGGGAATTAAGTGGCGAGCCTGTTGAGAACTGCTCCAAGATTGGGTTAAAACCGTTCTGCATTTCCAACCCAGCTCCAGAGGTAAAACATCCCAACTCGCCTATCTAACTTTTAATATAATCAAGCTTGTCTCTGATCTATGCTTTAATTATGTCAATCAGAAGGACTTGTCTTTCTAGAAACGAAGACCCAAAACCGTCATCTAGAAAGTACCAAAACCCGCCCCAAAGAAGAAGAACACTAGGGGCAAGTCCTCCACAAAGGAGTCATCCGTTGTGGGCGAGTCTCGGATCACCGAGGATCAGTCAGAGGTAAATGCTCTTATCTTTATTATTCTAATCCGACTTGTACTCATGCATTGCCGCTTCTATTTATAGGATGATGACACTGAGAGTCAAGATGAAGACGTCGACGTAATTTCCATTTCTTCCGACTCAAATTCTTCTCCCCCAAGCCAGAAGGGCGAATCAGTTGCAAAGTTCCCCTGTCTCACCCGGATGCTTATCTCGATCCCAATTTCCTTTCGAAGAATGCGAGTTTTACGCCAAAACGTCATACTCGAAGCCACTATGGGGACCTCTTGTCCGGCTTGCCCGAGAAAACGGCTGGTCGTAAACGACAGAGCGAGGTACATTTTATAGTACATGTCCCTCCTTTGTGTGCAAATTATCCTCATGATTTACTGAACCTTTAAATCTTACATCCAACAGGTTTCACCTCCTTCATCTGGCAACTCAGCTGCTTCAACTCTTCCCCCATTGATCCGCCTTCAGGGGTAAGTTTCTTCGTCAACATGCTCTTTTGGGTGACAATGTTTTTATTTTAACATATTTGCCATCTTTCTGTAGGGCTCAAGCGAAAAAAAGGAAGACCGGCGAGTCATCATCCGCTCCCAAGGTGGCTTAAATATTTGGAATGTGTACTTCCATCCCAGAAGCTCAAGATGAGCCAGCTAAGAGTCACACCGAAGCCTTTGATGACTTCCTTGATATCCGGGATGAGGTTCCAAGCCCTCAGAAGGAGACAACTGAAAACCTCAATCTGCCAAGTTCTCACAAGGCGGCTAAAGATGTCATGCCTGACCCAAATCCAGTCGTCATCATTGGTGCAGGGTTTTCCAAAACCGCCTCCGCGGTATTGACCAAGCATGCTCCCAAAGATGCCCTAGTCTTTGTAGAGAAAGACATGACCAAATTGAAGCTTCCCAATTTTGAGAAGCTGGAGTTTGATGAACTATACTCTGGCTTTGTGAGTCGCCTGGAGACGAGCCATGAGATAGAAAAAAGCTCGGTTAACATGATGAGAACAAAACATGAGGTATGATACCTGTTAATCTCCTTGACATGTCCTCCCATTAGCCCTCCAAAGGGCGAGTCATTTGTGATGAATCGAGCTTTGTACAAACTTTCAACCCGTAGCCCCCAAGGGACGGGTCATATTTTTTTAAAGATGAGTCCGGTCTTTAGTTTGCATTTTGAAGAAAGCTTCAACCTGTAGCCCAAAGGGACGGGTCATATTTTTAAAGATGAGCCGGGTCTTTAGCATATATTTGAAGAAAACTTCAACCTGTAGCCCCAAAGGGCCGCGTCATCTTTTTAAAGATGAGCCGGGTCTGTAGCATATATTTGAAGAAAACTTCAACTTGTGGCCCCCAAGGTCCGGGTCATCTTTTTAAAGATGAGCCGGGACATTAGCATATATTTGAAGAAAGCTTCAACCCATAGCCCCCAAGGGCTGAGTCATCTTTTTAAAGATGAGTCGGGTCTTTAGCATATATTTGAATAAAGCTTCAACCCTTAGCCCCCAAGGGTCGGCTCTTTCTTTAAGGTATTACCTTAGAAAAAATGAATCGTACATTAGCCCCCAAGTGTCTGGGATGTTGCTTGCAATGTGCATGAAACTTGTTTTGCCCTTTTGTTTCATAGGAATCATTGACTCGAGCCGACTCAATCGTGGCCGGCGTGAAGCAAAGTCTGGCTGAGCAGTAGGACGCTCGAGCTAAATTTGAAGAGAAACTTCGCCTTGCATTGGCTCAAATGGAGAATATGAAGGCAGAACACAATAAGCTTGAGAACAAGGCCGAAACTGAGCAAGCCGCCTTACTGAAAAGGGCGGAGCAGGCCGTGGAGAAAATGAAGGCCGTCGTGCAGGAACTGTCAGGGTTAAAATATCATATCTCAAAAATGGCCCATGTTGTGTTTGGTAAGTGTCCACCACTACCTTTTCCTTCCAAAGTCGTGTTGTAAGACCTTCCGATGACTTATGATCGCGTATCTTTAATGCAGGTCCTCGAGCCGCCACTCTTCATGATGATTGTGTTTTAAAACTGAAGGCAACATATACCTTAACAGAGAAATTGTACATTGGTGGTGTGATGACTATGAAGGCCGTTATGGGTGACAAAGAGCCCATAAAATCAATCAAGTATATGCTGTGATGCTTGTCCATGCTGCCACCCCAAATAGAAGAGCTAAAAAGGTCAGCTGCCCGAAAGGAGCACTAACCACCCTGAGCCGGTGCTTTGCTTGTGCTCGAGAGCTTAAACCAGAGGAAGTGACTGGGGTTTTTCCAGAGTATAAAGACGATGGGTCAGAGTTTATCAAAGAAGATTACCATCGTTGTGTGAAGGAATCTCGCTTCGCGGCGACTCAACGGGCAGCCGGATTGGACTTAACCAAGTATCAAGCGGCTTATGATGAGCACAACAATCGAGTAACCTATCCCTCGTATGAAATCACCGTTCTAACTCCGCAGCACCGTAAGCATCCTTTTGACTTTGATGCCGACCTATCCACCATCTTGACTGACGAAGATGAGTTCCATGCCTTGAACAATTGCAATTGGAAATTGGGCGACTTACATATCCAAGATGGCGAAAGCTCGAGGCAGGATAATTTGGAGGCGGCTTCAACCAAGAGTTGTTTGAAGATCACCCGCGGAGATCAGTTTAAAAATCCAATGCCTGGTTATATAACTTTTTATGGCCTTCCGAGCCATGTAATAGGATAGAGATGAAAACAATATTGTGATACACTTGTACCTTTGCTGACTTTGAAGTCTCACCCTTTTGTTAATATGAGTCGCCTTACTAGGCGTTTTTGCCATGTCTATGACAGATAATTACTCCCCCTTTTGTCAGAGCAGAAATAATAGGCCGGATCAGTGAGACGCGATGGTTTAGAATGAATTTTTAGAAAACTCTTAAGTGTGCTACAAAGATACTTTGTAGTCACAAAGCTTGTTGGCTCAATGAGTCACGACAGGGTAGGATGAGCTTGCAAGGCTCTAGTGCTACCCCAGGAAGGCTTTTGCAACAACTCGAGTTGTTTAGACCGGCTGATCAGGCGCGAGTCAAGCTTCAGTGAAGCTGGTTCAGTGAACCCATGGTTTGTCTATTTCCTATATGCCGGCTCCCGCTAGCACCCTTCATGTTTTAACGTAGGCAGGTTCAGGGTCCAAAAGTGGATTGACTCGCCAAGAGTACCTGGGACCATAGGGTGAGTTGCCAAACACACAGTCCAGTATAACCATTGTAATGCATAAATTTTTCGCTAGCCAAGAGGGTATTCAGGCTGAACTCAGTGAGTAGAAACCCCCAAGGGACCTATGATTAGGGAAAAGTCGGACATAGGATTGCAGAAGCGTTTACGATCTTACTGCAAAACGACTTGGGAGCTAGTAGACCCGAAGTAAGCCGGCTTGATTCTGAAAACCAAATAGGGTGCCTGTGTTTGAGCCGTGCAACATGGCAACTTTGGTCCTCTTTGGGGTACCAGTACCCAGTTTTGAAATAAGTGTAGTATGACGACTTATGCTCTTTGATACTGATAGCGTCCATGCTTCGACGGATTATGAAACAATAAAGACTCATGCTCTCAAGAAGCTCAAATGGCACAGACCACGAAGCTCGTGGGCACCGGCTTTATTGCTATATATATATATATATATAGAAAGAGAGTACAATGACTAAAAGATGTACAATGATAAGGAGCCAGTGTCTCTAAGTGTAATAAGGCCACAAGTGGGCAATGTTCCAAGGCCAGGTCATTTCAACCTCTGTTGTTGGCCTATCTGGACGAAGATCCACCAGGTAGTAGGAACCATTATGAAGACTTTTGCTAATGACAAACGGCCCCTCCCACGGAGGGGATAACTTATGCATACCAGTATGATCCTGAATTAAACAGAGCACTAAGTCGCCCTCCTGAAAAACTCGGATTTTGACTCGGCGGCTATGATAGTGGCACAAGTCTTGTTGGTAAATCGCCGACCGTGATGCTGCCAAATCACGTTCCTCCTCCAAAGCATCCAAAAAAACTTGACGCGCTAGCTCGTTAACATCCTCAACATAAGCAGCAACTCGTGGTGAGTCGTGCCTGATGTCACTTGGTAATACCGCCTCAACTCCGTAAACCAAGAAAAAGGGCGTGTAACCAGTGGATCGATTAGGGGTAGTCCTGATGCTCCACAGAATAGAAGGAAGCTCTTCAATCCAACATCCTGGGTACGTTCCAGAGCAACCATAAGTCAGGGCTTGATCCCCCGCAGAATTTCTTGATTCGCCCTATCCGCCTGTCCGTTGGATTGGAAGTGTGCAACGGCAGAGACATCAAGCCGAATGTGCTCTTTTTTACAAATTTCTTGCATGGCGCGTTTGGATAGATTAATACCATTGTTAGTAATTATACTATGAGGATACCCGAAGCAAAAAATCAACTTCTTGAGGAACTTGACGGCAGTATCTGCATCGCAACTACTAATCGGCTCTGCTTCAACCCACTTGGTAAATTTGTGGACCACCACTAGCAGGTAAGTCTTTTTGTTGGAAGACATCTTGAAGGGACCAACCATGTCAAGCCCACAGACCGCAAAAGGCCATGTAATTGGGATCATCCGCAGTTCTTGAGCCTGCACATGCATCTGACGACCAAATTTCTGACATCCGTCACATCTGCACACTATGTCCTCATCGTCTGCGTGAGCCATTAACGAGTAGAATCCATGTCTAAAGGCTTTGGACACCAAAGAGCGCGACCCGGCGTGATGACCACAATCGCCAGCGTGGATCTCATTTAGGATCGCACATCCTTCTTCAGATGAGATGCACCTTTGAAAAATTCCAGAAGTGCTTCGTTTATGCAACTTGCCTTTATGTATAACCATGGATTTGCATCGCCGGATAATTTGGCGGGCCAACAACTCATCAGTAGGTAACTCACCTCGCGCCAAATACGCCATGTAAGGGACCGCCCAATCCGTAGTGGCATGGAGAGCCGCCATAACTTGAGACTCAGGGTTAGGGACTGCTATATCCTTCTCAGAAGGCAATTTCACCGACGGGTTATGTAAAATATCCAAAAAGACATTGGGACGAACCGGCTTACGCTGCAACCCGAGTCATGAAAGAGCATCAGTTGCTTCGTTGATTCGGCGATCAATATGATCAACTTGATAACCATGAAAGTGACCCGCCACGTTTGACACGGCATGCCTATGTGCCGCCATTAAAGGATCCCTGGAATCCCATGTTCCACAGACTTGCTGTGCCACCAAATCTAAGTCGCCCACGCATCTGACTGGGTTGAGGTTCATCTCTTTGGCAATCCTAAGCCCATGGAGCAAAGCTTCATACTCTGCTGCATTGTTAGTACATGGGAACATGAGTCGGAGGACGTAGCAGAACTTGTCACCCTGAGGTGAAGTTAGTACCACGCGAGCCCCCTAGCCTTCCAGCTGTCTAGACCCGTCAAAATGGATAGTCCAATACGTGTGATCAGGTATTTCTTCTGGGATTTGCACCTCGGTCCAATCGTTGATGAAATCCGCTAAAGCCTGGGACTTGATGGCCGTGCGGGTCGTATATTGCACGTGGTGAGTACCAAGCTCGATATCCCACTTAGAAATCCGCCCGGTTGCTTCACGGTTTTGTATAATGTCGCCAAGTGGCGCAGAACTGACTATCGTGACCGGGTGCTCGTGGAAGAAGTGCTTCAGTTTCTGACTCGCGAATAAGATCCCAAAAACCAAGTTCTGCCAGTGTGGATAACGTTGTTTGGAGAGTATTCAGACTTCACTAACAAAGTAGACCGGCCTTTGGACCGGATATTCCTTCCCTTCTTCCTTGCAGTGGACAACCACTGCCACGCTTACTGCCTTAGAGTTGGCAGCAATTACAGGAGCATAGGCTCTTTGTCAACAACAACGGCTAAAGTGGGCGGCTCAGCCAGTTGTTTCTTCAAAGCCTCAAAGGCTTCATTGGCCGCATCCGTCCACACAAAACGGTCTGTTTTCTTGAGCAGGTGATAAAGAGGGATGGCCTTCTCCCCAAGGCGACTTATGAAACGACTCAGATCCGCAATATGACCCGCCATGCGCTGGACTTGGTTAATATTGTCTGGCTTGCCAAGTGAAGTAATCGCTTTGATTTTGTCTAGGTTAGCCTCGATGCCTCGCTCTGACACCAAGAAGCCCAACAACTTTTCTGCAGGAATACCGAAGACACACTTGGTCGGTTTAAGCTTCATCTGATATACGCGCATATTGTCAAACGTCTCCTTAAGATCCTCCAGGAGTGACTCTTTCTTCTGGGATTTCACCAGTATATCATCAACATAGGCATGAACGTTGCACCCAATCTGACTGTGTAAGCAATTCTGGATGCAGCGTTGATAAGTCGCCCCCGCACTCTTGAGCCCAAACGGCATAGATACATATGAAAATGCACCAAAGGGAGTTATGAAGGATGTCTTCTCCTGATCCTCCAGAGCCATCTTTAGCTGGAGGTAATCTGAGTATGCATCCAAAAACACAGCCGCTCGCAACCCACCGTAGAGTCAATGATTTGATCGATAAGAGGGAGGGCGAAAGGGTCTTTCGGGCAAGCTTTGTTAAGGTCGGTGTAGTCAATGCACATGCGAAAGGTACCATTCTTCTTGAGTATCAAGACCAGATTGGCCAACCATTCTGGGTGAAAAACCTCCACAAAGAAACCAGCGGCCAAGAGTCAGGCTACTTCCTCTCCAATTGCTTTACGCCTTTCCTCGTTAAACCAGCGAAGATATTGTCGAACCAGCTTCATCTTGGGATATATGTTAAGGTGGTGCTCACCGAATACTCTAGGTACACCCGGCATGTCAGAAGGTTTCCATGCAAAGATGTCCCAATTCTCACGGATGAATTCGATGAGCATGCTTTCCTGTTTGGGATCCAAACCCGTCCCAATGGTGAATTGCTTGGAAGAGCCACCGGGGGTGAAATCCACCAACTTAGTATCATCTATTTGTTTAAACTTGAGGGGCGGCTCTGAATTGTAGTTGGTTTCTTGAGGGGGGTCATGTCTGCTGGGTCGACATTGGCCTGGTGAAACTTAAGTTCCTCAGCTGCACAGGCTGACTCAGCATAAGCAACATCTCCCTCTTCGCATTTTCAGCTATCTTCTGATCTCCACAAATCGTGGTGGTACCTTTTGGTCCTGGCATCTTGAGCTCCAGGTAGACATAACATGGGCGGGCCATAAAACGGGCGTAAGCCGGCCGACCAAAAAGCGTGTGGTAAGGGCTTTTGATCTTGACCACCTCAAATATGAGAGACTCGCTCATGTAATTAGACTCGGTGCCAAAATCCACATTAAGTTTAATCCGCCCAACAGGATATGCGGACTTACCCGGGACAATGCCATGGAAGACCGTAGAGGATGGCATCAAGTCGCTTTCCGAGAAATTAATTCTTCAGAAAGTATTGTAGTATAAGATGTTGATGCTGCTGCCTCCATCCATCAGGACCTTGGAGAGGGTATAACCCCCTACCTCTGGAGCCACGACCAATGCTAAGTCTCCAAGGTTGTCAACCCGGGGCGGGTGATCTTCCCTGCTCCAGATAATAAGCTGCTCGGACTAATTGAGATATCTCGGGAGTGCCGGCTTAGTGACGCTGAAGGTTCTGTATTTGCCCTTTTTGTCCCTTTTGCACGTACTCGTGGTAAACACATGATACTGCCCACTGTTCAACTGCTTGGGATTGTTCTGGAAACCGTCTCTGTCATTCTGCTGCTCTGAGCTGCCTTGTTGAAGTTGTTGCTGAAAACCGCATTGCGCATTATATTGATGACTGTTCTGTACCTGATACTATCCAGCATTAGACTGTGACCCGCCGTGTGGACCAGGGTTAGGAAAACCACCAAACGGATTCCTGTGTGAGCCGCCAGACCCAAACTGATCTGGGTGTCCACCATGACTACTTCCTTGGCCGTTTTTGAGCGCCTCGGCACAAATTCCTGCATCACGTAGCAGTCTTCCCAAGAATGGGTGGATGGTCCTTCTACTGTGGTATGTTGTTGGCAGGGGCCCTTGAGCATCTCGTGATAGTTGCATGGCTTTTTCCTGCTGAAGCCCATTTTCTTCTCACGTTGTTTCCGTTGCTAGTGTTAGTATTGGCAACGAAATCAATGGCGCCTTCCTGCTGCCTTTTCTTCCCTTGAACCACGGGGTTGTAGTTACCTTGTCCCTGGGTCCGAGATTGGCCTCTGGATGATTCCCTCTTTTGGGAGTGCTAGTTTTATCATCATCCTCCCCGGTATCTTTGGTATCGTCTAACTCGGCATACCTAGTAAGGGTGTCCATGAGCTCTCCCATATCCTACACTTTGCGCTTGAGTTGCCCTAGCTTCAACACCAAAGGCTGGTAGTGACATTTTTTCTCCATGATCAGGACGGCCTGAGCCGCCGAAATGCCATCCAATGAGTGGATTACCTATGCAACCCGCCACGTCCAATGATGGACCGACTCGTCCCATGTGTTGATGGAGTTGGGCGGCAGGTTCTTCAGTCCTTGGATGTTTTGACAAAATGTTCCTTTAACTCGGCCCAGGTGTTGATGGAGTTGGGCGGCGGGTTCTTCGGCCAAGTGTGCGTCGTACCTTCAAGCATCATTGTAAAGTACTTGGCACATACTACTTCGTTAACATCAAGCATATCCATTGCAAGCTCGTAGCTTTCAATCCACACCCCTGGGTCGAGACCCGGCATGTAATTGGGAACCTTGCACGGACCTTTGAAATCCTTTGGCATACGCTCGTTACAGAGGGCAGGTGACAGACAGGGTATCCCAATGTTCCTACCACCTCACTCGGCATGCGTAGGGGAAGGCAGCGCATAAGCCAGATAGCCATGACCTGTCGCGGCCGCCATCTCCATTAGGCGGGCGGCTCGGGCTGCATCCACGAGGTCCTGAGCCCGGGTGTCAGGCATCCCGGGCGGGTTAATTTGCGGAGGCTGGCATCATTCACTACTAGGTACCACTGGCGGGTCATCATGACGGCTCCTGGTATGACTTTCTTGACGTGTGGAGTGCAGCCACTCGCGACTATATGTATACTGCGCCTGTTGGACCACCGATGTTTTCAACATCTCAATGGCGTTCCTCGCCTCTACCTCAGCCAGAGAATTTCCATGGATGGGAAGAGACTCGAGGTTGCAGGTCGCCACCAGTACGTTATGAACGGGGTTTGAAAAGTGACCCGGCGGCGTCTGAAAGCGTGGTGCTTGAGCCGGTGTCGGCTGAGGCGCTTGCGGGTTGGGCGGCGGCTGAGCCGGGTTGACGCGCTGGGTAACTTGCCATGGCCGGTTAGGCTCCATCCCAGGTGTATCTTGGTTGTCGAAGAGTCAAGTTGGATTCAGATCGGCTGGCCGACGATTGCGATGCCTCCTATGGTGAATCGCATCGGAAGCACATTGTTGTCATTCAAGCCGCCATCCCTCAACACTTAGCCGCTCGGTTTCCGCGGCGATATAGGCCCGTTAGGTCGCCATCCTGGTGGCCTCGCCTTCAATCTCGCGTTGGATCTGGGCCATCTCCTCCCTTAGCTTTGCTAACTCGGCGTTGACCTCTTCTTGATTTTCCATGTCACTGTAATCGTCGTGAGTTTAGCCATCTCTCCTACCAAATCCGCCATGGCTTCAGCCGGAGTCTTTTCTGATCCGCTAGCTTCGCTGTTGTCAGCCACGGTTGGCTGAGCCGCCACTGCTCCTGGCATGTAGATGGCGACGTCACGATGGGGTCCTTCAACATCCTCGGAGATTGTCGCCTCAGGTAATCACCCAAGCCGCCCTTCATGGAGAGGGTAGATCGAATCCGTGTCGCCAATGGATGACTCGTCGTCCGAGTTGACAGGAGTGTTCTCCTGGATCACCGGTTCATCTGGCAGGTCGATTCCATGTGTAAAACCAACGAAGGCATGGTGTTTTCTGACCTGATGCTTGGCAGGATGGGCGTACCGGGCCAGCTCGACGATGTCGGTGAAGGTGTCCGGCTCAGGTACGGGAGCCCCATACTTGCCGATGAAGACGTGAATCTTGCCGAAGGGGACCCTATATCCAGATTCGATTGAATCAGCGTCGGCCCCCATTGAGAGTTGTCGATGTAGTACTTTCCGCAGTGGTTCTTAGTCATCAGACCAACCGCGTAGCTCCCAAACCCTGGAAGTGCTCCCTTTGAGAACTCTACTCCAACGTGCGCAAGTGCCACGGTGGGCGCCAACTATCGTGGTTTTGTCACGGCAAATGCCCTCGTGAAAGGACTTAGTGACGGAGCCATCGCACCTTGTGGCGACTAAAAGGGGTTGAGCGGAAGCAAGACTTGAGGTTTACCCAGGTTCGGCCCCTCCGATGGAGGTACAATCCTATGTCCTGCTTTGTGTATATTGATGGTGGAATCGATTACATGGAGGGTGTAACTTGCCTGACCTAGCTCTCGATGGATGATAACTTGTCCCTATCTACCCTAGGGACTCGCCTTTATATACAGGTCCAGGTCCTAGGTTTTACAAGAGTCCAGGCCACATTACAAATCATGGCCTGCCATATCTCTAAACTGTCGTGTCTTCCAAGCAATGAAACGATAACGGCGACTCATCTTCCCCGTAGGTCTTGAACCGCCATCTAGGCTTATGGTCCTGGTCTGCCGTCCGTTGAAGAGCTCGTTGCGCCTTCCATATCGTGGGCCAAGGCCTATCTTGATTATGAATGTTGAATCACCGTGCACCTAACATGGCTCAATAAGGCGGGTCATACCACAGGTAATATCCCCAACATTTCTCGAGGTAAAGTTTCTCTTGAAAGACTTTAGTGGGAGGACGGTGGAACTTGATGAGGTTGTTGAACCGTCACTTCAACCGGTGTGTAGCAGGGCATAGGAAGTTGTTCATGTGGCTCCTACACCAATTGAAGTGGAACCTGATGATAATGATCATGAAGCTTCGGATCAAGTAACTACGGACCTCGTAGGTCGACAAGGTCACGTACTGCTCCAGGGTGGTACTGTAACCCTGTCTTGGAGGTCATGTTGTTGGAGAACAATGAACCTACAAGCTATGGAGAAGCGATGGTGGGCCTGGATTCCGATGAATGGCTGGACGCCATGAAATCCGAGGTAGGATCCATGTATGAAAACAAAGTGTAGACTTTGGGAGAACTACTTGATGGTCGTAAGGCTCTTAGGTACCGATGGATCTTTAAAAGGAAGATGGACGATGATGGTAAATGTCACCATTAAGAAAGATCGACTTGTCGCAAAGATGTTTCTGACAAATTCAAAGAGTTGACTATGTAGAGACTTTATCACTCGTACCGATGCTAAAATTATGTTAGAATTATGTTAGCCGTTGCTGCATTATTTATGAAATCTTGCAGATAGGATGTCAACACATTGTTTCCTCAACGGTTTCATTGAGGAAAGGTTGTATGTGATACAACTAGAAGGTTTTGTCGATCCTAAGGATGCTAACAAGTATGCAAGCTCCAGCGATCCTTCTATGGACTGGAGCAAGCATCTCGGAGTTGAAATATATGCCTTGATGAGAAGATCAAAGCTTTTGGGTTTATACAAGGTTTATGAGAAACTTGTATTTCCAAAGAAGTGAGTGGGATCACTATAGAATTTCTGATAAGCATATGTGGTCGACATATTGTTGATCGCAAATAATGTAGAATTTTTGGAAAGCATAAATGGTTGTTTGAAAGGAGTTTTTCAAAGGAAAACCTGGAATGAGCTACTTGAACATTGAGCACCAAGATCTATGGAGATAGATCAAGACGCTTGATAAAACTGTCAATGAATACATACGTTGACAAGATTTTTGAAGGAGTTCAAAATGGATGACATAAAGAAGGAGTTCTTGACTATATTGTAAGGTGTGATTTTGAGTAAGACTCAAAATCCCGACCACGACAGAAGAAATAGAAAGGACGAAGGTCGTTCCCTATGCATTAGGTGTAGGATCTATAGTATGATATGATGTGTATCGCACCTAATGTGTGCCGTGCCATGAATCTATCAAAGGGTACAAAAGTGGTCCAGGAATGGATTATTGGAAAGCAGTCAAAAGTTATCCTTAGTAACTAGTGGACTAAGGAATTTTTTATCGATTATGGAGGTGATAAAAGAGTTCGTCGTAAAGGGTTGCCACGATGCAAGCTTTGACACTAATCCGTATAACTCTGCGTAGTAAACCGGATACGTATAGTGGAGCAGTCATTTGGAATAGTTCCAAATGGTGGTTGTTAGCAGCATCTACAGGATGACATAGAAATTTGAAAAACGCACATAGATCTGAAAGGTTCAAACCCGTTGACTAAAACCTCTCTCACAAGCAAGATATGATCAAACCCCATAACTGTATGGGTGTTAGATTCATTACAATCACATAGTGATGCGAACTAGATTATTAACTCTAGTGCAAGTGGGAGACTGTTGTAAATATGTTCTAGAGGCAATAATAAATTGGTTATTATTATATTTCCTTGTTCATGATAATCGTTTATTATCAATGCTAGAATTTTATTGATTGGAAACTCAAATACATGTGTGGATACATAGACAACACACTGTCCCTACTGACCCTCTAGTTGACTAGCTCGTTGATCAAAGATGGTCAATGTTTCTTGGCCATAGACAAGTGTTGTCACTTCATAACGGGATCGCATCATTAGGAGAATGATGTGATGGACAAGACCCAAACTATGAACGTAGCATATGACCGTGCCATTTTAGTGCCACTGTTTTATGCATGTCAAGTATCTGTTCCTATGACCATGAGATCATGCAACTCCCGAACACTAGAGGAATACCTTGTGTGTAACAAACGTCGCAACATAACTGCGTGACTATAAAGGTGCTCTACAGGTATCTCCAAACTTGTCTATTGGGTTGGCGTGAATCGAGACTGGGATATGTTACTCCGTGTGACGGAGAGGTATCTTGGGGCCCACTCGGTAATACAACATCACAATAAGCCTTGCAAGCAATGTGACTAAGGAGTTAGTCATGGGATCTTGTATTACGGAACCAGTAAAGAGACTTGCCGGTAACGATATTGAACTAGGTACAGAGATACCGCGATCGAATCTCGGGCAAGTAACATACCGATGGACAAAGGGAATAGCATACGGGATTAACTGAACCACTAACATAGAGGTTCTACGGATAAAGATCTTTGTAGAATATGTACGATCCAATATGGGCATCCAGCTCCCGCTATTGTTCATTGAACGGAGAATGTCTGAGGTCATGTCTACATAGTTCTCGAACCCGCACGGTGTGCACAGTTAAGGTTCGGTGACATTTCAGTATTATTGAGTTATGTGTGTTTGGTAACCGAATATTGTTCGGAGTCTCGGATGAGATCCCGGATGTCATGAGGAGCTCCGGAATGATCCGGAGGTAAAGATTGATATAGAGGAAAGTTGCATTTGGCTTCCAGATAGTTTTCGGGCATTCCGGGTAAAGTACCAGGAGTGACGAATGGGTTCCGGGGTTTTACCGGGAGGGGCCACCCACATGGGAGAGAACCTAATAGGACTAAAGGTGGTGCACCAGCCCTTAGTGGGCTGGTGCGGCTAGACCAATAAGGCTATTTCCGCCAAGGACCAAAAGAAGGGGAAAACCCAAAGGAGAGGAGGTTTCCAAGTAGAAGGAGTCCTACTTCGAGTATGATTGGAGGTGGACTCCTCCACCTCCAATTTCGGCCAAACCTTGAGGCTTTGAGGCTGGCTCCTCCCCTCGCTCCCTCCTATATATACTAGAGGAATTAGAGGCAGGCCTAACTCTAATTAGCATGTGCTCCCTCTGCTTCATCTAGATCATAGTTCTTCCTCTAGTCTAGTTCAGCGGTGCTTAGACAAAGCCGTGCTTGATTTTTTCACCACCACCCCCACCACGCCGCCGTGCTGTACGTTATCGAGCTGTACGTGTGCTGAACGCGGAGGTGCCGTCCGTTCGGTACTAGATCGGGATGGATTTTGATGAGATCATGGGACTGATCCTCATGAAATCATGGGACGGACTGCAATTTGGATCACAAAGATGTACCACTACATCAACCGTGTTATATACGCTTCCGCTTAGTGGTCTACAAGTGTATGTAGATACACTCTCCCCTCTCATAGATGATCATCACCATGGATAGGTATTGCGTGTGCATAGGAAATTTGTTGTTTCCCATGCAACGTTCCCCAACAATTAGCCCCCAAGTGTCAAGTATATTTCTTGCAATCTACTTGAGACTTGTAACAAACTTCTTTACAACCCCCAAGTGTCATTATACACCTTGCTGGCGGCTTAGGTTTGACAAATGTCAACACGGTAATTTTGTTGTGCGGGAAGCTTCAAATGTTGCCGAGTCAAGGTTTACCCTTCGAGGAAAAATCTTGCACCGTAGCAAAATGCCCGAGCTGATGCTGATGAAAAACTATGGGTCTCCTTGGAAGAGCTGGAAAACACCAAGGCGGATTTCAAGGCGTACAAGGAATCTTCCGAGGCTAATAGAGTCGCCCTGATTAAGCATGCAGAGGACGCTGAAGGTCAGTTGAAGCCTCTTACGAAGAGGTGACTGCTCTAAAACGACACATTGCTCAGATGACTGAAGCAGTCTTTGGTAAGTATTATTAATGGGCTTGTGATAACGTTTACAAGCAATACCTTGTATAAAAAGACTCGTCGGGCGACTTACGTGCTTGAACTATTTGCAGGCCGCTGGACTCACAATCTCCAACATAACAACTTAATGAAGCTGAAAACTCTTTATTCCTAACTAAGCGGTTGTATTCTGGGATCATGTTTACCATCAAAGTTGTTATTGGGGATAAGGACCCAGCCAAGTTCATCAAATACGTGACGGGGTGCCTCTCAATGATTCCCAAGCAGATTGAAGAGTTAAAGAGATCAGTCGCTCGCAGGGGTGGAATGGCTGCTTTGACCTAGGACTTGGTTTACGCACCAGAACTTAACCCTTATGAGATGGCGAGAGGATTTCCTCAGCTAAAAAGGATGGGTAAAATTTCACACAAGAGGACTATGCCCGCTGCGTGAAGGTGTCTCGAGTGTTGGCGAGTAGTTTGGCTGCAGAGGTGGATTTTAAGACATATCAGTCGGCTTATGATGACAACAACTTGCCACTTCGGCCGCCCACTTTTGAGCCGGTGAATTTGTCTCCTCGACATTGTAAGCATATCTTCGCCCCTGATGTTGACCCGTCCCCCATCTTGCGTGAAAAAGCTGAATTCCAAGCCTTCACCCATTGCAACTAGGATATGGAAAACCTTCAGATCCAGGAACCAGAAGACTCGACGCAGGATGACCCGGAGGCGCCTTAAGTGAGAAGTCGGCCCAGGGCTAACCCGGATAATCTAACAGTCAGGTTGTGTGGATGACTCTTGATAAATTTTGGTCCAAGACGTTGGGCTCCATGTATCCTTGTAATAGCATGAGTTTGAAAACTTTGCTTGTGTCATGCCTTCGTGCATGTTTAAGCGTTTGTATCCCATCTTAAGTTGTCAAGGGATTCTTATATTAATCAAGTGTCGCTCCTTATTTTGTACCATTGCTTGGGAGACCGTACATCCTCTCGGTTGCACTTTATTATTCCTTGCTCAGTGAGCTATGACTTGAGCCAAGATGGGCGGGTTAATATAGGCTTCTCTTCTGAAATCTTTCCACACTTCTTCGTAGAAAGACTGAACTCGCCATCATAGGACTAGAGTTTCGTAACTCGCCATCATAAGACTAGAGCTGCATAACCCAGACACTTTGTATGAGCCGGCAATAAACATTGGATCATCCCTGAAAAGTTAAGGAAATACTATATGGCGGCAATATGTCACCTTGAATAAGCCGGCTCAGTGAGACTCAGTAGGGAGACTGGCTTGCAAGACTCAAGTCTTACCCTGTATTGGGCGGGTGTGATAACCCATAAGAATAGGAAGTATGATAAGCCGGCTCAATGAGACTCGGCGAGGAGATTGGCTGATCAGGCTCAAGTCTTGCTTTACTGAAGCGGGTACATTAACCCATGGTTTATCCTTTTTCCGTAGAACGGCTCTCACGCGATGCAGCTCGATGATTTAACCTTGACAAGTACAGGGTCCACAATGGATTGACTTATCAAGAGTACACGGGGTCATTTAATTAGAGTCGCACAAGCATACAGTCAAGTTTAACCATTGTATGGCGTTAATTTTTCGCCGGACCAAGAGGGTGACAAAGCTAAATTCAGTGAGTTGGAAGCCCCAAGTGACCCATGATCAGGGAAAAGCTCGGCCTAGGATTATAGGAGACAGTGCTTCTACTGCAAAACATTTAGGGTTCAGATAAAGCTAGCTCGATCCGGCTGATCATAATTGGCGCCTATGTTTGAACAGTGCATCATGGCAACTGGTCCTCTTTGGCTTTATGGCACCCATGTTTGAACGGTCGCATCTTAGAGGCTCTTCCTCTTGGGTGACTTAGGTTGATAATAAAGACTCATGCTCTTTGTAGATGCTGAAACGACACAAACACCGAATTTGGGGGTGCCGGCTTTATTGTATTTAAAAATAAAAAGGTATGTACAGAAGTTAGGGAAGGTACATAAGTGAGGAGCCAATGGCTCTAAGTAAAATAAGACCGAAGGTGAGCGATGTTCCACGGTGGGTTGTCTCCTCTTCAGAGGTGTATTTATCTGGTTGAAGCTCTATCAGGTAATATGCCCCATTGTTGAGGCTTTTGCTGATGATGAAAGGACCCTCCGAGGGTAGTGCAAGCTTGTGCATGCATATTTGATCTTGAATCAACCGAAGCACTAAGTTGCCCTCCTAAATGGTCAAGCTCTTAACTCTATCGCTATGATAGCGACGTAGGTCTTGCTGATATATAGCTGATCTTGCCACTACCAAGTCACGCTCTTCCTCCAAGTCGTCCAGGGAATCTTGACGTGCCTATTCATTATTGCTTCAACATAAGCGGCAACTCGAGGAGAGTCATGTCATATATCACTTGGTAGAACCTCCTCAGCTCCATAAACTAGAAAAAAGGGGGTGTAACCAGTCGATTTGATTGGAGTTGTCCTGATACTCCAAAGTACAGTGGGGAGTTCCTCGACCCAATAGCATGGGGTACGCTACAGAAGAACCCTGAGCTGGGGCTTAATCCGTCTCAAAATTTCTTGTTTAGCTCTTTCGGCCTGCCCATTGGACTATGGGTGCGCTAGTGCTGACAAGAAAAGCCGGATATGCTCCTGCTGACAAAACTGTTTCATGGCTCCCTTGGAAAAATTGGTACCATTGTCAGTGATAATTCTATGAGGATAGCCAAGACAAAAAATCAGATTTTTAAAAATTTGACTGTTGTCTCTCCTTCGCAATTGCTGACAGGGCCTGTCTCAACCCACTTGGTAAACTTATCAACTGCCACCAGCAGGTGAGTCTTTTTGTCAGAGGACATCTCGAAAGGATCAAACATATGAAGCCCCCAGACTGCAAACGGCCAATTGATAGGGATCATGCGCAATTCTTGAGCCGTCACATGAGCTTGTCGAGTGAACTTTTGACATCCATCGCACTTGCGTACTATATCCTCTGCATATGCATGAGGTGTTAACCAGTAAAATCCATGATGGAAAGCCTTTGCAACCAAAGATCGTGAGCCGGTATGATGCCCACAGTCGCCGGCATGGATCACATTGAGAATTCCCTGTCCTTTTTTATTGGAAACAAAACGTTGAAAAACACCGCTAATACTTCTCTTGTGCAACTCGCCCTTATGAGTAGTCATAGATTTGCACCATCGTATTACCTGTTGGGTGATGACTTCCTCAGCCCGGAGCTCTCCTCGAGCGAGGTAAGCCAAGTATGGTATTGTGCAATCAGGAATTTCCCTGAGAGCCGGCACCAATTGCGATTTCGGCATAGGGATGGCTATATCCTCCTCAAACGGTAATTTTACACAGGGGTTGTGGACGACGTCCAAGAACACATTGGGAGGGACCGGCTTGCATTGAGTTCCAAGTCGTGGCAATGTGTCTGCTGCCTCATTATGTCAGCGATCAATGTGGTTGACCTGGTAGCCATGGAAGTGACCCACCACCTCGGTTACAGCATGTTGATAAGACACCGTCAGGGGGCCTTTGAGTCCCAAGTCCGAGAGACCTGTTGAGCCACCAAATCTGAGTCGCCCAAGCATCTAACCCGACTAAGTTTCATCTCCTTAGCTATCTCGAGCCCATGTAAGAGAGCTTCATACTCAGCTGCATTATTAGTACAGGGGAACATGAGTCGTAAAACATAATAGAATTTGTCACCTCCTGGAGAGGATAACACTACACTAGCCCCCGAGCATTCCAATTGCCTAGAGCCGTCAAAATGTATAGTCTAGTATGTGTTATTTGGCCTATCTTCTGGGATTTGAAGCTCGGTCCAATCGTTGATGAAATCCACCTGTGTGTGTGCTTCGTGTGAAATCGACCGGTGGCCTCACGGTTCTGTATGATGTCCCCAAGCGGCGGTGAACTGACCGCAGTGATTGGATGTTCCTGAAAGTAGTGCTTCAGCTTCCGACTTGCCATAAAAATTCTGAACACCAGCTTTTGCCAATGTGAGTATCATTATTTGGACAAGGTTAGCAGTCCGCTGACAAAATATACTAGCTGCTCAACCGGATACTTTTTTTCCTTCTTCCTTGCGTTCAACTACAACTACAACACTCACTGCTTTAGAATTAGTGGCAATGTGGAACACTCAATTGTCAGTCGGTGCGGCTAAAATGGATGGCCCGGCCAACTCCTTCTTGAGGGCTTCGAAGGCTTCATCAGTTGCGTCAGTCCAAGTAAAATTATCCTTCTTCTTGACCAAATGATAAAGAGGGGTTGTCTTTTCACCGAGTCGGCTTATGAACCGGCTTAATGTTGCGATGCGACCCGCCATGCGCTGGACCTGCTTGATATTGGCCGGCTTACCTAGCAAAGTTATCACCTTGATCTTATCCAGGTTAGCTTCAATGCCTCGTTCGGACACAAGGAAACCCAGTAACTTGCATGCAGGAACACAAAAAAGATACTTGGCCGGGTTAAGCTTCATCTGGTAAACTCAAAGATTATCAAGCGTCTCCTTGAGATCCTCCAAGAGAGTTTCATTGTTCTGAGACTTCACCACGATATCATCAACATAGGCGTGAACGTTGCACCCAATCTGGTTGTGCAAGCAATTTTGCATACAACGTTGATAAGTAGCCCCCGCGCTCTTAAGTCCAAAAGGCATAGAGATATAGCAGAAGGGGGTTATGAAAGCCATATTCTCCTGATCCTCCTTAGCCATATTGATTTGGTGGTAACCTGAGTACGCGTCCAGGAAACACATGCGCTCACAACCCAGTAGAGTCAATAATCTGATTGATATGGGGAAGAGCAAAGGGATTTGTTGGACAAGCTTTGTTGAGATCGGTGTAATCAATACACATACGAAAGGTGATGTTCTTCTTTAGAACAAGAACCGGGTTGGCCAGCCACTCAGGGTGAAAAACTTCCATGATAAAACCGGCAGCTTGGAGCCTGGCAACTTCTTCCTCAGTGGCTTTGCGCCTCTCTCCATTAAAATGACGGAGGTATTGTCGTGATGATTTCATCTTGGGATCCACAGTAAGGTGGTGCTTAGAAAATTCTATCGACACTCCAGGCATGTCAGAAGGTTTCCATGCGAAGATGTCCTAAATCTCATGGATGAATTCGATGAGCGCACTTTCCTATTTGGGATCTAGGCTTGTCCCAATAGTGAACTGCTTAGAAGAGTCGCGTGTGGTGAAATCGACTTGTTTGGTATTGTCAGTTGACTAGAACTTGAGAGGTGCCTCAGACTCAGTGGTGGGTTTGTTGATGGCGCTCATGTTTGTTGGGTCAACATTGGCTACATAGAACTTCAACTCCTTAGTTGCGCCTGCCGACTCTGCACAAGCCGCATCCCCTTCCTCGCACTCCTGAGCTATCTTTCAACTTCCATTTATAGTAATGGTGCCATTGAGACCCAGTATTTTGATTTTAAGGTAGACATAGTAGGGTTGGGCCATAAATAAAGCGTAAGCCGGCAGTCCAAAAAGGTCATGATAAGGACTCTTCATCTTGACCACCTCAAACGTCAAGGCTTCACATCTGTAGTTAAATTCATCACCAAAAGCGACGCCTAACTTGATTCTTCCAACCGGGTTTGTCGATTTCCCCGGAACGATACCATGAAAGACCATTGTCTGCCGCAACAGGCTGTCCTCAAAAAGGTTCATCTGTCGGAAGGTGTCATAGTACAATATATTGATGCTGCTCCCCCATCTATGAGAACCTTTGTGAGGGTGTATCGACAAACCTGAGGCACCACCACCAAAGCTAGACCATGGGGGTTATCGACCTGTGAAGGGTGATTATCCTTACTCCTAGTGATTAGCTGCTCGGACCAATTGAGATATCTGGGAACCACCGATTCAACCACATTGATGGCTCTCTGTTTGAGTTTGTTGTCCCGCCTACAGGTGCTGGTGGTGAAAACGTGGTACTGACCACTATTCAACTGCTTAGGGTTGCTCTAAAACTCGCCCTAACCATTATGTTGCTAATTATTCTGACTAGAGTGTTGTCCATTGCCATGCCTCGAGCTGCCTTGACCTTGGAAACTGGGTCGTGGGAACCCGCCCGATGAGCCCCCATGTGAGCCGCCAGGACCATGTTGGGCCGGATGTCCACCACCATTGATTCCTTGATGGTCCCTAGAGGACTGGAGAGAAAATTCCTGCATAACATAGCAATTTTCCCAGGAATGAGTAGATGGGGTATCTGGGTACTATGCTTGGGACAAGGTGCCTTGAGAATCTCCTCATAATTGCGCGGTTTTCTCCGATTGTAAGCTCCTCCAGAACGAGTGTTCCGACCCTCGTTTCTGAAACCAGTATTGGTGTTAGCTACAAAGTCTAACACGCCATTGTGCTGCCTCCACTTTCCTTGACCTGCTGGGTTCCCATTGTGTCCAGGGTTTTGATAATGACCCTTGGAACCGTCTCCTTTGTTGCTCTTGTTTGCTTCGTCCTCATCTGAGCTAGCATCCTTCATGCTATCGGACTCAGCGTACTTGGTGAGAGTGTCCATTAACTTGGCCAGCCCTGAACCTTTCGCTTCAAACGGCCAAGCTTCAGCTCCAGCGGTGAAAGTGGCAATTCTTCTCCAAAATCAGGATGGCCTGAGCATCTATGATGCCATCTGATGAGTGAATGTTTGTAGCAACCTGGCGTGTCCAGTGGTGCACCGATTCGTCCACAATTTTCATTGGCCGTTTGCATGTCCCGTGGAAGTTTCTGATAAATCGTTCCTTCAACTCTTCCCAAGTGTTCATAGAATTGGCCGACAGGTTTCTAAGCCACGTTCGAGCTGACCCTTCCAGCATCATCGTAAGGTACTTGGCACACACCGCATCGCTGGCATCAAGCATGTCCATGGAAAACTCATAACTCTTGATCCATGTTGACGGCTCAAGACATGTTGTATAATTGGGCACTTTGCGAGAGCCCTTGAAGTCCTTGGGCATGCGTTCATTGCGGAGAGCCAGAGACAAGCACGGGACCCTGACGATTCTGCTGCTTGACCTGCCAGACATGGGAACTGGCTGGGGGTGGGCTAGAGCCACCTGAGCCGCTAGTGGTGTTGCTGCTTTGGCTTCCACTTGACGGACGGCTCGGGCCGCGTCCACAAGTGCTTGTGCATTTGAAAGGAGAGGACGAGTTGGGTCGACCTGAGATTGCTGTCGGCGACCACTGCTAGAGACTGCTGGGGACTCCTCATGGAGGCTCCTGCTGCAGCTGGCATATGACATGGAGTGCACCCGATCATGACTTAAGAAAATTGCGCCTGTTGTACCACTGCAGTTTTGAACATCTCGATGGCATTGCTAGCCTGGAACTCGACTGGGGTGTTTCCATGGAAGGAGAGCAACTCCAGGTTACGTGTTGCAACTAACATATTATAAATATGGTTGGAGAAGTGGCCCTACGGTGTCTGGAACCGCTGAGTCGGCGACCGCACCGGTGGAGGCTAAGCCGGCTCAATCTATCGATCTGTGTGACGAGGGGGTTCGTGCTCTGCCTCCGGCGTTTGAGGGCTGTTGAATAATAAGTATGGCTCAAGATCCACCGGAAGCCGAGTCTGATGCCTCCTCTGGTGTACCGTGTCAGACGCATTCTGATGATGCTCCAACTGCTAAGTCTCGGACTTCAAGTACTCTGACTCATTATTGATTCGAGCCTGCAGTTCTGCCATCTAGGTACTCTCAATGTCAATCTCTCGCTTTACCTGAGCCATCTACTCCTGAAGCTTTATTAGTTCCGCATTGCACTCCTCTTGAATTTCTGCAGTGACTGGGGTTGCCATGAGTTTTCCTATCTCCCCCATTAGATCCATCATGGCCTGAGCCGGCGTCTTGCCTGACCTACTGGCCCCGTTTACGGCGGCTGTTCCTAGTAGGTCGTGAGCCGCGGCGGCTCCTGCCATATAAATGGTGACCTGGCGAGCGGCTCTCATGATTTCTCATAGATTTCTGTCTCAGGGAAGCCTCCAAGCCTCCCATCATAGAGGGGGCAAATTGATCCCGTTGCCCCCATGGATGACTCACCACCAGAGTAAACAGGGGTATCCCCGCCAGTTGCCGGCTCATCCCGGAGGATGATCCCTTGTGTGAAGTGACACTGACCGGCTTGATGCTCGCGAGGTCGGGCGTGCCTAGTTGGCTCGACAATGTCGGCACAGATGTCCGGCTCAGGTACTAACATGCCGACTTTGTCGATGAAGACGTGGATCTTGCCGAAGGGGGCCAGGTATTGTAGAATCGAAAGTATGTCTAGGGGGGGTGATTAGACTACTTGACAAGATAATTTTTTTGCCTTTTCCCAATTTTACTTGAGAGGCAGCTATGGCAGTTATAAAAATTCAAGTACACCCTACACATGCAGTTCGAATCGTATAGCAGCAGAAAGTAAACATGCAAGTGTAAATAGAGGAGTAAGGTAGGGAGATCAAATGCATAAGGTTGACACGGGGATTTTTGGCATGGTTCCGATAATTGGCGCTATCGTATGTCCATGTTAGTGGAGATTTCAACCCACAGAGGGTAATGGCTGCGAGAGTCCACGGAGGGCTCCACCCACAAGGGGTCCACAAAAAAGCGTCCTTGTCTATTCCACCACGGCTTCCGTCCACACAGGGCTAACCTTACTCACGGTAGATCTTAACGAAGTAGGCGATCTCCTTGCCCTTACAAACATCTTGGTTCATGTCACGCCCAAGATGCGACGCTATCCTTAATTTGGCATGAGGGCCTCGTCAGGGAAAGAATGGCATCTCGTCGTTTCACAAGAATGGATATCGTTACAAGTACATGTACTGAAAAGAAGAGATATATATATATATATATATAGAATTGGCTTACACTCAGCACAAGCTACATCAGAGTCACATCAGTACAAAACATAATCATCATGAATAAGAGCAGGGTCCGACTACGGACCAAAAAAAACGAGAGAAGAAGAACGACGTCCATACTTGCTATCCCAGGCTGCTGGCCTGGAACCCATCCTAGATCGATGATGAAGAAGAAGAAGAAGCAACTCCAAATGAACAATCAACGGGCTCGCGTCAAGTAACCTTTACGTGTACCTGCAACTGGTGTTGTAGTAATCTGTGAGCCACACGGGACTCAGCAATCTCATTTCCAAAGGTATCAAGACTAGCAAAGCTTAATGGGTGTGGTATTGTAAAGTGGTGATGTTGCAGTAGCGGCTAAGAATATATGAGGTGGCTAAACATACGAGTACAAGAAATACAAGGTGGAAGAACTACGCATAACAGACGTGAACTACTGATGATCAAATGAATGATCTTGAACACCTACTTACGTCACACATAACCCCACGATGTCCTTGATCGGAGAAGGAACTCATGAAAGAGACAGTCACGGTTACGCACAAAGTTGGCATATTTTAATTAAGTTAACTTCAAGTTATCTAGAACCAGTGTTAAACAAAGTTTCCACGTTGCCACATAACCGCAGACACGTCTTTCCGAAAGATTTAACCTTGCAGGGGTGCTCCAACTAATCCATCACAAATTACCACAAGCCGCATATAAATCCTCGATCACGAAACTCGCGATCTCGTCGGATTCCTTATTGGAAAACCTCAAATCTGAGATTACCCAAAGCATCACCGGAATCCCGATGCACAAGATATCTCGTCAAAAGTAAAACTAATCTAGCAAGGCCGCCTGGCGTGTCGACAATCCCGATAGGAGCCGCATATCTCGTTCTCAGGACACGACGGATAAGATATGCGTACGGTGGCCTGATAGAAATCACCCAAGTTGCCCTGGGTTGGCCCCGCACAGTGCTCTGTTTTGGACCAGCACCATCAGCACTAGCCCCCCTTGTATTATGTAGAATTACTCCATGGGTTCATGACGCCCTATGCTTTCAGTATTAACAAAATTATTATGTTGGGAAAATGTAGTACAAATATTGGGCCTTGCCAGACCAGCTTTAATCTAAAACGAATTATCAAGGATGTCCGCATAACAACCCCAATCGTGTTAGGAGCGCTCAATTATGGAACATAACACCGGTAGCCGAAACTAAGGGGGAAAAGGTGGAACAAAACACCAGGCTAGAAAGTCCGAGCCTTCCACCTTTTACCAAGTATATAGGTGCATTAAACTAACTAGCATTAATGTGGTGATATAACAAGGAACCCATCTTTCACATGGAAGCAACTGCACCTGCAACTAGCAACGCTAACGCAGGTTAAGCAAGCGGTAACATAGCCAATCAGTGGTTTGCTAGGTTGTGAACAGTTGAAGGTTTTCATGGCATTGTAGAGAGGTTGATATTTAACATGTGGTAGGCAACGCGACATAATCGATAGAAGCGATAAAACTAGCATGGCAATGATAGTAATGGTAGCTGGGGAAATGGTCATCTTGCCTGAGATCCTGCTTGGAAGAAGAATGACTGCGTGAAGCAGATGAACCGATGTAGTGGAATGGGTCCTCACAATCCGGCACGCTTGCGGAACTCTATCGAGACGAAGGAAACCGGAAACACAAATCAACACATTAAATTCACCAGACGATGCACAACACATATGATGCATGAGCAGCTGATTACAGGCAAGTCACGGCATGACAAGTCACACAATCAAACACTACACATTAAGTGAAGTTCAATATGCAACGAGTTGCATATTGACGAAACACCATGTTTAATTATTTAGTGCTATCCCGATTAGATACACGATAATATTAAATGTGGTTAAACATGGCAAGAGGTGAAGCGTAGCTAAACTACCTATCTAGGCATTTTAAATGAGGTCGGAAATGACATATAGCACATCCGAGATGACCTCACATGTTAATTTAAAATTTTGTCTAGGTCTGAACTAACACGTTTAAATGTTTGTGAAAAATCAAAACAAATAGGTTCACGTGATTCTACGTGTCGTTACAAGCAATTTACACATAGAGAACATCTCCAACAGAGCTACGGTTCAAAAGATATGAACACCACAAGATATGATGGCATGAATGCAATATGTGTGCAACGACAGCCACAAGCATTTCAAAACATACAACAAGCAAGAAGATAGGAAACTACACGAGATTCTAAGAAAGTTTCATATATGACACGATCAAAACGAAGCTACGGTCCAACAACTACGAGCTAAACAAGAAATCACTAAAATCTGCCAAAATCAGCCACATAGCATTTTCTACACCCCACAACTACGAGCTACACAAAACCAATTTACCCAACCAAGGCATGACACGAAAGAGGGAAAGAAGCACTACAACATACAACTAACAATAACTAGCATGGAAGCATGGATCACTAGGAAAAGAAGTCACAAAATGGCTTCTCACACACTGTTTCAGACTTAGTGAAAATAGCAGTTTATGAAGCTGCAGTTTTTGATCTGAAGGCATATTGACAGCAGCAAAACCTTAAGCTACAGGACTCCAAATGGCATGAAAATTCACAGCATGCTACAGAATCCTAAAGTCTACAACTAACTCCATTGCACCAACCTCAAAAGAGCTACAATCACAAGATAAACTCATGCAAAGAGAGCAACAAAATATAACAGATTCAAACTTAGAAATATTTCAGCATCTCCAAATCAGCACTATTTCCTAGCAAGTTGAGAGCAAGCAAACCACACCTAAACATGGATTTCTATTGCAACCAAAATTACCAGAGGCTAGCGTACACATCCAAGGGCATATCTCTAGTTGACAACTCAATCATATTACGCACGGATCAAATCCTACGAAATTGACAAGAGGGCACCATTCAAAAATATCACGCGAACTAACTTGCTCAAAAGCTAAAAATAAATACACAGTTAAATCCTATGGATTTTTTCTACCCCGAAAACATATGAAACATGTGGGGTTGCAACACAAAAATATCGCCACACGTAAATGCGAGATAAGACCTAAACGCGAAATAATAAACTAGCGATGAAAATCTACATGCAAAAATACCAACAACTACTATAAAATACATGGCAAACGGGTTCCTAAAACATGAACATTTTATCTACGGGGTTCGGGCAATCCGGACACGCGCGAAAAAATATCCACGGGCAAAAACATAATAGACAACACACGTTTCTAGGCATTCGGCACAACAAACTACTTCAAACAATTATGCAAGTTAAAAATTCAAATTCTACGTGAGATTCTACACAAAAACCATATTCTACACGTCGCGATCCGACTTACGGAATAAAAGATATGGACATTTTAATATTCGCCTATTTCTGGAATCGATTAATTCCGAAAGCAACCTAAATTATCTAATGGGCCGAACAGTGGGCGTAATATATCAACATGGTGCATGGGCGTCGGATATCATGGAAGAGGAGCTGCTCACCTCGGCCTTGGGGCCGGCCTGGTGGGCAGGGGATTTGGACCGCGGTGGCCTGCTCGAGTAGAGGGGAGGCGAGGCGGCGGGCCGGTCCAAGCTGGGCCGGCTCGGGCAGGAGCTGGCGAGGCCAAGGAGCGGGACGCGGGGAGGCCGGCTCGGGTGCATGCCTCGTCCCCTTGTCCTCCCGACCAGCAACTGCTGGCAGTGGTGCTTGCCGACGGGAGGTGACCTGCGCGTGCCGCGAGGGGAACCGGCGGGAACCGGCTCGGCGGATGGGTCCGGCCACCGGGGTTTCGTTCCCGGTGGTGGCGGCTCTAGGAGGCAGACGGACAGGGAGATCGACGGTGGCGGGATCTGGCGGCGAGCATCGCTCCGGTTGACGAGCCACAGGCGGCGGGGCGAGGCGCGGGGCATGGGCAGGGGAAGGTCGAAATCCTGGCGGCGGCTGTGGGGCGGCCGAGGCTCCTGCCGGCGGGGAAGCTTGGGGCGGCGCGGTTCCCGGCGAGGCGCTACAAGAGGAGGCAGGGAGCAGGGAGCTCGGGAGGCTGGCTCGGGCAGCCAGTGGTGATGGATGGACCTGCCAGGCCCGATCTAGGCTCGGCGGGCTCACGGCGGCTCAGGAGAGCGAGGCTGGGGGAGAGAGAGTGGGGTTAGGGTTTCGGGGGTAGGTGGCGCGGATCTCGAGGTGGAAGGAGGGGGCTGTCTAAAAATGCACAGTGGGGCTATTTATAGACAAATGGGGGGGGGGCTAGGTTTACCGGAATTTCGTTCCGGATCCAACCGTGTGGTCGGATTCGAATAATTCCAAATGCGGGAACGGTTAAGTGGCCGTGTAGAGTAGTTATCTGGAGACGAGAGGGAAAACGGGCGACCCGGCAACGAGATTTATAATATCGAAAGACGTCTGCGATAGACAGGATACAGTGCCGCTATGGTCAACCGTTCGGGTACCAGACGGACTCCGATTGCGACGAAACTTGACATGCGGCCTACCTATATTAAAATAAGTCCGAACGTCGAATTCCAACCCAATCCGAGAAAGTTTTACACACACTTTTGAAAACAAGATTTAAACGTTGCCGCGGGTGCGAGCGTGTGTGGTCGGTCTTAGAACGAACAACGACGGGAACCAACAACAAACAACGGATGCATGTTTTGAAAACAGACGACAACGGGATGCCAATGCAATGAAAATGATGCGCATGATGCGATGATGATGTGACAAATAAAAATAGACACACGACGAAAACGGAATAAAGGGGGGAATGTTCTAGAACATTGGCATTGGGCTGTCACAACTCTCCTACACTACAAGAGGATCTCGCCCCGAGATCCAAGAATGAAAGGGGGAGAGGATAAGAAAGCAAGAGGTAAAACTTAATCGCTTCTTTGACAAACGAGTGAACACAATGATCCTTGAAGGTTGCAAAGCGATGAGGAATGATATGAGAAACACGCAAGGATTCACGAAAAATTTCAGCAGCACATCGGTAGGAAAATGGCACAAAAAATTCGATAAGATGGTAGAGTTAGACAAGATTCATAACAAACAACTAAATAGAACAAGGGAACACCATGATCTTGATAGAACAAGATGATAGACCCAAAATAGCAACATCACAATGCCTCCGGAACAAGAGAATAAAACTAGATCATTGGCAACAAAGGAAGAATAAGAGAATGACAACTATTATGACAAGAACCTTGAAGAACTCGTGAGAATGGATTGACACCTTGATGAACCACCATGAAGGACCTCTGTATACAAATGAATGATGCAAAGATATGAAGGTAGAAAAGAATAAGATTATGACCTTGCGAAGATTTAGATGAAGCCTCACCAAGAGATACTTAAAAGAACTTGGAACTCCGGAAAAGAAAGATAAGCACTTGAGAAAAGAATTGATATCATGACCCACTCCGGAAGAAGAATTCAGATTACTATGAACAAGAATCAGAATTATGTTATGCTTATCCATCATCAAGTTTAATTGATGACAAGCAACGAATTTAGCATAGAACTTATTCTTCTTGAAGAATCTTGAAGAGACAGAGAGATAAGCACCACTTGAAGCATAATTGAAGGAAGCATCGGTAAGAATTCACAATTGAATGTGAACACCACGAATTAATGCGATAGGAGAGAATGAAGAGATCATGAGCCACCTAACAGAAAACTTCAACAAGGCACCAGAATAATAGAGAGACGAACGAAGAGAGAACAATCGAGAAGAATTGAGGATGAAAGCTGAAACCTTAGAACGAAGAATCTTCTAAAATGATGCCCTTCGGAGGATCGAGAATGAGAACAACACGGAAATGCACCAGATAGCAAGAAAGGGATTACTCACGATTGGAACAATTGAGAGGATAACACGAAGCTGAGATGACAATCTTCACAAGAATGGAGCAAGATTTGAGAGAAACACTCCTTCGAATTTGCAAGCTGAGAATGATGACGAGAAACAACACCAAGAATACCGAGACACTCCGGAATAATGAAGAATGAAAGGTTGAGCCAAATATGAGAATTAATACAAATTGATCTTGAAGAAAGAATATTACTCATGAAATCCATACTTACATCATAGCTGAAAATAATTAATGATCTCCGGGAAAAGATTAAAAGAGGTAGGAAAGATCCTCGGAAAGAACTTGTGGGTTATGGGCCCACTCAAAGAAACCACCATTGAAAACAATTGAATAGAAAGAGAGATTGCACCGGTACAAATGAAAACTAGATGAGGTTGAGCACCTCGACATAATTAAAGAATTGAAAACAAGAAACTTCTGAGATAACATCAACGCTCCAGATAGAATAGAGATAATTGAATAAAGACGATAGGTCGATAAGAATCTCCAACATGGGAAAGAATTTAAAGGATGACAAGGATATAATGAACACAGACAACTAAATTGAATTCACTGAAAAAAGATTACAAGATTGAATAATGATTAACACGAAGCTCCTGAGAATCTTCACAACGAATCACCGGATAGGACACGGAAGAAAAGAGAGCGGAAGCAACAATGAAATGAAATGCACTTGGATGAAATCTAATCACCGAAGAGAAGGGCGGGACGGCGGGGGAAAACAAAGACAACTTGGGACAGATGAGATGAACTCCGGAATAAAATGAGAGAATGATCTTGCAAAATTGGAGAGGATCGAGTTCACTTGAAGAGAAGCACACCGGTTGGAAAAGAATTAACATGACGGCTCCGGTTGATAAGAATTGATAAGACAATTGATTAAGCAAAAGGATTAGCATTCTCACATAAAGTACGACAACGCCTCTTGGAAGGATACGAATTCACCACTTGACATCGAAGCAACTCGAATTACCATATTCTAACGAAAACAAAGGATGCGGCTTACGAAAAAGCCAAAACAAATTCATAAGAGAGATTTCCGTTCGATATTTTCGTGGAAAGGATCGCACGGGATCGAACCTTAAAGTAGCCATCAAGTGCAAGGCAATGCACCCGACATACGAAGCGTCCCGAGTCGTAGAAAGCTACAAGGACTCTTTAAGACACAACGAGAACCGATGTATGTCGACCATCAAGAAACGAATCCACTAGATGTCGAACCCCAACCTAACATCATGCATTTGTTGGAAGATTGTCCTATAAGTAACTACTTGAATTCCCACCTAAGAATTCCCAAAATTTCTGGTCATGCAGTCTGGTATACGGATACAAGGAGTAATATTTCACACAACTCGTATACTAATCCGTCCAATGTATCACATCCGTCAACACATAACTAGTATTGAAGCAATTATGAACATCCTTCGTTCTGAGATACTAAGAAACCTGAATGATAACGATGTGCTCGAGAATCCCCTAGAGCTCAACCCCCCGGAAGAAATCAAGTCAGACAGGAGGCACCAAGACAGAACTCCGTCACATCGACATCATATAGATTCCAAAAATATCCGCGTGATCCTAAAAAAAAAATTTGAGTGAGAAGAGGAGTAGAATTAAAATATTACGTCGAGATTCCTCACGAGAGCATAGAAGAGGAGAAAAAAGAATCCTACTCTCCGATATATAATTAAGTCTCAAAATAGTTTTTCACTAGACTTGACTCGGCGAAGTTCGATCAATAAAGGGGGCTCCTAGGTCGGTACGGCTCTGATACCAACTTGTCACGCCCAAGATACGACCCTATCCTTAATTTGGCACGAGGGCCTCTTCAGGGATAGAAGCGCATCTCATCGTTTCACAAGAATGGATATCGTTACAAGTACATGTACTGAAAAGAAGATATATATATATAGAATTGGCTTACACTCGTCACAAGATACATCAGAGTCACATCAGTACAATATATAATCATCATGAATTAGAGCAGTGTCCGACTACGGATAAAAACAAACGAGAAAAGAACAACGACGTCCATCCTTGCTATCCCAGGCTACCGGCCTGGAACCCATCCTAGATCTATGAAGAAGAAGAAGAAGAAGAAGAAGAAGCAACTCCAAATGAACAATCAACACGCTCGCGTCAAGTAACCTTTACCTGTACCTGCAACTAGTGTTGTAGTAATCTGTGAGCCACAAGGGACTCAGTAATCTCATTTCCAAAGGTATCAAGGACTAGCAAAGCTTAATGGGTGTGGTATGGTAAAGTGGTGACGTTGCAGCAGCGGCTAACATATATGAGGTGGCTAAACTTACGAGTACAAGAAATAAGAGGGGGAAGAACTACGCATAACAGACGTGAACTACTGATGATCAAATGAATGATCCTGAACACCTACTTACATCGAACATAACCCCACCGTGTCCTCGATCGGAGAAGGAACTCACGAAAGAGACAGTCACGGTTACGCACATAGTTAGCATATTTTAATTAAGTTAACTTCAAGTTATCTAGAACCAATGTTAACCAATGTTTCCACGTTGCCACATAACCCCGGGCATAGCTTTCCGTAAGATTTAACCCTACAGGGGTGCTCCAACTAATCCATCACAAATTACCACAAGCCGCATAGAAATCCTCGATCACGAAACTCGCGATCTCCTCGGATTCCTTAGTGGAAAATCTCAACTCTAAGATTACCCAAAGCATCACCGGAATCCCGATGCACAAGATATCTCGTCAAACGTAAAACTAATCCAGCAAGGCCGCCTGGCGTGTCGACGATCCCGATAGGAGCCGCGTATCTCGTTCTCAGGAAACGTCCGATAAGCTACGCGTACGGTGGCCTGATAGAAATCACCCAAGTTGCCCTGGGTTGGCCCGCACAGTGCTCTGTTTTGGACGAGCACCATCAGCACTGGCCCCCCTATATTATGTAGAATTACTCCTCGGGTTCATGACACCCTATGCTTTCAGTATTAACAAAATTATTATGTTGGGGAAATGTACTACCAATGTTGGGCCTTGCCAGACCAGCTTTAATCTAAAACGAATTATCGAAGGGGTTCCCATAACAACCCCGATCGTGTTAGGAGCGCTCAATTATGGAACATAACACTGGTAGCCGAATAAAACACCAGGCTAGAAAGTCCGAGCCTTCCACCTTTTACCAAGTATATAGGTGCATTAAACTAAATAGCATTAATATGGTGATATAACAAGGAACCCATGTTTCACATGGAAGCAACTGCACCTACAACATGCAATGCTAACACAGGTTAAGCAAGCGGTAACATAGCCAATCTGTGGTTTGCTAGGTTGTGAACAGTTGACGGTTTTCATGGCATTGTAGAGAGGTTGATATTTAACATGTGGTAGGCAACGAGACATAATCGATAGAAGTGATAAAACTAGCATCGCAATGATAGTAATGGTATCTGGGGAAATGGTCATCTTGCCTGAGATCCCGCTTGGAAGAAGAATGACTCCGTGAAGCAGACGAACCGATGTAGTCGAACGGGTCCTCAGAATCCGGCACGCTTGCGGAACTCTATCGAGACGAAGCAAACCGGAAACACAAATCAACACATGAAATTCACCACACGATGCACAACACATATGATGCATGAGCAGCTGATTACAGGCAAGTCACGGCATGACAAATCACACAATCAAACACTACACATTAAGCGAAGTTCAATATGCAACGAGTTGCATATTGACGAAACTCCACGTTTAATTATTTAGTAATATCCCGATTAGATACACGACAATATTAAATGTGGTTAAACATGGCAAGAGGTGAAGCATACTTAAACTCCCTATCTAGGCATTTTAAATGAGGTCGGAAATGACATATAGCACCTCCGAGACGACCTCACATGTTAATTTACAATTCTGTCCAGATCTGAACTAACACGTTTAAATGTTTGTTAAACCACAAAACAACTAGGTTCACATGATTCTACGTGTCGTTACTAGCAATTTACACATAGAGAACATCTGCAACGGAGCTATGGTTCAAAAGATACAAACACGGCAAGATATGATGGCATGAATGCAATATATGCACAACGACAGTCACAAGCATTTCAAAACATACAACGAGAAAGAAAATATGAAACTACACAAGATTCTAAGCAAGTTTCGTATAGGACACGATCAAAACAGAGCTACGGTCCAACAACTACGAGCTAAACAAGAAATCACTACAATCTGCCAAAATCAGCCACATAGCATTTTCTACACCCCACAACTACGAGCTACACAAAACCAATTTACCCAACCAAGGCATGACACCAAAGAGGGCAAGAATCACTAGAACATACAACTAACAACAACTATCATCGAAGCATGGATCACAAGGAAAAGAAGTCCCAAAATGGCCTCTCACACACAGTTTCAGACTTACTAAAAATAACAGTTTACGAAGCTGCAGTTTTCGATCTGAAGGCGTATTGACAGCAGCAAAACCTTAAGCTACAGGACTCCAAATGGCATGAAAAACCACAGCATGCTAGAGAATCCTAAAGTCTACAACTAACTCCATTGCACCAACCTCAAAAGAGATACATATCACAAGATAAACTCATGCAAAGACAGCAACAAAATATAACAGATTCAGACTTAGAAAAATTTCAGCACCTCCAAATCAGCACTATTTCCTAGCAAATTTAGAGCAAGCAAACCACACCTAAAAATGGATTTCTATTGCAAACAAAATTACCAGAGGCTAGCCTACACATCCAAGGGCATATCTCTAGTTGACAACTCATTCATATCACGAACGGATTAAATCCTACGTACTAGACAAGAGGGCAACATGCAAAAATATCACGCGAACTAACTTTCTCAAAAGGTAAAAATAAATACGCAGTTAAATCCTATGGATTTTTCTACCCCAAAAACATATAAAACATGTGGGGTTGCAACAGAAAAATATCGCCACACGTAAATGCGAGATAAGACCTAAACGTGAAATAATAAACTAGCGACTAAACCCTACATGCAAATTTACAAACGACAAGTCTAAAATACATGGAAAAGGGGTTCCTAAAACATGAACATTTTATCTACGGAGTTCGGGCAATCCGGACACGAGCGAAAAAATATCTATGGGCAAAAACATAATAAACACCACACGTTTCTAGGAATTGGGGACGGCAAACTGCTTCAAACAATTATGCAACTTATAAATTCAAATTCTACGCGAGATTCTACACAAAAACCATATGCTACAGGTCGCGATCGGACTTACGGAATAAAAGATACCGACGTTTTAATATTCGCCTATTTCTGGAATCTATTAATTCTGAAAGCAACCTAAATTATCTAATGGGCCGAACAGTGGGCGCAATATAGCAACATGGTGCATGGGCGCTGGATATCATGGGAGAGGAGCTTCTCACCTCGGCCTCGGGGTAGGCCTGGTGGGAAGGGGATCTGGGCCGCGGTGGCCTGCAGGAGGAGAGGGGAGGCGAGGCGGTGGGCCGGTCCAAGCTGGGCCGGCTCGGGCAGGAGCTGGCGAAGCCGAGGAGCGGGACACGGGGAGGCCGGCTCGGGCGCACTCCTCGTCCCCTCATCCTCCTGACCAGGAACTGCTGGGAGCGGCGGCTGCCGACGGGAGGGGACCGGCGCAGGCCTCGTGGGGAACCGGCGGGAACCGGCTCGGCGGATGGGTCCGGCCACCGGGGTTCCGTTCCCGGTGGTGGCGCTCAAGGCGGCGGTCGAACACAGAGATCGGCGGCGGTGGGATCTGGCGGCGGGCATAGCTCCGGTTGACGAGCCACAGGCGACGGGGTGAGGCGCGGGGCATGGGCAGGGGAAGGTCAAGACCCTGGCGGCGGCTATGGGGCAGCCGAGGCTCCGGCCGTCGGGGAAGCTTGGGGCGGCACAGTTCCCGGTGAGGCGCTACAGGAGGAGGTAGGGAGCAGGGAGCTCGGGAGGCTGGCTCGGGCAGCCGGCGGCGGTGGATGGGCCTGTCCGGGCCTGATCTGGGCTCAGCGCGCCCACGGCGGCTGGGAAGAGAGAGGCTCCGGGAGAGAGAGTGGGGTTAGGGTTTCGGGGGTAGGTGGCGCGGATCCTGAGGTGGAAGGAGGGGGCTGTCTAAAAATGCACACGGGGACTATTTATAGACAAATGGGGGGGGTAGGTTTATCGGAGTTTCGTTCCGGATCCAACCGTGCGGTCGGATTCAAATAATTCCGAACGCGGGAACAGTTAAGTGGACGTGTAGAGTAGTTATCCGGAGACGAGAGGGAAAATGGGCGACCTGGCAATGAGATTTAAAATATCGAAAGACGTCCGACGATAGACCAGATACGCTGCTGCTACGGTCGACCTTCCGGGTACCAGACGGACTCCGATTACGACGAAACTTGACAGACGGCCTACCTATATTAAAATAAGACCGCACGTCGAATTCCAACCCAATCCGAGAAAGTTTTACACACACTTTTGAAAACAAGATTTAAACATTGCCGCGGGTGCGGGCGTGTGTGGTCGGGCTCAGAACGGACAACGACGAGAACCGACAACTAACAACGGATGCAAGTTTTGAAAACAGGCGACAACGGGATGCCGATGCAATGCAGATGATGCGCACTATGCGATGATGATGCGACAAATAAAAATGGACACATGACAAAAATGGAATAAAGGGGGAAATCTTCTGGAACGTCGGTACCGGGGTGTCACAGTTCAACTCCACAACACGAAGTAGGAGGCTCACAAGCGATACCTAACCAATCTAGGAGGCACCACCCTCCAAAAGGTAATAGATGGGGTAGATCAATGAGCTCCTTGCTCTTGTGCTTCTAAAGATAGTCTCCTTAACACAAATCACTCTCACAAAATATGAATGGGTAGGAGAGGTTGATTTGTTGGAAAGCAGTTTGGGGAGGCTAGAGATCAAGTTTCAAATGATTGGATTGGAATATCTTGGTCTCAACACATGAGTAGGTGGTTCTCTCTCAGAAAATGGATCAGGAAATGAAGTGTGTGTTCTGAGTGCTTCTCCCATGAATGAGAGGTGGGTGAAGGAGCATATATAGACAGGAGCCAAAATCCAACTGTTCCACACAAAAGTCCAAACTCGGTGACACCAAAATGGACAACTTGGTGGTACCGACTAGTACTAAACGTGTGAACTTTTGAATCTCAGTGAGACCGATATATAGAACTCGGTGGCACCCAAAAGGTGACTAACGGTCAGATGACCAAACTCGATGGCACCGATACTAAAACTCGTAAATTCCGATTTTGTGTATCTTGGCAACAGAATGTTGGTCACACTGAACTCATTAGCACCGATGCAGTATCGGTTGCACCGATATGGTGGAAATGGCTAGGATTCTGTCTGAGGTTCGAACTCGGTGGATCCGATGTGGCAATGTTGGTTACACCGAATTTGTGAATGTGGAACTTGATAGAGTGGATATGTGGGGAAAATGACTAAGTGTTTTGGTGGCTAACTTTGAGCATTTGAGCAATCAGTTCATTTTACTACCTCAACCCCTTTTAATAGTATTGGCCTTCCTATGGACTCAAAAGTGATTTCTCAGAAACATAAAATGAAGAGTCTTCTAGCTTTAAGCTTGAGCCAATATTATTCCTTTCTTGCATCCAGGGGTATCTCCACATAAACCATAAGCCATAGCATGTTTTGAAATTTTCCGAAATATACTTGGAAAACACATTAGTCAAGTGATGCATATGTTGTGATCAATTATCAAAACCACCCTAGGGAGCAATTGTTCTTTCAATCTCCCCCTTTTTGGTAATTAATGACAACATATAGATCAAAGCTTCGATAAAAGATATAATCTATGATTAGCATCGACGCTTTGAGAAGTATGTAAAAAGCAAGAGCTCCCCCTAAATTTGTGCATTATTTAAAGTTTGCGTTTGAATGAAAATGCACAATCGATTAGGATCATGGGTTACTCTTCCAGGTCACATACATGTTGGTGGTGCATAAAAATAATAGCAATGCACATGACACCAACAAGATAAGTGAGTGATCATCACAAGGATAGCTAAAAGATGATATTGTAGCATCACACAGGATAAAGCGTATGATCAATCACATAGATAGGACAAAGACATGCAAGAACCAAAGTTTTATAAAACCAAACGGGAGCAAATAAAGTCAAAAGCTCTCTCTCACACGAAGTCTATGATCTATACATTTCTCCCCCTTTGGCAAAAAAGTTACCAAAAAGTTCAAAAGTATAGAACTACTCGTCTCTCTAGGCAACTGATGAGGGAGTCGATAGAACAGTGTCGGCGAAGGCTTCTGCTGAATGTCCTGGAGCTGGAGCTGTTGATACTGAAGGAGCTTGAGATGGAGCTGGTGCTGAAGGTGCTGAAGCTTGTGCTGAAGATGTCTGTCTTGTCTCCTGAGCAGGAACATCAAAGGACCTAGGCCTGGTGCTGAACTATGTTGTAGTGGGAGGAGGAGACTCTTCCTCGTCATCATCAGCATAGTCATCTTCATCCTGTGAGCATGGAAACTCCATAGAGTCAACTTCATGTTGAAGATGTGTGACAATGGTGGTCAACTCAGTTACCTTCATATCCATGTTGTGGAATTTTGTCTCCAAAACTCTCTCAAGACTCTTCTCATTTTGCATTATCTCCTGGATGTTCTTCTCCATGCCTTGAACAGTTCTCACTAGAAATGCCATTTGATCAGCTTGAGTTCTAAACTATAGAACTGGAGGTGGCCTATTTCTAGCAGCTTCAGCCTCTGCTGCCTCTGCTGCCATTCTTGCTGCAGCTGATTTGGGATCATTTTCATCCATCACAACCTCATTAGCTTCGAATTCGGGCTAAAGAGGTAGATGGGGACGATCAAGTTGATATGCATGCTTTCCTAGCTTGGAATTCATGAGCTTATGAATATAAGGTGCATATCCACATGATCTCTTCTCATTCGCAGCAGTCCTTCTGATAGTCTCAACTATCAAGTCCATCACTCTAAATCTAGTACGGGTATCAAGTAGGTGCAGCAGGTTGATAGAATATCCTCTGATCATATTCTCATCTCCCAACTTAGGCATGAGAGTGTATCGCAATATAGTGTTTGTCGTGGGAATGCCAGCTTGCAGAAAATATACTGAACCAAACTTGTGACTGGCCAAGTACTGATGTGGAATGGTCTTGTAGATATTGTCTACGGAGTTGCGATTATACTTAGCTTCTGCATACATATCTACATCTGCTTCTTCCTGCTTGGGAACACCAATGATTGCAGCCCATTCAGTAATTGTGGCTTCGTGCTTGTGTCCATCGGTCATCCAAACTAAAGAGTCATTATAGAAATGAACAGTTGCATAGAATTGCATGATCATCTGTCCATTCCATGGGGTCATCTCCTTCCCAACAAAATCTTCTATGTCAACTAGCCTGAAGTTCCCTTGAACGTGTGGAAATAAATTCTCATTCTCCTTGATGTATGCCTAGTCGACATACCTCATATCACTGAAAGCAAGACTCTTCTCATACAAGACAGTCTCATCAAAAATATCCTTGTTCCTTAGTGTGAAACCTTCCATCAACAACGCTTCTTCTTCTGACAGCATATGTATTAGTAGCTCTCCACTTTCTGAGTTTGGCATCCTTCCTCTTCTTCATATCTTCAGCTACAGGATGAGCATCATTGTGGAGTAGAAGGATTGGTCTGAGCTTCCGGAGACCTGGAGCATTCTCATCTTCTTCCTCTTCTTCAGCATGGGCACTGGATGCAGGGCTTTTGCTCTTAGAAGTTGCAGGTATATCTTTGGTGGTCTTCCTGGAAGCTACAACCATCTTTGCTTTAGCTGCAGGCTTTGGGGAAGACTTCATTGCATCACCGATCAACTTCTTCTTCTTGGGAGGAACTGGGATCTCCTCAGGAGCTTCTTCATCTTCTTCTCGGTCTTCAAACATAGAAGTCTTTATGCCAACTAGATGGATAGTTCTCTTCTTGGGCCTCTTCACACCAGCCTTGTTTGCAGGTGCATCCTTGGGAATTTCTTTGCCCTTCTTGGCATACTCATGTGCTCTCAGGTCAGCAGCACTAGGACATATCTTCGTGACAACTTTCCTTGGCGGAGCCTTAGGAGGGGCTGAAGTTTCTTCTGGCAAAAAGTTTGAGTCTTCCTCATCAATGACTATCTTCCTCCTTTACCTGGTGTCTACCTTGGGCAAGCCATGAGAACTGGGAGAACTAGGGTCTGAAGCAGTCTTCTGTGGACTTGTCCATGAGTCCATCTCAACACTCTACTCTCTGAAGTCATTCTGTCTATCATCTGAACCTGACATATTGACAGACATGCTCAACAGCAAACAACAGAACTTGTGAAGTGGATATAGGAAAGATAGAATGGATGAGAATCAAAAAATTCAGCTGTTTTTGAAAAATTTGAAGTCTGAAACTTAGGGTATGATCTTCTGCATGATGTAAGTCGGTCGCACCGAGTTGGCATTTTTGGAGTCACCGAGAAGGCTTGCTCTCTTAATAGATATTTGGCAGTCATTTTCAGTGGCACCAAAAAGAGCTTCTCGGTCTCACCGAGTTTCTTCTCAGGAACCCTAAAACAAGAATCAGTGGAACCGAATTTGCAAACTCGGTCTCACCGAGTTGCATGATGTGGCAGCTCAAATCAAAAATTTCTACTTCTTCTACAGTACGAGATTTATCTGGTGGTAGGAAGGGTTTGCACATGGTGGCTCGAAGAAAAACTTTCCCAATGTGTAAGAATCAGACGGGGAACAAAAAGGAAATCGGATCCGTACCCTAACTTGGAGTCGGTCCGGCTAGGGCGACAACGGCGGAGCAGATTGCATCAACGTCAATGAATCCCGAAGGCAACAACACTCGGGAAGACAAAGGCGATGACCTGGGGTCTCCGGGGCGGCAAGGGTTTTGGCAAACGAATTGTTTTGATGAAGTGAAGTCAAAGATTCGGTCCGCAGATATATATACCCGTGCGCTGTCAGTGTCACCGAGATGGCAAAATCGGTGTCACCGGGTTACTCAACTGTCAGCAAACATGGAAACTTGGTGTAATCGAGTTTGCGATTTCGGTGGTACCAATATTGAAAACCTGATCAGCTTTGAAAAATCGATGGCGCCGAGTTTGAGGAGCTGGTCACGCCGAGTTTCTCAAACAGATTTTGGAAGGCAGCCTTTGACGATACGAAACTCTGAGGGCACCTTCACATAGAGGGATCGACAAGTGCTTGTTCCAGTTTTGTGATGAAGCATGAATAGAATTTGAGATGAGATAGCATAGATAGCTAGAGAAAGGTCCTAGGCATTCTTGTCCATCCAAGTGGCAAAAGGTAAATCAAAAGCCAAATAACAACAATTGGATGTCCTCGAATGATCAAACATATGCAGACCAACATGCCCACACAATAAGAATGATGAATAAAACGTGGTGAACATGCACACACACATCCTAGCAGCTATCAAGGACTTGGGCGATCACAAAGTCATCTATATATGAGTATATTGACATAGGAGCCAAGTAAGAATATTTGATCATAGGTTATACTCATCGTTAAGCACAAGTGGGGTTACCACTTGTACATAAGCATTAATGTGTTCATATCCTTAGGCGATGCTTATACTCAAGTCTTAGAGTAAAGCCCCCCTTGATATGATATCTCCACTAAGAGGAATCAACTAACCTTGGGTTTTGTCGTATAAGATTTCAAGTAGGTGAAGTAGTGGTGGATGCTCAATGTTGATGAAGTTCATCTTGAGTTGGGAGAAATCCTTGTTGTTTTCATACTTTTCTCACCTACATGGGTTAGTCCCAAAGCCAAAGGAACATATGCAAGAATATCTATGGACATGGAGTGAAGCACACATGGGATAATGTTCAAAGATGCATTAATTACCTTGTTGCTTGCTTACCTTTGAGGGAATGTGTGACTCATTGAACTAATGTATATGGTTGAGGTTGATTGCATATAGTTCTTGCCAACATGAGTAAGAGTGAATTTCATTGGCAGAGTCACCCCTCAAGGACTTCTAGTTCTTCCTCTTGGGAATCCACACCAAATTGATGGGAATACATGGAGTTGTGGTAGCACTTGTTGAGATAGAGCTAGTAGTATCCTTAGGAATCCACTTGACGTTAGCTTGGGGTTCTTCTTCAAATAGGTCAATGTCATCTTGAAGCTTTCCCTTGCCTTTGTGGTCTTGTTGTAGAAGGCCATCTTGTGAGCTCGTTCCTTCGGAAGGAGTGGACTTCTCCTCTTGGGGAAGAAACATGGTAGTGGGATATGGACCTTCTTCACAAACATCTCCGTTGACGTTGAAGTGGCCAACACTTTGTTTCTTCTGATGTCCTCCTTGCTTGCGCACAAATTCCGCCAATTGCTTACATTCGCCAAGACTCTTGAAGATACCTCTCTCTATAATCCCTATTAATAGATCATTTTTTTCTCAAGTGTAACTTGGCTAGGAGAATCGTTAGTGGAATCCATAGAGGTACTTGCAACAATATTATTTGATTTAGCTTTAGCATTGTTGTTATTATATTGAGAAATCTTCTTGCCTTTGTTACTAGTGTTCCTAGGTTTAACTTCTGGAACTAATTTAGACAAGAGTAATCATTTGGATAGATAAGAAGAACTCTTCTTTCAAAGATCATCGTTGATTGCTTTTAAGAACTCATGCTCTTGCTCCAAATTGAGCTTCTCGAAGCATAGCTTCTCATGGGTTCTTGCAAGCTCTCTATGATCTTCTAGAGTAGTCTCATGAGCTAACTTAAGAGTTTTTAATTCTTGAGTTAGTTGCTTAGTTTCCTTATTATCAACATCATTCGGTTTCTCTTGACTGCATGATAAATAGCAAGTTCATTTTCAGTGCATTCATTCTCTTTACCTAGAAGCAAGTCACCTTCTCCTAACAAGTCATCCTCGTCACTATTGAAATCAAGATCTTCAGGATGTAATACCTTGGGGCCTTTAGCCATGAAGCAGTTTCCGGCTCCCTCATTTGGTGAATCAAATAAGTCATAGGAGTTGGTGGAAACAAGCGCAATCTCGGCAACACCTTCATCTTGACTATAGTCGGAGTTGGAGCGGTAGCTTCTCTTAGAATGGTGATCAGACTCACAGCCATAGACCCATTCACCAATGTGATCTTGATGTTTTCTTCTTGAACTGCTCTTGGTGTATTTGTCCTTCTTCTCCGATTCCTTGCCTCTCCACGAGTGTCTTCGTTCATAGTGATCTTCTCTACTCCTTCTCTCTCTACGAGGTGACTCATCTCTTGAGATTCATCTTCGAGGTGACTCTTCTCTTATTTTGTAGGGAGCCGAGCACTCATTTGAGTAGTGTCCGGGCCTCCCACACTTGTAGCATCTTCGGTCACGACTGGACGAACGCTTCTCATCATGTCTTGAACTTGAGCTTCTATCTTTGCCACTACTCTTGTAGAAATTGTTGAATTTTTTAACCATGGGGCTTATCTCTTCATGAGTGACAAGATTGTCTTTTGAAGTAGAGGGAGCATCACATGAAGCTTTATAAGAACCGTTTGACTTGTTGTGCAACTCATCTTTGTCCTTGACTGACATCTCGTCAGCAACAATCCTACCAGTGACTTCCGTTGGCTTCGGATCGATGTAATGTGGCATCATTTGGATCAATGTGCACAATGGGTCATACATGCCATCAAGAGCTCTAAGTATCTTCTTGATGATGAATTTGCCAGTCATCTCTTCGCTTCCTAAGCCGGCAATCTCATTGGTGATTAGAGCTAGCCTAGAGTAAATTTCATCGACTCCTTCACCATACTTCATCTTGAACTTGTCGAGCTGACTTTGAAGCACACCCAACTTAGATTCTCTGACAGAATCAGTACCTTCGTGCATATCAACCAAAGTATCCCAAATTTCTTTTGCATTCTCAAGACGACTAACTTTGATGAATTCTTCGGGGCAAAGGCAATTGAAGATGATAACGCAGGCTTGAGCATTAAGTTGCAACATCTCTAGTTCATCAGCCATCGCATCACGATCTGGTTCATGCCCTTCTCCAAAGAAGTTACCCTGCACACCAACACGAATAACAGCCCAAACATCAGGATTAAAGCCAAGTATGTGCATTTCCATTTTATGCTTCCAACTACGAAATTAGTGCCATCCAAATAAGGACCTCTACAATGATAATTTCCCTCACTACATGCTATACTCTACTAGATTGTTAAACCAATGAAATGGAGATGAAAGTTGTGATACCACTTATAGGATCGAAAGTATGTGTAGAGGGGGTGATTAGACTACTTGACAAGATATTTTTTTTTGCGTTTTCCCAATTTTACTTGAGAGGAAGCTATGGCACTTATAACAAGTCAAGTACACCCTACATATGCAGTTCTAATATTATAGCGGCGGAAAGTAAACATGTAAGTGTAACTAGAGGAGTAAGGTAGGGAGATCAAACGCATAAGGTTGGCACTGTGATTTTTGGCATGGTTCCAATAGGTGGCGCTATCGTACGTCCATGTTAGTAGATACTTCAACCAACAGAGGGTAACGGATGCGAGATTCCACGGAGGGCTCCACCCACAAGGGGTCCAAAAAGAAGCGGCCTTGTCTATTCCACCGTGGCTTCCGTCCACACAGGAGTAGCTTTACTCATGGTAGATATTGACGAAGTAGGCGATCTTCTTGCCCTGACAAACATCTTGGTTCAACTCCAAAACATGAAGTAGGAGACTCCATGGCGACAACTAACCAGTCCAGGAGGCACCACCCTCGAAAAGGTTATAGATGGGGTAGATCGATAAACTCCCTGCTCTTGTGCTTCTAAAGATAGTCTCCTCAACACAAATCACTCTCTCATAGAATATGAATGGGCAGGAGAGGTGGAAAGTAGTTTGGGGACGCTAGAGATCAAGTTACAAATGATTGGATTGGAATATCTTGGTCTCAACACATGAGTAGGTGGTTCTCTCTCAAAAAATGGATATGGAAAGGAAGTGTGTACTCTGAGAGCTTCTCTCATGAATGACACGTGGGTCAAGGGGTATATATAGGCAGCAGCCAAAATTCAACTATGACAAACAAAAGTGCGAAGTCGGTGACACCAAACTGTATAACTCGGTGGTACCGACCAGTACTAAAGGTGTGAACTTTTGAATCTCGGCGAGACCGATATATAGATCTCGGTGGGACCGAAAAGGTGACTAACGGTCAGATGATCAAACTTCATGGCACCAATAATAAAACTTGGATATTCAGATTTTGTGTATCTTGGCAACAGAATGTTGGTCACACTGAGCTGGGTAGCACCGATGCAGTTTTGGTTGCACGGATTTGGTGGAAATGGCTAGGGTTTTGTCTAAGGTTCAAACTCGGTGGGTCCGATGTGGCAATATTGGTTACATATAATTTGTGAATGTGGATATGTGAAGAAAAATGACTGAGTGTTTTGGTGGCTTACTTTGAGCATTCGAGCAATCCGTTCATTTTACTACCTCACCTTCTTTTAAAAGTATTGGCTTTCCTATGGACTCAAAAGTGATTTCTCACAAATATAACATGAAGAGTCTTCTAGCTTGAAGCTTGAACCATAGCATCTTTTGAACTTTTCTGAAATAGACTTGGAAAACACATTAGTCCAATGATGCATATGTTGTGATCTATTATCAAAACCACCGTAGGGAGGAATTGTGCTTTCAGGTATCCAGACTCGATTGAATCGGCTTCGGAACCCTGGCCCAAGTTGTCGATGTAGTTCCTTCCACGAAGACTCTTGGTCATTAAACCAACCACATAGCTCCCGAACCCTGGAAGGGCTCCCTTTGAGAACTCAGCACCACCATGCGAGGGCCCCACGGTGGGCGCCAATGTGATAGCCTACCTTACTAGGGATGATAGACTACTCATATCAATAAGGAATTCCTTCTTTTCCGGGAGCCCATTCGAATAGAACTCTCAGGTTATGCGTGCTCAGCTCAGAGTAGTTATAGGATGGGTGACCGACCGGGAAGTTGACCCCGGGTGCGCATGAGTGAGGACAAAGTGCGTAGAAAAGACTAGTATTGATATGTGAGGCCAGTCTATATCCCGCCAGGAGTAACGACTGCCGGCGGGTGTCTCCGGGGCGTCACAAGTTTGGTACCAGAGCAGGTCTCGCGGTTACACGGATGTTTGCGGACAGGTGCGCAGTCATGTTGTTCATGATGTTTGTGACCCATCGTGACACACGACATGGCACATGTATTGTACTGGATGCACAGACGTTTGTGCCAAGAGGGAACGCTCATGTGGCCCAACGAGGACGTCGGTTGCTCTGAGTGGTGGTGTATGTGATAGCCTGGCTTATTAGGGATTATAGACTACTCATATCAATAAGGAATTCCTTCTTTTTTGGGAGCCCATTCGAATAGAACTCTCAGGTTATGCGCGCTCAGCTTGGAGTAGTTATAGGATGGGTGGCCGACCGGGAAGTTGACCCTGGGTGCGCATTATAGACTACTCATATCAATAAGGAATTCCTTCTTTTTTGGGAGCCCATTCGAATAGAACTCTCAGGTTATGCGTGCTCAACTTGGAGTAGTTATAGGATGGGTGACCGACCGGGAAGTTGACCCTGGGTGCGCATGAGTGAGGACAAAGTGCGTAGAAAAGACTAGTATTGATATGTGGGGCCAGTCTAGATCCCGCCAGGAGTAACGACCGCCCGCGGGTGTATCCGGGGTGTCACAAGTTTGGTATCAGAGCCAGGTCTCGCGGTTACACGGATTTTTGCGGACAGGTGCGTAGTCATTTTGTTCATGACGTTTGTGACCCGTCATGACACACGACATGGCACATGTACTGGACTGGATGCACAGACGTTTGTGCCAAGAGGGAACGCTCATGTGGCCCGACGAGGAAGTCGGTTGCTCTGAGTGGTGGTGTATGTGATAGCCTGGCTTATTAGGGATGATAGACAACTCATATCAATAAGGAATTCCTTCTTTTTTCGGAGCCCATTCGAATAGAACTATCAGGTTATGCGTGCTCAGCTTGGAGTAATTATAGGATGGGTGACTGACCGGGAAGTTGACCCTGGGTGCGCATGAGTGAGGACAAAGTTTGTAGAAAAGACTAGTATTGATATGTGGGGACAGTCTAGATCCCGCCAGGAGTAACGACCGCCGGCGGGTGTATCCGGGGTGTCACAAGTTTGGTATCAGAGCCAGGTCTCGCGGTTACACGGATTTTTGCGGACAGGTGCGTAGTCATGTTTTTCATGACGTTTGTGACCCGTCATGACACACGACATGGCACATGTACTGGACTGGATGCACAGACGTTTGTGCCAAGAGGGAACGCTCATGTGGCCCGACGAGGACGTCGGTTGCTCTGAGTGGTGGTGTATGTGATAGCCTGGCTTATTAGGGATGATAGTCTACTCATATCAATAAGGAATTCCTTATTTTTCGGGAGCCCATTCAAATAGAACTCTCAGGTTATGCGTGGTCAGCTTGGAGTAGTTATAGGATGGGTGACTGACCGGGAAGTTGACCCTTGGTGCGCATGAGTGAGGACAAAGTGCGTAGAAAAGACTAGTATTGATATGTTAGGCCAGTCTAGATCCCACCACGAGTAACGACTGCCGACGGTTGTGTCCGGGGCGTTACAGCCAACTATGTGGTTTTTTCACGACAGATGTCCTCGTGAAAGGACTTAATAGTGAGGCCACTGTAACTATGTGGCAACTCAAAGGGGTTGATCGGGAACGAGAGACGAGTTTATGCAGGTTCGGCCCCTCCGATGGAGGTAAATGCCTATGCCATGCTTTGTGTATATTGATGAGGATATCGATTACAAGGGAGCGGATTCGCTTGACCTAGCTATTGACGGATTGTAACTTAACCCTATTAACCTCACGGGCTTGCCTTGATATACAGGTCGAGACCCAGGGTTTACAAGTGTTTGGGGCGTGCTATGATTTGTGACCCGATATGTCTCTAACTCGCCTTGCCTCCTAAGAAAGGATACTCCTGGAGACTCTCCACCTCATGGGTCATCAGTCGTCGTATTCATCTCTTGGGTCGCCTGCCAGCTCACTTTGTAAGCCGCCTTGTAACTCTATTCCAAGAACGTGAGGGCCCATCTTGAGTGTAGACTTTGAGCTGGCACTATATGACTCGGACCAGTAGGGTACGTTATACCTCGGGGTTATATCTCCAACACCTGGAGATACCATAGCCGTGTAAGAAAGGCAAACTTGTTTCCACCAAAGGCACATTGAAGTAAGTGGGCGGAGGTGTCGACCTAGACTACTAAACTTGGGTGGTACTCCAGTCTTCGGAGCTTTCCTTCTTGAATACGAAGTCGTCATGCAGTCCGGTCTTCAACAATGTGGCCCATTGGGCCGGCCCATGAACAACTGCCCAACCGCCCGAGGACCCCTTAATCATGGACTCCCTCAGTAGCCCCGAACTAGCACCTAATGCCGGTGTAAATGGTCTTCGGCAGCTCTGGATTAATCGGCTTGCGAGGCGAGTTCCTCCATCCTCCCTTATTCCTGGAATGATGATCCATTCGTTGACCAGACCTCGATTACCGAAGCATAGCGGGGCCCATGGACTCCAAGCTTTATTCTCGAGAATCGATAACATCACTTGATCCCTGTGCGCATTAATGAGGATAAGCAATCTAGCAGTCCCACTCAGATCCGTTTCCTGTAATCGTGAGGGGAAAATACCCTTTATAAACAGATCAAACCCGTCCTTTGGAAACTACCAACCCTGAGGCACCACCAAGAGAAAGCCCTAGAGTTCCAGCTCCTAGAGCTATGACGGGTTCTTCCTCATGCCCCTTCAGACCTCTCCCAAAAGATTAGGCAAGCTATTCTGTCTCCTTGCTCCAGTTGCGGGACGTTGAAGTACAAGGTTACCTTCCCTCATTGAATATCGCGCCCACCCGTGCTAGACTGACCTCCGCCAACGGTGAGGCCCTCGCAGAGAATTTCCCTACCCTACAAAAGGGTGAAAGTATCTGCTTTGTTTCCTTCGTGCTACGGGGTCTGGGCTTTCTGTTCCACCCCTTTCCGAGGGGCTTACTAGAGTTCTACGGGATTCAGCTCCACAAGCTTACCCCTGGCTCAATCCTTCATATATCAGGCTTTGTGGCCCTGTGTGAGATGTTCTTGGGCTACGAGCCCCACTTCGACCTATGGAGAAAGTACATCTACCTTTTCCCCGAACATGGATAGGAGAATGTCAATTCGGGAAGTAGGAGGAGCCTTGCTGGAACCAGATACCCGGTTGGGACTCCAAAAAGGAAACCAACGAGTGGTCCTCGGAATGGTTTTATATTGAATACATTCCCTTATTCGACCCAGTTCAGAGGGGTCTCCCCAAATATTCCATGGCTTCCTTGAAGAAGCGGTTCACCTGGCGGCTGATTAGTCCCTCTCAAGAGGAGAGTCCTGATGTACAACGACTAGATGCCAAGGTGAGATTAGTTGCTCACAATGGACTGACCATCGTTGAGGTGATGGCCGCATCAATTACCAGGTGTGTCCAACCACTCCATTAGCGTACACAGCCCTTGTGGAGCTACAACGGGACAAGCGATGCTACTCGTTCCACGCGGTAGGGACTCGATAATCAAGAGGCCTTGGCGGCTATTTTGGCTGACCTCTTTAAGGGGGCAAAGAGAACTTCGCCCACCTTAGTCTCAGGGACGGCTACTTGGCGTACAATCCCGTTGAATGGGTGAGTGTGATTACAGTCCCATAGTTTGGACACTTATGATTGACTTTAATCAATTACCCTTGATTTTCTTGAGAGACTTGGAGGCATTGGATTGAGACGGTCAACTATCCCGCCCCTCAGCCCAAAAACTACTCCCGAGATGAAGACCCCAAATTCCATGAGGATCCAGAGCTTTTAATTGATTTCGAGGACAGGGTATTTTACCAGGACAACATCGACGAGGTCAAGGTGGCCCTCGAGGCCGATAATCCCGAGTCCCTTCCATCATCCACCGCCAACAAGAGCAATAACCAGTACCCGGAGAGGAGTCATACCTAAAGGTCGGCGATCCACGCACCACACCATGCGCCAAGTTACAGCGGCCAGGGCTGCATCGACTGAGCGCAGAGCTGTCGGGCAAGGGGGAACGGTGGAAAACATATCGGCCGCCCCTTCAACCAAAAGGTACGTACATAGATCGTTCCCTTTTCTATAGTAATGACTACCTTGACCGCTCCTGACCCTTAGCCGAATTGCTCAGGAGGCGTACATAACCGTCTTTGCGAGAAGACAATACCGTTTTGTCCGACAGTCATCAAAATCCGAGGTCCTCTGCTGACTCATGAGTTCCAAATACGGACTTACTTCCCGATGACCCCGCAGAGTTTTGAGCGACTCATTCTGAAGTCGGGTGCTTGATGAATCACCAATGGTGAGAGGAGTCCTTGCACCACAATATTTTTTGGAACAAGAGATTGATGCTTTTAACTCCACATATGCGTGCCTTGGGGTTGCGAGATCCAAACTCAAGGAAGCGCCCAAGCTGATGTCTTCCAACCTGGAGGTAAGTCATCAGTTTTTGGTAACCGGACATAAGTTTGAACCCAGTGCCCCCGAGCCTTAGTTTGGTTGGTACGACCGAATTAAGGGTCGATTTTAATAGTTTACCATCATGCACGCACTAAAGAAAGACAACGAGAAACTAGCCAAAATTTCGAGCGAAGCCAGGCTGAGCTGCAAGCTAGCAGGATCGAACTAGAAGGGGTGAAGAAGTTCACCATAGAAGCACACAGTGAGTAGAATTATTTGTAGTATGTAGGATTTCCATGGGATTACCTTTGTGACACAAAACTTTGTTGTAGCGGGCGAATCTTTAGGCCAATTGCCAAAAGACCTCAACGCATCCCGAGAGTCTCAGAGGTATGCTGAATCCCAGCTTGAACTGGTCATCGCGTATTAAAGCGATGCCGTGAGGAAAATAATCAAGTCAAGGAGGATAATAAGCGTCAAGCCAAAGAGAGTGAGAATTTGAAATCTCAATTGGTGCAAGAACATGAAGAGAATCAGAAATTAAAGGGCGGTCTATTCTCTAAGTAAAATCCCAATCCTAGACTGCGATACTTTTTATCGCATTTGTTGTAAAGATATGCACTTCCTTTTGACCATGTCTATTAAATGGTCATCCCGAGGAAGAGACAAGCTCTTTTGGGGGGACTTGTTAAAGAAGTTATCGAATGTGCACGAGGAGCTCAAAAATCTATGTGAAGTATGGTCAAGTCGCTATGGCCGAATGACAGTCCTTCGCAGGGGATGGCCGAGCTTGCCGAGCGTTTCCAAGGAGCCCGGAGTCACTTCGAGCTGTGGAAGACTTTGGCCAGCCGCGAAGGAGCTCGGGAGGCATGGGCTACGGTTAAGACCCGCTTCACCTGTCTAAATTCGAAGCACATGGCTCGGGTTGGGTCGGCAGGGCCGGATGGCAAGGAGATTCCGCTTCATCTAGTTTAACACCAAGTGATGCCCGCCACCCGTCTTTCACAAGAAGATTGTGCCTCAGATGATATAATAGATCATCTTGACCACTTGCCTAATGTGTGATGATATGTAATATTTATATTCGTGTAGCAAGACACTTCCTTCCGTGTTGGAATACTCTATCATAAACCGGCCATCGACTTCTACCTACCGTGCGAATAGTTGGGTTGTGTTCTGTACTATGTATCATGTGGTAACAAGGACTAATTTCTGAGAACTAGGAAATCCGTCCATGTGGTGCAAACAGACAAAGAGCGCATGGTGGGATTATTTGACATTATGATAAGACGTAAGAAACATCTTCCAAAGAGAATAGTTCCTTTATGGGTTACTTTCTTTGGGGTGCTACGGAAAACATAGGTGTTAGCGCTATGTGTCCTTGTAATATGGATTCCTATTATATCGCGATGAACAATCCCCTTTCGTGGCAAAGATTGCCGAGTATACGAACCTCATTCGTGGACGACCAAGTTGTATATTAAGACACGCTTGCTTCTAGGTTCGCCCATCTGCCGCACGTATCCGGGCAAACCGGTCGTAACAGTCACACAGGTGATCCCTTTACCACCTACCTCAACAGTCAGTAACGTAGGGGCTAAGCACAGGAGCAAGGAAACCCAGCTTTGCAAGGATCAAAGTCAATTTGATGCATATAGTGGCATAACTCGATATTTAGTCGAGGCATATAGTACATATAGATGTAGGAGAAATAAATTCTATGACCGGCTTCGCTATAGAAGCCCCCAGGTAAAATCAGGGGAGATACTCTATGTACCATGAATGTATTCCGGTAAGTGCTTGAGGAAGTTCGGTCGATCCGAACATACCCTGGGGAATTTTAAGTGATCCTACAAAAAGTAAAACAAAGATAAACTTGAGGAAAGAAGAAGTGTAAGGTTATGAAGAAGGGAGTGACATTGATCTAGTTGTAGAAACATCGAAGACGAGCTAAATTCCATGGGTTTGGCTCAATGCAATTATCCTCTGGGTTGTGTAGGCGGTAAGTGATACGTCCATTTTGCATCATGCTTTCATGTTGATATTTATTGCTTTTTGGGCTGTTATATTACTTGTGGTACCATATTTATGCCTTTTCTCTCTTATTTTGCAAGGTTTATTTGAAGAGGGAGAATTCAGGTAGCTGGAATTCTGGACTAGAAAAGGAGCAAATCCTAGTCCACTATTCTGCACATGTCCAAATGCCGTGAAAAGTTAAGTGGATTTTTTCTGGATTATATAAAAAATACTGTGTGAAAGAACTACCGGAGGGGGCCACTAGGGCTCCACAAGCCCTGCTACCACCACCACCCCCCTGGTGGCGCAGGGCAAGCTTGTGGGCTGCCTGACGGCCCACTAGCTCCCCCCTTTTGCTATATGAAGGGTTTTGGTCCAGAAAAAATCAATCGGGAGCTTTTTTGTGGTTTTGCCACCACCACGAGGCGGAACTTGAGCAGATCCAATCTAGAGCTCCGGCAGGACGATCCTGCCGGGTAACTTCCCTCCCGGAGGGGGGAATCATCGCCATCGTCATCACCAACACTCCTCTCGTCGTAGGGGAGGCATCTTCATCAACATCTTCATGAGCACCATCTCCTCTCCAATCCCTAGTTCATCTATTGTAATCAATCTCCGTCTCACGATTTCGATTGGTACTTGTAAAGTTGCTAGTAGTGTTGATTACTCTTTGTAGTTGATGCTAGTTGGATTACTTGGTGGAAGAGTTTATGTTCAGATCCTTGATTCTATTCATTACACCTCTGATCGTGATTATGATTATGCTTTGTGAGTAGTTACTTTTGTTCCTGAGGACATGGGATAAGTCATGCTGATAATAGTCATGTGAATTTGATATTCGTTCGGTATTTTGATATGTTGTATGTTGTTTTTCCTCTAGTGGAATTATGTGAACGTCGACTACATAACACTTCACCATATTTGGGCCTAGAGGAAGGCATTGGGAAGTAGTAAGTAGATGATGGGTTCCTGGAGTGACAGAAGCTTAAACCCCACTCTATGCGTTGCTTCGTGAGGGGCTGAGTTGGATCCACTAGTTTAATGCTATGGTTAGACTTTGTCTTAATTGTTCTTTTGTAGTTGCAGATAATTGGGAGAGAGGTTAATCATAAGTGGGATGCTTGTCCAAGTAAGGGCAGTACCCAAGCGCTGGTCCACCCACATATCAAACTATTAAAGTAACGAACGTGAATCATATGAACATGATGAAACTAGCATGACATGAATTCCCGTGTCTCCTCGGGAGCATTTTTCCTCCGTTTAGACTTTGTTCAGGCTTGTCCCTTGCTACAAAACGGATTGGGTCACTTGCTGTACCGTTTCTAGTACTTGTTACTTGTTACTCTTTGATTGCTACGTTTCACCTCGCTACACAATCACTTGTTACCGCTACTTTCAGTGCTTGCAGTTATTACCTTGCTGAAATACATTTATCAAAGCCTTCTGCTCCTCGTTAGGTTCGACACTCTTACTTATCTAAAGGACTACGATTGATCCCCTATACTAGTGGGTCATCAAGACTCTTTTCTGGCACCGTTGCCGGGGAGTGAAGCGCCTTTGGTAAGTGGAAATTGGTAAGGAAACATTTATATACTATGCTGAAATTTATTGTCACTTGTCACTATGGAAACTGTTCCTTTGAGGAGTTTGTTCGGGGTATCTTCACCATGAACGGAAGCATGAGGAGTTGCTCCTCAACCCGAGTTACCTACTGAAAATATCTTTTATGAAATTCCTTCAGGTATGCTTGAGAAACTTCTGGCTAATCCATTCATAGGAGATGGATCTTCACATCCAGACTTGCATCTAATCTATGTAGATGAAGTTTGTGGTTTATTTAAGCTTGCAGGTTTGCCCGAGGATGAGTTAAAGAAGAAAGTCTTTCCTTTATCTTTGAAGGATAAGGCGTTGACATGGTATAGGCTATGTGATGATACTGGATCATGGGGCTACAATCGGTTGAAATTGGAATTTCATCAAAAGTTCTATCCTATGCATTTAGTACATTGTGATCGGAACTTTATTTATAACTTTTGGCCTCGTGACAGGGAAAGCATAGCTCAAGCTTAGGGGAGGCTTAAATCAATGCTATATTCATACCCCAATCATGAGCTCTCGAGAGAAATCATCACTCAAAACTTTTATGCTCGGCTTTCTCATGAAGATCGTACCATGCTTGATAGTTCTTGTGCCGGTTCTTTTATGAAGAAGGATATTGATCACAAGTGGAATTTATTGGAGAAAATCAAACGCAACTCTGAAGATTGGGAGCTGGAGGAAGGTAAGGAGTCAGGTATGAATTTCCAGTTTGATTGCGTTAAATCTTTTGTTGAGATAAACACTTCTAGAGATTTTAGCACTAAGTATGGACTTGACTCTGAGATAGTAGCTTCTCTATGTGAATATTTTGCTTCTCATGTTGATTTTCCCAAAGAGAAGTGGTTTAAATATCATCCTCCTGTAGAAAGCAACATAGCCAAAACCAATCTAGTTGAGGAGAAAGTCATTGCTTTTAGTGATCCTGTTGTTCCTTGTGCTTACACTGAGAAACCACCATACCCTCCTAGGATAAAGGATTATTCTAAAGCTCCAACTGTGATACGTAGGGGTTACATTAGACCACTTGCACCCCCCTGAGGATATTAGAGTTGAACCTAGTGTTGATATTATCAAAGATCTCTTAGCCGAAGACATAGACGGGAATGTTATCCAATTCTGTGAGGACTCCGCTAGAATTGCTAAACCTCACGCGAAAGACAAACACGGACCTGTAGTTGGCCTGCCCGTTGTTTCTGTTAAGATAGGAGATCACTGTTACCATGGTTTATGTGATATGGGAGCTAGTGTTAGTGCAATACTCCATTCTCAATATGATGAAATCAAAGATGAGATTGCACCTGCTGAGTTAGAACACATTGATGTCACTATTACGCTAGCTAATAGAGACACTATCTGCCCTCTGGGAATTGTGAGATACGTAGAAGTCTTGTGTGGTAAGACGAAGTATCCTACTGATTTCCTCGTCCTTGGTACTGCACAAGATAGATTTTGTCCCATCATATTAGGTAGACCCTTTCTCAACACTTTCAATGCTCACATTGATTGCATTAAGCAGACTGTCACAGTAAGTTTCGAGGGTGTGTCTCATGAATTTAACTTCTCCAAGTTTGGAAGACAAACCCATGAAAGAAAGTCGTTTGGTAGAGATGAAATCATTGCTCTTGCCTCTATTTCCGTACCTCCTATGGATCCTTTAGAGTAATATCTACTTGAGCATGAAAATGATATGCATATGGAGGAGAGAGATTAGATAGGTAAAATTGTCTTAGAACAATATCCTATTCTCAAGAATAATCTGCGTGTTGAACTGCTTGGGGATCCTCCCCCACCAAAGGGTGATCCTGTGTTCAAGCTTAAACAGTTGCCTGATACTCTTAAGTATGCCTATCTTGATGAGAAGGAGATATATCCTGTCATTATTAGTGCTCTCCTCTCAGAGCGCGAAGAGAAGAAGTTACTAAGAACTATGAGGAAGCACCGCGCTGCTATTGGATATACTCTTGATGATCTTAAGGGTATTAGTCCTACTCTATGTCAGCACAAGAATAAACCGATCCTGACTTTAAACCAGTTGCTGATCATCCAAGGAGGTTAAATCCTAAGATGAAAGAGGTCGTTAGAAAAGAAATATTAAAGCTTCTGGAAGAAGGAATCATTTATCCTGTTGCTCATAGTGATTGTGTAAGTCCAGTACATTGCGTACCTAAGAAGGGAGGTACCAACGTCGTTCCTAATGATAAGCATGAACTAATCCCACAAAGGATTATTACCGGCTATAGAATGGTGATAGACTTCCGGAAACTGAACAAGGCAACCACGAAAGATCATTATCCTTCGCCGTTCATCGACCAAATGCTAGAAAGGCTATCAAAACACACACGCCTCTGCTTTCTAGACGGTTATTCAGGTTTCACACAAATACCTGATGCACAATCTGATCAAGAGAAAACCACTTTCACCTGCCCTTTCGGTACCTTTGCCTATAGACGTATGCCTTTTGGCTTATGTAACACACCTGCCACCTTCCAAAGATGTATGATGGCTATATTCTGTGACTTTTGTGAAAAGATCGTCGAGGTTTTCATGGATGACTTCTCTGTTTACGGGTCTTCCTTTGATGATTGCCTCAGCAACCTTGATTGAGTCTTACAGAGATGCGAAGAGACCAACCTCGTCTTGAATTGGGAGAAGTGCCACTTTCTGGTTAATGAAGGTATCGTCTTAGGACACAAAATATCTGAAAGAGGCATTGAAGTTGATAAGGCTAAGGTTGATGCAATTGAGAAAATGCCTTGCCCCACAAATATCAGAGGTATACGAAGTTTCTTAGGTCATGTTGTTTTCTATAGAAGGTTCATTAAAGACTTCTCAAAGATTTCTAGGCCTCTTACCAACCTCTTTCAGAACGATATTCCTTTTGTTTTTGATGAGGATTATGAGGAAGCCTTTGAAATACTTAAGAAGGCTTTGATAACCGCACCTATTGTTCAACCACCTGACTGGAACTTGCCCTTTGAAATCATGTGTGACGCTAGTGATTACATTGTTGGTGCTATTCTAGGACAAAGAGTTGACAAGAAGTTGAATGTCATTCACTACGTTAGTAAAACTCTAGGTAGTGCTCAAAGAAACTATGCCACTACGGAGAAGGAATTTTTAGCAGTAGTGTATGCATGTGAAAAGTTCAGATCTTACATAGTTGACTCCAAAGTCACTATTCACTCTGATCATGCTGCTATTAAGTACCTCATGGAGAAGAAGGACACTAAGCCTAGGCTGATCAAATGGGTTCTCCTGCTACAGGAATTTGATTTGCACGTCGTTGACCGAAAGGGTGCTGATAACCTTGTAGCAGATAACTTGTCTAGGCTAGAGAATGTCCTTGATGACCCACTACCTATTGATAAAAGCTTTCCTGATGAGCAATTAAATGTAATCCGCACTTCACTTAGTGCACCGTGGTATGCCGATTATGCAAACTATATCGTAGCCAAATACATACCGCCCAGTTTCACCTATCAACAAAAGAAGAAATTCTTCTTTGATTTGAGACACTACTTTTGGGATGATCCTCGCCTTTATAAGGAAGGAGTAGATGGTGTTATTAGACATTGTGTGCCTGAACATGAATAGGGACAGATCCTGTAGAAGTGTCATTCCGAAGCCTACGGAGGACACCATGCTGGAGATAGAACTGCCCATAAGGTATTGCAATCAGGTTTCTATTGGCCCACTCTCTTCAAGGATGTCGTAAGTTTGTCTTGTCTTGTGACGAATGCCAAAGGATAGGGAACATTAGTAAGCGTCAAGAGATGCCTATGAACTATTCACTTATCATTGAACCATTTGATGTGTAGGGCTTTGATTATATGGGACGCTTCCCGAGTTCCAATGGGTACACTCACATCTTAGTTTCCGTGGATTACGTTACTAAGTGGGTAGAAGCTATCCCCACTAAAAATGCTGATCACCACACCTCTATTAAGATGCTTAAATAAGTCATATTCCCAGGATTTGGAGGCCCTAGATACTTGATGACTGATGGCGGTTCACACTTCATTCATGGTGTTTTCCGTAAGATGCTAGCTAAGTATGATGTCAACCATAGAGTTGCATCTCCTTATCATCCTCGGTCTAGTGGTCAAGTGCAGTTGAGTAATAGGGGGATCAAGTTGATCCTACAAAAGACCGTCAATAGATCTCGAAAGAACTGGTCTAGCAAACTTGACGATGCACTATGGGCTTATAGGACTGCTTATAAGAATCCCATGGGCATGTCACCGTATAAAATGGTTTACGGTAAGGCCTGTCATTTACCTCTTGAGCAGGAACACAAAGCTTATTGGGCAATCAAAGAGCTCAACTTTGATTTGGAACTTGCCGGTGAGAAGCGGTTGTTTGATATGAGCTCGTTAGATGAATGGAGAGCCCAGGCATACGAGAATGCCAGGTTGTTCAAGGAAAAGGTTAAGAGATGGCATGACAAATGAATACAGAAACGAGAGTTCAATGTAGGTGATTATGTCTTGCTATACAATTCTCGTTTGAGATTCTTTGCAGGCATGCTTCTCTCTAAATGGGAAGGTCCCTATGTTATCGAGGAAGTATATCGTTCCGGTGCCATCAAAATCAATAACACGGAAGGAAATTTTCCTAGAGTGGTAAATGTGCAAAGAAGATGTATCTGTTTCGGCAAGAAATTGGACCTTGAAAATGAAGATGTATCTGTTTCGGCAAGAAATTGGACTCCGATACTTTTCCAATAGGAAATTCTTCCGTTTTGGAATTTTTGGAAAATTAGAAAAATAAAAAGCAATATGGAGAGCGAACGAGGCGGCCACAAGCCCTGCCACCGCCCCTACCCCCCTGGTGGCAGAGGGCAGCTTATGGGCACCTCGTGTGCCTCCTCGACTTCTTTTTCTTGCGGAGGACTCCTTCTAGCCTAGAAAAATCAATATATAGTTGCCCGAAGGTTTTGATCTCCGTATCACGTAGTTTTCCTCTGTTTTCGTTTCGAGCTTGTTTTGCCGCCGATCTAGGTCAAGATGTCTTCTCAAGATTCAGAGCGAGAGAGCTATGTGGCTGACTACCTTGCTAACCCCAAGGTCTATGGGGACTTGGAACCATATGGCTGGGCCACTGATGAGGAAGAGGACTATGAGCCCAAAGGGAAGGAGCAAACGAGTTCCGATGAAGAGAAGGCTCCCATACCTCAACCTGCAAACACCCATGTGGAGTCCAAGAAGTCAAGCCTCCGTGACCATAGGAAGAAGCCTAAGACCTTGTTTATCCCTTCTCGTTTCTTGCAGGAGAGTAAGCAGGAGCTTTGCCATAGAGTTTTGAAACTTGAGGAGGAAAATGACGATCTAAGGGAGCAGAACTTTTTGCTCAAGTGGAAATGAGACAAGCTCAAGACTGCTCCAACAACACCACCATCACCATCAAAGGAAGACAATTAAGCATTGGTATGGGCAATCCCCTTGGCTTCTGCCAAGCTTGGGGGAGTTGCCCTGGTATTGTATCACCTTTATATCTTTTGGTTTTTACCTTTGTTTTAGTTCTTTCCTCTTCAGTTTTTATTTCTTCTTTTAGAGGATCAAGTCTTTAGTTTTTAGTTTGGGTCTTTTGCTTTTGTCTCTCCCCCGATGTATTCAAGCTTACGAGCTATATAATAAAGAGTCTCTTAGTCAAGGGATTTGCTTTGTGCCATGATCAAAATTATGAAAAGAACGATAGCATGAAAGATCATGAGACGATCTTATGGAAAGTGATAACTTCACTTATGACACGTATGATGATTGAAACTTGTTGAGAATAAATCAACATAGACCTCAGTCATTGTTGCAATTAATAAGAAGTAATAAGGAAAGAGAGGTTCACATATAAATATATCCTCTTAGATACTTTTTACAATTGTGAGCACTCACCAAACTATTACATGCCAAGGAGTAGATGTTGGGCAAGGAAGACAACATAATGAATTGTGTTTGCTTGGTTCCAAACAATGTTATATGATTAGAGATCCCTTAGCATGTGATGATTGCTTCCACCTCATATAGGCCAAAACTCCCGCACCAAGTAGAGATACTACTTGTGCATCCATAAACCTCCAACCAGTTTTGCCATGAGATTCCACCATACCTACCTATGGATTGAATAATATCCTTCAAGTAAGTTGTCATCGGTGCAAGCAATAAAAATTGCTCTCTAATATGTATGATCTGTTAATGTGTGGAAAGTAAGCTTTGTACGAACATGTGATGAGGAACACGTAAAAGCGTCAGACTGCATAATAAAGTTCTTTATCACAGGAGGCAATATAAAGTGACGTTCCTCCGCACTAAGAGGACACACATTCAAACCTCAAAAGCGCATGACAACCTCTGCTTCCCTATGCGAAGGGCCTATCTTTTACCTTTACTTTTTGCCCTTGTAAGAGTCATGGTGATCATCACCAATTCCCTATTTTTGCCTTTGTCTTGGCTACCATCACATGCTTGGGAAAGATCTATATTCATATATCAACTTGGAGTTGAGTACTTATGCTTTATTATTGTTGACTTTACCCTTGAGGTAAATTGTTGGGAGCCAAAACTATAAGCCCCTATCTTCCTATGTGTCCAGCTGAAACTTCGACACCATGAGTACCACGTGAGTTGTAACAATTGTGGAAAACAAAAGAGATAATTGAGTATGTGGGTTTGTCTTACAAGCTCTTATTTGACTCTTTCTGATGTTGTGATAAATTGCAATTGCTTCAATGACTATGGACTATTGTTGGTTACTTCTCGGTAAGGTTTTTGCTTCATGCTTTGCTTTGTGAAGGAATTGTTACTTTCCCATAAGAATCTTTATGATGTATTGTTGTCCTATGTGTGATCATGATGCCCTCATGTCCGTATTATGTTTTATCGACACCTTCGTCCCTCAACATGTGGACATGTTTATGGAACTTAGTTTTCGCTTGAGGACAAGCGAGGTCTAAGCTTGGGGAGTTGATACGTCCATTTTGCATCATGCTTTCATGTTGATATTTATTGATTTTTGGGCTGTTATATTACTTGTGGTACCATATGTATGCCTTTTCTCTCTTATTTTGCAAGGTTTATTTGAAGAGGGAGAATTCAGGCAGCTGGAATTCTAGACTGAAAAAGGAGCAAATCCTAGTCCACTATACTGCACATCTCCAAATGCCCTGAAAAGTTACGTGGATTTTTTCTGGATTATATAAAAAATACTAGGTGAAAGAACTACCGGAGGGGGGCACCAGGGCTCCACAAGCCCTGCCACTGCCACAACCCCCCTGGTGGCGCAGGGCAAGCTTGTGGGCTGCCTAACGGCCCACTAGCTCCCCCCTTTTGCTAGATGAAGGGTTTTGGTCCAGAAAAAATCAATCAGGAGCTTTTTCGTGGTTTCACCGCAGCCACGAGGGGGAACTTGAGCACATCCAATCTAGAGCTACGGCAGGACGATCCTGCCGGGGAAACTTCCCTCCCGGAGGGGGGAATCGTCGCCATCGTCATCACCAACACTCCTCTCGTCGGAGGGGAGGCATCTTCATCAACATCTTCATCAGCACCGTCTCCTCTCCAATCCCTAGTTCATCTCTTGTAATCAATCTCCGTCTCACGACTCCAATTGGTACTTGTAAGGTTGCTAGTAGTGTTGATTACTCTTTGTAGTTGATGCTAGTTGGATTACTTGGTGGAAGAGTTTATGTTCAGATCCTTGATGCTATTCATTAAACCTCTGATCATGATTATGATTATGCTTTGTGATTAGTTACTTTTGTTCCTGAGGACATGGGATAAGTCATGCTGATAATAGTCATGTGAATTTTATATTCGTTCGGTATTTTGATATGTTGTATGTTATTTTTCCTCTAGTGGTGTTATGTGAACGTCGACTACATAACACTTCACCATATTTGGGCCTCGAGGAAGGCATTGGGAAGTAGTAAGTAGATGATGGGTTGCTGGAGTGACAGAAGCTTAAACCCCAGTCTATGTGTTGCTTCGTGAGAGGCTGATTTGGATCCACTAGTTTAATGCCATGGTTAGACTTTGTCTTAATTCTTCTTTTGTAGTTGCGGATGCTTGCGAGAGAGGTTAATCATAAGTGGGATGCTTGTCCAAGTAAGGGCAGTACCCAAGCGCCGGTCCACCCACATATCAAACTATCAAAGTAACGAACGCGAATCATATGAACATGATGAAACTAGCATGACAGAAATTCCCGTGTGTCCTCGGGAGTGTTTTTCCTCCTATAAGACCTTGTTCAGGCTTGTCCCTTGCTACAAAAGGGATTGGGCCACTTGTTGCACCATTGCTACTACTTGTTACTTGTTACTCTTTGCTTGCTACATTTCACCTCGCTACACAATCACTTGTTACCGCTACTTTCAGTGCTTGCAGTTATTACCTTGCTGAAATCCGTTTATCAGAGCCTTCTGCTCGTCGTTGGGTTCGACACTCTTACTTATCGAAAGGATTACGATTGATCCCCTATACTTGTGGGTCATCAGTAAGCTCCTCCTGTCAGGACCTTAGCAATTATGAAAGGGCCCTCCCATTTAGGGTTAAGTTTATGCTTCTGCTTTTCTGGAAGGCATAGGACGAGTTCGCCCATGTTTTATGCCTTTTCCCTCACTTCCCTTCTTTCATAGCACCTAGCTTGCTGTTGATAAAAGGTAGAACGGTGCCGAGCTATTTCTCGCCCGCCTTCCAATGCGTCCAGGTCATCTTGTCGATCTAGCTCGGCCTCTCTTTCCCCATACGTGCGTACCCGAGGAGCGTCATGGATGATATCGCAAGGGAGGATCGCTTCGGCCCCATACATCATAAAAAATTCTGTGTACCTAGTTGAGTGATTCGGGGTTGTGCGCAAACCCCATAGCATGGAGTCGAGCTCCTCCACCCGGTGGCAGTAGGATTTTGTGAGAGATCGAACCACCCGAGGTTTGATACCACTCATAATGAGCCCGTTAGCTTGTTCGAATTGGTCACTTGTTTGGGGGTGATATATCGAAGCATAATCGAGCTTAATGCCCAAGTTTGTGTACCAATCTTTGACCTCCAGGGCGGTGAAATTGGATGCATTGTCCTTTATTATGATGTGCGGGACACCATAATGGTGTACGATGCTAGATATGAATTCAATCGTCGATTTAGTGAAATTGCATTGGCTGAGCTTACAGGCTTGGCTTCAATCCATTTAGTGAATTTTTCCACCATAACGAGAAGGTATTTCTTTTTCTTGGTCCCTTCTTTTAAGTGGTCCGACCTTATCCAGCCCCCAGACAACAAAAGTCCAGGTGATTGGAATTCTCCAAAGAGTTTTGGGGGATGTGGCTTCAATTTGCGAATAGTTGAGACCCTACACAATGGTGAATGAGTGTGTCGGCGTCTTCTCAAGCTGTTGGCCAGAAGAAATCGGCTCTAAAAGCCTTACTGACCAAGGGCCATGCAGCTGCATGATGGCCGCACATGCCTGCATGTACTTTGGCCAAGAGCTTCCTCCATTCTTCTTCAAAGATGCATCATTGGAGCACTCCCATGGTGCTTTTGTTATATAGCTCACCCTCGTGGACCTTGTAGGCCTTTGATCGGTGAATGATACGTCTAGCCTCGGTCTGGTCGACGAGCAGCTCTTTATGAAGAAGTTGATCAAGGAAGGGCTCGGTCCATGGCATGATCACTGCCATGACCTCGTGAGCCGAAGGTGTTTCTTCAATTATGGATCTGCCGGTAATCCTGTTGTCCAACTCGGATGTGGGGGTGTATCCTGTGATGCACCATCAGCTGTCGTGCAAGTGTCCGCAACTCGCCACACAACAGATGGCTTGAAAAGCCTCTCTAGGAAAGTGTTGTGGGGGACGAGATCATGGTTTGCACCTAAGCGGGAAAGGACATCTGTGGTTTGGTTCTTATCCCTTGACACGCGATGAAACTCCAATCCCTCTAACAATGCTGATATCTTGAGGACGACGTTTCTGTACGCTTCCATTTTTGGATTTTTTTGCATCGAATTAGCCATTGATTTATGAGATGGCAAGGCTGGAGTCCCCCCGTACCTCGAGTCGTTTTATGCCCATTGAGGTTGCCATCTGAAGACCGTGTAGTAGTGTTTCGTATTCTGTCACATTATATGAGTCAGCGTACATGATCTCTAGCACATATAAGATGTTATCCCCGGTAGGGGATGTGAGGATAACGCCAACCCCCAGTCCGGCTAGGGTTTTGGACCCTTCGAAGTACATGGTGCAGTGAGCGTACATGTTGTACTCTCTAGGGAGCTCTGCCTCTGTCCATTTGGCGACGAAGTTGGCAAGCACTTGAGATTAGATGGGTCATCATGGCTTGTACGTAATCTCGAATGGCAGGAGTTTGATGGACCATTTAGCTATTCGGCCAGTGGCGTCCTTGTTGTTGATGATGTCGTTCGGGGGGCCTCAGATGTTACCATGACCGCGCACTCTTGGAAGTAGTGCATGAGCTTATGTGATGCCATAAACACTATGTAGGCGATCTTCTGGTAGTGTGGGTATCTGGTTTTGCATGGTGTAAGCAATTCGGACACGTAATAGACCGGCCTTTGTATCCGTAGTTGGTGCCAATGGCCTCCCATTCTATGACGAGGACCGCGGTGACCACTTGAATGGTGGCCGAGATGTATAACAACATCGGTTCTCTTGTGCAAGGTGCTGCTAGGATGAGATTGCTGGCGAGCAGTGCTTTATTTTCCTACAGGGCGGTCGCAGCTTCAGCAGTCCACTTGAAGTTATCGGCCTTTTTGACCAACCTATAAAGTGGGAGTGCTTTCTCACCGAGGCGGGAGATAAACCGGCTTAAAGACGCGACACATCTTCCCATTTTTGGACATGCTCCAGTTTTGTAGGAACCGTGAGTTGAGGCAGAGCTTGGATCTTGGCCGGATTGGCCTCTATACCTCTTTGCAACATGACGAATCTGAGATGTTAAGCGGATGGGACTCCGAAGACACACTTGTCCGAGTTAAGCCATATATCATATTCTAGTAAGCTCGCAAAGGTATGTCTGAGGTCATCTACCAGCTGGTCCACGTGCTTGGTCTTGACGACCACATCGTCCACATATGCCTCTATTGTTTTGCCGATTTGTTCCTCCAAACATGTTTAGATCATGTGGTGGTAAGTGGCGCCAACATTCTTTAACCCAAAAGGCATAGTGTTAAAGTAGAATGGTTCGTAGGGGCTTATGAAGGGGGTTGCAGCTTGATAGGATTCCTTCATTTATATTTGATGGTATCTCGAGGAGGCATCAAGTAAGCATACAGAATCGTGCCCGACCGTTGCATCAATGATTTGGTCTATTCGTGTAAGGGTAAAGGATCCTTGGGACAGGCCTTGTTGGGGTCTTTGAAATCAACACATAGCCGCCAAGATGTATCCGCTTTGGTACCATGACCAAATTTGCCAACCAGTCGGGATGTTTGATTTCTCGGATAAACCCGGGTTCTAGTAGTTTGGCCAGCTCCTCACCCATGGCTTGATGCATTGGTTCGGAGAATCGGCGCAAGGCCTGTTTGATTGTTTTGAAGCCTGCTATTGTATTCTCGTTGTGTTCGGCCAGCCTCCGATTGATTTCTGGCATGTCTGAGGGGTGACAAGATAAGATGTCCCAACATTCGCGCAAAAAATTGTGCAATGCCTCATTGATTGTGGGGTCCAACTGAGCTCCGATGGACGTCGTATTGTTGCGGTCTGTTGGATGTACCTGAAATTTGATGATCTCGTCCACTGGTTTAAAGAACTTGGGTTATTTGCCGATGATCACGGCATCCTTGTCCACTATGGAGTAGAGTGTCATGAGCTCTTCTCCTAGTACCTAAATGGCTAGGGATGCCATTTTCTTTTCAGCTCGGAGGGCTAGGGATGTCGTTTTGTTTTCAGCCCGGAGGGCTGTGTTGTGGTCACTTATGACTGTGATCACACCGTTCGGGCATGGCATTTTGAGTTTCATGTACCTGTAACGGGGTATGGCCTGGAATCTTGTGAAGGCTTCACGTCCTAACATGGCGTGGTAGCCACTGTGAAAGGGCACAATACTGTCCTGACTAAATAAACTTGTCTAAAAAATTAGGACCAGTTAAAAATTTGGTGAGTGCTTGTGATGTTTGATGTGATTGTCGCTTGCTTTCTTGTTTGCTTGTGTTTAAATCACAAAGTTCCTACTACTCTCTAGACTCACCTCATTGACCCAAACCCTTGCCAAATGACCATACCATGTGTATAGTACCAAAAATTATATTTACGAAATATTATTTTTACCAAAAAGCTTTTATTTAATTTAAGCTTTCAAAACCCCCTCAATTGGGATTTGACTACAAGCCCTCAAACTAGGGAATTTGTTTGGCACCAAATATTTTATTTAAACGCATTATCGAAAAGACTTCCCAAACCACAAGATTATTATTTTAAAAGCAATTTTACTATTTTATTTAAATACATTATTCTGAGGCCAGAAATGGTCTTTTATATAGAAAGGTTATTTTTCCTCCTTTCAAAATATTTGAAAAAATTTAGGGAAACTCAGTGGACATATATATTACAAATATAAGAGTTTCAACAAACGGTCATGTTCAAAATATTGGACAAAACCCTTTTTGCCTATTTCAAGCTTTTGAAATATTTCTACAAGAAATATTCTCAATAAATCCGAGTAAAATTCTAGAATGTCACACATGATATATGTGATGATCTTGCCAAGTTTCATCTCAATCCAGTTTGATTTGATTCACCTAAATATTCCAAAACCCTATCTGTCCAGATCCAAATTGGAGCAACTCTACATTGCCAAGTGTCTCCAATTGTGCTCATATTTTGTGGACTGTTCTCATACTCCAATAATGCATCCACACCAAGTATTGCATCAAGGAGGATAGATGAACTTGTTCGAAACCCCTCAAAACCTTCTGTGCTGATTTCTAGAATTGGGAAACTTTATATTGTGAAGTTTCTCCAATTGATTCCAATCTTTTTGGGAATGTTCTAATACTCAAAAGGGCCCCCCACAGCAAGTGGTTCATTAGTGGGAATTAATTTGCATGGATTTATCTTCAGAATGCCATTTCTACCCAGTTCTTGGATTTTTCAAGTCTACATTGGAAACCTTCTCCAACAAATCTCAAATTTGGTGTCCAGCCTCATTTCTACCTATCATAAGAACCTCTTAAATCTCAGGGGTATTGGACTGCCCTAGGTGCCCATGGACAACATCAAACACGTGTTGCCATAAACTAGAGGACAAGCAAAATTTGTCCTAATATCTTTCCCTTGCCTCCAAATATCTACCAAGGTATATTCTGACCATATTTTACCTTGAGTAACTTTTCCATGGCCTCTGATCAAGTATTAGGGGGTAACTCCCTCTCTTTACCTCTCCTTTTTACCATGGCAACCCCTCGTTTACCCTCTCCGAACAATTCTATTCAAGCCAAGGCCCCCCACATCCTTCCAGAGCACCTCTAGTATGCTAATGCACTATTTCAAGCAAATATTTGCAAGCTCATGTGGAAAATATGAGCAGCCCTTCTAAAACTTGGTTTTTGGCAGAAATGTGGCCTTGAACTGCAAGTGCTAGCTACACTCCTCTCCCTGAGCCTGAACTTGGTAGTCTTGTAGTTCTTGCATATCCAAGGCTACTAGATATGGTTTCATCCCAAGATCCCCACAGTAAAAACCCGCTTTGCTAGCCCCAAGTTTTCTGCTGCAAACTTAACCAGAGCTGAAATCCAGCCTAACCTGCTCCACTCATGTCCCAATTGCACGAGTGCTCTCTGGCGTGCATGGCTTGCATGCTTGGAACCTTGGCATGCCAAAGGGTGGTCCTGGACAAGCTTTAGCATGGTGACCATGCTAGCTATATGCAGTAATGGTGCTCTGCGCCTTGTCTTCTTCCTGCAGCTCGTGTCCGGTAGCGACATCATGTCTCAGCATGCGAGAGGGTTCCCCTTGACCACATGTGCCTCTCCGCGATGCCATCAAGACTCCAAGATGGCTCCAATGCGTCTGATCGTCCTTCCATAGTGCATCTGTTTCGCACCCGAGCTCCTCCCTATCGCCCCTCTCCATTAGGTACCCCGAGCCCCTGCTGCACCCAGTCCATTTCCGTCCTTCCTAGCAATCTCCTGAACCTCCTCTCTTCCCCTCCCGTCCTCTCTTCCTTACCCCATGGCCGTGAGGTGCCGCCTTGACCTCGCTCAGATTCGGGCTCTCCCGAGCCGCTCCTCTCTTTCAAAGTCTTGCCTCGGCCCTCCAATGCATCCACCCTCCTCCCCGTGGTCCGTTTTCCTCCTCCCGACGGTCGGTCCTCCATGCCCAGCACCAATATCTCTTTTCTCTACCATGGATGAAGCTGTGGTTGCTCCCGACCGTCCCAGGGGCCAAGAGACACCCTGGCAGGTGCGGGGGCCGCCCCAGGACCAGCGATGGCTGGAACATCGACGAAGGCGGCTGGAACCGCTGGGGCGGGCGTCGATGTGCGCTCGGAGAGCTCCCACGCCTCTCCCTTGTCTAGCGGGAGGTGGGGGTGGATCTGACATCGGGGCCCGCCGGTTAGTGGCTAAGGCCCTGGCCCCCTGTTTAAGTGGTCGCGCCTCCCGCTGGATGGTGCCTCCCTATGGTGAAAGCGTCTTCCACGAAGTCGCCTTCAGCATAGTCTGCTGCGTGCGCGGCTGGAACTATTGGGCCGGCCGAGCTACGTATCTAGATCCTTTAACGCAGTTCAGCTTTGGGGTAAAATCCTTTTTCTTTTCTTTTGATAGTAGAGAAATAAATCTTAGAAAGCCCATATTCAATTCAACCTAACTCCAAATCTGATAATTCAAGTTCATGCATACTCCAAAAATCATAACCTACCCGAACATGTGCATTGCACATTTTTCCAGAGAAACTTTCTGTTGGGCTAAGATTCAAATTCAAATTTAAGTATTTCAAATCCCACCTTGCAAAATTCCGAGAGAGCTCAAATCAACTTCAAATGGAGTGATTCCAATTTCCAATGACTTATGAAATCATGCTCTAATGTCTAGCCTTAGTCCACATTTTTCTTTGGCAATATTTGTGCTAGGACAAACAAATGACCCTTATTTCCATTTAATCCATCTTAGAAAAATCATAAGAAACGCATCCCAACTCCAAATCCAGTGAAACAACTTCTTAAATGTTTCTAAATTCACGCCCTATTAAATGAGTGCCTCCACTCATTTTCAGTAAAATGTTTTCTGTAGACTTCGTGTGGGTCCAATGATGGCTTCATTTCTTCCATTCAAAAATCTCTGTTTATCCAAATCTCTTAGAACAAGCTTTAGGTATTTTTCTTATGACCAGAGATGTCCAAGAAAAATCAAACTCCTATTTATAGAGTACTTTGTGTTTTTTCTTGTTGTGGGGCTTACTGTGGTTTTTTCCGATGATAGTTAATGAAGTAGACGAAGTACTCGGAGATAGACGATAAGCATGAGAAGACCTCGAAGACTTTGCTGAACCAGGCAAGTAGCCCCTTGACCATGTGTGAGAAAATATTTTCATGTATGTCATATGTAGAATTATTTGATGCATACGACAATGTTGAACCGGTAACTACCTCGGTGAGGTGTTTCCGATAGTCCCTTTTGACACTTGCAACTGGGCATAACCCTACCATCTATGAGGGTTATGCGGGTGGCTGTAGTTAGGTTGCTAGTAGTTTCTACGCAAATGGGATGGGATTGTGCATGGTGGCGATGATGGAAACGGTTTCAAAGACTCTTCAAAAAACCTGTCGGGTGCCACTATTGCCCGAGGGAGATGTGTAGATCTAGGTAACCACTTGATGAAGAAGTCGTGTACCGGGGGAAGTTGTGTGTGTGGTTACGAAAACGGGATTAGATTTAAGATTTGTCAACAATCCCAACCTTACATGTGCGACCGTGATACCCCTTTATGGGATGGGGATTTCTTGATTACTTTCGTCAATGATAGCACACAGCCCACATTACTAGTGGCGGGAGTGGAGTGGCCACTCTTGAGAAAGGGTCGTGCCAGGTAGGGAGACCATGAGTTGTTTTTACATGCACCAGGCACATCGTTGGTCCGTTCATGGATGGTACGATGTAGAGCGAGGCTCGTATGATGTACATCATGAGGGCTGGGTACCAATCGAGTGGACTTTCTGTTTAGTGTCGCGAGGGGAAAGGCATTTTTTGGGTGCTTACCTCCGGTATATTGTATACATCGCGTTGTGGATGACACGGAAGTTCCCCGAGTCTTGTGGGTACATCGTACAACCTCTGCAGAGTGTAAAACTATTCGAATAGCCGTGTCCATGGTCAAGGACAGTTGGGTGGTGATGCTTAAACTATGTCCAGGAGATTTCATATAACCAAGTGTGTGAGTGTGTGTGTGTGTGGGTATGGTGTTAGTCTGATTGATGGGCTAAGTTGGACGACTTGCCATGATGGGTGTGTTGGAAATATGCCATAGAGGCAATAATAAATTAATTATTATTATATTTCTTAGTTCATGATAATCGTTTATTATCCATGCTATAATTGTATTGAATGAAGACTTATATACATGTGGGGATACATAGACAAAACACTGTCCCTAGCAAGCCTCTAGTTGGCTAGGCAGTTGATCAAAGATAGTCAGGGTCTTCTGATTATGAACAAGGTATTGATGCCTGATAACTGGATCACGTCATTAGGAGAATCACGTGATGGACTAGACCCAAACTAATAGACGTATCATGTTGATCGTGTCATGTTGTTGCTACTGTTTTCTGCGTGTCAAGTATTTGTTCCTATGACCATGAGATCATATAACTCACTGACACCGGAGGAATGCTTTATGTGTATCAAACATCAGAACGTAACTGGGTGACTATAAAGATGCTCTACAGGTATCTCCGAAGGTGTTAGTTGAGTTAGTATGGATCGAGACTGGGATTTGTCACTTCGTGTGACGGAGAGGTATCTCGGGGCCCACTCGGTAATACAACATCACACACAAGACTTGCAAGCAATGTGACTTAGTGTAAGTTGCGGGATCTTGTATTACGGAACGAGTAAAGAGACTTGCCGGTAAACGAGATTGAAATAGGTATGCGGATACTGACGATCGAATCTCGGGCAAGTAACATAAAGGACAAAGGGAATGACATACGGGATTATATGAATCCTTGGCACTAAGGTTCAAACGATAAGATCTTCATAGAATATGTAGGATCCAATATGGGCATCCAGGTCCCGCTATTGGATATTGACCGAGGAGTCACTCGGGTCATGTCTACATAGTTCTCGAACCCGCAGGGTCTGCACACTTAAGGTTCGACGTCGTTTTATGCGTATTTGAGTTATATGGTTGGTTTCCGAATGTTGTTCGGAGTCCTATATGAGATTACGGACGTCACGAGGGTTTTCGGAATGGTCCGGAAACAAAGATTGATATATAGGATGACCTCATTTGATTACCTAAAGGTTTTCGGAGTTACCGGGAATGTACCAGGAATGACGAATGGGTTCCGGGTGTTCACCGGGGGGGGGGGGGGGGGGCAACCCACCCCGGGGAAGCCCATAGGCCTTGGGGGTGGCACACCAGCCCTTAGTGGGCTGGTCGGACAGCCCAAGAAGGCCCTATGCGCCGTAGGAAGAAAATCAAAGAGAAAAGAAAAAAAAGAGGAGGTGGGAAAAGGGGGAAGGACTCCTCCTTCCAAACCTAGTTGGACTCAGTTTGGAAGGGGAGGGTTGCCCCCCTTGGCTCGGCCGAAGTCCTTGGGGGTCCTTGGACCCCAAGGCAAGGCTCCCCCTCTCCCCCCTATATATACGGAGGTTTTAGGGCTGATTTGACACAACTTTGCCACGGCAGCCCGAACACATATCTCCACGGTTTTACCTCTAGATCGCGTTTCTGCGGAGCTCGGGCGGAGCCCTGCTGAGATTAGATCACCACCAACCTCCGGAGCACCGTCACGCTGCCGGAGAACTCATCTACCTTTCCGTATCTCTTGCTGGATCAAGAAGGCTGAGATCATCGTCGAGCTGTACGTGTGCTGAACGCGGAGGTGCCATCCGTTCGGCACTAGATCGTGGGACAGATCGCGGGACGGTTCGTGGGACGGTTCGCGGGGCGGATCGAGGGACGTGAGGACGTTCCACTACATCAACCGCGTTCACTAACGCTTCTGCTGTGCGATCTACAAGGGTACATAGATCGGAAATCCCCTCTCGTAGATGGACATCACCATGATAGGTCTTCGTGCGCGTAGGAAAATTTTTGTTTCCCATGCGACGTTCCCCAACAGTGGCATCATGAGCTAGGTTCATGCGTAGATGTCTTATCGAGTAGAACACAAAAAATTTTGTGGGCGGTGATGTGCATTTTGCTGCCCTCCTTAGTCTTTTCTTGATTCCGCGGTATTGTTGGATTGAAGCGGCTTGGACCGACATTACTCGTACGCTTACGAGAGACTGGTTTCATCTCTACGAGTAACCCCGTTGCTCAAAGATGACTGGCAAGTGTCAGTTTCTCCAACTTTAGTTGAATCGGATTTGACCGAGGAGGTCCTTGGATGAGGTTAAATAGCAATTCATATATCTCCGTTGTGGTGTTTGCGTAAGTAAGATGCGATCCTACTAGATACCCATGGTCACCACGTAAAACATGCAACAACAAAATTAGAGGACGTCTAACTTGTTTTTGCAGGGTATGCTTGTGATGTGATATGGCCAACGATGTGATGTGATATGGCCAACGATGTGATGTGATATGGCCAACGATGTGATGTGATATGGCCAACGATGTGATGTGATATGGCCAACGATGTGATGTGATATGGCCAACGATGTGATGTGATATGGCCAACGTTGATGGTACGGCAACTGGCAGGAGCCATAGGGTTGTCTTTATACTAACGTTTGTGCTTGCAGATGCGTTTACAATTTTGCTAGGATGTAGCTTTAGTACTAATAGCATGAGTAGCACGACAACCCCGATGGCGACACGTTGATGGAGATCATGGTGTGGCGCCGTTGACAAGAAGATCGTGCCGGTGCTTTGGTGATGGAGATCGAGAAGCGCATGATGATGGCCATATCATGTCACTTATGAGTTGCATGTGATGTTAATCCTTTAGGCACCTTATCTTGCTTAGAACGACAGAAGCATTATGAGGTGATCTCCCTTTAAAATTTCAAGACGAAATTGTAATCTCCCCGACTGTGCACCGTTGCGACAGTTCTTCGTTTCGAGACACCACGTGATGATCGGGTGTGATAGACTCAACGTTCACATACAACGGGTGCAAAACAGTTGCACACGCGGAACACTCGGGTTAAGCTTGACGAGCCTAGCATGTGCAGACATGGCCTCGGAACACATGAGACCGAAAGGTCGAGCATGAATTGTATAGTTGATATGATTAGCATCGAGATGCTTACCACTGAAACTATTCTCGACTCACGTGATGATCGGACTTGAGATAGTGGATTTGGATCATGTACCACTCAAATGACTAGAGAGATGTACTTTTTTGAGTGGGACTTCTTAAGTAATATGATTAATTGAACTAATTGTCATGAACATAGTCTAATGGTCTTTACAAATTACGATGTAGCTTGCGCTATAGCTCTACAGTTTTTATATGTTCCTAGAGAAAATTTAGTTGAAAGTTGATAGTAGCAAACGTTGAAGAGGATTGTCCTCGTTGATGCACAGAAGGCTTACGTCCTTAATTCACCACTCAGTGTGCTGCACCTCGAGTGTCGTCTGTGGATGCTGTGAACATCTGACATACACGTTTCTGATGACTACACGATAGTTCAGTGCAAAATACTTAATGGCTTAGAAGCAAGGCGCCAAAGACGTTTTGGAACGTCACGGAACATAAGTTATGTTCTAAAGAGATGAAATTGTGATTTCATGCTCGTGCCCTTGTTAAGAGGTACGAGACCTCCGACAAGATTCTTTGTCCACAAAGTAAAGGAGAAAAGCTCAACCGTTGAGCGTGTGCTCAGATTGTCTGAGTACGACAATCGCTTGAATCAAGTGGGGGTTAATCTTCCAGATGAGATAGTGATAGTTCTCCAAAGTCACTGCCACCAAGCTGTGAGAGCTTCGTGATGAACTATAACATATCAAGGATAGATACAATGATCTTTGAGTGATTCGCGATGTTTGACACTGCCAAAGTAGAAATCAAGAAGGGGCGTCAATAGTTGATGGTTAGTAAAACCACTAAGTTTCGAGAAAGGCAAGGGCTAGAAGGGATACTTCGTGAAACGGCAAAACAGTTGTTGCACTAATGAAGAGACCCAAAATTAAACCCAAACCTGAGACTAAGTGCTTCTGTAATGAGGGGAACAGTTACTGAGGCGGAGCAACTCTAGATACTTGGTAGATAAGTAGGATGGCAAAAGTCGAAAGGAGTACATTTGATATACATGATGTGTACTTTATTAGTACTCCTAGTAGCATGAGGGTATTGGATACCGGTTCGGTTGCTATGTGATTAGTAACACGAAATGATAGTTATGGCATAAACGGAGACTAGCTAAAGACGAGGTGACGATACGTGTTGGAAGTGTTTCCAAGATTGATATGATCAAAACGTCGCACGCTCCCTCTACCATCGGGATTGGTGTTAAACCTAAATAATTGTTATTTGGTGCTTGCGTTAAGCATGAACATGATAGGATCGTGTTTATTGTAATACGATTATTCATTTAAAGAGAATAATGGTTACTCTATTTGCTTGAATAATCACCTTCAATGGTTTATTGAATCTCGATCGTAGTGTTACACATGTTCATGATATTGGTGCCAAAAGACACGAGGTAATGATGATAGTACCACTTACTTGTGGCACTGCCGCTTGGGTCATGTTGGTATAAATTACACGAAGAGGCTCCATGCTGATGGATCTTTATACTCACTTGATTTTGAATCACTAGTGACATGCAAATCATACCACATGAGCAAGGCCTTGTTTTCATTGAGATGAAACAAGATAGTAACTTGTTGGAAGTGATACATTTTGATGTTTGCAGTCCAATGGGTGTTGAGGCACGCAGTGGATATCATTATGTTCTTACTTCAATGAAGATTTGAGCAGATACAAGAGTATTTGCTTAATGAATCACAAGTCTGAAATATTGAAAAGTTCAATTCTGTTTCAGAGTGAAGTTCGTCGTAACAAAAGGATAAACTGTCTACGATATGATCATAGAAATGAATATCTAAGTTACGAGTTTTGGTACGCAGTTAAGACAATGTGGAAATTGTTTCACAGTTCATGCCACCTGGAACATCATAGTGTGATGATGTGTCTGAACGTCATAGCCACGCACTATTTGGTATGGTGCATACTATGATGTCTCTTATCGAAATACCACTATCATTTATGGGTTATGCATTAGAGACAACCGCATTCACTTTAAAATAGGGCACTGCGTATTTCCGTTGAGATGACACATTATAAGACTGAGGTTTAGAGAAATCTAAACTGTCGTTTCTTGAAAGTTTGGGGCTTCGACACTTATGTGAAAAAGTCTGAGTCGGATAAGCTCGAACCCAAAGAGAATAATGCATCTTCATAGGATATCCAAAACAGTTGGGTACATCTCCTATCTCAGATCCGAAACCAAAGTGTTTGTTTCTAGAAACGGATCCTTTCTCGAGGAAAGGTTTCTCTCGAAAGAATTGAGTGGGAGGGTGGTAGAACTTGTTGAGGTTATTGAACCGTCACTTTGATCAGTGTGTAGCAGGGCGCAGGAAGTTGTTCCTGTGGCGCCTACACCAATTGAAGTGAAAGCTGATGAGGGTGATCATCGAGCATCGGATCGAGTTACTACAAACCTCGTAGGTTGACAAGGTCGCGTACTACTGCAGAGTGGAACGGTAACCCTGTCTTGGAGGTCATGTTGTTGAGCAATAGTGAACCTACGAGTTATGGAGAAGCAATGGTGGGCCCGGATTCCGACGAATGGCTTGAGGCCATGAAATCCGAGAGAGGATCCATATATAAAACAATGTGTAGACTTTGGAGGAACTACTTGATGGTAGTAAGACTATTGATTAAAGATGGATCTTTGTAAGGAAGACATACGACGATGGTGATAAGTCACTATTAAGAAAAGCTCGACTTGTCGCAAAGATGTTTCTGACAAGATCAAACAGTTGACTATGATGAGACTTTTTCACTCGTAGCGATGCTAAAATTATGTTGGAATTATGTTAGTAGTTGATGCATTATCTATGAAATATTGCACATAGGATGTCAAAACACTGTTTCCTCAATGGTTTCCTTGAGCAAACATTGTATGTGATACAACCAGAAGGTTTTGTCGATCCTAAAGATACTAACAAGTATGCAAGCTCCAATGATCCTTCAATGGACTGGTGCAAGCATCTCGGAGTTGGAATATACACTTTGATGAGGTGATCAAAGATTTTGGGTTTGTACAAGGTTTATGAGAAACTTGTATTTCCAAAGAAGTGAGTGGGAGCACTATAGAATTTCTGGTAAGTATATGTGGTTGACATATTGTGGATCAGAAGTAATGTAGAATTTCTGTAAAGCATACAAGGTTGTTTGAAAGGAGTTTTCAAAGGAATACCTGGATTGAGCTACTTGAACATTGAGCATCAAGATCTATGGAGATAGATCAAAACGCTTAATAGAAGTTTCAACAAAATGCATGCCTTGACAAGTTTTGAAGGAGTTAAAAATAGATCAGCAAAGAAGGAGTTCTTGGGTGCGTTGTGAGGTGTGAATTTGAGTAAGACTCAAAACCCGACCACGGCAGAATAAAGGGAATAGACGAAGGTCGTCTTCTATGCCTTAGCCGTAGACTCTAAAGTATGCCATGCTGAGTACCGCACCTGATGTGTGCCTTGCACTCTGTTGAGAGGTACAGAGAGTGATCCATGATTGAATCACTAGCAGCGGTCAAAATTTATCCTTAGTAACTGATAGACTAAGGAATTTTTCTCGATTATGGAGGTGGTTAATGAGTTCATCGTAAAGGGTTACGTCGATGCAAGCTTTGACATTAATCCGAATAACTATGAGTAGTGAAACGGATTCGTATAGTAGAGTAGATATTTGGAGTATTTCCGAATAGCACATAGTAGCAGCATCTATAAGATGACATAAAGATTCATAAAGAATACACGGACCTGAATGTTTCAGAACCGTTGACTAAAACCTCTCTCACGAGCAAGACGTGATCAGACCCCATAAATATATGGGTGTTGGATTCGTTGGAATCACATGGTGATGTGAACTAGATTATTGACTCTAGTGCAAGTGGGAGACTGTTGGAAATATGCCCTAGAGGCAATAATAAATTAGTTATTATTATATTGCTTAGTTGATGATAATCGTTTATTATCCATGCTATAATTGTATTGAATGAAGACTTATATACATGTGTGGATACATAGACAAAACACTGTCCCTAGCAAGCCTCTAGTTGGCTAGCCAGTTGATCAAAGATAGTCAGGGTCTTCTGATTATGAACAAGGTATTGTTGCTTGATAAATGGATCACGTCATTAAGAGAATCAGGTGATGGACTAGACCCAAACTAATAGACGTAGCATGTTGATCGTGTCATTTTGTTGCTACTGTTTTCTGCGTGTCAAGTATTTGTTCCTATGACCATGAGATCATATAACTCATTGACGCCAGAGGAATGCTTTGTGTGTATCAAACATTGAAACGTAACCGGGTGACTATAAAGATGCTCTACAGGTATCTCCGAATGTGTTAGTTGAATTAGTATGGATCGAGACTGGGATTTGTCACTCCGTGTGACGGAGACGTATCTCGGGGCCCACTCGGTAATACAAGATCACACACAAGCCCTGCAAGCAATGTGACTTAGTGTAAGTTGCGGGATCTTGTATTACGGAACGAGTAAAGAGACTTGCCGGTAAACGAGATTGAAATAGGTATGCGGATACTGACGATCGAATCTCGGGCAAGTAACATACTGAAGGACAAAGCGAATGACATACGGTATGATATGAATCCTTGGCACTAAGGTTCAAACGATAAGATCTTCGTAGAATATGTAGGATCCAATATGGGCATCCAGGTCCCGCTATTGGATATTGACCGAGGAGTCACTCGGGTCATGTCTACATAGTTCTCGAACCCGCAGGGTCTGCACACTTAAGGTTCGACGTTGTTTTATGCGTATTTGAGTTATATGGTTAATTACCGAATGTTGTTCGGAGTCCCGGATGAGATCACGGACGTCACGAGGGTTTCCGGAATGGTCCGGAAACGAAGATTGATATATCGGATGACCTCATTTGATTACCGGAAGGTTTTCGGAGTTACCGGGAATGTACCGGGAATGACGAATGGGTTCCGGGTGTTCACCGGGGGGGGGCAACCCACCCCGGGGAAGCCCATAGGCCTTGGGGGTGGAGCACCAGCCCTTAGTGGGCTGGTGGGACAGCCCAAGAAGGCCCTATGCGCCATAGGAAGAAAATCAAAGAGAAAAAAAGAGGAGGTGGGAAAAGGGGGAAGGACTCCTCCTTCCAAACCTAGTTGGACTCAGTTTGGAAGGGGAGGGTTGCCCCCCATGTCTCGGCCGAAGTCCTTGGGGGTCCTTGGACCCCAAGGCAAGGCTCCCCCTCTCCCCCCTATATATACAGAGGTTTTAGGGCTGATTTGACACAACTTTGCCACGGCAGCCCGAACACATATCTCCACGGTTTTACCTCTAGATCGCGTTTCTGCGGAGCTCGGGCGGAGCCCTGCTGAGATTAGATCACCACGAACCTCCGGAGAGCCGTCACGCTGCCGGACAACTCATCTACCTCTCCGTCTCTCTTGCTGGATCAAGAAGGCCGAGATCATCGTCGAGTTGTACGTGTGCTGAACGCGGAGGTGCCGTCCGTTCGGCACTAGATCGTGGGACGGATCGCGGGACGGTTCGTGGGACGGTTCGCGGGGCGGATCAAGGGACGTGAGGACGTTCCACTACATTAACCGCGTTCACTAACGCTTCTACTGTGCGATCTACAAGGGTACGTAGATCGGAAATCCCCTCTCGTAGATGGACATCACCATGATAGGTCTTCGTGCGCGTAGGAAATTTTTTGTTTCCCATGCGACGTTCGCCAACAGGGTGAACATGGGATGTTCGACCCTATGTTGCTATTGGTATATGTAACTTGTTCACTGGGTTACTGCTATGCCTTGTGATGCATGCTGCACAAGAATTTGATCATGTTATTGCACCAGGGAAAAATCTTCTTTCCCCAAAAATAGCATACTAGTGTGATGTCATACTTCATTATTTCCTTGTTCCACATCATGGGTTGCTTGCGAGTACATTCAAAGTACCCATTGGCTTGCCGGTAGTTATTTCATTGACTAGGTAAGGGAGAACAGGAGATGGTGAAGAGTACCTTGGTGATGTTCCTATGAACTAGGACGCTTCCTAGTCAGAATGCATGTAGGTTATATCTGATGGCATGGGTTCACGCTTTCAACAAAGATTTCCGCCATTAGTTGAGTTTGGTGTGTTGGCCTTAAAGGCCCTATCTATGTAAGACTTGACTGTAATGGTCACTATTTGTACCAAACGATATGTATGGATGTAAGACTCTTGTTATTCAGTTTCTGTGTGTTCAGTGAGCATTGATATTTGGGATCACTCAGCACGTACATTCGGTGCTCACGACGTACGAGTCAGGTCACCACAAGAAGTTCCTCGGATCAGTAGTTACTGGTACATCGAATACCACGTTGAGTGCTACACGTCCGGTATAGCATGCTTTTTTCCTGGGGATGATGCGCCAGAAGGTTCCGTGCTTACTTTCGATTCGAGATCAGTCGAACTGCATTTTCTCTAGTGTATCCTCGTAAATGAGGTTTAGACCACTAACACCGTCCATTAGAATAGAAAGTCGTCGAATATGGGGTTTAGGACTAGGGTGGCAGGTGTTCGGCCCGTACTAGTGATGGACAGGTCGTCCTTTCGAAAGTAATTGGTGTGTCCGACCATGGACTAGCTGTCGCGACGTGGTGAATTTGATGGACCTCCCGAAGATCTCTCTTTCTTTGATTTTTTAGGATGTCTCATAGATCGTTAAGTTCTCTGTGTGGCTTTCGAGCGGCGGTCCTGACCTTTCCTGTGCAAGCGGAGCTTTTAAGGTGCCCTCTCCACTTTTTGTGACTTGTCTCACGACCAAATATGCCCAAAGAGTGTGGCTGGAGCTTGTATTAAGGGGGGCCTAGTGTATGTGGCAGGGCTCGTCTGGTATTGTGTCAAGGACCGACCTTGTCCGCATTTTGTTCCTCTTCTCTGCGGGTGAGGGAGTCCGGAATTAAGTGGTCCTCAGGTAGTCGGCTTACTATGAAGAGGCCTTCCTTATGGGCCGTACTAATTGGAGGTCGGGTTGTGTCGTCATCTCATATTCAAGGAGAAAAACACCAAAGACCGGTGTGACATCCAAGAAAAGTAAACTAGGTCGGTTGTATCTAACCCTATATTCCCTGGTGGATCTATAAACCAGGGGTCCTCGTCCATGTAGACGGGTTGACTCGTCTTGGGTTTAGCTCATACGACCTCGAGGTAGATCAACTGTGCAATCATCATCCACATCAATATAATTAAGCAGGACGTAGTGTTTTACCTCCTCAAGAGGGCCCGAACCTGGGTAAATAATGTCTCCCCTTCCTTCCTGTAGCCCATCGATCCAAGGTCCATAGTTCGGGACCCCCTACCCGAGATCTACTGGTTTTGACACCGACATTGGTGCTTTCATTGAGAGTTCCACTGATTGGATCGCCGGAAGGATCGATGGCACACCTAGTCACCAGGGAGGAGATCATCAACATGGATGTCTTTGTCCCTGCACAGACCATCGCTTTTGGAAGCATCATTCTACACGCCAATCCAGACGGCCACCTCGGCCAGGTCAGGAACTTCACCCTCGGTGAGGAAGTTAAGGTCGGGATCCTAGAGCTCACCACTGACTCCCGGGAGACCTTGTGTTAATATGACTTTGGAAACCGTGGATCTCGCCCCTGGGACTACCTTAGTCCACATACTGGCCCTAGAGCCCAACGTGGTAAACCCGCCAGAACTCGTCTCAGCCGAGAATACTCCGGAAACAACCTTCAGCTCCACTGGGGCAGCAGTGACATGGGATAACCCCGAATTCACGGGCAGCACGAGCTGTGCTGAAACCCCGATACTACACGGACTACTCGACCAGATACAAGCCATGGGCATGATGAACAATCAGTCTATGGTCTACGATCATATCGAGCTCACACCCGACGAAAGGGAAATTTATTACCCGCCCATCATGCACTCGATCAACATTACCGAGTGCCCGGTTGCGGGCTCCCCGCACCACCTATCGGAGTTAGGAACGGTATACGTCTCGGTCAATGTTCATCCAGACTTACCCGGTAGTCCGTAGTATCTATCTTTCCCTCGCAAAATTTCGGGGCCAGTGGTAGGTTCAGTGCGCGATCCAGTGGGGAACGCGGCCACTAAAATGTCTTGCCCACAAATCACGGGAACTCGAAATCTTTTCCCACCCACTACCCAATTCGAGCATAACATGCTTGAGTACGGTTCATTAGTCCCACGTGAAATCACGCAATGGCCAGGGGAATTAGTACACCACTTTTGAGCGAGATTCCTCCTCAAAATTAGGACAGAGGGCAACGACGAGCAGGAGCTTATTCGCGCTTTCGAGCGTCATTGCCGAGATGAGGGTATCCTCAATGCCCTCTCCCGTCACCGGATTCAAACCCTCACCGAATTGTCAAGCCTAGTGCTCAAATATTATGTCATGGAAAGCACTTGGAAAATATAAAAAATGTGCAATGATCCTAGCCTTGTCGAACAAAATAGACAAATCCCGACAAGACACACACCTCTACTCACGGGGCTAGTCACGTCTGGACACTCAACCAAGAGGACACAGGCGAGGGCTAGGTCAGTCTTCGACATACTACTGTACAAGCCATGACCCATACACTCTGCCCCGCCTGAATCAAGATCCACCCATAGCCTTAGAGCATGTTGGGTCGTCAAGCACGTCACAAAAACCGGGGAGAGCATCCTCAAGGCAACACCCGCAAAGAGCCGATCAGTAGTGCCACCAGATAACTTCACAGAAATGTTAACGATCTACTTGATGTTTACCACAAAGAATCAAAGAAAGAGAGCCTTTCGGGTGTTCCATAAAATTCACCATGGTCGATGTCGGATTTCGGGCTTCGCAAAACCCTAAAGATTCGAACTGAGGGGCGTGTACGAAGATCTCTCGCGGGTTCACCTCACCTAACTTGCTACTCGCTGGGGATGGTAGAGAACTCACTCGATGGTGAGGAAGACACAGAACACGGTAGTTTACCCAGGTTCGAGTCACTGAGAAGCATAATACCCTACTCCTGCTTTGGTGGATTGCCTCTCGTGGAGGTTGGTGGATGAACTAGTACAGTGTTTGAGGGCATCCGGAGGCTGGGTGGCCTTTGTGTGGTGCCAGTGGGAGAATAAATGGATTGCCCCCTTTATGAAGTGACCTACTCTCTATATATATAGTGGCGGCCCCGGTCCTCTTCCCTTAACGTTTCGGCGGGAAGGGATCCCACAACGGGCAATTTTGAAGGGGCAGGGGAACATGCTTTCCCTGTCCAAAAGTAGTCTTAGCCTGCAAGTGGATGCCAGCGTTGCGGGGACGGGTCCAGGTATGACGTCTGTCCTGCTGGCGGGCGGCGATGGACTTGTTGCACCAGAAAGGAGACCTTTGGAAGATTCCTTGGGAACCCCGGTTCGTCCTTGCCCCCTTTGCACTAAAGGGGAAACTGCTCCGTCCTACTGTCTGCTGCTCGCCTGTCCTTCCTCCGCATCATCCTTGACTCCTGATGCCGGGTCTCGCCTTGGATTAACCACCACTCTAGAGGGGTCCTGATGAGGCCCCCTACAGGTCTTGATGTTGTTCATCCTCGCATGGTTGGGCCCCTCGCGAGGACCTTGCCTTGAGTGGTGCCGCGCCCGATTGTGCTTGCTTGATGAAGTGGGCCAGCCCTGGGCCATAGGCTGGCATGTCTGGGTACCCCCATTCCCAAAATGTCAAGAGTCGAACACAACCATTACTTTCGACTAAGGCGACGAGCCGATGACTAGCACAGGCCGGGTACCTACCGCCTTAGTCCTGAGCCCCATAGTCGAAGGCTTCACACTCAACAAACTACTAATGGAGGGGCAGCGGCCTCAACCTCATGTACGAGGACACACTTTAAAAAATGCAATTCGACCGATCTCGAATTGAGCTGAGCATAACCACCTTCCTGGGTACCACTAGTAGAAAACAGGGCTTTGGTCCACTTGAAGAAATCCCATTAGTCTTGGTTCACCAATGAACCGGGACATACGGTGTCATTGATCCCGGTTCGTGAGGCCAGGGCGACAGGCGGGGATCATGGGCCATTGGTCCCGGTTCGTGTCAACCCTTTTGTCCCGGTTCCATACATGGACCGGGACCAATAGGCACGGACCGTTCATATCCCCCTTTAGTCCCGGTTGGTGGGTCAAACCGGGACCGAGTGGACCGTTCATGTCCTCATTTAGTCCCGGTTAGTAGAGAAAACTGGGACGAAGTGGTGGTGGCAACTGTTCATATCACCCTTTAGTCTCGGTTGGTGGCTCAACCCTAGATTAAAGCCCAAACGGTTTGCATCCCGCTTAGCAAAAGAACAACTGAAGTAGAGTCTCGCCATTTCTCTGTTCTTCTTCCCCTCTCTCCTCTCTCGCTCTCTTCTTCCCCTCTCTTCTTCCCTTCTCTTCTTCTACCATGCCAGCTCGATTCACAGAGGTGCTCGCACATGGCAACAACAATCTCGATGTCGTGTACACGAACGAGAGCAGGGAGGTGCCGCATTTTCTTAGACAGTTGAAGGAACGGCGGCTTGACAATGCGGTGGATCATGAGAAGTTCTTGGGGCTTGATCTGACCGATCAACGAGGTGTTGCTGTCATCCAATTATGTTTCAAACACCATGTCTTGATCTTCCAATGGGCGAGGTATGTTTTGAGGATTTCTTTGATCCAAGGTTATGGAAATTTCATATATATAGTGATTTATTTAGGTTCCATTGGATAGCAATATGCATTTTCTATATATATTGCATTGGATAGTTAATTGAGGGTTTCTTGATCAATTCATAGGATATGAAAACTGCATAGGATCGATAGCTATATGTTACATTTTGGAATCCCATAAAGATCAATTTCTCTTTAGTTGTAGTGAAACAATTTTATGTGGCGTTCTTTGATCCAAGGTTATGAAAATTGCATATAGCTACTGATCTCTCTAGGTTCCATTGGATAGCAATATGATATGTCATAGTTATGAAAATTGCATATAGCTAGTGACCTCTCTAGGTTCCATTGGATAGTTATAGTGATCTCTCTAGGTTCCATTGGACACCAATATGCAATATGTCTAGCTTGTTGCATATTTGCAAAACCGTGGGAGAATATATATATGTCATAGTTAATTTACGGTTTCTTGATCAATTCATAGGATATGAAAATTGCATAGGATTCTTTAGTTGTAGTGAAACATTTTTCCTTGTTGCAGTAGTATGTAACATTTGTTCCATTTTAGTTTTTTGCTGTTGCAGTTGTGATAAGCATTGTCCAGAACTCATGGGCTTCCTTCGCAGCGGCATCAGTTTTGTTACCGTTGACATAACGAACGACAAGGTGAATATGAGGCACAACTTCGGTACTGAGATACCAGCTGATTGCCTCATTGATCTCCAACAGGAATTCAGGCTTCGACATGAGAGGACTTCGATGGCTCATATGGAAGTCGCCTTGATCGGCGGGGAGTATGTTGATATGAACACCAAATTCCCAAAGTCTCAACACATACTTTGGGAGAAGGCCCCACTTGATCGTATCAACATTGAGTATGCAGTAAAAGATGCATACATTTCATACGAGTTGTACCGCAAGATTCGAGTCATCAACTATAGCCGGCGTCACCACAGAGCAGGTGGACATTCTGATTCAGACGATTCAGACGAGTAGTGTTCACAACGGCGAACAATTGTATATATATCTAAGCTAGCTATTATTATGTACTGTTTGGACCAATTTATATATGTCTAGTTTGTGTTTGTGCTATTATAGTTTTCAAAATTGAATAGTTTAGCCATTTCTAACTTCATTTGCTACTTTTGAATGGTTTATCCCTTTCTAAATTCATGGTATCATGCATTTCGACCACATATATACACAAAAAGTCTTCAGTTCAAATAAGTTCAAAAAAATGAAATCCCTTTAAATCAACAAAAAACCTACCAAATTGAATATAATGATAAAACACAGTAATAATAAATAGCAGGAAAAAGAATCACTGAAAATCTATTTTTAGTAAATTTATTCACAAAATTAAATAAATAAAGTGAAAAACGATACATCCAGTAAATGCATGAAAAATACCAAATGAACTCAAAAGGTGTTGAAAATTGATGATATGGCCTTGAATGGTGCATTTTGAACAAACAAAAATTCTTGAGTTCAAATGAGTTGAGATAAATGAAATCCCTTTCGTAACAAACGAGTTTTCGTAAGAAACCCTGGTACTTCGAATGAGATTGTCCAATTTGTACACGAAGTGAATCCAATTTTTGCCGCAACCATCGCAACTTCTTAGCACATGGTATGTGTGTGAAGTGATGATACCATGCCAACTTTCAACCTATTCCGAGTTCATTTGTAGTGCGTTTCAATTTCTAGGCCATTTAGCTCAAAAAATCAGTAAATGCATGAAAAATAGCAAATTAACTCACAAAGTGTTAAAAATAGATGATGTGGCCTTGAATGGTGCATTTTGAACACACAAAAAGTCTTGAGTTCAAATAAGTTCGAAAAATGAAATCCCTTTTGTAAAAGATGAGTTTTCGTGAGAAACCCTACTACTTCGAAAGAGTTTGTCCGATTTGTACATGAAGTGCAGCCAGTTTTTGCCGCAACCCTATCAACATTTTAGCACATGCTATGTGGGTGAAATGATGATACCATGCCAATTTTCAACCTATTCAGAGTTCATTTGTAGTTCTTTTCAATTTCTGGGCCATTTAGCTCAAAAAATCAGTAAATGCATGAAAAATACCAAATGAACTCAGAAAGTATTGAAAATTGATGATGTGGCCTTCAATGGTGCATTTTGAACACACATAAACTCTTGAGTTCAAATAAGTTCAAAAAATGAAATCCCTTTTGTAACTGATGAGTGTTCGTAAGAAAGCCTGATAGTTCAAAAGAGATTGTCCGATTTGTACACGAAGTGTATCCACATTTTTCCGCAACCCTCTCAACTTTTTAGCACAAGCTATGTGGGTAAAGTGATGATACCATACCAACTTTCAACCTTTTCAGAGTTCATTTGTAGTGCTTTTCAATTCCTGGCCCATTTAGCTCAAAAAATCAGTAAATGCATGATAAATAACCAAATGAACTCAAAAAGTGTGGAAAATTGATGATGTGGCCTTGAATGGTGCATTTTTAACACAAAAAAAGTCTTGAGTTCAAATAAGTTCAAAAAAAGAAATCCCTTTTGTAACAGATAAGTTTTCGCAAGAAACCGTGATACTTCGAAAAAGATTGTTCGATTTGTATACGAAGTGCATCCTGTTTTTTCCGCAACCCTCTCAACTTTCGAGCTCATGCTATGTGGGTGAAGTGATGATACCATGACAACTTTAAACCTATTCGGAGTTCATTTGTAGTGCTTTTCAATTTCTACGCCATTTAGCTCAAATAAATCAGTAAATGCATGAAAAATACCAAATGAACTCAAAAAGTGTTGAAAATTGATGATGTGGCCTTGGATGGTGCATTTTGAACACACAAAAAGTCTTGAGTTCAAATAAGTTCACAAAATTAAATCCCTTTTGTAACAGATGAGTTTTCGTAAGACACCGTGATACTTCCGAAGAGATTGTCCGATTTGTACACGAAGTGCATCCAGTTTTTGCCGCAACCCTCTTAAGTTTTTAGCACATGTTATGTGGGTGAAATGATGATACCATGCCAACTTTCAACCTATTGAGAGTACATTTGTAGTGCTTTTCTATTTGTGGTCCATTTAGCTCGAAAAAATCAGTAAATGCATGAAAAATACCAAATGTACTCAGAAACTGTTGAAAATTGATGATGTGACCTTGAATGGTGCATTTTGAACACACAAAAAGTCTTGAGTTCAAATAAGTTCAAACAAATGAAATCCCTTTTTGTAACAGATGAGCTTTCGTAAGAAACCCTCATAGTTTGAAAGAGATTGTCCGATTCGTACATGAAGTGCAACCAGTTTTTGTCGCAACCCTCTCAACTTTTTAGCACATGTTATGTGGGTGAAGTGATGATACAGGCCAACTTTCAACCTATTGAGAGTTCATTTGTAGTGCTTTTCAATTTGTGGGCCATTTAGCTCAAAAAATCCGTAAATGCTTGAAAATTACCAAATGAACTCAAAAAGTGTTGAAAATTGATGATATGGCCTTGAATGGTGCATTTTGAACACACAAAAAGTCTTGAGTTCAAATAAGTTCAAAAAAAGAAACCCCTTTTCTAACACATGTGTTTTCGCAAGAAACCGTGATACTTCGAAAGAGATTGTCCGATTTGTACACGAAGTGCATCCAGTTTTTGCCGCAACCCTCTCAACGTTTTAGCACATGCTATGTGGGTGAAATGATCATACCATGCCAACTTTCAACCTATTCAGAGTTCATTTGTAGTGCTTTTCCATTTCTGGGCCACTTAGCCCAAAAAATCAGTAAATGCACGAAAAATAACAAATGAACTCAGAAAGTGTTGAAAATTGATGATGTGGCCTTGAATGGTACATTTTGAAAAAAAGTCTTGAGTTCAAATAAGTTCAAAAAATGAAATCCCTTTTGTAATAGACCTGTGTTTGATTAAAAATCGTGATACTTCGAAAGAGATTGTCCGATTTGTAAACAAAGTGCATCCAGTTTTTGCCGCAACCCTCTCAACTTTTTAGGTAATGCTATCTGGGTGAAATTATGATATCATTCCAACTTTCAACCTATTCAGAGTTCATTTGTAGTGTTTTTCAATTTCTGGGCCATTTAGCTCAAAAAAATCAGTAAATACATGAAAAATACCAAATGAACTGAGAAAGTGTTGAAAATTGATTATGTGGCCTTGAATGGTGCATTTTGAAAACACAAAAATCTTGAGTTCAAATAAGTTCAACAAAATGAAATACCTTTTGTAACAGATCTGTTTTCGATTAAAACAGTCATTTAAAATAACTTAAAACCTACCAAATCGAATATAATGATAAAAACACACTAATATTAAATAGCAGGAAAAAGAATCACTCAAAAATCTGTTTTTTAGTAAAGTGAGTCACAAAATAAAATAAGTAAAGTAAAAAACGAAACAAAAAATTGGATTTCGTAAAAAAATGCCACCTACCAGGCCACCATGGCCTGAATACGACTAGAAACCTAACGATAGAGTTGGGCCAGGATTCAGGCCCGCACAAGCCCTAGTAGGTCCACACACAGTAACAAATTAGGCCCAAAAGCCTACAGTTGAGAGGAGCTCGAGAGTGTCTGTGCACCACCGCTTATAAACAACTCTTGGGCTCTCCCGGCTAGCAAGGTGGGACTAAATATCCAATCGCACCGCGACTGTGGTAGGCATCGGTTTTTAGTCCCAGTTGGTGCCAACAGCCGGCACAAAACACGCCCTTTTGTGTCGGTTATTGGCACCAACCGAGACTAAAGGTCTCTTCTTCCCGCCCTTTGGGCTGGTGGAAATTGGCCTTTAGTCCCGGTTGGTGGCACAAACCGGGACGTAAGGGGTGCATTGGTCCTGGTTTGTGCCTTAACCCGAGACCACTCATTTTTGCATATAGGCGGGAGTTTTCGAAATTTCCCCCAAACTCTCCATTTGCGCCCCGAGCCCATCCTCCTCCTCGTCGCCGCTATCACGAGCCCGTCGTCGTCCTCATCTTCGCCGCCTCCCGGAGCCCATTCTCCTCATCGCCGCCGCCGCCCCCGATCCAGTCCTCCTCATCGTCGCCGATGTCCGTGAGCCCGTCGTCGTCGCCGCGCTCGAGCACATCACCGTCGCCGGCCCCGAGCCTGTCGTCGTCGCCCCCGAGCCCATCATCGTTGCCACCCCCGATCCATTCATCCTCGTTGTCGCCGCCGTCCCCGAGCCCGTCATTGTTGCCGCCCCCGAGCACGTCGCCGTCGCCGCCCCGAAGCCGTCGTTATCGCCCCCGAGCCCATCGTCGTCGTCCCCCCGCCCGTCGTTGTCGCCCCGAGCCCGTCGCCATCACTGTCGCCCCGAGCCCGTCATTGTCGCCTCTAGGTGATAATAGCCAAATCATCATGTTGCTGATATAGATGATAATGTGTTGTAAATGTCGATGACGAAAATGCTAGTGCTTGTCGCCATGTCATTGATGTTGATGATGATGCATTCTGAATATAGAGGATGATGAAAATGCTAGTGCTAGGCGCTCGATATGTCCTTTCTTTAGTAAAGGTCATGCCAAAAAAAATCAGGAATTTTAGCATGACTTGTGCTACAATGTAGGACATATCGAGTGTTTTGATTTGCCAGAACGGGAATTCAATGATTTTCCGACAAAACATAGGGCATTTTTTCTATGTCATTTCTCGATGTATGGAACTGTTTGAGTTTAGGTGTCGTGGGGGTCGCTTCTCCTTATTTTCCATGTGTGCTAGATAGAGGAAGAATCCCAACTAGGGAAAGCAGGAGTAGCGACCATCACCGACGGTCGAGATATAAGAGGGAGTGCCCACCATATACGTGAGATGTGAGAGTTTAGGAAGGAAAGACTCGAGAGACCTAAAGTCAAATCGTTGTATATTGAGTAATAGTGATATCTGTGTTGATTAGTTTTAGGAAGGAAATGTCTGGCGATGAATGGAAACTCGTTATGTGTGAATACTGCCAAGACGACCGAGGCCTGTGCGACACACCTCACCAAGTAGATGATAGGCGCTTCAACATCATACTGGGTGAGGACTTCGAAGTGTATACAGTAAGTCACAATGACAAGTCTTTTTTCGTAATTAAGCATGACTTCTTTTGCTTCAACTTATAATTTTTAATTTTTACTATTCTACTAGCGTATCCCGTGCCATGCAAGAATTTATGTTTTGGATAAGATTGGTTTCAGTACTGAAAAAACTATGGAGGTAAAGATAGTTCACTTGAGGACCGAGCATGGTTATACTTTTGCCTTAAAGTTGTACAATGCACACATCTACTCCATTTTTGAATGCAAAACTTGGGTAGCACTATGCAAAGCTTGTGCATTTGAGCCTACTATGCTTATCACCTTTGATATTCGTGTGGAAGATGAAATTGAAGGTAATATCGACATCTGGGTCGATGTGCAGACTCCTCCAGTTCTACCATTATGTGAGTTTCTCAACCATATTTATTAAGTAATTTATATTGGTTATTTAAAAATAGTTGAAAACTTATTTCCATTGATAGCTTTTTACGTTCTTCAAAAAATGTATGGAAGATGGTAGACAGAACCTATTACTACAATGATGAAGCAAAATTAACTTGTAAGGAGAAACATCATCTTGTCGCATTTATCAATGATCTTGAGAATTACAATACCTATCAGCAAACTCCTCCACATTATGGTCAATATGTGCCACTAGTGCACGTGGTGAACTACGGTAACATACATGGAGATTGCATGGTAAGATTTTCTACTATCACGACATCCGTGCATCTTTTGCATAAATTCTTGTAAAACTAAATTACATTGCTAGCTAAAAAGTTATTACTATGTTTTTCAACAGAAAATCCCACATGATTGTGTGCCTCATGTGATGTTTCCAAGAGGTCGCGTTGATGTTATGAGCATACGGCCATCACGGCCAGGTCAGCCTAGGTATATGCATCACTCCTGTCCATACCGGATTTCTAAAAGCGATGAAATGATAATCAAAGATTGGAAAAAAGTATGGTCAATAGTAGAGAGCTAGTTGGAAGCAACATTGTGCGCAGGACAAGAATTGGATACAAGATGATATCCATTCTCCATTATGGAGAGTCAGGGCCTATCTTGTTTTATGATATTCTACCTAAGAGAGGGTAGAGTAGGTCCTATCAGAGCGGAGTAGGTCCTAGATACAATTTCTTATTATGTGCTACAATGTGTTATAGTTGATGATGATGAGGAGGAGGAGTTGTGATTATGACTAGTGATCAACTTTTGTTATACGATGTCCGATTAATGAAAATGATGGTTACATAGTGTTGGTGGTAATGACTATGATGATTATTAGTTATAGTGATGCAAGAGTTTTTATATTAATATGATGATGATGTTGATCATGATTATCATGATGATTTTTTATTACCATCATGATTGGTTATTATATCATTGGGGGAAGGAAAGCGGATTATATTCATGTGGATGGATCGAAAGTGACCAAAAGTTGAATTAGTAGGATCGTCGTCTTACTAATTCAACTTTTGATCACTTTTGATTCGTTTGGATGAATAAAATCCATGTTTCTTCCTCACAATGATATAATAATTCATCATGAACATAATGATATAACAACCTCTTAATTGGTACTATATCAAAATTAGTATAACGGCGTATAAATACACTAAAAATAATAATAATGAAAAACAGATTACTAATAGCGCGGGTTTGCAAGAACGCTACTAATAGTTGTCTTATCAGTAGCGCTGGTATGATACACGCTACAGCTATATGTCTTAGCAGTAGCGCGTCTTACACGCGCTGCTCGTAAGTAATAGATGTAGCACCTTACTAGTAGCGCGGTAACCCGCGCTACTAGTAGGCACTAAACCCGCGCTACTACTAGGCTTTTCTCTTGTAGTGGACACTTCTCTCTACTAGGTAGCTAACATAATATGAAACCACTAAATTAACCCTCCAAAAAAAACAACCCACCCCCCCTGCACCTATTCAAAAAAAACTAGCTCCAGCCAGATGCTTACGCGTGGATGCCATTTGGTCCCGGGTTGGGTGACCAAGCAGGACTAAAGGCCCTCCTCCGTGGGCTCCCCGCAGTGGCCACGTCGAGACCCTTTGGGCCCGGTTCGTAAGCCAACCGGGACTAAAGGTTAGGGCCTTTAGTTCCAACCCTTTAGTCCCGGTTCTAGAACCGGGGCTAATGGGCCTCTGGAACAGGGACAAATGGTCCTTTTTCTACTAGTGTATAGTCCCCAAGATAGAGGCACGCTGCACCAGACGAGTAACGCTCGACGTAGTATTCGGTACACCGGACAACTACCGATCCAAAGAGCTCCTCTTTTATATCGTCCCGTTTCACAACAGTTACCACACTCTCTTGGGATGTGAAGAACTCACAAGATTACAGGCCATATCGCACTACGTGTACATGAAACTCAAAATGTCACGGACAAATGGTGTGGTCACAGTAATCAGTGACCCCAAAAGAGCCCTCCGAGCCAAAAACAAATTGGTATCCCATGCCCTAGAGGTACTAGCAGAGAACCTTGCTGTAGAGGAACTCATGACACTATGTACCATGGTGGACAAAGACCTCGTGATCCTCGGCAAACGGCCCAAGTCCACATCCTTCAAACCGGCGGACGAGATCGTCAAGTTCCAGGTACACCCAACGGATCCTAATAAAACAGCATCTACTGGAGCACAACTGGAGCCCACAATCGACGAAGCCCTATGCGCCTTATTGAGCGAAAATTGGGACATATTTGCTTGGAAACCCTCAGACATGCGAGGAATCCCTCAGGGGCTAGCGAAACATAGCCTGAACATAATCTCCGGTTTTAAGCACGTTAAACAGGCCCTGCGTCGATTTTCTGAACCAAAGTATCAAGCTATGGGTGAGGAACTTGCTAGGCTACTCCAAGACAAATTCATTAGGGACATTAAACACACCGACAAGTTGGCAAACCTGGTCATCGTACCAAAGAAGGACAAATTTTGGCGGTTATGTGTTGATTTCAAGGACCTAAACAAATCCTGACCTAAGAATACTTTTCCGTTGCCCCGAATTGTCCAAATTATTGACACAACAGCCGAACACGATTCCTTGTGTTTCATGATGCCTACACGGGATACCATCAGATCAAGATGAAGGAATCCGATCAGGCAGCAATCGCCTTTATAACACCCTACGGGCAATTCTGCTTCAATACAATGTCGTTCGAGTTAAAAAACGCGGGCGCCACTTACCAGCACATGATCCAGACTTGGTTGGGTAAATAGATCGGCAAAACAGCAGAGACATCTATGGAAGATGCGGACATTAAGACCAGACACGTCAAACTGCCGGTAGACGACCTCACGGAAACTTTCGGCAACCTACGGGCATAAGATATTCGGCTTAAACCGGATAAATGTGTCTTCTATGTCCCAGCCGGCAAGCTCGTTGGATTCATCATGTCACATAGGGGAATCGAGGCCAATCCAGCCAAAATACGAGCATTGTCACAGCTCGCCTTCACAACAGAGCTAAAACTCGTCCAAAAATTGGCACGCTATGTGGTGGCCTTAAGAAGGCCCTCCCGCTCAATAGGTTGCTGAAGAAAACTAAGAACTTCTAATGGACCGATGAGGCCACAATGGTCGTGGAAGAAATCATGGCGGTACTACCCACCAACCCGATCATAGCAGCACCCTACACATGGGAGCCAATGTTGCTATACATCTCAGCCACCAATGAGGTGGTCAGTGCGGTCCTCGTTGTACAACAAAAAGTTGAGGGTCAACATCTCCAGATACAAAGGACGGTTTATTACATATCCAAGTGCTCACCCCATGCAAAACCACATACCTGCACTACCAAAAGATTGCTTACACAATGTTTATGCCATCGCGCAAACTTAGACATTATTTCCAGGAATGTGCGGTCACTGTAACCTCAGAAGTACCATAGAGTGAGATCATTAACAATAAGGACGCCACCGGCAGAATTGCCAAATGGTCCATCGAGCTCCTGTCGTTTGAGATCACCTACAAGCCACGATGAGCCATCAAATCTCAAGTCTTGGCCGACTTCATCGTCGAATGGACTGAGGCAGAACTCCCCAGAGAGGATAGCACTTATGCTCATTGGACAATGTATTTTGACGGGTTCAAGACTCTCGCTAGTCTGGAAGCTGGAGTGATTCTCACATCCCCTGCCGGGGATAATGTTTGGTACGTGCTATAGATCATGTATACTGACTCGAATAATGCAATAGAGTATGAGGCGCTACTACACGGTCTTTGGATGACAGCCTCAATGGACATACAATGGCTCGAGATACGAGGAGATTCAGACCTCACCATCTCAAAAATCAACGGTGAATTTGATGCAAAAAAAATCCGAAGATGGTAGCATACAGAAATAGCGTTATCGAGATTCCAGCACAATTTCAAGGGTTGGAGTTCCACCATGTCTCGAGAGACAACAACCAAGCCGCGGACGTTCTCGCCCTCTTAGGCGCAAACTGTGATCCCGTCCCCAGCAACATATTCCAAGAACGGCTATTCAAGACATCCGTAGCATGGCAGTACAAAGTGGGTAGCACAGGAGACGATGGTGCAGAGCAGGTTATACCACGTGCAGCCGAACAGGATGATCAAATCATCGGCGAAACTTTAGTTGAACAAACGACCTCGGCCCACGTGGTCATGGCAGTAATCGCACCATGGACCGAACCCTTCCTTGCTTACCTTTTAGGCAAGGAACTCCCCGATGACCAGACCAAGGCACGACGTATCGTCTGCCTATCAAAGTCTTACAAGGTTCACAAGGGCGAGCTATATAAAAAAACACAACATGAGTCCACTAGTGGTGCATATCCGAAGAGGAGGGAAGGCAGCTTCTGGCCGTAGTACATGCCGGTATGGGCGCTCACCACGCAGCACCCCCCGGCCCTAGTCAGCAAGGCTTTCCGAGCAGGTTTCTTTTGGCCAACAACCCGAGAGGACGCCCACGCATTCGTTCAGCGTTGTACGGGGTGTCAACTCTTTGCGAATCAAAGCTACATGCCCCGAACAGCTCTTTTGACAATTTCAATAACATGGACCTTTGCAGTCTGGGGTCTCAATAGTCGGCCCACTTAAAGGGGGATCAAGAAGAAGAAATACCTCCTGGTTATGGTCGACAAATTTACCAAATGGATTGAAGCAAAGCGTGTTAGCTCCGCCAAAGCCAGGCCAGTAATCGAATTCATCTTCGGTGTCGTTCACCGTTATGGTGTCCCACATAGCATAATAACAAACAACAGATCCAATTTCACCGCCCAGGAGGTAAAATATTGGTGTGCAAACTTGGGCAGCAAGCTCGACTATGCTTTCGTATACTACCCGGAGACCAACGGACAAGTCGAAAGAGACAATGGGCTCATCATGAGCGGTATTAAAACTCGGTTGGTCCGGTTTCTTCAAGAATCTGACTGCCAATGGGTTGAGGATCTCGACTCCATACTATGGGGCTTGCGTACCATCCCGAATCGTTCTAGAGTGTACACATGATTTTCTATGTTGTACGAGGCTAAAGCGGTCCTCCCCTACGGCATTATAAACAATGCACCTCGGGTGCGCATGTACGAGAAAAAAGAGGCTGAGTTGGATCGGCAAGACGACTTAGATGCATTGGAAGGCGAGCCCGACATAGCTCGGGCTCGGTCTGCTTTATTCGGACGACGGCATACAACATGGGCGAACTCGTCCTACGCCTCCCAGGGAAGCAGAAGCATAAGATTCACCCAAACTGGGGGCCCTTTCATAATTGATGAAGTCTTAACAGGAGGAGTCTATTGCGTGCGCAACTCCAAGGACAACCGCCTCGAGCCGAAGACATGGAATGCAGCTCGTCGTTGGTATTTCTATGGCTAGACCGACGTCATTACCTTCTTTCCATCGTTACCTTTTTCGTTTTGCCCAAAAGAAATTTGATTTTCCTTTTGTAGGGCTTATTAGACAGTCTGAGGATATGTTCGGCTTAACTGAACGACATCGAGCATTTATCAGAACACCTGTGCTAGATGGAATAATCAAATTGCACGTGGGGGCTTCATCAAGAAGCCTTTCAATGTATTCATCAAACCTACTTGTTTATATATACACCTCGACTCAAACATCGATTCCAGCCATTATATGCATCAATTGGACTCAAGATTCTTGCAATGCTGGGTTGCCTAGATCATGTGCTTACTCTCTACGTTCTCGATATGTTCGGCTAGAGGGTAAAGGGAGCACCACTGCGATTGTTACGACCGGTTCGCTCACATACATACCTCAGATGTGATAAAGCTAAAAGCTAGTGTTTCTTAAGATACAACTTGTCTAGCTAGAACGATGCCCATCTAATCGGCAATTTTCGTCGTATATAAAGGTTGTCTGTATTACTCGGGGAAACGACCACACCGACAACAACCTATGTAGAAACCCGAAAAACGAACCCATCAAGGAACTATTTTTTCTGGAAAACGTTTCTTACATCTCATCGTAATATAACATAATCCCCCTGTGTAATCTTCATGTGTTAGGACCACATGGCTAGATTGCCTGGTTATCACAAATTAATTCCTAATGTCATAGGATACAAAGTATGAAACACTGCCAGTTGATAACCGGGGAGGTAGAAGAAGATGGCCGGTTAAAGATAGATTTTTCAAAACATGAAGGGAAAGTGCCTTAACACACAAATATTACATTACATAAATCACGCGCTTGGAGATTGGTCGAGTTGATCTATTATAGCATCTAAAGTGCATTCCTCCTGCGACAGGCATGCGGCGGGCATGACTTGATCATACACGAGATGTAGAGGAATTTCTTTCCCATCTGGCCCCGTCGGCCCCACCCGGACCATGTGCTCGGAATCTAGATGGGCAAACCGGGTCTTCACCATATCCCACGCCTCCCGAGCTCCTGTTCGGCAGGCCGAAGTCTTCCACAATTCGAAGCGGCTTTGGGATCCTTTAAACATCTCGGCAAGCTCGGGCATCCCTTGCGAAGGGTTTTGGTTTGGCCATAAAGCTCGGACCATACTCCACATAGCCTTTTGATCCCGCTCATGCACACTGGAAATTTCCTTCAACACGTTCTCTCAAATGAACTGGCTTCCTCTTCAGGACACCCAGCTAAAAGACCTAATGAAAAGGGGCACACATTTTCAAGATTAACGCAATAAAACCATGATCCCTTAGAGGTCAAAGTTTTACTTACATAATATTTCACCCTTCAATTTCTGACTCTCTTAGCGGTTCTGTGCCAAATGAGCTTTCAAACTCTCAATTTCATCAGCTTGTTTCTCATTCTCTTCTTTGAGATTGTTATTTTCTTCGTGGCATCGCTTCAATATGCGATGATTGGCTTCAAGCTGAGATTCAGCGTACCGCTGAGAATCTCGAGATGCATCTAAACCCTTTTGCATTTGGCCTATTGATTCGCCTACAATAACAAATTTCTTGGTTATTATAAAAAATGGAAATTTAGCATATCTCAAATAAATTCCCTTACCATGGGCTTCTATGGTGAATTTCTTCACATCCTCCAGTTCAGCCCGGCTGGCTTGTAAATCTGCTTGGCTCAATTGAAAAGCTTTGGATAATCCTTTGTTTTCGTGCTTTAAAGCATGTAGATTGACAGGATGTTAGGTCGACCCTTAATTCAGCCATCTCGCTCAAATTAAGGCTCGGGGGATACTAGCTCTGAACTTTTGTTTAGATATAGGGACACCGATGACTCACCTGCACATGGGCAGACATCTGCCCTGCCACTTCTTTAAGGCCGGCTCATGCAACTCCAAGGAATGCATCAGCCGAGTTGAGAGTATTAAACTCTTGCTCGAAAAATACAGGATGACGCGGTGACTTCTTCCGCTACCAATGATTCATCGTCCTTTCGTATTCGGAGTTAGCCCCTCATAGACCGTATGAACCTTCAGGGAGAGGGCCCGTGTCTGGGACTCGTGTGTCAGCCGAATATTTTGGGTTTTGTTGACTACCCAATACCCCGACGCCGTCCTCGGACGGGGAAGGTTGTGCATGGCTGCTAAATTGATCAACTAAGGGTCATGAACATTTAAGAGCAAAGTTGCTACCATAAGGGATAAGGATTGACCTATATACCTCTTGACCAAAGGGGCAGCTGATGTGTTTTCTTCCATCGCCTCTTGTTCAAGGATTCTATTCTCGTTTGATGGAACCTCGGCTGGTTTAGCCTGAGCGGTAGTCTAGCGTGTGCTTCGATGACCACTGGGCACGTCCCCTCATCGGGCGATCGTTTTTTCTCATACTCCCTCAAGATCGAAGGGACTTGGGGTTGTCAGCTATAAGGGCCATATTCTGCTCGTCAATGCTCTCTTGATAAAAAACCTCGTCCTCAAATATATTCGAAAGCTCGAGGTCCTCATGAAATCGGGGGTCATTGTTATGGGTGAATTATTCACACTGGGGTACGGGACAGTTTACCGTCTTGATCCAGCGCCTCCAGGTCTATGAAGAGGGGGTAGGAGTTATACGTCAGCAATAATAGGCATGAATACTGTCATACCTCGTTTTTACCTTATTTCAACTGGAGTCTCTTCAAAACCTAAGTTTATTAAAACTTTTTAAGCAATTGCTATGAGTTCTATGATTGACATTGTTTATGTGTATGCTTGAATGAGTGGATCCAAAAATAGTATTTTTATAACATGATATTTTCAAGAAGACCTTTTTCTCATTTTGACTATTTTGAAACCTTGCTTTGGGTTTGCACTACAAGACCCTGATTCCAAGGGAGTGCCTTCACCCAAAGATTGTATTCTTATTTTGGCACTATTATAACTCTTCAAAATCATAAAATCCTAATTTTATAAAATATTTTTCTATTTTATTTGCATGTCCTTTTCTGAGACCAGAAATGATATTTCTGGGCGGAAAATTTGGAGATACTAAGAGGACATATATTTTCCATAATAAGATTTCCTATTCATGTTCAAAATATTTCAGCAAATCCGCGAAAACCTATTATGTCTGTTTTGACCTTTTGAAATATTTCCAAAGGAAATATTTTCAATAATTTCTCAGAAAATTCTAGCATGCTTCCCAAGCTATATCTGGTAGTCATGCCAAGTTTCACCTCATTCCAAGATGGTTTGGTTCACCAAATAATCCTAAAACCTTCCCTGTCCAGAATCAAGTTGTAGCAACTCTAGATAGAAAGGTTTGTCCAAATGGCGTGAAACTTTGCACGAGTGCTCAACACCCCAAATGAGGAGACCCTGCCAATCATTGGATTTGTGAAGATTAATTTACCCACATTCTTTTTTGAAAGGACAGAATTGCCCATTTGGGGGTGATTTCAAGTTTGCACTGTCAAACTTCTCCAATCGAGCTCAAATTTGGTGGAGCATCCTACTTTTGCATAAAACCCAATCCTGTTAACTTTCAGCATCAGTGATGAGGGTTAACTACCCCAAACACCTGTCGAACACCTTCTGCCAATTTGGTCAAACGACACTTAACACCCTCTACACCCACTCCCTTTCCCCTAACTCTTAGTGCAAGCTGACACCACCACTCCTCAACTGCATACGAGTGGCCGCTCTCTGGTTCCAAGCAGATGAGCCCAAAATCTCAATTTTAGTTTCTGGATCGAGGCTGAAAATTCCTCTCCAAGCTCTTCCTTTGACCAGCAGTGGGACCCCCGGCTCCCAAACTGCTAAGTGGAATCTAAGCCAACCCCCAGACATGCCAGACGTGCCCAAAGCACCCCAGAGCACGCCGGCATACCATGGCATGACAAATCTGCGCTCTGGGCACACTACAGGGCACACCCGAGGCAAAGGAGGCCAGCCGCAGCCAGTTCTCACCTCCCCTGAGTGTCTCTCCGCGTCTTCGACAAACTTCCCGACTCAGGGCAGCCTCAGGGCCCCTTCTCCCCCTCTCTGCTGACCAGGGCGACGCGTGCCCATGCATGCCAGATTCGGCCAGAAGAGTGCGGCCCCGCAACACGCGCGCACTGAGCCTCCTCTATCTCTCTCGTTGAGTCACTCGGGTCTCAAACCTCGTCCGCAAAACCGTGGTATCGACCCCGATCCCTCTCTTCCTCTCCAGCATCCGCGGTGAAACCACCGGCGTACCCCCTTTGCTCCAGTGGGCCCTCGCCCATTGCTCCAGCACCTCACACCACTCCTCCAGACCATCAATCGAGGCCCTAGCCACCCCATTCGAGCATAGAGAGCTCCGGTGCTCGAGATCGGTCGAGGCCCCATCACTTCGGATCTCCGTCTATCTCCAGCTATAGGCCAGCTCTCGCGCTCCTCTCACCTCCTCCTTGACCATAGTAATCTCAAGAAGCTTCTCCACCTCTTCCCCAAGCATCTCCCTGCCCGTAGCACCCAACTCCACCACCACCCGTAGCACCTCCGTTGCGGGCACCTCTTCGGTGACCCAAGGCCTCCCTGCCGTTCATTCAACCACCAACAAGTAGTCGACGATGCCACGGTGTCGTTCCTGCCATCACCTGGTCTCGAGGGCGTCGGTATCGCCGCCAGCGTGCCTCCCCTCCCTGTGTCCAGAGGAGGAAGACGGCCTCGACAAGCTTGCCACACCTGTCGGTGGCCCGTGTCTCCCCTCTCTCCTCTCTCTGCCGCTGACCGGAGGGGCCCGCACGTCATGTTTAATCATGACAGTGCGCGCGCACCTGGGCTGCTAGCTCGCTAGCTGGCCGGTTGGCCGGTTGGGCCGGCCCAGCCACTAGACGAGCCAGGCCAGGGTTAAGCCCCTTTTTCCATTTTTTATGTTAATTCTAAATGATATTTTTAGAATTAAATATTTAATCAAATTTAAATATGTTTCCACCACAAATCTTCTAAAAATATGAAGAATTTATTAGTGATGTTGCACTATTTTTTGTAAAAACTTTTACACATAGCTTTGATTAAAATGCCTAGTTTACATATTTTAGACCTTGTTATTTAGGTTTTAAAAATACATTTTTTCATAAAAACAAGAGACAAATATTTTTGAAACTATAATATAGATTTATCAGAATAGGATAATATTTTTAAAGTGAGTTTGTGGTGTGATTTTGAATGAGCTTCTTATTTTATTACTATTATTACGACGATAGGTTCCGCGTTCGACGAAGGAGTTGGACTCGAAGACCCCGAAGACCCCGGGTACCTAGCTGATCAAGGCAAGCAGCGCTTTGACCATGTATGAGAAAACATTTTCATGCATGCCAAGTTTAATACTTTATTGCGATGCATATAGTTAAGGTTATTCGATGCACCCAATATGGTGTTACCGATGGCTCCTCCGGAGCACTTGCATGTGAGCATGACCTTACCATCTATGAGGTTCACGCTGATAATATGTTGGCAAGTAGACAGTAGAACTACGCATAGCAAGCGCATGTGCATGATGATGGTAACAAAGAGTTGATATCAAAGGTTTTACAAAAACCACGTCGTGTGCCACTAATGCCCGAGGGTGATGATGAGTTAGGTGACCACTTGTGAAAAAAGTGGTGCACCGGGAATATTTTGTGTGAGTGGTTTCGCTAATGGGATTACATTTATGATGTGTCGACCGTCCCAACCTTACATGTGCGACCACGATACCCTTTTATGGGACGGGGCTTTGTTGATTACTTTGGTCGGTGCTAGCAAAGAGGCCACATTAGTAGTGGTGGGAGTGGTATCTGGTCACTCTCGTGACGGGGTCGTACCAGGTAGGTCGACTATGCCATTTTTACGCGTTCCGGGCACACCGTTGGTCCCCGCATGGATGATACGGTCTAGAGTGAGTGCTCGTAAGATGTACATCATGTGGGTTGGGTACCAATCGAGTGGACTCTTTGTCTAGTGTCATCAGAGGAAAGGCAATGATCGGGTACTTACCTCGGTTATGTTATATACCGCGAGTCGTGGATGACACGGAAGTTTCTCGGATCTCGTGTGTACATCGTACAACCTCTGCAGAGTGTAAAACTATTCGAATAGTCGTGTCCACGATCAAGGACAGTTGGGTGGTGCTGCTTAAATTACGTCCAGTCGTTTCCGCATAAACCAAGTTTGTGTGTGTGTGTGTGTGTGTTATTAAAGGTGTTTTTTGGTAAGATGATATAACAAGTTTGGTGACCTGGCATATCGGGAAAACCCGAAATGTTCATCCCACAATAGATATGTTGTAATATGTAACATGTTCTTATCTTTACCATCTAGTTTATGATGCATATACATGCATGTACTTCACCATGTTCATTTTCAATGAAAACTTGCTTTCCGCAAAGTTTGCATATTACTTTATTATCGTACCAATTGCATTATCCACATCATGGGCTCTTTGCGAGTACATTCAAAGTACTCACTGGTTTGCCACTCATTATGTTATTGACCAGGCATGGAGGAATCGGAGTTTGGAGAAGGATTCATCATCATAGACGGACACGCCAACTAGGACGCTTCCCAGTCAGAATCCATGTTGGTGAAGGTTGATGGCATGGGCTGCCGTTTACTACCAAGATTTCCTCTAGTAGTTGTATCGGTGTGATTGGCCTTATAGGACCTACCTATGTGAGACTTCACCATGATGGTCATTTGTTGTATCTGTCGGCGTTCTGGGATGGGGGGTACCCAGACCCGCCTGCCTGTGGCCTAGGGCGGGCCCGCCTCACCAGAGCAAACCAATGGTCTCGACATAGTTCAAGTAAGGGCCCTCGTGAGGGACCAAGCCTCATGGGGAGGAGCAGCGTCAAGACCCGCAGGGGGTTCCTCAAAACCCCTCCAGAGTGGTGGATATTCCAAGGCAAGGCCGGGCCTCAGGAGTCAAGGGTGACGCCATGAAAGGACAGGCGAGCAGCAAATAGCAGGACGAGATGGTTTCCCCTTTGGTGCAAAGGAGGCGGGAGCGTACAGGGTTTCCAAAGGAATCTTCCAAAGGTTTCCCTTCTAGTGCAACAAAGCCGCAGCCTCTCACCAGTAGGGCAAACGTCATCCACGGGCCCGTCTCTGCGGCGCGGACAGTTACTTTGCAGGCAAAGACCACCTTTGGGCAGGGGATCATGTTCCTCTGTTCCCCTTCAAAATTGGCCGCTGTGGGATCCGTTCCCGCCAAAGCTATGGGGGAAGAGGACCCGGGCTTCCGATATAAATAGAGAGGGAGGTCGATCGGATCATTGAAACCCAAGACCAACAAACCTAGCCACATGGCCTCCGGAGGCTCGAGAGCACTATACTAGTTCACCCACCAACCACCGTGAGAGGAAATCCACCAAAAGCAGAAGTAGGGTTTTACGCTTCGCGGTGGCCCGAACCTGGGTAAACTTTTATCTTCTGTGTTCTCCTCACCATCGTGTGAGTTCTTCGCCGTTTCCATCGTGTACCGGGCTAGGCGAGGCAAAGCAGGGAGAGACCTTCGTACATGCTCCAGTGTTTGAATCCTTAGGGTTTTGCGGAACACGAAATCCGACATTTGGCGCGCCAGGTAGGGGCATGTCGAGGTTTCCTCCAAGCTCCGCCTTCACCAAGCTCCACGGCTCCGATGGCTGATGCTCGCCGGGTTCGTGTAGAACGCCGGGCCACCCGCATCATCCAGACCGCACCCGTCGGTGCCGCCGGCGCGCGCCCACCGCCGTCACCCGTGGTGAACGCTGCCACCTGCCTCAAAGTTCCAGAGCAACAGGCTCCTCCCAGCCGGTGACCGAGATGGTCTACGGCCGCACCGCCACTCCGTCTCTCGCCACGCCTTCAGTGTCGGCATCGCGCGGTCAGCGAGAGATGCCCCACGGTCGCCGCGTGCTTGCCATGGCCACCGAGCTGCTCCGTTACCAGTCTGTGCCAGACCGCCATGATGACTGGCTCCATCGCACCGAGGAGCTCATCGCCGCCGCCGGTGACTCAGCAGCGCTCTCCTGCTCGCTCCAACCCCAGCCGTCCCTGGCGAACAATGAAGAACAAGACGCACCACCCCCACCCCCGCGGCGTGTCACGGACCCCGAGCCCGGGCAGGAATCGCAACCCCGCGCCCGACCTTGTGAAGCCAGGGCGGGGCCCGGGTATGAAGCGAGCTGCCAAATGACCCCCCCCGGCCCAGCTACAATGCGTGTACGCCCCCGGCGTTGCAGATTCCACGTCAGGAGCGCCCCCCGCTCGAAGCAGACCCCGTGAAGCAACAACACCCGGAGGCCCCCGTGCGTATCGTGCCCGTTGGACCGGTGGGGTGCTTCGCTATCGCCCCCGAGCTGTACCCCGCCGCGTGGCCCTGCAAGTTCAAGCCCGACCTGCCCCCGCATTACGATGGCACCCAAGCCCCGGCTAAGTTCCTGCAACTCCACGCGCTGAGCATCAAGGCGGCAGGAGGAGGCGACAAGATCATGGCGTGTTGGTTCCCAATGGCGCTCAAGGGCGGCACACTCTCATGGCTCCTCAACCTCCCAAAGGTTTCCATCTCCTCCTGGGACGGCCTGCGCGAGCGCTTCATCACCAACTTCAAGGGGACCCGCGACTTCGCTCCCACCATGAACGACATGCGGCGCGTCAAACAAAAAGAGGGAGAGACGCTGCAAAAGTTTGTACAGCGTTGCACGGTCATGCGCCTCAAGATCCCCAAGGCGTCGAACGAAGCCATCATCTCGGCTTTCTCTAATGGAGTCACTGACCTCAAGATGAAGTAACAGCTCACCATGAATGATGAAATGAGCACCGCACTGGAGATGTTCAACATGGCAACCAAATGCACCAAGGCTGTAGAAGGACACCTATCGCTCCTCGGGCCCTAGGCCGTGGACCCAGAAGAGAAGAAAGCCAAAGCCAAGGAGATGAAGCGCAAGGAACCGGTGGTGCTCGCCGCTGAGCCTGAGGCAAAGCATACCCGAGGGGGAGAGCGCCCGTCCGGAGGGGGGGCGACATGCATATTCCATGGCACCAGCGGCCGTCACACCTCTGAATGTCAAGGACTCCGTTTGGTCTGTGCCGAGCACTTCAACAGGCACCCCAGACGGTTCGAAAGAAGCCCCGCATGCAGAGGAGGCCGCAATGGGCGCTTATAGGATGATCGTGAGCCGTGTTAGGCGTGGCGTGAACAGCCTCATGAAGACCCCTGGCATGGCCTGCCTCAGGAGGACCGCTGGCGTGATAATCCTCAGGAGGGGTAACGACGCGGCCAACCTTGTGAGGCTCACCCTCAGGAGGCCGGGTTGCCCCCGTTGCCTCCGCAGCCCAAGAGGAGGGATGAAGATAGGCAGGACGACGGGGCTGGGGGGTTCTAGTAGGCTAGGGCGGTAGCCTCCATCCTGGGCAGCACCCAGACCCCAGCCTCCAACCGTGCCTTCAAGTAGTTTTCCCGGGAGGTGAATGCCGCCCTCCCGAGGCCATAAGCAATGCGTCACCTCAACTGGTCCCATACCACCATTGCCTTTGACCCACGCGACCAGCTCAGGTGCTCGTTCATGGCCGGCAAACTCCAGCTGTCGTTTGAGCAACTTATGTCGACCAAGCCCTTCTCAGGAGTAACAAAGGGCTCCACAGTGCCCATTGGGCAAGTGCATTTGCCCATCACCTTTGCCGAGCGCCAGAACTACCATACTGAGATCATCATCTTTGATGTCGCGCACATTCAACTGCCATACAACGCAATCCTCGGGTACACGGCGCTCGCCAAGTTCATGGCAGTGGTCCACCATGGTTACAATGTCCTCAAGATGCCAGGGAGTGTCCGCGTCATCACCATTCCCAGTCACAAGAAGGATCCCGTCTGTGCAATCGAGCAAGCTTACCGCGCGGCGGCGGCGGAACGCTTGGACTATGAAGAAAACGAGCTGCCTCGAGAGGACCCAGGCAAGAAGAAGAAGGAGCTCCTCCCCAAGGAGTGCCTCGGGGCTTCGGGATTCGTGCCCAGGGACGGGGCACTGCCCCGCATCGCATAGGGATGTACGCTCGGCGCCCCTCTTGGGTCAGAGCTGGGGGCTCCCACCGGGGAGGCCCCTAGTGTTATGAGAGATGTGGAGGCGGCGTTGGCGCACATCCTGAGGGCACGCTCCAGAGCATGTCTGACCATCTCTCGTGAGTCCGTCATCAGAGCAATCCGAGAACTTCGAGAGGCCTAGACCATGCAACGCCGTGACTGCCCTGCACCACCAATCGTAGTCGCCTTCGTCAACAAGGTTGACCGACCATGCATCTGCATCAACGTGTCTACAACCAACATAGCTGCGGCACACGGTCCCTTTTGGGCTACGCTGACTGGCTACTGGTGGGAGTACCCTGGCGCCAATGCCTTCATGCCCTTCGGGCTGGGGCACGCGGCTGTCACTTACCAGGTGCTCCAGCAGGCCATGCTCGTACCCCGCATGCTGGGGCGCTGTGAGGAGGAGGAGGAGATGCTCGGGCCAAGCGAAGGAACCAAGCCTTGGGAGGCGGCGGACCCGTGAGGGTCGCGATCGCGGAGACAAGAGATCGAGCGATGACGGTGCCTTCAAAACTTCAGCGCCGCAGATGCCAGGTAACTTTTTGTTTCACCCCATCTGAGGGCACCTTCAGGACCATGCGGCCTCCTCGAGCTTAGGACACCCCTCCTGCTACTACTTTCGTTTATGCATCATTTCTTTGTTCAGTTCCACTTGCTTGGCATCCTAACGTTCTACCTTGGTTATATTGTCGGGCGGTCGGCCCCCCGCTTGGGGGCTCGGGTCGAAGTTTGTCCATGCACATATGCAGGCTCGCTCCCGAAGAAGAAGAAGTCAGCAAGGTTTGCCAATGACCCAAGCAAAATCAACTTAGTCCACCGATGACTCGGGGGTAGGGACAGTTGCGAGGCCATATCGTTCTCACGACCTACCATGTACACCCCCGCCGTGACACTCTCACGTAATAATGAGTCAAGGTTGTATATGCCCAGGGCCCCCGAGGACGCAGAGGGGTCCATCCCACGCCTAGTGGCAGACCTATGCTCCGCGCTGGGGAGAAGATCAGGCCCAAATGCCTCGGGGTAGGGACACTTGCAAGGCCAGAGCATCCTCGCAACCTCTCAGATACACTCCCACCGTGACGCTCTCACGTAATAACGAGCCGAGGCTGTATATGCCCAGGGCCCCCCGAGGACGCGGAGGGGTCCATCCTACACCTCGTGGAATACCTATGCTCTGTGTTGGGTACAGATAGGGGCAATCAACATAGTCCACCAATGACAACGTCCTCAGCTGGCACCAATGACTACGCCCCCAGCTGGCACCAACACAGCCCGTCAATGGCTACACCCTCAGTCGGCAAGGAGATCAGCGCAGTCCACCCGCGATTTCGCACATGCCCAGCGCATGGGGAAAACAGTTGAAGGTATGGAGTCGCTCGCACGTCAAGGGGGGCCCCTGAGCATCGCGACTCATGGGCCTAACTGTGCCCGTAGCCCCTTCCCACTTTGGGCCGTCCTTGGACGGTTCAATCGCAGGAAGGTACGACCGAAGTGGGCCCTACTAACACAGAGCCCAATGCGCTCAACAAATCTCTTCGGATCCCTTAGGAAGAACAATGGAGTCACACGTACGGCAAGGGGCACTCCTGAGCATTGCGACTTAGGAGCTTGAACTGCACCCATAGACCCTTTCCCTTTTGAGCCATCCTTTCTGGTCGGTTCAACCGGGAGAAGGTACGCGCGGGGCGGGCCCTGCAGACACAGAGTGCTGAAGGAGTTTGACAGTCTTATATCATCGGTTTCTTAGGAGGAGCATCGGAGTCGCTCGCACATCAAGGGGGGGCCCTGAGCATCGCTACTCAAGGGCCTAACTACGCTCATAGTCGCTCTCTTCTTTGCGATGTCCTTGGTTTCCGGTCGGTTCAATCGCGGGGAGGTACGCGCGGGGTAGGCCCTGCTGGCATGGAGTGCTGAAGGTGTTCCAAGTTTCGAAATCTTCATCGGGATCTCCTCATGAGGGTAGCTCGCGCGTCAAGTGGGACTCCTGAGCATCGACTAAGGAGTCTAACTACGCTTGTAGCCTCTTCCCCCTTTGCGCCGTCCTTGGTTTCCGGCCGGTTCAATTGCGGGAAGGTACGCGGGAGGCGGGCCCTACGGATGCAGAGTAACACAACAAACATGACAGGAACAAGGCGGGGAAAACATCCAAGCATTCAATTATTACAGACCATCACCAAGTTCATAAATATGCAAATAAGTTTAACGCCTCCACGAGGCACGATGTGCATTCCAGGAAGACAACATGGGTAAGGAATCAGGAGGAGCCGCCGTCGGTCACCCCCTCCACAAGGGGCTGGTCGTCGACGTCACAGGCATTGTCTTCCCCATCATCGGCTCCATGGTACCTGGAGATGAAGGACTCGTGACGTGGGCAAACCTGCTCTCCAGCGCCTCCACATGACCCTTCACCGCCTCTGCGGCATGGTCGTGGGCCTTGGTAGGGACCGGCAAGATCACGGAGCTCAAATCAAACCCGGGGTCTTGAAGATGAATGTGTCTAAAGACGCGAGTCGCAGCCGCGAAGAAGAGGTCGCGGCACTTGATGTCCAAGATCTTGTCCATCTGCGTGACGGCAACCTCCAGCGCCGCGATGAACCCCTTCGCGAGTGCGGCAAACCCATCGTCCTGAGTGTCCAGAGGCTCATCAAACTCGTCCCGGCAAAGGGAGCGGAGCGCCTTGAGAAGCTCCATCTCGATGTCGGGGAAGCAAGCCAGCTCAGCGGCATTTCCCTTGTTGGCCATGTCGAGAGATTTCTCCTGGACCTCAAGGAAATCCTTCCTTGTGGTGACATCCTTCTCCTGCCCTTCTAAGTCAGGACAGTTCTTCCTCCCAGGCGGCGAGCTTGGCCTCGCGGGCCTTAAGTTCGTCCTCCTGCAAGCGATATTTCCCGACCAGCTCAGCATGTTCCCTCTAGAGGGCGTTCAGGCGGGCTTCCACCTCTTCGCAGCGCTCGTCAGCCGCCTTCGCCTCCTTCGCCGCCCCCTCACACGCGGCGTGGGCGGCCTCGGGCTCTTCCTCGACCTTCCTCATCTCAGTTGTGACACCACTCAGGGCGGTGAAGGACGCATCCAGTACGCCTTGGGAGAGCACCGAGGTCTTCTGGACCTCCTCCTAAAGAGTCCTCATCGCTGGTGCAGGTGGCGCTGCCAGAGGAGCAGCTCCGCGAAGAACAAGGGGCCCAGAAGGTTGCTCAACATTTGCGGGCGTCAACACCTCCTGAGCGTGAGGACCCTCGCAGGCCTACCCCCGGGGCAGTGGCATCCCCACGATCGCCTCAAGATGCTTCGGGGGCTTGGGGGGCTTGACGACCAAGGCCAGGGAGGTCGGCCAACGAACCTCCTCCTCCCCACCCGCAGACGGCGATGTGCTGACAAGAGCAGGCGGGGCGTCGGGAGTCGCCTTCGGCTTGATGACCGTGTTCTTCCTCTTCGCCCCCGGTGAGACGACATCCCTAGACGTCAAGCAAAAAGGAGTAAATCAGCCAAGCATGGACAATAGACGCACAAGGCGTTCCCAAGCAGGAAACTTACTCTTAGACATCGCGCCATCTCTTCCTCTTCTCCGCCCCAGCGATAGCGGAGGAAACGTGGGCCCCCACGGAGGGAGGAGAGCTCGGCTCCTTGTATCTCCCGCCGGCAGAAGCGGGGTGCACCAGGGACGGTTCAGCCCCGAGCTTCCGGGAAGCGTGCACGCATGCAGACCGCCTGGCGCGCAGAGTCGGCACAACGCCCTCGAGGCCCTGGCCAGGCAGAAGGGGGTCCCGGCGGAGTTATCACCAGTGGCGCCATCATCCTCGAGCTCGCGCAGAAAAACAGATTGCGACGGGAGAGGCACGCTCGCTGCACGGTCGTTGATACGTCTCCATCATATCTACTTTTCGAAACTCTTTTGCCCTTATTTTGGACTCTAATTTTCATGATTTGAATGGAACTAACCCGGACATGCGCTATTTTCAGCAGAATTCCCATGATGTTGTTTTTGCATAGAAATGAAAGTTCTCGGAATGACCTGGAAATTTACGAGGATTTTTTGTGGAATATATAAAAAAAATGGCGCAAGAATCACCTGGAGAAGTGGAGCCAGGAGCCCACAAGCCAAGGAGGCGCCCCCCTGGCCGCGCCTGGCAGGCTTGTGAGGCCCTCGTGGCTCCGCCGCCTACAACTCCAGCTCTATATAGTCTCTCTCGCCTAGAAAAAATTAAGGGAGAAGAGTTCATCGCGTTTTACAACACGGAGGCGCCGCCACCACCTGTTCTTCCTCTGGAGGGCATATCTGGAGTCCGACTGGGCTCCGGAGAGCGGAAATCGTCATTGTCGTCATCATCAAACATCCTTCATCGCCAATTCCATGATGCTCTTCATCGTTCGTGAGTAATCTCATCGTAGGCTTGCTGGACGATGATGGGTTGGATGAGATCTATCATGTAATCGAGTTAGTTTTGATGGGGTTTGATCCCTAGTATCCACTATGTTCTCAGATTGATGTTGCTACTACTTTGCTAGGCTTAATGCTTGTCACTAGGGCCCGAGTGCCATGATTTCAGATGTGAACCTATTATGTTTTCATCAATATATGTGTGTTATTGATCCTATCCTGCAAGTTGTAGTCACCTACTATGTGTTATGACCCGGCAACCCCGGAGTGACAATAGCCGGTACCACTCCTGGAGATGGCCATAGTATGAGGAGTTCATTTATTCACTAATTGCTAATGCTTTGTTCCGGTTCTAAATTAAAAGGAGACCTTAATATCCCTTAGTTTCCATTAGGACCCCGCTGCCACGGGAGGGATGGACAATAGATGTCATGCAAGTTCTTTTCCATAAGCACGTATGACTATATACAGAATACATGCCTACATTACGTTGACGAACTGGAGCTAGTTACATATCTCTCCATGTTATAACTGTTACATGATGAATGTCATCCAACATAATTATCCATAACCGATCCAATGCATACGAGTCTTTTCCTACTGGTCCTTGCTACGTTACTTTACCGCTACTTCTGTCACTGCTCCTACTGTAACCGCTACTACTGTCACTGCTGCTACTGTTACCACTGCTACCGTTACTATCACACTACTTTGCTACTGAAACTTTGCTGCACATACTAAGTCTTTCAGGTTTGGTTGAATTGACAACTCAACTGCTAATAATCGAGAATATTCTTTAGCTTCCCCTTGTGTCGAATCAAAAAATTTGGGTATAATACTCTACCCTCGAAAATTGTTGCGATCCCCTATACTTGTGGGTTATTGCTACCTCTTGAGCTTGTGTTGGTTTTCCCTTGAAGAGGAAAGGATGATGCAGCACAATAGCAGTAAGTATTTCCCTCAGTTTGAGAACCAAGGTATCAATCCAGTAGAAGAATCAAGCCAATTCTCCAAAGTACCTGCGCAAAAACAACAAACTTGCACCCAACGCTACAAAGGGGTTGTCAATCCCTTCACAATTGATTGCAAGGTGAGATCTGAAGGTGGAACGTGCAATAAAGTAAAAGTGTAAGGCTGAAAATATGATGTGAAGTAGACCCGAGGGCCATAGTGTTCACTAGAGGCTTCTCTCAAGATAGCAAATATTACGGTGGGTGAACGAATTACGTCGAGCAATTGATAGAACCGTCCAAAGTCATGACAATATCTAAGGCAATGATCATACATATAGGCATCACGTCCGAGACAAGTAGACCGATACTTTTTGCATCTACTAATATTACTCCACACATCGACCGCTATCCAGCATGCATCTAGTGTATTGAGTTCATAACAAACAGAGTAACGCCTTAAGCAAGATGACATGATGTAGAGGGATAAATTCATGCAATAGATATAAACCCCATCTTTTTACCCTTGATGGCAATAACACGATTCCTTCCTCGCTACCCCTTCTGTCACTTGGTGAGGTCACCGCACGGTATGAACCCAAAACCAAGCACTTCTCCCATTGCAAGAACTATAGATCAATTTAGCCAAGCAAAACCCACAACTCGAAGAGAATTACAAGGATATGAAATCATGCATATAAGAGATCAGAAGAAACTCAAATAAGATTCATAGATAATCTGATCATAAATCCACAATTCATCGGATCTTGACAAACACACCACAAAATAGGATTACATCGGATAGATCTCCATGAAGATGATGGAGAACTTTGTATTGAAGATCCAAGAGAGAGAAGAACCATCTAGCTACTAGTTATGGACCCGAAGGTCTGTGGTCAACTACTCACGCATCATCGGAGAGATAATGGTGTTGATGAAGAAGTCCTTTGTGTCCGAATCCCCCTCTAGCAGGGCACCAAAACGTGCCCTAGATGGGATCTTGCGGAGACAGAAGCTTGCGGCGGAGGAAAAGTATTTTCGTGGCTCTCTCCCGTGGTTTCAGATTTTTCGGGGATTTATAGGCGGAAGAAGTAGGGCAAAGGAGCCACAGGGGGCCCACAAGCCTGCTAGGCGTCCCCAGGCCGCGGCTAGGGGGCTTGTGGCCTCCCCTGGTGCCCTTTGCCTTGGTTCTCAAGCTTCATGCGTATCTTCTGTTCCGGAAAAAATCTTTTCGGAGGTTTTATTCCGTTTGGACTCTGTTTGATATTCTCATCTGAAAAAGGTCAAAAACGCGGAAAAACCAGGAACTGGCACTTGGCACTGAGTTAATAGGTTAGTCCCAAAAAATATATATAAATGCATACAAAGCATCCAAAGCTGACAAGATAATATCGTGGAACCATCAAAAATTATAGATACGTTGGAGACGTATCAAGCATCCCCAAGCTTAACTCCTGCTTGTCCTCGAGTACGGAAGTGATAAAGACTGAATTTTTGATGTGGAATGCTACCTAGCATATTTGTCCTTTGTAACTTCTTTCATGTGGCATGAATGTTCAGATCCGTAAGATTCGAAACAATAGTTTGCTATTGACATGAAAACAATAATACTTCAAGCAAACTAGCAAGGTAATCATGAACTTTCGAAATAACAAGGCCAAAGGAAGTTATCCCTACAAAATGATATAGTCTGGGTATGCTCCATCATCCCCACACAACGAATTTAAATCATGCACAACCCCGGTATTGGCCAAGTAATTGTTTTCGCACTCTTACTTTCGCAAACCTTTTTCAACTCTCACGCAATGTATGAGCGTGAGCCATGGATATATCACTATAGGTGGAATAGAGTGTGGTGGAGGTTGTGATGCAAAAAGGAGGAGATGGTCACATTGACTCGACGTATCAAAGGGCTATGGAGATGCCCATCAATAGATATCAATGTGAATGAGTAGGGATTACCATGCAATGGATGCATTAGAGATATAAGTGTGTGAAAGCTCAAAAGTGGAACTAGTCGGTGAGCATCCAACTTGCTTGATCACGAAGACCTAGGGCAATTTTGAGGAAGCCCATCATAGGAATATACAAGCCAAGTTATATAATGAAGATTCCCACTAGTATATGGTGGTTACAAAACAAGAGACTCTCAATCATGAAGAACATGGTGCTATTGTGAAGCACAAGTGTGGAAAAAGGTAGTAGCATTGTCCCTTCTCTCTTTTTCTCTCTTTTTTTATTTGGGCTCTTTGTCCTCTTTCCATATATTTTTTTGTTGGGCATCTTTGGCCTCTTTTTCTTTTTTATTATTTCCTCACATGGGACAATGCTCTAATAATGATTATCATCACACTTTTATTTACTCACAGCTCAATACATAGAACAATGAAGACTTTATAGGAAATGCCTCCGGCAATGTACAGGGATGTGTAATGATCTAGCTTAGTGTATGACGTTGTAACATCTCGCTAGCCATCTTACAATCATGCAATGGCAATATGAAAGTGACGGCACAAGTCATGAGACTGAACGGTGGGAGTTGCATGGCAATATATCTCGGAATGGCTATGAAAAAGCCATGATAGGTAGGTATGGTGGCTGTTTTGAGGAAGGTATATGGTGGTTTTGTGCACGGGCTAAAGTTGCGCGGCACTAGAGAGGCTAGCAACGGTGGAAGGTGAAACTGCATCTATACAATGGACTCACATTAGTCATGAAGAACTCATATACTTATTGCGAAAGTTTTATTAGTAATTGAAACAAAGTGCTAAACGCATACTCCTAGTGGAAGGGTTGGTAGGTGTTAACCATCGCGCGATCTCGACCGCAACACAAAGGATGACAATCAATAAATAAATTATGCTCTGACTTCCTAACATAGCGGTTCACCATACGTGCATGCTATGGGAATCACTAACTTCAACACAAGTATTTCTAGATTCACAACACCCTACTAACATCACTCTAATATCACCATATCCATATCTCAAAACTAATTGAGAGGAATCAAACTTCTCTTTACTAATCAATGCACAAGAATATGGAATATTCATTGTACCCTCTTTGGATGCCCAACATCTTTAGGACTATTTTCATAGCACAAGCCAACTACCAAGCTACTCAAAGAGAGCACTCTCAAAAAGATATAAGTGAGGATCAAGAGTTCTTATTTCTCCAAAATATGACGCCGCCGTGCTCTAAAAAGATCTAAGTGAAGCACTAGAGCAAAGTTATCTAGCTCAAAAGACATAAGTGAAGCACATGCGAGCTAAATTGCCTAACTCAAAAGATATAAGTGAAGCTCAATGAGTATTCTAGCAAATTCACGATGAGTGCATTTCTCTCTCAAAAGGTGTGCATCAAGGATGATTCTGACACAACAAAAATAAAATACTCCTATAATACACGACGCTCCAAGCAAAACACATATCATGTGGTGAATAAAAATATAGCTCCAAGTAACGTTACCGATGGATTGAAGACGAAAGAGGGGATGCCTTCCCGGGGCATCCCCAAGCTTAGGCTTTTTGGTGTCCTTGAATTTGGCTTGGGATGCCTTGGGCATCCCCAAGCTTGAGCTCTTTCCACTCTTTATCTCATCGTCCATGAGAACATCACCCAAAACTTGAAAACTTCACAACACAAAACTTAAACAGAAACTCGTGATATCATTAGCACAAGAAAACAAACTACCACCTCTTTATGTACTGTAGCAAACTTGATTTCTATTTATATTGGTGTTATATTACTGTATTCTCACTTTTCCATGGCTAGTACCCCCCGATACTATCCATAGTTTCATCAAAATAAGCAATCAACACAACAAAAACAGAATCTGTCAAAAATAGACCAGTCTGTAGCAATCTGTATATTTCGTATACTTCTGGTATCTCAAAAATCCTGAACAATTATGACAATTTGGGAAATTGACATATGAACCAGAAAAAAAGAATCAACTCAAAATCTCTTTCTGGATAAAAATGTAATATAATTTTGTGAGCGAAAAGTTTCTGTCTTTTTCAGCACGATCGAACAACCATCAGCAAAACTAGTCGTAAAGGTTTTACTTGGCTCAAACACACAAAAAACACAAAAAACACAATCATAACAGAATTATGATGGTGTGGAATCAACAAAACAGAAAGCAAAAAGCAAAGATAAATTCATTGGGTTGCCTCCCAACAAGCGCTATTGTTTAACGCCCTTAGCTAGGCATAAGGCGATAGAATCACACATCGTTGTCTTTGGTGCTCAAACCATAAGTAGCCCTCGCAATCTTATTTTCTTTCTAGGAAAATATTCCATGCCCTTATTTAATGGAAATTGAAATCTAATATTCCCTTCCTTCATATCGATGACAACACCAATAGTCCTTAGGAAAGGTCTACCAAGAATGATAGGACAAGTAGGATTGCAATCAATATCAAGCACAATGAAATCCACGGGTACATAGTTCCTATTTGCAGTAATAAGAACATCATCGATCCTTCCCATAGGTTTCTTAACAGTAGAATTCGCAAGATGCAAATTAAGAGAGCACTCATCAATCTCATTGAAGCCTAGAACATCACATAAAGACTTTGGAATTGCGGAAACACTAGCACCCAAATCACCCAAAGCATTGCATTCATAGTTTTTGATCTTGATTTTGATAGTAGGTTACCACTCATCAAGAAGTTTTCTAGGAATAGAAACTTCCAACTCAAGTTTATCTTCAAGATATTTCATGATAGCATCAACGATATGATCGGTAAAGGCCTTGTTTTGGCTATAAGTGTGTGGAGAGTTTAGCATGGATTGCATCAAGTAAGTACATTCAATCAAAGAGCATCTATCATAATTAAATTCCTTGAAATCCAAAGTAGTTGTTTCATTACTACTCAAAGTTTTGATATCTTGTACTCCACTTTCAATGCTTTTAGCATCAAGATAGATAGACTCCGAATCATTGGGGCGTTTTTCAACCAAACTGGATATATCCTGTCCCATCATCTTTAGGTTTGACACTAGAAAACAAGGATTCAATGGGATCCACACCAAGCACTTCAACATCTTCGTGATTCTCATCACGAGAACACGCCTTTTTAAGCCATTCATGTCTAGCACGAATTTGGGCGATTCTTTCCTTACTCTCATTCATGGAAACATGCATGGCTTTCAAAGTTTCATCCATATTGATCTTGGGAGGAGCACGTCTCAATTTCAAAGCATCAATATCAAGAGACATTCTATCAACGCTCCTAGCCAAGTCATCAATTTTGAGCAGTTTTTCTTCTATGGATGCATTGAAAATCTTTTCCAAGTTGATAAACTCTTTAATATTACTCTCTAGATCAGAGGGTAATTTATTGTAATTTCCATGACCATTGTTGTAGGAATTGCCAAAGTTATTAGAGGGATTACTAGGAAAAGGCCTAGGAATATAGTTACCTCTAAAAGCACTGTTGTGGCCAAAATTATTCCTACCAACAAAATTAACATCCAAGCTCTCATTGCTACTCTCAATCAAGGAAGACAAGGGCATATCATTTGGATCTAAAGGAGCACCTTTACTCCCAATAAATTTCATTAACTCATCCATCTTAGCACTCAACGAGTTAATTTCTTCTATAGCGTGCACTTTTTTACTAGTAGTTGACCTTTCAGTGTGCCATTTAGAATAGTTTTTCATGATATTGTCTAGAAGTTTTGTGGCTTCTCCTAATGTGATTTCCATGAAAGTTCCACCGGAAGCGGAATCCAAGATATTTCTAGAAGCAAAATTCAAACCAGCATAGAAGATTTGAATAATCATCCAAAGACTCAAGCCATGAGCGGGACAATTTCTAATCATCAATTTCATTCTCTCCCAAGATTGTGCAACATGTTCATCATCTAGTTGCTTAAAATTCATGATATCATTATGGAGAGAGAAAATCTTAGCCGGTGGAAAATACTTGGATATATAAGCATCTTTGCACTTGTTCCAAGAGTCAATACTATTTTTGGGCAAAGATGAAAACCAAGTTTTTGTTCGATCTCGCAATGAGAACGGAAATAGCTTCAATTTAATCACATCATTATCCACATCTTTCTTCTTTTGCATATCGCATAACTCAATCAAGGTATTAAGATGGGATGCGGCATCTTCACTAGGAAGGCCGGAGAATTGCTCTTTCATAACAAGATTCAGCAAAGCAGCATTGATTTCATATGATTCCGCCCTAGTGGCTGGAGCAATCGGAGTACTAATAAAATCATTATTATTAGTACTCGAGAAGTCACAAAGTTTTGTGTTTTCAGTCATGGTGACTTTAGAAAGCAAGACAAGCACACAAGCGAACAAAAAGTAAGCGAAAGAAAAGGATGAACGAAAAAGGCAAATATTTTTGTAAATTTTTGTTTTCCAGAAGTGCGGGAGAGGAAAACGAGAGGCAAAAAAAGGTAAATGCAAGAGATGAGTTTGCTACACTTACTTGGATAAGCTTCACTTAGAACAGTCCCCGGTGCCAGAAATTGACACGTTGGAGGAAGACTATTCTTGACTTGATGCTCCCCGGCAAAGCCGCCAGAATTTCTTCTTGCTACCTCTTGAGCTTGCGTTGGTTTTTCCCTTGAAGAGGAAAGGTTGATGCAGCACAGTACCAGTAAGTATTTCCCTTAGTTTGAGAACCAAGGTATCAATCCAGTAGGAGAATCAAGCCAACTCTCCAAAGTATGTGCGCAAAAACAACAAACTTACACCCAACGCTACTAAGGGGTTGTCAATCCCTTCACGATTGATTGCAAGGTGAGATATGAAGGTGGAAAGTGCAACAAAGTAAAAGTGTAAGGCTGAAAATATGATGTGAAGTAGACCCGAGGGCCATATTGTTCGCTAGAGGCTTCTCTCAAGATATTAATATTATGGTGGGTGAACAAATTACTATCGAGCAATTGATAGAACCGCGCAAAGTCATGACGATATCTAAGGCAATGATCATACATATAGGCATCACGTCTGAGACAAGTAGACAGATACTTTCTGCGGCTACTACTATTATTCAACACATCGACCACTATCCAGCATGCATCTAGTGTATTGAGTTCATAAAAAACAAAGTAACGCCTTAAGCAAGATGACATGATGTAGAGGGATAAATTCATGCAATAGATATAAACCCCATCTTTTTACCCTTGATGGCAACAACACGATGCGTGCCTTGCTACCCCTTCTGTCACAGGGTGAGGCCACCGCACGGTATGAACCCAAAACCAAGCACTTCTCCCATTGCAAGAACTGTAGATCAAGTTGGCCAAAACAAACCCACAACTCGAAGAGAATTACAAGGATTTGAAATCATGCATATAAGAGATCAGAAGAAACTCAAATAAGATTCATAGATAATCTGATCAAAATCCACAATTCGTTAGATCTCGACAAACACACCGCAAAATAGGATTACATCGGACAGATCTCCATGAAGATCATGGAGAACTGTGTATTGCAGATCCAAGAGAGAGAAGAAGCCATCTAGCTACTAGCTATGGACCCAAAGGTCTGTGGTGAACTACTCACGCATCATTTGAGAGGCAATGGTGTTGATGAAGAAGCCCTCCGTGTCCGAATCCCACCTCCGACAGGGCAACAGAACGTGCCCCATATGGGATCTTGTGGTGACAGAAGCTTGCGGCGATGGAAAAGTATTTTCGTGGCTCTCTCCCGTGGTTTCAGATTTTTCGAGGATTTATAGGCGGAAGAAGTAGGGCAAAGGAGCCATAGGGGGCCCACAAGCCTGCTAGGCGTGCCCCCAGGTCGCGGATAGGGGGATTGTGGCCTCCCCTGGTGCCCTTTGCCTTGGTTCTCAAGCTTCCTGCGTATCTTCTGTTCCGGAAAAATCTTTTCAGGGGTTTTATTCCGTTTGGAATCTGTTTGATATTCTCCTCTGAAAAAGGTCAAGAACACGGAAAAAACAGGAACTGGCACTTGGCACTGAGTTAATAGGTTAGTCCCAAAAAAGATATAAAAATGCATACAACGCATCCAAAGTTGACAAGATAATAGCATGGAACCATCAAAATTATAGATACGTTGGAGATGTATGAGTTATCAAGACTATTTTCTGGCGCCGTTGCCGGGGAGGCCTAGCTCTATTCTCTGGGTCACTTGGGATTTACGTCTGTTGATCACTATGAGGAATCCGAGAGATCCAAAAACTAAAGTATTGCCCTCAACTACGAGGACAGGTAAGGAACTGACATCTAGCTCTGCACTTGATTCACCTTCAGTTATGAGTAAGTTTGCGACACCACCACCTACTAGAAATTCTGATGTGTCTCATGTGCTTGATGATGCTAGTTCTGCTATCCATGATGCTTATGATGATGCTTTTCTTGATACTGCTTTGCCACTAGGTGCATTCTTTCATGCACAAATTGCTAGAGTTGCTGCTGAATGTGATGATAGTCTTGAAACTGCTGAAATTATTGAAGTAGAACCTGTTGATTCACCTATTAGAACTAGCTCTCCTAGATATGAATTGCCTAGTACCCTAAGGGTTATGTTATGGAGGGATAGGTAGCCGAGGACATTCTTGCTTGTAAGGATAGCTATGATCTTGAGAATTTATTGCGCAAGTGGAAAGAAAAATCTCTGGATGCTAGAATGAAATACGATCCTAAGTTTGCTACTTCACCCATCTTTGTAACTGATAAGGATTATGAATTCTCTGTCGATCCTGATTTAATCACTTTAGTCTTATCTGATCCTTTTCATGGTTATGAGTCTGAAACAGTTGTAGCACATCTTACTAAGTTGAATGATATAGCCACCCTATTCACGAGTGAGGAAAAGATTCGGCATTACTATATCCTTAAGTTGTCTCCTTTCTCGCTAAAGGGTGATGCTAAGACTTGGATTACTTCTCTTGCTCCTGGTTGTGTGCGTTGTCCCCAGGATATGATCTACTACTTCTCTGATAAATATTTCCATGCCCATAATAAACTAGCTGCCTTGCAGGATATATATAACTTTGTGCAAGATGAAGAAGAGAGTCTCCCACAAGCTTGGGGGAGGCTTGCCCAGTTACTGAATGCTTTGCTTGATCACCCTCTTGAGAAAAATGAAATACTAGATATCTTTTCTAATGGACCAACTGATGCTTCTAGGAACCACCTAGATAGTTGTGCTAGTTGTGTTTTCAGGGAAAGAACTGTGGAACAAGCTTAAATTCTACTGAATAATATCTTGAGCAATTTAATCCTTGGACTATTCCCGAACCACCTCCGAAGCCAACTCCGAAGAAAAGAGGTATTCTATTCCTCAGTCCTGAAGATATGCAAGAAGCCAAGAAATCTATGCAAGAGAAAGGTATTAAATCTGAAGATGTTAAGAATCTACCACCTATGGAAGAGATCCATGATCTTGCTAACCCGACACAGGTAGTAGAGGTAAATTCTCTTCGTAGATTCAATGAGAGTGATATTCCTTTTGATAAACCTGCTAGCTTATGCTTAGATGAATTTGATAACTTTGTTGCCAAACAACAAAGTTTCAATGATTATGTTAGTAGAAAATTGGAACAGAATGCTTGTATGCTTAGTCTTTTAAGTGCTTGTGTGGATAGAAATGTCAATGATCTTAAGCTTTTGAGTAAACATGCCTCTATGGTCACTACTCAAGTAGAACAAGTACTTAAGGCTCAAAATGACTTGCTCAATGAGTTGAATGACAATTCTAATAGAGTCGTCACTAGAGGTGGTAGAATGACTTAGGAACCTTTGTATCCCGAGGGCCATCCTAAGAGAATTGAACAAGATTCTCAAGGAGTTAGCACTGATGCACCTACTCATCCTGGTATTAGGAAGAAAAAGAAAAATGATAGGAACTTGCATGCTAGCAAACCTGCTGCTGTTACACCTGAGAATCCAAATGATATCTCTGTTTCTGATGCCGAAACACAATCTGGTGATGAACATGAGCCTATAATATCGATAGTGGTGTTCATGATGATGCTCAACCTAGTAATGATAAGGATGCGGGGATTCAACCTAGTGTTGATCTTGATAACCCACAACCTAAGAACAAGAGATATGATAAGAACGACTTCATTGCTAGGAAGCGTGGTAAAGAAAGAGAACCATGGGTTCAGAAACCCATGCCCTGTCCTCCCAAACCATCCAAGAAAAAGGATGATGGGGATTTTGAGCGCTTTGTTGAAAGGATTAGACCTGTCTTTCTGCAAATGCGTTTGACAGATATGCTCAAAATGTCTCCTTATGCTAAGTACATGAAAGATATTGTGACTAACAAAAGGAAGATACCCGAGGTTGATATTTCCACCATGCTTCCCAATTACACCTTCAAGGGTGGAACTCCTAAGAAACTAGGTGATCCCGGAGTGCCCACTATACCTTGCTCCATTAAAGGAAATTATGTTAGAACTGCTTTATGAGATCTTGGAGCTGGTGATAATGTTATGCCTCTCTCTCTTTATCATAGACTTGAATTGGATAAGTTGACACCCACTGAAATGTCTTTGCAAAAGGCCGACAAATCAACTGATATTTCTATCAGCATTTGCGAGGATGTGCCTGTTGTCGTTGCTAATGTTACTATCTTAAGGGACTTTGTTATTCTGGATATTCCCGAGGATGATGCCATGGCGGTCATCCTTGGAAGACCCTTTTTAAACACTGCAGGGGCTCCTATTGATTGCAACAAAGGCAATGTCACTTTCCATGTTAATGGTAATGAACACATGGTGCACTTTCCGAAGAAACAATATTGAGTACATTGCACCAATGCTATTGAAAGAACTTCATCAATTCTTATTGGGAGCTTTGAATGCCCTATACCTACTGTCAAGATGAAGTATGATTTACTTGTTGGGGATATGCACATCCCCGTTGAGTTAACCTAGTGACTATTCGAAAATTCTCCGATTTTATGCGATTCAAAAAAAGTTTGTCAAGGAGACTTGATCAACCTCATTGACAGATTTATTTTGATGACCATGAGATGGATGAATCTAGGAGTCACAACCTTCTGTTCCGAACTTTTACTTTCTGTTGTTTAGAAGAAAAATGATAGATTTAGCTTTATTTTCCTGTTTTTTGCTTTTTGCGCCCCATAGAAGTGTGTCCCGAAAATAAAAGTTCTTCAAATGCCCTCGGACATCTACGCATATTGGGGCATAGCGCCACCACAAGCGCCCTTGCCCGAGCTACTATTCGAGTCCCAGACGCCAGTTTATCAGTGGGAGCCAGAGGAGCTCACCCAGTAGTGGCACCCTCAGTACACTCCGGAGTACCCGAGAGACGGTTACTTCCCTCCTTGGGAGTAGACCAACTTATGCCAAAAGCCTAAGCTTGGGGGGGTACTAGTTTCTCACCGAGTTTATATTCATGCTCACACTTTCACTTTGATAGTCGGTGTTCACACTTTGCCACTGTATCATCCATGCTAGTTTATTTCTTTTTCTCGCTTTCTTCTCGCGTGTTTGTTTAGATTGAGAAAAACAAAAAAAATTAGTTGTAAGTTTGCTTTCCAGCTTGCTTGGTGGTGTTCAACAAGAAAACCCAAAAAGATTTCCCTTTCTTCTTTTGCTTGTTGGGAGCTTTCCTATGTAAATAGTTTTCTTTTTCTTTGGGTCAAGGTAGAAGACCATGGTTAAAATGTTTAGTGGCTCTCACATGCATATCTTTTTATCCTTCAAAGAGCCATATTACTTTGTCTTATCCTGTGTGTTTGCTTGTAGATTCCAGCTTAGTCCAATGCACGAACACTCTCATTATTATTCACATCATTCGGTCGTGCAAGTGAAAGGCAATAATGACGATATATGTTGAAGTGACTGAGCCTGGAAAAGCTGGTATGAACTCGATCTATTTTTTTTGTAAATATGACTAGCTCATCATTCCTAATTCAGCTTTGTTATGAGAGAAACATGTTTGCAATGACAACTTAGATATCATAGTTTCTAATGGCATGCTTAATTAGCTAGGAGCTTATAATGGTTTGTCTTGGATGCCAACATGAATTTCAAGTTGATTATGATGTAGTATGATAGGGTGGTATCCTCCTTTGAATGATTCAAGTGTCTTGACTTGGCGCATGTTTACGCATGTAGTTGAAACAACATCAACATAGCCTCTATGATATTCATGTTTATGGTGATTTATGTCCAACTCATGCTTGCACTCAATGTTGGTTAATTTCAATGCATATTGATGACTGTTGTCGCTCTCTAGTTGGTCGCTTCCCAGTCTTTTGCGAGCCTTCACTTGTACTAAGCGGGAATACTACTTGTGCATCCACTTCCATAAACCCAAAGTTGTTCCATATGAGTCCCCCATACCTACCTATATGCAGTATCTACCTGCCGTTCCAAGTAAGTTTGCATGTGCCACTCTCTAAACCTTCAAGTAACAATTTGTTTTGCATGCCCGAATCGCTCATGTGGTGACAAGGGGCGATCAGTATCTTCCATGCTAGGCATGTTATCCTCGATACGTGCTTATTCACTATCACTCACGCGAAAGGGCAGGTAATTGGAATGCCCAATTCCATGCTCAAATCGAAAAGATAATTTCAAAAAAAACTCCCCCTGGATTGTTGTTGGTATGGACGGCACTCGAGGATTCGACTAGTCGTGGAGTGTGATTGATCGGTGCTGGGGGAGTCAATACTATACTTTTCTGTTTGGGAACCGCCTATAATATGTGTAGCATGGAAGATGGGGAAAACTCTTAGTCATCGCGTTGACAATGAAAGCGTGCCACCCAAAATTATTTATCTCTGTGTTCAAAGCTTGAGCTTTGGCACCTCTGCAAATCAATGCTTCCCTCTGCGAAGGGCCTGTCTATTTACATTTCTGTTGAGTCATCCTCTCCTTATAAAGGTACCAATTAGAGAGCACCTCCGTCATTTTTATGCTTTGCTATTAATTGTTATTGAGTATGACTGTGACTGGATCTTCTTTGCCATGAATTACAATATTCAGTCATCCCTTGGTCTTTTAAGATGCTCTGCATTTATGTTTTGTGGTCTCAGAAAGAGCTGGCGAGATACCATCTGTTCATATTGCTTCATGATCGTTTTCATTGAAGTGTTGACGTTTGAAACTTATTATTATTGCTCGCTAGTTGATTTTACAATTGATATGAGTTTACCATGAGACCTAAATGTCATTGCTTATGTGGTTAGCTTATGATCTTGCTGAAAATCTGAATATGAGTTAGACATAATTACAACAACAAGATCAAACAAAGTTCGTAAAAGTTTTTCTTTTGTCTCTTCCAGTTTGTCAACTGAATTTCCTGAGCACAAGCAAGGCTTTAAGCTTGGGGGAGTTGATACATCTCCATCGTATCTACTTTTCCAAACTCTTTTGCCCTTGTTTTGGACTTTAATTTGCATGATTTGAATGGAACTAACCCAGACTGACGTTGTTTTCAGCAGAATTGCCATGGTGTTGTTTTTGCGCAGAAATGAAAGTTCTCGGAATGACCTAGAAATTTACGATGATTTTTTGTGGAATATATAAAAAATACTGGTGCAAGAATCACCTGGAGACGTGGAGCCAGGAGCCCACAAGCCCAGGAGGTGCCCCTCCTCCCCTGGCCACGCCTCGCAGGCCTGTGAGGCCCTCGTGGCTCCTCCGCCTCCAACTCCAGCTCTATATAGTCTCTCTCGGACAGAAAAAAATTAAGGGAGAAGAGTTCATCGCATTTTACGACACGGAGGTGCCGCCACCACCTGTTCTTCCTCTGGAGGGCAGTTATGGACTCCGTTGTGGGCTCCGGAGAGGAGAAATCATTGTCGTCGTCATCATCAACCGTCCTTCATCGCGAATTCCATGATGCTCTTCATCGTTCGTGAGTAATCTCATTGTAGGCTTTCTGGACGGTGATGGGTTGGATGAGATCTATCATGTAATCGAGTTACTTTTGATGGGGTTTGATCCCTAGTATCCACTATGTTCTGAGATTGATGTTGCTACTACTTTGCTAGGCTTAATGCTTGTCACTAGGGCCCGAGTGCCATGATTTCAGATATGAACCTATTATGTTTTCATAAATATATGTGTGTTCTTGATCCTATCTTGCAAGTTGTAGTCACCTACTATGTGTTATGACCCAGCAACCCCGGGGTGACAATAGTCGGTACCACTCCCGGAGATGACCATAGTATGAGGAGTTCATGTAATCACTAAGTGCTAATGCTTTGTTCCGGTTCTCTATTAAAAGGAGACCTTAATATCCCTTATTTTGCATTAGGACCCTGCTGCCACGGGAGGGATGGACAATAGATGTTATGCAAGTTCTTTTCCATAAGAACGTATGACTATATACGGAATACATGCCTACATTATGTTGACGAACTTGAGCATGTTACATACCTCCCCATGTTATAACTGTTACATGATGAATGTCATCCGACATAATTATCCATCACCGATCCAATGCCTACGAGTCTTTTCCTAATGGTCCTTGCTACGCTACTTTACCACTACTTTTGTCACTGCTTCTACTGTTACCGCTACTGCTGTCACTGCTGCTACTATCACCACTGCTACCATTACTATCACACTACTTTTCTACTGAAACTTTGCTGCGGGTACTAAATCTTTCAGGTGTGGTTGAATTGACAACTCAACTACTAATACTCGAGAATATTCTTCAGCTTCCCCTTGTGTCGAATCAACAAATTTGGTTGAATACTCTACCCTCGAAAACTGTTGTGATCCCCTATACATGTGGGTTATCAGTCGTCGACAGTCTTCTCCGAGCCCCCTTCAATGGTGGTGTCGCTCGATGACACCTCCACCGGACCGGAGCCTTCAGCCGGGAGGAGCCCCAGCTCGTTGAAGATAGGCATTAGAGCGACCAGATCTGCCCGGTCGTCACGATGGTATAACGGACCTAGGGCCTCGGGAAGGTCGCTAGGGTCGCCGCCCAGCAAAATCGCCAAGAGCCTGCTCAGGTCCTCTGTGGGAAGGTCCCGGGACCGAAGCCGGAGCTCGTCGTCGCCAGCCCAGTACTCCCACAGTGGCCTGGAATGTGCCAGGAGAGGCGCCAAGAGCTGCGTCAGGAACTCGTTCACTATCATTCCCCCGGTCAACCTCTTGGCGCTGATGTCGCGGGAAAAGCGTTCAGCATGGGTGCAGCTCGAGGGTCGGAGAGCTTTGCCAAGATCCATGCGGAGGTCTTCTCCGGCAACTCCTTCGGCTCTTCCAGACGGGGGTTGGCATCCTTGAGACACATGAGGACCTAGCGGTGCCTGAAGTTCTCCACCTTCTTCCCGGCATTCAAGAGCACATTGCTGCTCTGACCCGCCATGAAGGAAACGCAAGCCGAAACGTGAGCTCCATCGTGCAGGCGCAAGCTGAAGAAGTGGCAGAGGAGGGTAACCGAAGGCTGCACGCCAACGAAAACCGTGCAGTAGAAGAGAAAGACGGATAGAAGCAAGATGGAGTTGGGCTGGAGATGAAGGGCTTGGATCCCATAGTGGTCCAAGACAGCGGTGAAGAATCGAGAGAAAGGCGGCACTAGCCCAGCATAAATACTATGAAGGAAGAAGGGGTATACCACCCCAGGCACGGGCCACTCATCTACAGTGCCAGGCCAAATCAGGGTTCGCCCGTGCTCGCTGGGCTAGGCCGCGGTCCATGGAAGCACTGGGACGAGATCCGCGCCCTTGGAGAGGACGCAGTCCAGGAGCAGAGAAGCCGGGGCCGGGCCATGCCCCTCTCGCTTCTGGTTGCCGGCGGGCGCCTTTGCTGGACTGTTGTGGAACTATGCGGCGTTGGATCTGGGAGGTACCAGTTGGAGTCGAAGACCTAAGAAGAGAGGCGAGTATGGAAGAAGGAAAGAAGTAAGGAACCGAAGCTACAAGCAGGGAACCTAATAAAGGGGGCAGAGATAGAGGACAAGGAGGACCAGACACCAGCCGCGTGATGCGCGCCGACCTGGACCACAGGCATTTGAGGGCCCACAACGTCTCATGCAGCCCCCTGAGGCTCCGCCCCGAAGCCAATCCGAGCACTCCGCGGTCTCGGGGGCTACAATCGGCGTTCTAGGATGGGGGTACCCAGACCCGCCTGCCAGTGGCCCAGGGCGGGCCCGCCTCACCAGAGCAAACCAACGGGCCCGACACAGTTGGAAGGGCCCTCGTGAGGGGTGAAGCCTCACGGGGTGGATCAGCGTCAAGACACGCAGGGGGGCCTCCTCAGGACCACTCCGAAGCGGCGGATATTCCGAGGCAAGGTTGGGCCTCATGAGTCAAGGGTGACGCCAGGAAAGGATAGGCAAGCAGCAGATGGCAGGACGGGACGGTTTCCCTTTGGTGCAAAGGAGGCGGGAGCGTACAGGGTTTCCTTAGGCATCTTCCAAAGGTTTCCCTTCTGGTGCAACAAAGTCGCAGGCTCCCACCAGTAGGGCAAACATCATCCACGAGCCCGTCTCTACGGCGTGGACAGTTACTTTGTATGCGAAGACCACCTTTGGGCTGGGGAACATGTTCCCCTATTCCCCTTTAAAATTGGTCACTATGGGATGCCTTCTCGTCGAAGCTATGAGGGAAGAGGAATCGGGCCTCTGATATAAATTGAGAGGGTAGGATATCTGAGAGGTAGGTTGATCGGATCATTGGAATCCTAGACCAACACGCCTAGCCACTTGGCCTCCGGAGGCTCGAGAGCACTACACTAGTTCACCCACCAACCTCCGTGAGAGGCAATCCACAAAAAGCAGGAGTAGGGTTTTACGCTTCGCGAGGGCTAGAACCTGGGTAAACTGTTGTGTTTCGCGTTCTCCTCACCATGGTGTGAGTTCTTCGCCGTTTCCATCGAGTAGCGGGCTAGGCGAGGCAAAGCAGGGAGAGACCTTTGTACACGCCCCAGTGTTCGAATCCTTAGGGTTTTGCGGAGCCCGAAATTCTACTGTATCAAATGGTATGTTGGATGTAAGACTCTTAATATTCAGTATCTGTGTGTTCGGTGAGCACTGCTCTCTGGGATCACAGAGCACGTTCATTCAGCGATCTCGACTTGTAAGTCAGGGTCCCCACAAATACTGAGACTATGAATATAGGTGGTTTTATATCGAGGAGTCGGCACGGACTAAATCATCATTTCATGACCGAAGGAAACACGAGAACTCGCCTTACAAACTGAACACTCTAGGCGCGAGCATCCGAAGACACTGCACATCAGCATTGAAGGCTAGTTTTGGGGCTACTGAGGGAGTCAGGGATTAAGGGGTTCTCAGGTAGTCGGCTTACTATGAAGAGGTCGGCCTTATGAGTCGTGCTAGTTGGAGGCCGGGCTCTATGGTCATCTCGTATTCAAGGAGGAAAGCATCGAAGACCGGCATGACGTCCAAGTAAAGTAGACTAGTCAGTTGTATGTAACCCTAGATCCCGTGATGGCTATATAAACCGGGTTCCTCGTCCATGTAGATAGGTTGACTCATCTAGGGTTTAGCTCATACGATCTCGACGTAGATCAACTCTTTAATCATCATCCACATTAATATAATCATGCAGGACTTAGGGATTTACCTCCTCGAGAGGGCATTGACCTGGGTAAATAATGTCTCCCCTTCCTTCCTACATCCCATCGATCCAAGTTCCACAGTTCGGTACCACCTACTCGAGATCTTCCGGTTTTGACACCGATAGCGGGCCCGGGTGTATTCGGTTCTGAGTATGGGGGAGCACGCCTTCTTCGGGTTCCTCTGGCTTGCTCAATGTGCCTGGACTCCATACATATTAGTTGCATTTCCTAAGTGCTTTCCATGGCACAATATTTGAGCATCATGTTTGATAGCTCAGTGAAGGTTTGGACCTGGTGACGAGCAAGGGCATTAAGGATGCCCTCATCATGGGAGCTATATCAGAAGGAGTTGATCACCTCCTAATCGCTGAGGCCTTCTTCCCTACCATTTTTGAGGAAGAATCTAACACAAAATTGGTGTATGGACTCCCCTGGCAGTTGTTTGACCTTGTGTGGGTGCGGTAGGCCGAAACTTACTGTTTTTCCCATGGCATTTCGAGCCGAGTGGTGAGTGGGTACATATTTGTGTTTCCATGAGGTACAAGTCCGAGACTTCGTCGACCGTGTCCCACGCTTTTCCGGGGTTTGGCACGGCAGGATCAGAATTCTTGATTGCGACAAGCTCCTACCGTGTTGGTTCTGGGTCGCGTGTATCATCGGCCCCAGGTCCTGAGTTTACCTCGAGATGAGATCCGTGTTCTTGATTATCAGAGGAGTCTGGATGTTCGACAAGCGGGACGTAGACCATCCTTAACTCCAGTAGCTAACATGGGCCCCTTTAGCCGAGCACTCGATGGTGGCGACCGAATGTGTAATGGGTGGAACGTGAATGTCCCTATCATCGGGCCTAAGCCCGACTGGATCATGGATTGCGGATTGTTCTCCGATCATGCCCATGGATTGGATCCGGTCAGTAACTCGTGTAGCGACACAGTCTTAGTGGAGCTCGTATTGTTCGAGTGTTCAGGACTGGACCATAGTGCCAATTCCTTGGGATCGTTTGAGGATGTTCCCATGTCGTATGCGACCATGCCGAACCCGGGCATATCGATCACGTCGGGCTCTAAGGCTGGTCCAAGAGTCGAAGTTTCCCCGGTAGCGGGGTCCACTGCTTACAAAGTCGAGGCATTGAAACTCGTGGGCTCCTCAAAAGGAGAAAAGGGCCTTGTTAACACAAGAAGTCTCCGAGGGTCGGTGATAAACTCTAGGCTCCCAAACCTTACTTCTTGCCGGGGGTGTAGCTTTCCACCTGGCTAAGTTGGCCGGTCGGATCAGCATGCAGAACGATGCTTCCAAACGCGAAGATCTCTCCACGGACAAAGATGTCCTTGTCGCGGATCTCTTCGTGGATGACTAGTCGTGCCATCGATCCTTCATGCAATCCTACAGCGTAACTCTCAATGAAAGCACCAATGTCGGTGTGACATCCCAAGTGTAATACCTTCCCCCTCTTGTAATATATTTCCTTGTATGGCAACCATGCTACATTGATCAAAGTTGTATGAGCTCAGTTGTGTCTTCATTTTATGTTGCATCATGGCATCATGCATAGCATCATTTGTTTTTGCTCATGTATGTGTTTGTTGTGTTGCACCTTTGCAGATGTGATGGTTGATGTTGCTCTAGTTGTGGCAAGAGAGGAACCAAGGGCACATGGGTTATTTCAACAATACTGGTCAGCAGTTTGCATCTCTGAATCAATTCTTGGCAAACCAGCTGAAGTCCTTTACCTCCTGTGACCGGCCATTCTATGCGGATGATTGGCTCCGTGACATGAACAAACACTTTGAGTGCAGTAATGTCAGACCAAAGGAATTTGTCAAGTTGGAAACATTCCAGCTCAAGGGGCAGGCAGCAGAATGGTGGCAGCAATTGACGGATTCCAGAGGCGACAGGGTGGTAAGCTGGGATGATTTCTATAGTGATCTCGGGGCTCACTATATTCCAGCAAGTTTTGTAGAAGAGATGCGTGATAAATTCAGGCGCTTCAAGCAAGGGAGTTCGTTTGTGTACAACTACAATGTGGAGTTCCAGGATCTGGCTCGTTATGCTAAGCAAGACATTCCAGATTAGAAGAGCAACATTTATCAGTTTCGTGGTGGTCTGAAGGAAGACTTGCAGCTGGCCCTTGCCTTGCACGATCCCACTGAATTCGACAAGTTCTACAATTTGGCTCTTAGGGCTGAGTCGGCCTTGCTCAAACTTGAGAACTCAAGGAAGCGTTTCAAAGACTCCAGTTCCTCTTCCTCAACTTAGGTGGTTCTGAAGCAACAGAAATATTGGGTTTCTCCTCCTCCTCGGCAGCCTCAGCAGTTCAAGTAGTGTGGTGGTCGTGGTCCTTCCCACCGACCCAACCCATCTTTCCAGCAGAAGGTTCAGCAGGAGCAGTTTGGAAATCCTCAAGTGCAATTTCGTCCGCTGTGAGAGGTGACTTGTCACAAGTTTGGTCACAAGGGTCACTACTCTAACAAGTTTTCCAACCACCGGCGTCTTCCGCCTCCTCCTCCATTCAGGCCACCACGCAATGCTATGGTGAAGCATGTTCCCAGTTCAGCAAGGGTAAACATGGTGAATGCAGCTATAGCAGAGAACTCCTCAGATGTGATCATGGGTAATCTCTTGGTTAACTCTATTCATGTAAAGGTTTTGTTTGACACTGGTGCATCACATTAATTCCTCACTAGACCTTTTGCATCCAAGCATAATTTTCTTGTGACGTAGTTGCCTAAGCCAATGTCGGTGGTCTCTCCACGCAAATTCATGCGCGCAAGCACGCTAGCCCCACATGTCTCTCTCAAGATGGGCAACTATTCCTTTCTTGCTTATCCAATTGTCCTTGGCAAGTCAGATATTGATCTGATCCTTGGGATGAATTTGCTCACAATGAACAAGGCATTTTTCGATTGTGCAGCCAAAAAAGTCAAGTTGACTCATCCTTCAGAGGACGTGATCATTTTCGCAGCTCACGGTGAGATGATCCGTCTGTTTTCCCTCAATGAGAAGGTTGAAATCTCTCCCATTTCTCAAGTTCTAGTGGTCTATGAGTATGAAGATGTATTTCCAGAAGAATTGCCAGGAATGCCTCCGCACTGGCCAGTTCAGTTTGTTATTGAACTTGAACCTGGAACTAAACCAGTATGCAAGTGTCCGTATAAACTTGGTCCCAAAGGGCTGAAAGAGTTGAAGAAGCAGCTTGACGAAGAAGAACATGTGGGTGTTATCAGACCAAGTTCTTCTCCTTCGGGTTGTGGTGTTCTGTTTGTCCAGAAAAAGGATGGCATAGACCGACACTGTATCGATTACCGTCCATTGAATAAGAAGACAATCGGGAACAATTATCCACTTCCCAACATCAATGAATTGTTCGAGCAATTGAAAGGGGCCAAGATTTTCTCTAAGCTTGATCTCCGAATGGGCTATCATGACATCCGCATTCACAAGGAAGATATTCCCAAGACTGCTTTCAGGATAAGCTTTGGCACTTATGAGTACACAGTGATGTCTTTTGGTCTCGCCAATGCTCCTCCAACATTCTCTCGGATGATGAAATATATCTTCTCTCCCTTCAAAAATGAATTTGTCTTGGTGTATCTGGATGACATTCTGGTCTTTTCTGAAACTCAGGAAGAGCATGAAGAACATCTTCGACTTGTGCTTGATAAGCTATGTTTTCCAAATGCGAATTCTGGTTGAAGGAAGTTGTGTACCTTGGACACATCATCTCTGCCGTGGGCATCAAAGTTGATCCTACAAAGGTGCAGGACATTGTTCAGTGGGAGCCTCCTCAGAATGTGAAGCATCTTCCAAGCTTTCTCGGGCTTGCAAGTTATTGCAGAAGGTTCATGGAGAACTTCTCCAAGATTGCTAAGCCTCTGTCCAACCTTCTTCAGAAGAGTGAGAAGTGTGTTTGGTCTCCACAGTGTCAATTGCATTTCGATACACTCAAAGAGAAGCTCACTTCCACTCTAGTCTTGACTCCTCCTTATGATTCCAAGCCTTTCCAGGTGTTCTATGATGCCTCTCTCTAAGGTCTTGCTGCAGTTCTGATGCAAGAGAAGAAATTGGTATCTTATACCTCGAGCCAGTTGAAGCGGAGTGAGAAGAACTAACACACTCATGATCTCGAGTTGGCGGCAGTGGTCCATGCTTTGATGACTTGGAGACACATCTTGTTGGGAAGACATGTTGAAGTCTATACCGATCACAACAGTCTGAAATACATCTTCACTGAACCTAATCTCAATCTGTGTCAAACTCATTGGGTGGAGATGATCCAAGATTATAATCCAAGCATCAACTTTACTCGAGGCAAAGAAAATGTCATTACAGATGCTTTGAGCAGAAAGGCTTACTGCAACAGTCTCATTCTGAAGCCTCTCCAGCCTGGTCTTTGTGAATCTTTCAAGAAGCTCAACCTTCAGATAGTACCTCTGGGATTTCTTGCTAATCTCCAGATTTCTCCTACCTTGGAAGACCAAGTCTACCAAGCACAACTTCTTGATGCTATCGTGAAGAAAGTGAAGATTGGCTTGGCAAAGAGCATTCCAAAATATAAGTGTTTCCGTGTTGATGACAAAGATACCTTGTTTTTCGAGGACCTCCATGTCATTCCAAAAGAAGAGCTCAGGAAAGTTATCGTGGATGAAGCCCATAATTCCCTACTCTCGATACATCCAGGTAGCTCCAAAATGTATCAAGATCTAAAGCAGACCTTCTGGTGGACTCGCATGAAACATGAAATTGCTCAATTCCTCAACGAGTGTGGTGTGTGTCATAGAGTGAAGGCGGAACATCAACGTCCAGCAAGCCTCCTCCATCCTTTTCCCATACCCGAGTGGAAATTTGATCATGCGGAAATGGATTTTGTCACTGGATTTCCCATGTCCAAGAGAGGCAAGGATGCCATCTTCGTCGTATCGACAAGTTGAACAAAGTTGCTCATTTCCTTCCGGTTAAAGAATCTATCTTGGCAGATCAGCTTGTAGAGTTGTATATGTCAAGGATTGTCTTTGCACGGTGTTCCTATGATCACTTCTTCAGATCTTGGAAGCATCTTTACTTCCATGTTTTGGGATTCCTTTCAGACCGCGATGGGTACTAAGATCCGTTTTAGTACGTCTTTCCATTCTCAGACAAGTGGTCAAGCTAAGAGAGCCAATCAAATCCTTGAAGATATGCTCAGGGTCTGTGTGATTTCTTTTGGCATGAAGTGGGAAGATTGCCTCCCGTTTGCCGAGTTCTCATACAACAGCAGCTTTCAAGCAAGCTCAGGCAAGGCTCCATTCGATATTTTATATGGCAGGTAGTGTCGTACCCCAATCAATTGGTCTGAGACTGGTGAACGTCAAATTCTTGGTAATGACATGATTGCCGAAGCAGAAGAAATGTGTCGTGTCATTCGAGAAAATCTCAAAGCAGCTCAGTCTCGTCAGAAGAGCTACTATAATAGCAAGCATTGTGACATGACTTTTCAGCTCGATGATTTTTTGTATCTCAAAGTGTCTCCCATGAAGGGCACTCAGCACTTCGGCATCAAAGGAAATCTTTCTCCTTGCTTTGTTGGTCATTTCAAAGTTGTTGGCAAGAGATGTGATATTGTATATTAGTTACTGATTCCATCGAACTTCTCCAATGTGCATGATGTGTTTCACGTCTCTCAGCTCCGGAGATGCTTTAGGACTCCCGAGCGGATAGTTGATCTCCAAGATATTGATCTCCAGCCCGACCTATCCTATCGTGAGCATACTATAGCAATTCTTGAAGAGACTGAGCGCAAGACCCACAACAAGTCAATCAAGTTCCTCAAAGTTCAATGGTCACATCATTCCGACAAAGAAGACACTTGGGAACGCGACGATCTCCTCCATTCTGAATAACGAGAGTTCTTCCAGTCCTAGATCTTGGGTCGAGATCCTCTTGTAGTTGGGGAGAGTTGTGACACCCCAGTGCAATATCTTCCCCCTCTTGTAATATATTTCCTTGTATTTTAACCATGCTATGTTGATCAAAGTGGTATGAGCTCGGTTGTGTGTTCATTTTATGTTGCATCATGGCATCATGCATTGCATCATTTCATTTTGCTCCTGTCTGTGTTGCTTGTGTTGGACCTTGGTATGAAGGTGTGTGCAGGGTGTGAAAGTGGCATGTGATTGTGTTGTGATTTGGGTGCAACATGATTCTTCTCAAAACCCCTTGTTGCACTATAGAATTAAAACCCCTTCTTCCAATTTAGTTGTTGTTGAGTTTCAAGTTTTTGTTTTCGGTAAAATAAAATGTTCCTCCCATTTGAAAATTCTTGTTATTAATTGTGGTTAGCGCCTACTGGTTCAAGTTATTTGCAGATTCCCCCTCTTAGCCTACTGGTTCGAGCATAGCGCAAAGACCTGATTGTCTTTTGTTCGAAACCCAGCGCCCACCTTTTAATTTCTGCTTTTCCATCGATGTGCTAGTGGTGCAGTATCTGTTACACGTTACCTCGTTTGATTGATCTGTTCTAGCAGCAGCCACAGTCTACCCCAGTGGCATTCAAATAGAATCCCACGCCTGTTAATTAGGGGTTCGAAACCTCGGTGCCCCTTTTTCCATGTTTATTTTTTTCCTCTGCTAGTTAGTTGGCAAAGCATGCTCATCTCGTATACTTCCCCTGTTATTGTAGCTACAAAAGTGTAGCCCAATGGTGGGGGTTGTGTGCTCCACTAGGGAGGTGGTGGTTTCGATCCCCTTCTCCCTCTTTTATATTTTTTTTGTGTTAGTCGTGTGTGTTGTAGATGTGTCACTCATATTGGGCCATAGGGCCCACCTGTCATGTTCTAGGGCCCTTGGTGCCTAGGACCAGTGCGGGGCCGTGTTAAAATTGTGTGTGTTTTTTGTGTGTTATTTCCATATCTGGATTAATTCCAGAAGTGAAATATGCCAAATCTGGCATGTGCTAAATCTGGCACAGTTTGACATTTAGATGATATAGGATTTAGAGTATATTTTCCTTTCTGTTTTGTGGTGTTTTTATGCATGTAAGTATAGCAGAATGATATATGGATTTGGGGTAAAAAAACCAAGGAATCCAATGCTTGCATTGGATTTCACTTTTGAGCAATTCTACTAAAGTGCATTTGTTTATAAGGTGGCATTTTGTCATGTGTGTAGGATTATTTATGTGCGTGCTTTGGAGTTTGTGCCACACATGCACCATATTGATTGTTGCATTATCATTTGCTGGTGCTTATTTGTTGTTTATTTTTTTGGGTAGCATCGGGAGCTGAGAACGAGTTCAAGGATTCTGTTGAGTACGTTCAGGAAGATCAAGAGCAGTTCTAGTCTGAAGGTCTCACAAGCAAGATGATCGTAACCTTGACACCATTTCTAGCTTTGTTATGCCTAGTTGAATCGTTCCCAATCGTTATGCACCGCTGCCTACCACCTGATAAATCAGCCTCCAAACATTTTGATACGTCCATTTCGCAACATATTTCTTACTTTTATTTATGTTGTTTTATTGTATAATAATGCTATTTGGAGTAATTCTAATGCATTTTCTCTCATAATATGCAAGGTATACACAAAGGGGGAGAATTCTGGTAGTTGGAAATCTCGACCTAAGAAGGCTAGTCAGCCTACCTATTATGCACAACCCCAAATGAGCTAAAACTTTACGAGGAACTTTTATGGAATATTTGAGGAATATGGGAGCAAATAAGTACCAGAGGGATCCCACCAGGTGGGCACAACCCACCTGGCGAGCCAGGGAGGCCAGGCACGCCCCGGTGGGTTGTGATCATCCAGGCCCACCTTCGATGCCCCTCTTCTGGTATATAAGTCATTTTGACCTAGAAAAAAGGAGGAGAGGACTTTCGGGACGAAGCGCCACCTTCTCGAGGCGGAACTTGGGCAGGAGCGCTTTTGCCCTCCGGCGGAGCTATTCCGCCGGGGGAACTTCCCTCCTCGAGGGGGAAATCATCGTCATCATCATCACCAACAACTCTCCCATCTTGGGGAGGACTATCTTCATCAACATCTTCAACAGAACCAACTCCTCTCAAACCCTAGTTCATCTCTTGTGTTCAATTTTTGTACCGGAACTATAGATTGGTGCTTGTGGGTGACTAGTAGTGTTAATTACATCTTGTAGTTGATTACTATAGTGTTTTTTCGTGGAATATTATATGTTCAGATCCATTATGCTATTTAATACCCTTCTGATCTTGAGCATGATTATCATTTGTGAGTAGTTTCTTTTGTTCTTGAGGTCACGGGAGAAATCATGTTGCAAGTAATCATGTGAACTTGATATATGTTCTATATTTTGATGATATGTATGTTGTGATTCCCTTAGTGGTGTCATGGGAACGTTGACTACATGACACTTCACCATATTTGGTCCTAAGGGAATGCATTGTGGAGTAGTTATTAGATGATGGGTTGGGAGAGCGACATATGCTTAAACCCTAGTTTATGCGCTATTCCGTAAGAGACCGATTGGATCCAAAAGTTTAATGCTATGGTTAGAATTTATTCTTAATACTTTTTTTGTAGTTGTGGATGCTTGCGAGAGGGTTAATCATAAGTAGGAGGTTTGTTCAAGTAAGAACAACACCGAAGCACCGGTCCACCCACATACCAAATTATCAAAGTAGCGAACACGAATGAAGCCAACATGATGAAAGTGACTAGATGAAATTCCTGTGTAACCTTTGCTTATCATAAGAGACCGTTTTGGCCTGTCCTTTGCCTCAAAAGGATTGGGCTACCTTGCTGCAATTATTTACTACTATTGTTACTTGCTCATTACAAATTATCTTGCTATTAAAATACTTCCGCTACTTACAATTTTAGCACTTGCACACATTACCTTGTTGAAAACCACTTCTCATTTCCTTCTGCTCCTCGTTGGGTTCGACACTCTTACGTATCGAAAAGGCTACTATTGACCCCATATACTTGTGATAACCTTCAACCTTCACCTCTTGAGTTAGAATATAAAGCATATTGGGCAATCAATGAACTCAACTATGGTTTCAAACTTGTTGTTAAAAAGAGGTTATTTGATATTAGCTCATTAGATGAATGGAGAACCCAAGCTTATGAAAATGCAAATTTATTTAAAGAAAAATTTAAAAGATGGCATGACAAAAGAATCCAAAAGCGTGAGTTCAAAGTTGGAGAATATGTTCTTTTGTACAACTCTTTTCAGATTCTTTGCAGGAAAACTCCTCTCCCAATGGGAAGGACCCTATGTTATCGAGGAGGCCTATCGATCCGGAGCTATCAAAATGAATAAAACATTATATCTCAGGTACACCCATTAATGTTGAAAGCAATATTATCCAAACTATGACACCGGAAGAAGACATAAAAGAAACCTTCCGGAACACTCCAGAATCAAGAAAAAAGTGAGGTATGTGATACGATAAGTAAACGGAATCCGAAAAATCCGCAAAAATATTTTTTGTCAGTTTTGGAATATTTAAAAAATTAGGAAAATAAGAAACTTCCAGAACAGTGACCCTGGTGGGCACGATACACCACGGCACGCCTGGCTTGCCAGGCGCGCCCCGGTGGGTTGTGCCCACCTCGGGTACTTTCCAGACTCTGTTTTTCTTCTGTTCTTTTTGTTCCCCAAGATAATCAAATCTTTATATACCCCCCGAACCTGTTGACCTCCGTATCACGGAGAAATCTCCTGTTTTCTTTTCTTGATGTTTTCTGTCAGATCCAATCCACCATGGCCGCTTCAAGCTCCTCCAAGGACAAGTTCTTCGACAACATCATCAACCCATATCTGCGGGAAGTCATGTATCACCCTCATGCTATCCAGATGGGCGATGGGGTGCTGCACATCCGCGATGTTCTAGGACCCAAGGGGACTGGATCCGTGGAGGCCACGCTTGAAGCTATGGAGCAGAAAGTCTTCTGGTGCAAGGGGATGGTGGAACGTGGGCTCAATGCCAATCACCTCATGATTGCTGCCTACACCCGTGATCTCAAGGTGAATGGCAAGTCCATGAAGGACATCGTATTCTCCCTCAATGAGAAAATCAACTTCCTCCATAGCCATATCCATGACCTTCAAACCCAAGTCTTTGAATATGAGGCAAGCTTTAAAGGTATGAGTTTGGCTGCCAATTGTAGGATCCGAGAGACTCACTCTTCCTCTTACGATGGTGAGCCTCTACATGGAAACCGGAGAACAAGATTTCTTCTACTACAGCGCCACCACCTCCTTCTTCATCACCAAAAGAAAATTGAGTATCGGGTATGGGCACCCCCCTTCGCTTTCGCCAAGCATGGGGGAGGTGCCCCGGTATTGTATCATCTCCACTATCTTTTTCCTTTACTTTTCTTAGTTGGATCCATGGTTATATTTTTCTTTAGATAATAAAAGTTTAGTTTGATCTTTTATTTCCAAGATTTTGCTTAGTGATCAATATATGCAATCGTGTGCGAGATCTATAATAAAGTTTATTTTGAGTTTTGCCTTTTACTTTCTTGTTTCAATAAAAAGAAAGGAAATAAATGAAAAGATCATATGCTAATCTTATGGTAAGTGATGACATTACACTAGGAGAAGTATAAGTAGAAACATTTATTGTAGATTGACAAACTTAGCATTGGTCAATGATGTAACTCATGAAAGAATTAATAAGGGAAGAGAAGATTCACATGCAAATACACTATCCTGGAAATATTTTGTGATTGTGAGCACCCATCAAAATATTATATGCCAAAATTGTTGACTTGGACAAGGAAGACAACGTACTGAATTATGTTTCTTCATATCCACGTAGAAGTTATATTGTCATGGATCCTTCAACATGTGGTGCTTGCCCCTATCTTTGCTAGCCAAAATCTCCGCACTAAGTAGAGATACTTGTGCATCCAAAACCCTTAAACCCAAATCTTTTTTGAGAGGCCACCATACCTAGCTATGGATTGAGTAAGATACTTCAAATGAGTGGTCATCGGTGCAAAAAGGGCCATAAAAACTGCTTCTAAAAGTGTAAGATCATTTAGTGTAAGGGAAAATTGAGCGTTGTATGAACTTGTGATGGTGAAGAATAAAAGCGAGAGATCGTGTAATAAAGGTTGCCATCACAAGGGGCAATATAACGTGGCGTTCTCTTGCACTAAGGGGTTGAGCATACAAACAAAAAGCACATGGCAACCTCTGCTTCCCTCTGCGAAGGGCCTATCTTTTACTTTTATGTAATTACTTTCATGCAAGAGTCAAAGTTTTTCTTTCTATTCCTTTTTAGTTTCTCCTTTGGAAAGAATCATGTGGTGAGGAAAGATCTAGGCACATATATCAAGTAGAATATGGGTCGCATGAGTTATTATTGTTGACATAACCCTTGAGGTGAATTCGTTGGGAGGCAAAACTATAAGCCCCTATCTTTCTATGTGTCCAGTTGAAATGTTTTGCTCATGTGTACGCAGTGAGTGTTAGCAATCATAGAAGACTAAATTATGGTTGAGTATGTGTGCTTGCCTAAAGGCTTCGATATGTGACCCTTTCGGAAAAGATGATGAATTGTAGTTGCAAAGTTCACTTAGAACATAGTTTGTTGGTTTCCAATAGAGTTTATGCTTTATACTTTGATGTTGTGGTGAATTGTCACTTGTTCATGAGAAGCCTATGATAAAAGTTCTATGATAAAAGCTTTATGTTAAAGTGTGTTGTTGTTATAGTAAGATACATGATGCTGCTATATCTGTATTTTTGTTTTTATCGACACCTCTCTCTCTAAGCATGTGAACATGTTTCTCGATTTCGGTTTTCGCTTGAGGACATGTGAGGTCTAAGCTTGGGGGAGTTGATACGTCCATTTTGCATCATGTTTTCCTACTGTTATTTATGTTGTTTTATTGTATAATAATGCTTTTTAGAGTAATTCTAATTCCTTTTCTCTCATAATATGCAAGGTATACACAAAGGGGGGAATTCTGGTAGCTGGAAATCACGAGCTGAAAAAGCTATGTTAGGCTACCTATTCTCCACAACTCCAAATGAGGTGAAACTTTACGTGGATTTTTTATGGAATATTTTAGGAATATTGGAGGAAATAAGTACCAAAGGGGGCCCATCAGGTGGGCACAGCCCACCTGGGCGAGCTAGGGAGCCCAGGCACGCCCCGGTGGGTTGTGCTCACCCAAGCCCACCTTTGGTGCCCCTCTTCTTGTATATCAGTCATTTTGACCTAGAAAAAAAGTAGGAGAGGACTTTTGGGACGAAGGGCTGCCGTCTCGAGGCGGAACTTGGGAAGGAGCACTTTTGCCCTCCGGCGGAGCGATTCCGCCGGGGGAACTTCCCTACCGGAGGGGGAAATCATTGTCATCATCATCACCAATAACTCTCCCATCTTGGGGAGGGCTATATTCATCCACATCTTCAACAGCACCAACTCGTCTCAAACCCTAGTTCGTCTCTTGTGTACAATCTTTGTACCATAAATATAGATTGGTGCTTGTGGGTGACTAGTAGTGTTCATTACATCTTGTAGATGATTACTATATGGTTTATTTGGTGGAAGATTATATGTTCAGATCCATTATGCTATTTAATACCCCTGTAATCTTGAGAATGATTATAATCTGTGAGTAGTTACTTTTGTTCTTGACGTCAAAGGAGAATTCATGTTGCAAGTAATCATGTGAACTTGATATGTGTTCGATATTTTGATTATATGTACATTCTGATTCCTTTAGTGGTGTCATGTCAACGTCGACTACATGACACTTCACCATATTTGGGCCTAAGGGAATGCATGAGGAGTAGTTATTAGATGACGGGTTGTGAGAGTGACAGAAGCTTAAACCATAGTTTAGGCGCTATTCCGTAAGGTAGGAAGCCCGGTTCAAAAAAATGCGATATTCCGTGAGGGACCGATCGGATCCAAAAGTTTAATGCTATGGTAAAAATATATTCTTAATAATTTTATCGTAGTTGCGGATGCTTGCGAGAGGGTTAATCATAAGTATGAGGTTTGTTCAAGTAAGAACATCACCTAAGCACCGGTCCACCCACATACCAAATTATCAAAGTAGCGAACACGAATTAAGCCAACATGCTGAAAGTGACTAGATGAAATTCCCGTGTACCCTCAAGAACACTTTGCTTATCATAAGAGACCATTTTGGCATGTCCTTTGCCTCAAAAGGATTGGGCTACCTTGCTGCACTTTTTTACTACTATTGTTACTTGCTCCTTACAAATTATCTTGCTATCAAACTACTCTGCTACTTACAATTTTCGCACTTGCAGACATTACCTTGCTGAAAACCACTTGACGTTTCCTTCTGCTCCTCGTTGGGTTCGACACTCTTACTTATCGAAAAGGCTACTATTGACCCCATATACTTGTGATAACCTTCAACCTTCACCTCCTAGCAAAATATTGTTTGGCTAAGTTCGTGTTGCTCAACCCTCTTATAGCATTGTTAGTTGCAGGTGCAAGCTGGTCCATGTGATAACATGGGCAATTGATTACCATCTTAATTAAATGATATTTAATTAATGTACCTATATACTTGGTATGATGCAGAAGGCCTGGCCTTTTGCCGGGTGATTTGTTCCGCTTTTGCCGCCTTAGTTTCGGCTACCGGTATTCTATTCCATAATTGAGCTCTCCTAACATGTTCGGGGTTGTTATGGGGACCCCCTTGATAATTCATTTTAGCGCAAAGCTTTTCCGGCAAGGCCAAACTTTGGTGTAAAATTTGCTAACAACTTAATGAAAAGCATAGGGAATAGCTACCCCGAGGAAATTAATCAACAACCCGGGCCAGTGCTCCTCATGAGTGTTGGTCCAACCTGAGCGATGTCCGCCACCCCCTGGTCACCCGAGGTTTCAGCCAAACCAAGGTCTAGCTCATCCGGTTGTTCCCTGAGAATGAGATACGCGACTCCTATCGGGTATGTTGGCATGCCTGACGACCTTGCTGGATTAGTTTTACCTTTTACGAGATATCTTGTACATTGGGATTCCGGTGAGACTTTGGGTCTTCTAAGAGTTGAGGTTTTCTACTAAGGAATCCGACGAGGTCGCGAGTTTCATGATCAAGGATTTTTATGCGGCCTGTGGTAATTTGTTATGGACTAGTTGGAGCACCCATGTAGGGTTAAATATTTCGAAAACTTGTGCCCGTGGTTACCTGGCAACCATGGAAACTATGTTAACATCCGGTTCTAGACAATTTGAAGTAACTTATTTAAAACCTGCCAACTGTGTGCGTAACCGTGATTGTCTCCTTCAAAGCTCCTTCTTTGATCGAGAACATGGTGGGGTTATGACTGACGTAAGTAGGTGTTCAGGATCACTTAGTGATCATACTTATTTAACGAACGTCATGCGTAGACCACCATATCTTTAATTCTTGTTCAACGTAAGTTAACCACCATAAATGCTTAGGTTGTTGGAAACTCAAACACATACCCCATCCTGACCTAATGACTTAGTTAGATTCGATACCAAGGTCATGAGATTGTTGAGTTCTTCTGGCTCACAGATTACTATAACCACCCACGGGTACAGGTAACGTAGATGCAGATGCTTATGAGGACACCAAGCTGAAGTGGGAGTTCGACGAGGACACTGGCCGGATGTATGTGACGTACCTCGAGGACTAGAGGCACTTGGTCATGATCATGGCCTAGCTAGGTGGGATAGCATTAGCTTTTGTCATTTATCTTGTTCATAGTCGGACCATGGTTTCTATCTAATAATGGATGAATGTGTGGATCTGTAATTTATCTTGTGGTGAGTGTAAGCCAAGACTTACTACCCTTCCATCTATTATGTATTGCAATGTTTATCCTGCTTGCGAAAATATTAGATGCGACTCTTTCCCTTTTGAGGCCTCATTCCCAAATAAGGAAAGTGTCGCATCTTAGTCGTTACAGTCGGTGTCAAAACTGATAGTTCTCGGGTAGGGGGTCCCAAACTTTGGACCTTGGATTGATGGGTTGCAGGAGACAAAGAGGACAGTGTTTTACCCAGGTTCAGGCCCTCTTGAGGAGGTAAAACCCTATGTCCTGCTTGATTACATTGATGGAGTATGAGGATTACAGAGTTGATCTACCCCAAGATCGTATGAGATAAATCCTAGATGAATCAATGTGCCTATGCGGATGAAACCATCTCGTTTACATAGACACCAGGGGTCCCTAGGGTTACATACAATCGACCTTTCGTCGGGGGTGGAGGTCTTGACCTAGACTACTAAATTTGGGCGATACTCTAGTCTTCAGAGCTTTCCTTCTTGACTACGAAGTCGTCCTTCAGTCCGGTCTTCAACAATGTGGCCCTTAATCTCGGACTACGTCACAGGGGGCTTGATCCTCGGGGTCCTTCGAGGAACCCTCTCAAAGGCCCGGGAGTCCTCATCAGAATCCGGGTTGTTGTCGGGGAGGATGACCTTGCTCCTGCAGGGTTTCTTCGGGGCCTCAGGAGACATACCCTCCTTGGCCTCCTCTGGCGCCGCCCTCTTTCTTGTTAGGAGGGAACCTCTAATCATTTTTATAGGATGCTTTCTATTAACTTGCGTATAACTAAATATTCATGCATCAGAATTAAGCATGTACAATATGGAAAATGAGTAGAATTTCATGTAGATTAATAATTTCCAAATTTCAAGCATGGTACAAATATTTAAATGTGTTGTTTCCATCGATTTTGTGTGATGACATCTTATAATGATCTAATTCGTACCCAATTAAACGTGCGTCGGATTTAAAACTTCAAACATGTAATCTCCTTAGAATTATGTGTAGATTTAGAATACGACACTCTCACATGTGTTTAAAATGTTTAACTTGTTGTTTTAATTAATTTTCTCAAATGCCATGTTCAAATGGTTTCTTTCATAACTAATTAACCGTAGCTCTGATTAAAATGTTCCACATATGTAGCTTGGCTAGAAAAATACGTAGAATAGCGTGGTGCCATTTATTTTCCTGCTTAGTGAATCTAAAATTGTGTTTAGCTAGATCTGTAGCAAATTTAAAATTACAAATGGGCACTTTCCGAAATTGGTATTCGTTGTCCTGGCCTCATTTAATCTTGCTTGGAATTTTAGATAGTCTCATAATATCTTGTTGCATCCACTATTAACATGTTGTGGCTATCATTTACATGCATTTTGCATTCGTGGCATATCATCTTGTGTTGCTTATATCTTTTAGGCCGTAGCTCTGTTTCGAATGATCTATATATGTAAACCGACTAGAATGACGTGTAGAATCTCATGGTCCACTTTATTTTTCTGTGTAATAATTATAAAATGTGTTTAGTACAGATCTGGAGTAATTTTGAAATTAACACATGGGGTTGTTTCCGAAATGTTATATGTTGTTTCCAACCTCATTTAAAATGCCTAGATAGCGTAATTTATTTATGCCTAGATAGCCGACAACATTTAATATTGATGAGTACCTAAACTGAAATGAACAAAATATATGAACATGGAGTTTGGTCAATTGCAACTCGTTGCATATTTAGCTTCACTTAATGTGTAGTATTCTTTTTTTATGTGCCATGCCTTGCATAGTTAAACCGGACATGCATCATATGTGTTTGTGCATCTTGTCATGCATATGTTGTGCTGAATATCGTGTGTTGATTCCTTTTCTGGATTGCTTCTTCTTGATAGAGTTCTGCAAGCGTGTCGGGATGTGAGGATTCAATCAACTATGTCGGTTCGTGTGCTTCATGGATTCATTCTTCTTCCAATCGGGATCACAGGCAAGATGACCATTTCTCTAGATACCATTACTAACAATGCCATGCTAGTGTCTCGTTTCTTTCGCTATGTCTCGCTGCCTAGCACCTGTTTAATAAGCCTACCGACCTTGCCATGAAAAAAACCTCTAACCTTTCCACAACCCAGTAAACCACTATTTGGCTATGTTACTGCTTGCTCAGCCTTCTTATAGTGATGCTAGTTGCAGGTGCAGTTTCTTCATTGTGAAAGCATGGGTTCCTTGTTATATCACCATATTATTGGTAAATAATTTAGTTCACCTCTATACTTGGTAAAAGGGGGAAGGCCTGGCCTTTTAGCCTGGTGTTTTGTTCCATATTTGCCACCTTAGTTTCGGCTACCAGTGTTATGCTCCAGAATTGAGTGCTCCCAACATGCTTGGGGTTGTTATGGGGACCCCCTAGATTTTCATTTTGGGATTAAACTCTTCTAGGAAGGCCCAACATTGGTACTACATTTGCCTAATAACCTAATAAAATTGCCTAGGGACTTTTCGGACCCCATGGATAATTAATCAACCTCTGGGCCAGTGCTCAGCATGAGTGTTGGTCCAAACTAGAGCATCGTGCGGGGCCAACGAGGGGCAACATGGGAGATGTCTCTCATGCCACCGTACACTTTTCTTATCCTCATGTCCTCGAGACGACATACGTGGTTCCTATCAGGATCATCGAGACGTCAGGCGGCCTTGCTAGATTTTTTTACATTTCTTGATGTGCGAGCGATTCCAAGGATACTTTGGAATATCTCGAGGTTGAGGTTTTCCACCAGGAATCCGAGGAGATCACGGGTTTTCCGCAGTCGAGATTTCCGATGCAGCGTGTGGTAGTTTCTGATGGACTAGTTGGAGCACCCGTGCATGATTAAATCTTTTGGTAAGTCATGCCCGCAATTATGTGGCAAACTTGGAAACTTTGTTTAACATTTCGGTTCTAGATAACTTGAAGTAAACGTAATTAATTCTTGCCAACTGTGTGCATAACTGTGACTGTATCTTCTGGTGAGTTCTGCATCCGGAAGAGGACAAAGTGGGGTTATGTTTGACATGAGTAGGTGTTCAGGATCACTTCGTGATCATTCTAGTTCATGTCCGTTTATGCGTAGATCATCCGTCTTTTATTCTTGTACTCATATGTTAGCCACCTCAAATAAATGCTTAGTTGCTTGTTGTAGCCTCACAACTTAATCATACCTCACCCATTAAGCTTTGCTAGTCTTGATACCTTTGGAAATGAGATTGTTGAGTCCTTGTGGCTCACACATTACTATTATAATAGTTGTAGGTTCAGTTAAAGTGGAACTTTGACGTGAGCATGATGATTGTACTATTTGGAATTCTTCTTCTTCTTCTTCTTCGATCCATGATGGGTTCCAGGCCGACGGCCTGGGATAACAAGGATGTACGTCGTTCTTTTATCGTTTGATTTCGTCCGTAGTCGGAACCTTCTCTTTTACATGGTGATTGAAAATATTGTTGTATTGTGTTGCTCATGCTGTAGCGTGTGGCGGGTGTAGCCAATTCCATATACTCACCACTTGTGTACATGTACTTGTAACGATATCTATTCTTGTGAAATGACGAGATGCGCTTCCATCCTTGTCGAGGACCTCGTGCCAAAATGAGGATAGGATCACATCTTGGGTGTTACAGGGGAAGATCGTGAAAATCTTACTCGTAGAAGAACATCGGCCCCTTGACGAAGGGGTTGAGCGGGAAGCCTAGTCATCGGATGCAGTGGGGTATGAATACCACCCTTTCGCCTCACGTTGGTGTGGGAACCACCTGGCCTTCCTCCAACGCACGATGGGAATTGTCCGGTGAGAGATAGCTCACATCCTTCAGCTCACGGATATCCTGGTCGGAGCCTGAACCGGCCATGGCTGATCTTGGGGAGGGGCAGCTGGGAGTGGATGGAAAATGAAATGGATCTAAGCGTGTGGAGCTTGAATGAAAGGTGGGTGGTCGAGTCTGGAATGTCGATGGTGGCTTTGAGGATCTTTTTTCCCTTTTATGGGGGGTCGCAAGGACAAAGGTTCCCATTTATTGTGTTGCAGGCCCTGCCACTTTCTGAAATGACCGCGCCTGTAAACACGTGCGGGATTACCCACACTATTATTCGTATCCCCTTAAATGCGGGGCACAATCCCTTCATTGACAAGACGTGCCCGTGTGGATGCGGTCTCGAACCATGAGTCGGTTTTTGTCATAACTGGCTATCGTGACCTTTTGTTAAAAAGGCGTCAGATGAGAAACTATTCACACCAGCGCTTTTAAGCCTTCTGATTAAGTAGTGCTTTCTTTAAAGGAACGACATCACCAAATTACCAGGTTTAAGCAAGTTGAACATAAAGGGAACTCACCTTGCAAGCCAATAACTTTGGATACGAGAAACTACCGAAGACCATATACATCGGCGTTCGAGGCCTGTTCGGGGGCTACTCAGAGATTCCGGGACTAAGGGGTCCTCGGACCGTCGGCCCATTTCGTAAATTTTTACCTGATGGGCCGTATTGTTGAAGACCGGATTGCGTGACGACCTCGTTTTCAAGAAGGAAAGCTCGAAAGGCCGGCATGTCTTCCAAGTTGAGTAGGGTAGATCGGCACATCTGTCGCCGTTTGGAGATCATTTTGTTTGTAACCCTAGGAATCCCTGGAGTCTATATAAACCCAAGGGTATCATCTACATAGGCACGTGAATTCATCTAGGGTTTTAATTCATACGATCTCGTGGTAGATCATCTTTGTAATCCTACTACACATAAATACAATCAAGCAGGATGTAGGGTTTTACCTGCTCGGGAAGGCCCGAACCTGGGTAAACACTATCTCCTTCGTCCCCTATAACCCATCGATCTGAGGTCCATAGCTCTGGACCCCCGACCCGAGATCCTCTGGTTTTGACACCGACACCCGAGGCCTCCATCGCCTGCCGAGTCAGCTCCGGTGGCCACGTCCATGGTAAACTGCTGCCTGGCTAAAAATAGCCCTCCCCAAGACCCTCTCTCCCCTCTGGAACCTCTATCTCCATCCTAATCGAGCACCAGCACCCCCATTTCCTTCCCCAAGCCACCAGATCTCGAGATCGAGCATGAGCCCCGTCGGATCGGGACTTTCGGTGATCCTTGGGTAGAACCCCTCTCCAGCTCCATTTCCTTCTCCCATGGATCGCCCTTGCCTCTCTGATCATTTTCCCCATCTGCCCCACGTGGACTGCTGCAGGAAGCATCATACTTGACCCCTCTCATCGCCGACAACCCAGGCCACTCTGATGACCACCTCGACCACCACCCGAACGGCGATGGACCCCCGAGCCCATTTCTACCCTCAGCTCCCCTGGCAATGTCATGCAACATCAACGGTGAGATCGCCGCCTCCCTGTTCGGAGGTTGACGACCACCTACAAAGTGAGAGCCAGTTGTCAGCCTCTGCCTCACTCCTACCTCCTCCCCCTCTATCATTGTCGTGTGGGGCCCGCGCGTCAGGTTTGAACCTGCATGACGCATGCACCGGCTCGGTTGGGTTGTTGGCTTTGGTCGGCCTAGCTCTTGGCCAGCTCTAGCCGAAGGCACAGTAGCCTTTTTCTTTTACTTTTTGTTAATAATTTCCAAAACTCCATATGGATAATATAATAATCCAATTGCACTTATTCTAATTTCTAAAAAATTGTAATATTGCAACCTATTTATTAGTGCCACTTGTGTAGTTTTTTGAACACAGTGTTTTATTTAAATACCTTCTTTAAAGCATTTTAACTGTGTTAAATTCCTTTTCACCACTTTTTACACTTCAAAACTAAAACCTACTTACTCACCCTTGCGGTTTACAAAAATGGGTTATCATTGTTTTGAGCGTTAGATTTCCCCTATTCTTGTCGTGGCCTTAATTTTGCCCGTTATATTGCGACGAGTAGATTGCATGGTTGACGAAGATCTTGGACAAGAAGGATTTGAAGACCCCGAGGACTTTGTTGAGCCAGGCAAGCAGCCCTTTGACCACGACTATGTGCATGTCATATGGCACTCTATTTCATTGCATCTGAATCATGTTAAATTGGTGACCACCTAGGTGGGTTGTCTCTGATATTTCCTCGTTGATACTTGCACTGACCATGAGCCTACCGTCCTATGAGGGTTGTGCGGGTGGGAAGTGGATAGGATGCTAAACTAGTTGCTACGCAAATGGGATGTGATTATGCATGTGTTGGAAACAACGGTGTTTTCAAAGACCTTTCGAAATCCTCGTCGGGTGCCACTAATGCCTGAGGGAGATGGTGTTGAGTTCGGTAACCACTTGAGAAAGAAGTCGTGTACGAAGGCAAGATGTGGGTATTTTCTTGAAAATGGATTAGATTTCAGATGTGCTGACCGTCCCAACCTTACATGCTCAACCAAGATACCCCTTATGGGACGGGGCTTTGTGGATTACTATGGTCGTTACTAGCTGAGAGCCTGCATTAGTAGTGGCTAGAGTGACGTGGTCACTCTCGATACGTGGTCGTGCTGGAAAGGACGACCGTGGGCTATTTTCACAAACATCCGGCACACTTTTGCATGCCCTCGTGGACGATGCTTGTGATGTTGAAAGCACATATGCTCCCTTGGTGGTTTTGATAATTCATGACAACATACATTGTCTCTTGGACTAACACTTTTACCTTGTAGATTTTAGGTAAAGTCCACAAAGATCTTTGGCTCTAGGATTATGAGGAGAAACCCCTTGATGAAGGAAGGAATATGATTGGCTCAAGCCTCAAGCAAGAAGACTCTTCTTTTTATACCTTGTGAGAAATCACTTTGAGTCCATAGGAAAGCCAATACTATTAAAAAGGGATGAGGTATTATGATGAATTGGTTTATCAAGTGCTTAGAGGTAGCTTCCAAAAATACTTAGCCACTCTCACACAAAATATCTCTGTCCAAAGCAAAACCAGCAAAAATCCATGCCACCAACAATTTCCACTCGGCTCTACCGATTTTACACTTGAAAGATCATATGGCAAACCCTTGCATCTCGGTACCACCAACATTCCTATTGGTGCCACCGAGATTCGGTGACCAACTTTATGTTAAGAAGATTTCAAGAAATGGAATTTCTGAGTTCGAAATCGGTCTCACCGAGATTTGGAAACTCGTCTAGGTCAGAGTATCGGTACCACCGAGATTCATATATCGGTCTCATCGAGAATTCAAAATTTGCCACATTTAGTGCAACTCGGTACCATCGAGATTCATTTCGGTGTCACCAAGTTGGGCAATAATGTTGTAACGGTTGGATTTTGGGGATGCCTATATATACCCCTCCACCTACCTCTCATTTGTATAGGAAGCACTCAGAACACACTTACACTTGCCAGATCCAGTTTTTGAGAGAGAACCACCTACTTATGTGTTGATATCAAGAGATTCCATTCCAATCATTTGAAACTTGATCTCTAGCGTCCCCAAATTGCTTACCACAAGATCAATCTCTCCTACCCATGCCAAATTTGTGAGAGAGTTATTGGGTGTTGAGTAGACTATCTTTAGAAGCACAAGAGCAAGGAATTCATCGTTCCACCACATCTATTACCTTTTGGAGGGTGGTGCCTCCTAGATTGGTTAGGTGTCGCTTGGGAGCCTCCTACTTCGTGTTGTGGAGTTGAACCAAGATGTTTGTAAGGGCAAGGAGATCGCCTACTTCGTGAAGATCTACCATCAGTGAGGCTAGTCCTGTGTGGACGGAAGCCGTGGTGGAATAGACAAGGTTGATTCTTCGTGGACCCTTGTGGGCGGATCCCTCCGTCGACTCCCGCAATCGTTACCATCTGTGGGTTGAAGTCTCCACTAACATGGACGTACGATAGCGCTACCTATCAGAACCATGCCAAAAATCGTTGTATCAACTTATTTGTGTTTGATCTTCCTAAACTCTACACCTTACTACATGTGCAAAGCCTTTACTTTATGCTGCCATATTTGTTGACTAGCATGTGTAGGGTGCACTAGACTTGTTAGAAATGCTAAAATTTGTCAACCATTAAAATTGAGAAAAGGCTAGGATTTTAATTTATGCAAGTAGTCTATTCACACCCCCCTCTAGACATCTCTTCTATCGATCTCACAAATTGTATCAGAGCAAGGTCTCCAAAACCTTGGTTTAAACACCATTGGAGGAAGATGGATGTGACTAGTTTGGGGAACATTAGTTATAGTGTGCCTATTCTTGATGGGGAATATTTTAGACAATGGAAAGATGAAATGATTGATATATTTGACTAGTTCCATTTGCGCAAGTATGTTGAATATCCCTCTGCGCCTCCCGTTGATCCTTTGCATCCATCTCATGATGTAGAACTAGATACTCTTGGTAATCTTAAAACTATAAATCTAATCATTAGAGGACTGCCAAGAAATTTGCTTAGTCAATTGCGAAAATTTGAGTGTGCTCACAGTATGTGAAAAACTTAGAGAAAAGATATCCTGACTATTCAGTGAAAAATCTAGTGATCATTTTCCTTAAATGCATTGCCTTTCGCAAAATGAAGCCAACCGATCCTAATTTCCACAAATGCCTTTTTTAGCTTCGTGACCTCATGCATGCTAAAGAAGATGTCATTAGCATTAACAATGTCATTGTTGAAGCGATTCGCATGCATAAATATGAACATTGTCATAGTCAAAATTCTGATGAAATTCTTGTTTCTTATGATGAGGATATTTCGTCCGACAACGACAATGTGGAGCGTGGCTACTACAATGAATAAAGAGTTTGACATCGAGTATGAGAAGACCATGAGGAACCTTAGTCTTATGGCGAATCTTAGAGACTACATGGCCGGAGGAAAGGAATGGATACTTGATAGTGGATGCACCGATCACATGCCTAGAGATAAAGACATGTTCCAAGAGATCACACCAAACCGTTGACCTTGAAGGTATGTGACCTTTGGACAACTCCAAGGGTAAGGTACTTGGTTTTGGGAAGGTGGCCATATCACATGATAGTTCTATTCAAAATGTCGTGCTTGTTGAATATCTTGGCTACAATCTTCTTTCCATATCTATACTAGCAGACTTTTGTTTCAATGTGCTATTCATGGAAGTTGACTGCCAAGTGTTTCACCATGATAACTATAACATGGTCTTTACTGGTTTTCGCAAAGGTGATTTATACATTGTCGATTTCACCAAGAAATCCAAACCCCGTACATGCCTTATTGCAAAATCTTCTAAAGGTTGGTCATGGCATAGAAGGTTAGGACATGTAGGTATGCGTAACCTTGATAGGCTTATCAAAGGTGATCATATTCTTGGTGTTAAAGATGTTATATTTGACAAATATATACTTAATGCTTGTCAAGCAGGAAAACAAGTCGATGAAAGTCATCCCGTGAAGAACATCATGACTACAAGAAGGCTAGTCGAGCTGCTTCACATGGATCTTTTCGGTCCTAATTCTTAAAAGAGCCTGAGTGGAAATTCTTATGTTTTAGTTATTGTTAATGATTTTCTATATTCACATGGGTATTCTTTCTTGATGATAAGTTGCAGGTTCAAAAGATCTTCAAAAACTTCGCTCGGAAAGCCCAAAATCAATTTGAAGTGAAGATCAAGAAAGTTCAGAGCGACAACGGAGCAGAGTTGAAGAACAAAAATGTCGATACTTTTCTTGACAAAGAAAGTATCTCACATGAGTTCTCAGTGACGTACACACCTCAACAAAATGGAGTTGTTGAGACGAAGAACCGGACTCTCATAGAGATCGCCCGAACGACGCTTGATGAATACAAGACGCCAAGAAACTTTTGGGCAGAAGCTGTGGAAAGAGCTTGTCACGCCATAAACCGACTCTACTTACACAAGCTTCACTATAAAATGGCATACGAGCTACTCACCTGTTAAAAACCCCAAGTTGGATACTTTCGAGTATTAGGCTCTAAGTGCTACATTCTCGATAAGCATCGTTGCGCTAAATTTGGTCCTAAATCTCATGAAGGTTTCCTACTCGGTTATAGATTAAACTCTCACACTTACCGTGTCTACAATGGCTTCACTCAAAAAGTTGAAGAGACGGTAGATGTGAAGTTTGATGAATCAAATGTTTGGCAAGTTGAACAATTGCCTAATGATGTAGGAGATAAGGAACCTTCGGAAGCCATGCAAGATCTACCTATCGGCAAGATTCGTCCCATGGAGGTGAAGGAAGGTACTTCATCAACTCAGGTGGACGCTCCTACTTTGCGTCAAGGCGAACCACAAAACAACATGGAGGCATCCACAAGTGGTACACGACATGATCAAGAAGAGAAAGAAGTACACCGTGATGATCCACCTCAACCTTCCTCACCACCACCTCAAGGAGATGATACCGTCAATGACAACGTGCAAGAAGATGATGATGATGAAGATCCACCATCCAACAAGAACAAGCTGTCATGAGTTTGAGCAAGAGTGGACAAAGATCATCCATTGAATCAAATCTTCTGTGACAAACAAATCAGGAGAATCACTCGCTCTAAATCTTGTTGAGCTAACTTTTGTGAGCATTAAGTTGGGGAACGTAGTAGTAATTCAAAATTTTCCTACGTCATCCAAGGATCTATCTAGGAGAAACCGGCAGAGCTCTGGCAGCATGACAGCATGGTGACGGTGGAGCTGCATGGTACCCCGGCAGGGCTTCGCTAAGCGCTATGGATGACGAGGAGGAGGAGAGGTAGGGCTGCTCCGAGGGAGGAAGAACTTATGTGTTGGCAGCCCTAAACCCCTTGGGTTTATATAGGAGGAGAGGGAGGAGGGTGCGCCACCCCAAGGGTTTTCCTAGGTGGTGCGGCAGCCCTAGATGGGAGGGGCGGCGGCCCAAAGTGGGGGAGGAGGTGGCGCCCTAGGGTGGCTTGCCACCCAAGGCAGCCCCACGCCTAGGGTTTGCCCTCCCTCTCCCTCTTGTGCGCCTTGGGCTCAAGGTGGGTGGCGCAACAGCCCATCCAGGGGCTGGTTCCCATCCACTTTTGGCCCATGTAGCCCTTCGGGGCTGGTGGCCATTCCCGGTGGACACCTGGAACCCTTCCGGTGGTCCCCTACATTAAAGGTAATTACCGAAACACTTCCGACGATAAAATTGTCGGGACCCCGATCCTAAGTCATAAGAACCCAGTCTGTAACACATCACATCACGCACGGTAAACTCCACGGCTGCCACCTTACCTTGGCCGGGACCGTTTGCGTCTTTTGGCTCACGTATATGAATATGTTGCTAGCGTTCAAACGACAAAGAACCCGGGTCGACATGACTAGTTATAAACCCAAGCGGTACATCCATACAGGGACAGGCATACATAACCCAGCAAGGCAGGTGTCAATCAACAACGTGTGTAGACGAGTCGTAGCAAGCTACAAGGACTCCATTACACCGCGTGACATTTCCCCGAGGGGACAGGCACAACAGCAAAGAAGGATACACGCCGGTCAATCAATGTGTCTAGAGCAGTAGCAAGCTACCAAGGCTCGATAGAAGCACAAAGAGGCATTTCCCTGTAAAGAGTACTATTAAAGGCACACAACTTGGTGTCGAATCCCACACATATAATGCATTTCATAACATACACACAATATCCACGATATGTGTAGATACAACATGGCATCACAACATAACTCTATGACTCAAGCTTTTGTTAAGGACTCATAAGAATCAACATAGTGTGATATTACAAACAGGGGCCTCGTGACTCGACACTCAAGTCATACAAACAACAAGCGGAAGCAATTCATGTGTGGGTACAGACATCTACTAAAACTGGCTGGAAGAGCCTGAAAAGCTACTACGACCCTACCAAAGGAGCCAGACCTCTGTCTGGGATTCCCAAGCTATTCCGTTCAACATCGAACACATCGCGTAGAACCTTTTAATGAGTCTAAGTCTTCTCTGCAAAAACATAAATAAAGCAACCGTGAGTACAAAGGTACTCAGCAAGTCTTACATCAGAACTATCTACATATGCATCATGTTTCAATGAAAGGATTGTGGGGTTTGATTGCAGCAAGCCAGCTTTGACTCTTGGCTAACCTGTACTACGACTACAAGTTCTTTCTTTGAGGTGGGATAGCGCACACGAGTCCACATATTCACCAATGCAATACACCACTATGGATCCACTCTCGTCTCCCTACGAAAAGGCCTTCCATAGCACTCACACTTATCTTGCATGTTTTAGAGTATCCATTTAACTTGTCGATGTACCACATAATGTTTCCAAGTAGTCCATATCCGAGGACGCGGCTATTCGAACAGATTGATTCACCCTGCAGGGGTATACTTCTTCACACATGCTCCCACCACTTATCACCATGTGCACGTCATGCATCTTGCCAACCTTCAAGCGGAAGCACCGGCATGGGTGTCGGCCACGACCGTTAACCACACAAGACCCTAGTCCAGGTTTATCGCTTATTTGAGACTGAACCCGCAAGGAAGTCCGGCCGAGGTTTCCTCTATAGCCCCAAACGATGTGCGCAGGGTTCCCAAGCCCACCATCCGGGTGCCACTTGATACACCGTGCCACTATGTATCTACCGTAGTGAAGCCTACCCCGTCTGGCAGAGCTAAACACGGCCGCCAGCACTTTTCCTGCAAACACTAGAAACTAATTGCAACTCCTCGACAGAGATCTAGGCGATTAATAATACGAGAGGGTCAATTAAGTATCCCAATGTGTGGTAGTATCTTGTCTTGGATAACACACACAGAACTCAGTTCTTAAGGACGGTCCCAATCAGACAACCCGCCATGTACTCCTACATGGCCTCTCATCGCTACCTTTACCAAATCAGATTCACACCTTTACTCTCACACTAGAGGACATGAACACAACCATTCCGATTCATCTTCCAGACGGATCAGACCCGACACAACTCTAGGCATAGCAGGCATTGTAATGAAGCATGGATGAGTAAGCACAACAAAGGCTCAAATAGTTGCTACTCATGCAAAGTGGTTTCAACTATTTACTGTGGCAAAATCAGGTCATGCAGAGGAATGGTTCAACTACCGAGAATAAGTAACAGTTGAATCGATGTTGTCCTAATACAGTAAAAGAGAGCAGGAGCGAGACAATGGGATTGTATCGGGATGTTCAAGGGGGTTTTGCTTGCGTGACATGTCTGAAGATAGCATTGAGTCTTCATCAATGTCAACAATCACATCGTCGGAAACATCGTCTACCGAGAGGGAACAACAGCAGCAAACAAGAAAGAACAAAATTTACTTCACGGAACTGCCACACTATGATGCATGCTCAAGACATGAAATGAAAGGTGGCAGGGCTAATGTGGCTATCATTTCTTAAGTCGAAGTTGGTTTGAATTAGGATTCAAACATCACTTCAAGCTAGGTATTTTTCCAAGTACCCTTATAATTGATTCGACCTGATGCTCATAACAAATTGTTCCAACATGCATGGAGTTAGTATTTTGAGGTACTGATTTGCATTGACCAATGTTTGGTCATAAAAATTGAAGTGGAATTCAAATAAGTATCAAATTCCATCTCCAAACTAAATATGAAATTTATCCTATACAACAATTTGCCTATTTGGTGATGCTAACTTTTTCAACCGTGCATGGAAATGCCATAATCAAATTCGTTGGATTTTTCAGATCCTTTTTCATATATAAATTATTTTCATCTGAGTTATATTTTAATTTCTATGATTTCTACAAGTTTTAGCAATTTCTTGGATTTAAATTAATTCAGAAAAGCTATTACTGCGTCACGCTGATGTCATCCCTGCGTCAGCAAGTCAACCAGCCAGTCCAGGTCAAACCCTGACCAGTGGGGTCCACTGGTCAGTGACCCAGAGGCTAACCCCGCGCTGACCAGCCCCTAATTAGGGTTTGACCAGGCGTGGGGCCCTGTGGCAGTGACTGAGCGGGGATTAATTACGCGCTAAGGGTTGGCCACGTTGACGCCCACCAGAGGGTGGTCGCCGGCAACCAAGCCCGCGGCGGAGGGCTCGCCGGAGTTGGCCGGAATTGCGCTACACAGGTCCAAATCGAGCGCGGTTGGGTTCTACAGGAAGCTGGAAGTGCGCCGCATCCGTTCCGACCAAGCCACGGGCCAGGAGGTGGCCGGAGCGAGGCCGGCGACGACCTCGGGTGGTGGCCGGAGTCGGCCATGGTGGGGATTGAGGCTATGGGGCATGGAAGAGCGTGGGGTGAGAGGGGAAAGGAGCAGGGGCTCACTGCATCTCCGTTTTTGGCATCGGGCAGACCGGAGAGGAACCCTGGCCGGCGAATCGAGGTGGGGAGCTCCGGCGACCGGAGAAGGAAGAAGGTGGCGATGGCGACGCGCTAGTGGCTCGGGTGCTCGGGGAGGTTGACGGCGAGGAGCTTCTCGATGAGGCGGAGCTAATGAGCCGGTCAGGAAGGCGAGGGTTGGCCGGAGACGACCTGGAGGCGAGCTTGGAGATCTCGGCAATGGCGGCAACGAGAGAAAGCAGAGAGAGAGAGAAGAGGGAACTGGAGAGAGAAGCAGAGCATGAGCTCGAGGGGGTCTGGGGCATCCCCGGGCGAGGAGATGAGGACGGGGACGAGCAGGAGGTGGCAAGCAGGAGGTGGAGCCGGCGCACGTGCTGCTGCCACGCAGCTGCTCGGGGAAGACGACAAGCAGGGGGAGGCCCTGGTGGGCTGGGCCTGCAGGGGGCGACACGTAAGCGTTTCCTTTTTTTTCTTCTCTTCTTTTCTATTTTGTTATTTCTAACATTTTTTTTATTTTGTTTTGGCTCCAACTAATTCAAAGAAAATAGATAAACAACTCTGGGGTGTTATTTGGAATATTTCCAACCCCATGTGAAGTTTTCAACATTTTATTAAACTAGGAATTATTTGAAATCAATTAATTAATTGATTTCAGTGGCTTTTGAGTTTAAAATAAAATGCCAAAAGTATTTGTAAAAAGAAAACCAATCATGAATTGTGTTTTCCAAGATTTATCAAAAATGATGGACTTTTATGGAGGCCATTTTGGGTTTAGTGATTTATCACAACTTTGGATTGTTTTTTAATACATACTATGTTGGAGTTTTGCTTTGATTTCACTTCTTTCTTGGGTTCAATTCATTTTCTTAGAATGCAAAGAAAGAAAACATGAGCTCAAACTTGCGAAGCTCTGCTAGGGATTTCAGGGATGTGACACAAATCTCCACTTCCTATATATGAATATTGACCTACGAACCATTTCGGAACTCCTCGTGACGTCCGTGATCTCATCCGGGACTCCAAACAACCTTCGGTAACCACATAATATTCCCATTACAACCCTAGGGTCATCGAACCTTAAGTGTGTAGACCCTACGGGTTCGGGAAACATGCAGACATGACCGAGACACCTCTCCAATCAATAACCAACAGCTGGATCTATATATTCATATTGGCTCCCACATGTTCCACGATCATATCATCAGATGAACTACTATGTCGGGGATTCAATCACTCACGTATACAATTCCCTTTGTCTACCTGTGTGATACTTGCCCGAGATTCGATCGTCGATATCCCTATACCTTGTTCAATCTCGTTGCCGGCAAGTCTCTTTACTCGTTTCGTAATACATCATCCCGTGGCTAATTCCTTAGCCGCATTGAGCTCAGTATGATGATGGATTACCGAGTGGGCCTATAGATAACTCTACATCGCACGGAGTGACAAATCCCAGTCTCGATTCGTACCAACCCAATAGACACTTTTGGAGATACCTGTAGTGCACCTTTATAATCACATAGTTACGTTCTGACGTTTTATACACCCAAAGCATTCCTATTGTATCCGGGAGTTGCACAATCTCATGGTCTAAGGAAATGATACTTGACATTAGAAAAGCTTTAGCAGACGAACAATATGATCTAGTTCTATGCTTAGGATTGGGTCTTGTCCATCACATCATTCTCCTAATGATGTGATCCCGTTATCAAGGACATCCAATGTCCATGATCAGGAAACAATGACCATCTATTGATCAACGAGCTAGCCAACTAGAGGCTCACTAGGGACGTGTTGTCATCTATGTATTCACACATGTATTACTGTTTCCGGTTAATACAATTATAGCATGAATAATAGACAATTGTCATGAACAAGGAAATATAATACTAACTAATTTATTATTGCCTCTAGGGCATATAATAATAACTATTGTGAGCATTATTCCTTTATCTCTAGCATTGAGTCTTTTAAGGTAGAAGAAGCCCTTCAAGACCCGGATTGGGTGAATGCCATGCATTAAGAGCTACACAACTTCGATAAGAACCAACTGTGGACACTTGTTAAAAAGCCCTAACACAAGCACAACATCATTAGTACAAGATGGGTGTGTCGGAACAAGCAAGATGAGCATGCACAAGTTATACACAACAAGGCGCGTCTCGTAGCCCAAGGATACATGCAAGTCGAAGGTATAGCGAGACTTATGCCCCCGTTGCTAGACTTGAAGCTATTCACATTCTTCTCGCTTATGCCAATCACCATGACATTACTCTTTACCAAATGGATATGAAAAGTGTTTTTCTAAATGGTGAAATTGAGGAAGAGGTTTATGTCAAACAACCTCCAGGGTTTGTGAACCCCAAGAAACCGAATCATGTTTACAAACTTCGTAAAGCTTTAGATGGTCTTAAACAAGCCCATGCAGCTTGGTACAAATGCCTAACAAAGTTTCTCATTGAAAATGGTTTTTAGATTGGTAAAATTGATGCAACCTTCTTCACAAAAAGAGTTAATGGTGAACTATTTGTGTGCCAAATATATGTGGATGATATTATCTTTGGTTCTACTAACCCACATTTTAGTTAGAAGTTTAAAAGGTTGATGTCACAGAAATATGAGATGTAAATATTGTGCAAGCTTAAATTCTTCCTTTTATTGCAAATCAAACAATCGAGAGAAGGTACGTTTATCTCTCAAACCAAGTACACCAAGGATTTAATCACGAAGTTCAATATGCAAGAATGCAAAGGTATCAGACCAAACCGGCTGACCTCACTAAGTTCAATATGCCTGCTAGTGTACATGTTGACCTCACTAAGGAGGACAAAACCGGTTGATGAAAGAGTTTATCGATCAATTATTGGTTCATTGCTATATCTATGTGCCTCTTGTCCTGGCATCATGTTGAGTGTTTGCATGTGTGCCCGATACCAAGTGGCACCTAAAGAGTATGATCTATTGGCTGTTAAAAGAATCATGAGATACATAATACATACACCCAACTTTGGCATATGGTATCCCAAGGGATATTATTTTAATCTTCTGGGCTATTCCGACTCGGACTATGCAGGAGATAACGTTGATAGAAAATCCACCTTGGGTACATGTCAATTTCTTGGGGGATCTCTTGTGTATTGGTCATCCAAGAAACAACTCGGTATCTTTATCTACTATCGAAGCTGAATATATGGCCGTAGGATCGTGCTCTGGGCAATTACTATGGATGAGTCAAACTCTTAAGGATTATGGAATTCATGTGAAAAATGTTCCTTTATCGTGTGACAATGAAAATGATATTAAAATTGCATATAGTCGTGTGCAACATTCTCCAACAAAACATATTCAAGTGCGACATCATTTCATTCGTGATCATGTTGGTAATGGAGATATAGATCTTAAGCATGTTCATACTGATAAACAACTAACTCATATCTTTACCACACCACTTGATGAGAATGTGTTTTTTCATTTGAGGAGTGAGTTTAACATCATAGATGCTTCAAACTTGAGCTAGACTCACTTGGATGCATGCAAGGGCATGAGATTGATTGTCTATTCCTTGATGTTATTGGTATGACACTATCTTATATCTTGGAAAATTATGCTCCCTTGTATTGCGTCTAACCTTTTGTAGGTACTTGGAAGAACTAAACTCCACAAGATTGCGATCATCTCACATCAAAAGCAATCTTTTTCATGGCCAAGTATCAACAATTCCCTTTCTTTAGAGATGGAGGAAGAAGACAACAAAATCATATCCTTGACAATTATATGATGATGAAATTCACTCATGTCATTCGGATATATTATGTTCTTCCTTGCATGACGAACCATTGTAGGTTAAAAGTGAACCAAAACGACAAGGATAGCTTCCAACTCAAGATGATCATCATCAACATTGAGCATTCACGACAACTTCACCTACATGCCACGTCATCAACATCATTCGAAGGTATGTGCTCATATCCTTGCAAAAACATTGCACCAAGTCATGAGGTAAAACAACTTAAGCGATATGAACACATTAAAAAGCTTAATCAAAAAATGGTAACCTCATTTTGCGATTAACAATGAGTATGACCTATGATCAAGCATTCTTGCTTGACTCCTCAAGTCAAATACTCCAATGTAGGTAACCTAGTCACTGCCCTACATCGAGACGAAGATTCTTATATGGTTCACATTTTCATTGCATTCTTTCTTGGAACCATACAACATTCATCTGTATGTATGTATATATTTTCAAAAACACAAAAGAAATGTTTTATATTATTTCCTTTTATCTTTTGATATTTCCTTTTTAAAGTTTGTGGATTTTTCTATCTATTTTAAGTTAAGGAGTTGTTATTCAATGCAACTCGGTTACATTGATCTAGGAAACTCGGTCCAACCGATTTATCCCAAAGGCCTGCTATCATTCTCGGTTCTACAAAACCATATTGCCTCGGTGACTCTAAAATTTATCACTGACTTTGATTTTCAGATATTTTATCGAGCTTTGACTTAGGGGGAGAAAGGTTGTCAACCATCCCAAGTTTCATTACCTTCTAAGATCTTATTGAACTTTTTGGGAAACCAAATTAGTTTTAGCAAACTTTTTGAAGGGGAGAAACCCTGAGTGATCACACAATATAAGAGGGAGAATCATCCAGGATCCCTAATCTAGAGGGAGATAAATCGAGGAACTCTTATCTATACTTTAGGGGGAGAAAATTCTAATTCAAGGAACCCTTATCAAAGAGACAAGAATCAAGGATCCCTTTCTCTCAATGAGCCCTTACCCACTGACCTTTTTGGAACTTAATTCCAAAGGGGGATAAATATCAAAGCTTCCAGTAAGCCTATATAAATGGGGATAAATATCGCCAATAAGCTTACATAAAGGGAGAAATATCAAAAGGGGTAGCTATATGTTCCTAAGGGAAGCTCTACCTAATGGGAGATCCAACTAAGGGGAGATGTATCAAACCTTACATATTAAGGGGGGAGAGATAAAATTGTTTTAGATACAATTTTTGTTCCACTATCTTTTGTTTGATCTTGTCTTACCCTACCTACTCCCAATATCTATGTGCTATGATTTAGGGGGAGAGGAAATTTTACTTCTTCATTCTTAAGGGAGAAAGTTCTAAATTCTCTTGGAGACATATGTATCATCAATTGCTATTTTCAGTATGTCTTCAATATCTTGGCACTTTCAAAGATCTTTGCATCTTTACAATAGAGTACTCTTGTGTTAGCTAACATTTGTTTTCCCAATTGTACTTCTACTGCTAGGACGCTCAAGAACCTCAAGGTAAGTATATGCATCATATCCTTGTTCATGATGATTTCTTATCTCTTGCACATATTGTATCCAAGAGTGAGTCCGGAACATGGAAGCTCTTCATTCACATATGTTTGATGCATATAGCCAAGATTTAAATGGCATGTCTTGTCCTTCTACCATTTGTGTGCCCATGCAGTCCAAAGCAATTATCCATTAAAAAGGGATTGCACACATTTATGGGGAGCTTGTATTGGTCATGTATCTTTCAAAGTTGTCATATTTGAGGTATAGTCCACATGCATATATTATCTCTTCGACTAACACTTTTACCTAGTATATTTCAGGTATAGTCTACAGAGAGCTTTGGCTATAAGATTGTGAGGAAAAGCCCCTTGATGAAGGAAGGAATAGGATTGGCTCAAGCTTCAAGCAAGAAGACTCTTCATTTTGTACTTTGTGAGAAATCACTTTGGTATCGGATTGGTTGCTCAAGTGCCTAGAGGTAGCCACCAAAAATACTCACCCACTCTCCCACAAAATATCTTTGTCCAAAGACAAACTAGCAAAAATCGATTTGGTACTCACCGAGATTTGGAAACTAGCAAAAATCACTTTTTGTTGAGAATATTTCAAGAATCAGAATTTCCGAGTTTGAAATCATTCTCACCGAGATTTGGAAACTGGTCAAGGTCATCGTATCAGTAGCACCGAGATTCATATATCGGTCTCACCGAGAATTCAAAAGTTGCCACATTTAGTGCGACTTAGTACGACCGAGATTCATTTCAGTGTCACCATGTTGGGAAATAATGTTGTTGTTGGAATTATGCCCTAGAGGCAATAATAAATATATAGTTATTATTATAGTTCCTGTATCAAGATAATAGTTTATTATCCATGCTATAATTGTATTGAATGAAGACTCATTTACATGTGTGGATACATAGACAAAACACCGTCCCTAGCATGCCTCTAGTTGGCTAGCCAGTTGATCGATGATAGTCAGTGTCTTCTGATTATGAACAAGGTGTTGTTGCTTGATAACCGGATCACGTCATTGGGAGAATCACGTGATGGACTAGACCCAAACTAATAGACGTAGCATGTTGATCGTGTCATTTTGTTGCTACTGTTTTCTGCGTGTCAAGTATTTATTCCTATGACCATGAGATCATATAACTCACTGACACCGGAGGAATGCTTTGTGTGTATCAAACGTCGCAACGTAACTGGGTGACTATAAAGATGATCTACAGGTATCTGCGAAGGTGTTAGTTGAGTTAGTATGGATCAAGACTGGGATTTGTCACTCCGTGTGACGGAGAGTTATCTCAGGGCCCACTCGGTAATACAATATCACACACAAGCCTTGCAAGCAATGTAACTTAGTGTAAGTTGCAGGATCTTGTATTACGGAACGAGTAAAGAGAATTGCCGGTAAACGAGATTGAAATAGGTATGCGGATACTGACGATCGAATCTCGAGCAAGTAACATACCGAAGGACAAAGGGAATGACATACGAGATTATACGAATCCTTGGCACTGAGGTTCAAATGATAAGATCTTCGTAGAATATGTAGGATCCAATATGGGCATCCAGGTCCCGCTATTGGATATTGACCGAGGAGTCTCTCGGGTCATGTCTACATAGTTCTCGAACCCGCAGGGTCTGCACACTTAAGGTTCGACGTTGTTTTATGCGTATTTGGGTTATATGGTTGGTTACCGAATGTTGTTCGGAGTCCCGGATGAGATCACGGACGTCACGAGGGTTTCCGGAATGGTCCGGAAACGAATATTGATATATAGGATGACCTCATTTGATTACCGGAAGGTTTTCGGAGTTACCGGGAATGTACCGGGAATGACGAATGGGTTCCGGGAGTTCACCGGGGGGCAACCCACCCCGGGGAAGCCCATAGGCCTTGGGGGAGACACACCAGCCCTTAGTGGGCTGGTGGGACAGCCCACAAGTGGTCTATGCGCCAAGATAAGAAAAATCAAGAGGAAAAGAAAAAAAAGGGAGGAGGTGGGAAGGGAGGAGGACTCCCTCCCACCAAACCTAGTCCAACTCGGTTTGGGGGGGAGAGTCCTCCCCCTTGGCTCTGCCGACCCCCTTGAGGGTCCTTGGACCCCAAGGCAAGGCCCCCTCCCTCCCACCTATATATATGGAGGTTTTAGGGCTGATGTCAGACGACTTTTCCACGGCAGCCCGACCACATACCTCCACGGTTTTTCCTCTAGATCGCGTTTCTGCGGAGCTCGGGCGGAGCCCAGCTGAGACAAGGTCATCACCAACCTTCGGAGCGCCGTCACGCTGCCGGAGAACTCTTCTACCTCTCCGTCTCTCTTGCTGGATCAAGAAGGCCGAGATTATCGTCGAGCTGTACGTGTGCTGAACGCGGAGGTGCCGTCCGTTCGGTACTAGATCGTGGGACTGATCGCGGGATTGTTCGCGGGGCGGATCGAGGGACGTGAGAACGTTCCACTACATCAACCGCGTTCTCTAACGCTTCTGCTGTACGGTCTACAAGGGTACGTAGATCACTCATCCCCTCTCGTAGATGGACATCACCATGATAGGTCTTCGTGCGCGTAGGAAAATTTTTGTTTCCCATGCGACGTTCCCTAACAGTGGCATCATGAGCTAGGTTCATGCGTAGATGTCTTCTCGAGTAGAACACAAAAGTTTTTGTGGGCGGTGATGTGCGTTTTGCTGCCCTCCTTAGTCTTTTCTTGATTCCGCGGTATTGTTGGGTTGAAGCGGCTTGGACCGACATTACTCGTACGCTTACGAGAGACTGGTTTCATCGTTACGAGTAACCCCCTTTGCTCAAAGATGACTGGCAAGTGACGGTTTCTCCAACTTTAGTTGAATCGGATTTGACCGAGGAGGTCCTTGGATGAGGTTAAATAGCAACTCATATATCTCCGTTGTGGTGTTTGCGTAAGTAAGATGCGATCCTACTAGATACCCTTGGTCACCACGTAAAACATGCAACAACAAAATTAGAGGACGTCTAACTTGTTTTTGCAGGGTATGATTGTGATGTGATATGGCCAACGATGTGATGTGATATATTGGATGTATGAGATGATCATGTTATAATAGAAATATCGACTTGCACCTCGATGGTACGGCAACCGGCAGGAGCCATAGGGTTGTCTTTATACTAACGTTTGTGCTTGCAGATGCGTTTACTATTTTGCTAGGATGTAGCTTTAGTAGTAATAGCATAAGTAGCACGACAACCCCGATGGCAACACGTTGATGGATGATCATGGTGTGGTGCCGGTGACAAGAAGATCGTGCCGGTGCTTTGGTGATGGAGATCAAGAAGCACGTGAAGATGGCCATATCATGTCACTTATGAATTGCATGTGATGTTAATCCTTTTATGCACCTTATTTTGCTTAGAACGACGGTAGCATTATGAGGTGATCTCTCACTAAAATTTCAAGACGAAATTGTGTTCTCCCCGACTGTGCACCGTTGCTACAGTTCGTCGTTTCGAGACACCACGTGATGATCGGGTGTGATAGACTCAACGTTCACATACAACGGGTGCAAAACAGTTGCGCACGCGGAACACTCGGGTTAAGCTTGACGAGCCTAGCATGTGCAGACATGGCCTCGGAACACATGAGACCGAAAGGTCGATCATGAATCATATAGTTGATATGATTAGCATAGGGATGCTTACCACTGCAACTATACTCAACTCACGTGATGATCGGACTTGGGATAGTGTAAGTGGATCATGAACCACTCAAATGACTAGAGAGATGTACTTTTTGAGTGGGAGTTTAGCATATAATTTGATTAAGTTGAACTCTAATTATCTTGAACATAGTCTAAGTCCACTTTGAATATATTTGTGTTGTAGATCATGGCTCACGCGACAGTCATCCTGAATTTTAATACGTTCCTAGAGAAAGCTAAGTTGAAAGATGATGGAAGCAACTTTGTAGACTGGGCTCGTAATCTTAAGCTAATCTTACAAGCTGGGAAGAAGGATTATGTCCTTAATGCTGCGCGAGGAGATGAACCACCCGCTACGGCTGATCAGGATGTTAAGAACGCTTGGTTAGCACGTAAGGAGGACTACTCAATAGTTCAATGTGCAGTCTTGTATGGCTTAGAACCGGGACTTCAACGTCGCTTTGAGCGTCATGGAGCATTTGAGATGTTCCAGGAGTTGGAGTTTATCTTTCAGAAGAACGCCCGGATCGAGAGGTATGAGACCTCCGATAAATTCTATGCTTGCAAGATGGAGGAAAACTCGTCTGTCAGTGAACATGTGCTCAAAATGTGTGGGTACTCAAACTGTCTAGCTGAGCTGGGGATTGAACTCCCGCAAGAAGCTATCACTGACAGAATCCTTCAATCACTGCCGCCAAGCTATAAAGGCTTTGTGTTGAACTACAACATGCAAGGGATGAACAAGTCTCCCGGCGAGTTGTTTGCGATGCTGAAAATCGCAGAGTCTGAACTCCGTAAAGAGCATCAAGTGTTGATGGTAAGCAAGACCACTAGTTTCAAGAGAAACGGCAAAGGCAAGAAGGGAAATTCGAAGAAGAGCGGCAAGCCTGTTGCCAATCCGCCGAAGAAACCCAAGGCTGGACCTAAGCCTGAAACAGAGTGCTTCTATTGCAAGGGTATGGGTCACTGGAAGCGCAATTGCCCCAAGTATCTGGCAGATAAGAAGGCGGGCAAAGAAAAATCAGGTATATTTGATATACATGTTATTGATGTGTACTTAACCGGCTCTAGTAGTAGTGCCTGGGTATTCGATACCGGTTCTGTTGCTCACATTTGCAACTCGAAGCAGGAACTGCGGAATAGACGAAGGCTGGCGAAAGACGAAGTGACGATGCGCGTGGGAAATGGTTCCAAGGTTGATGCAATCGCCGTCGGCACAGTGTCACTTCAGCTACCATCGGGATTAGTGATGAACTTAAATCATTGTTATTTAGTGCCTGCGTTGAGCATGAACATTATCTCTGGATCTTGTTTATTGCGAGACGGTTACTCTTTTAAGTCTGAGAATAATGGTTGTTCTATTTCTATGAGTAACATCTTTTATTGTCATGCACCGAATGTGAGAGGATTGTTCATATTGAATCTTGATAGCGATACGCATATACATAACATTGAGACCAAAAGAGTTAGAGTAAACAATGATAGCGCCATATTTTTGTGGCACTGCCGCTTAGGTCATATTGGTGTAAAGCGCATGAAGAAACTCCATGCTGATGGACTTTTGGAGTCAATTGACTTTGATTCACTTGACAAGTGCGAACCATGCCTGATGGGCAAGATGACTAAGACTCCGTTCTCCGGAATAATGGAGCGTGCAAGTGACTTATTGGAAATCATACATACCGATGTGTGTGGTCGAATGAGCGTGGAGGCACGCGGCGGATATCGTTATTTTCTCACCTTCACTGACGATTTAAGTAGATATGGTTATGTCTATTTGATGAAGCACAAGTCTGAAACATTTGAAAAGTTCAAACAATTTCAGAGTGAAGTGGAAAATCATCGTAACAAGAAGATCAAGTTCCTACGGTCGGATCGTGGGGGTGAATATCTGAGTTTCGAGTTTGGTGCTCACTTAAGACAATGTGGAATTGTTTCACAGTTAACACCGCCTGGAACACCACAGCGTAATGGTGTGTCCGAACGTCGTAATCGTACTTTGTTAGAGATGGTGCGATCTATGATGTCTCTTACTGATTTGCCGTTATCATTTTGGGGTTATGCATTAGAAACAGCTGCATTCACTTTAAATAGGGCACCATCAAAATCCGTTGAGACGACACCATACGAACTGTTGTATGGCAAAAGGCCAAAGTTGTCGTTTCTTAAAGTTTGGGCATGTGATGCTTATGTCAAAAAGCTTCAGCCTGAAAAGCTGGAACCCAAAGCTGAAAGGTGCGTCTTCATAGGTTACCCAAAAGAGACAGTTGGGTACACCTTCTATCTCAAATCCGAGGGCAAAGTGTTTGTTGCTAAAAACGGAGTTTTTCTCGAGAAGGAGTTTCTCTCGAGAGAATTGAGTGGGAGGAAGATAGAACTTGACGATGTTGTCGAACCTCTCATCCCTCTGGATGGTGGCGCAGGGCAAGGGGAAACCTCTGTCGTTGCGACGCCGATTGAGGAGGAAGTTAATGATGATGATCATGAAACTCCAGTTCAAGTTTCTGTTGAACCACGCAGGTCGACGAGATCACGCGCTGCTCCAGAGTGGTACGGTAATGCCGTCTTATCAATCATGTTGTTAGACAACAATGAACCTGCAAATTATGAAGAAGCAATGGTGGGCCCAGATTCCAACAAATGGCTAGAAGCCATGAAATCCGAGATAGGATCCATGTATGAGAACAAAGTGTGGACTTTGGAGATACTACCTGAGGGCCGCAAGGCTATTCAGAACAAATGGATCTTTAAGAAGAAGACGAACGCTGATGGTAATGTGACCGTTTATAAAGCTCGACTTGTGGCAAAGGGTTTTCACAAGTTCCAGGAGTTGACTATGATGAGACTTTCTCACCCGTAGCGATGCTTAAGTCCGTCAGAATCATGTTAGCAATAGCTGCATTTTTCGATTATGAAATCTGGCAGATGGATGTCAAAACGATGTTCCTTAACGGTTTCCTTAAGGAAGAGTTGTATATGATGCAACCCGAAGGTTTTATCGATCCTAAAAATGCTGACAAGGTGTGCAAGCTCCAGCGATCCATTTATGGACTGGTGCAAGCATCTCGGAGTTGGAACAAATGCTTTGATGAGGTGATCAAAGCATTTGGGTTTATACAAGTGGTTGGAGAATCTTGTATTTACAAGAAAGTGAGTGGGAGCTCTGTGGCGTTTCTAATATTATATGTGGATGACATATTACTGATTGGAAACAACGTAGAGCTTTTGGAGAGCACAAAAGGTTACTTGAATAAAAGTTTCTCTATGAAGGACCTAGGAGAAGTTGCTTACATTCTAGGCATTAAGATCTATAGGGATAGATCAAAACGCCTGATAGGACTTCCACAAAGCACATACCTTGATAAAGTTTTGAAGAGGTTCAAAATGGAACAGTCCAAGAAAGGGTTCTTGCCAGTTTTACAAGGTACAAGATTGAGTAAGACTCAGTGCCCAGCAACTGATGAAGATAGAGAGCATATGCGCTCCGTCCCCTATGCTTCAGCCATTGGTTCTATCATGTATGCGATGCTGTGCACTAGACCGAATGTTAGCCTGGCCATAAGTATGGCAGGTAGGTTCCAGAGTAATCCAGGAGTGGATCACTGGACAGCGGTCAAGAATATCCTGAAGTACCTGAAAAGGACTAAGGAGATGTTTCTCGTATATGGAGGTGACGAAGAGCTCGCCGTAAAAGGTTACGTCGATGCAAGCTTTGACACAGATCCGGACGACTCTAAGTCGCAGACCGGATACGTATTTATTCTTAATGGGGGTGTAGTAAGCTGGTGCAGTTCCAAGCAAAGCGTCGTAGCAGATTCTACATGTGAAGCAGAGTACATGGCTGCCTCGGAGGCGGCTAAGGAGGGTGTCTGGATGAAGCAGTTCATGACGGATCTTGGAGTGGTGCCAAGCGCACTGAATCCAATAACCTTGTTCTGTGACAACACTGGTGCCATTGCCTTAGCAAAGGAACCACTGTTTCACAAGAAGACCAGACACATCAAACGACGCTTCAACCTCATCCGCGACTACGTCGAGGAAGAGGGCGTAAATATATGCAAAGTGCACACGGATCTGAATGTAGCAGACCCGCTGACTAAACCGCTTCCACGGCCAAAACATGATCGACACCAGAACTGTATGGGTGTTAGATTTATTACAATGTAATTCACATGGTGATGTGAGGGCTAGATTATGGACTCTAGTGCAAGTGGGAGACTGTTGGAATTATGCCCTAGAGGCAATAATAAATGTATAGTTATTATTATAATTCCTGTACCAAGATAATAGTTTATTATCCATGCTATAATTGTATTGAATGAAGACTCATTTACATGTGTGGATACATAGACAAAACACCGTCCCTAGCATGCCTCTAGTTGGCTAGCCAGTTGATCGATGATAGTCAGTGTCTTCTGATTATGAACAAGGTGTTGTTGCTTGATAACTGGATCACGTCATTGGGAGAATCACGTGATGGACTAGACCCAAACTAATAGACGTAGCATGTTGATCGTGTCATTTTGTTGCTACTGTTTTCTGCGTGTCAAGTATTTATTCCTATGACCATGAGATCATATAACTCACTGACACCGGAGGAATGCTTTGTGTGTATCAAACATCGCAACGTAACTGGGTGACTATAAAGATGCTCTACAGGTATCTCCGAAGGTGTTAGTTGAGTTAGTATGGATCAAGACTGGGATTTGTCACTCCGTGTGACGGAGAGGTATCTCGGGGCCCACTCGGTAATACAACATCACACACAAGCCTTGCAAGCAATGTAACTTAGTGTAAGTTGCGGGATCTTGTATTACGGAACGAGTAAAGAGACTTGCCGGTAAACGAGATTGAAATAGGTATGCGGATACTGAAGATCGAATCTCGAGCAAGTAACATACCGAAGGACAAAGGGAATGACATACGGGATTATACAAATCCTTGGCACTGAGGTTCAAACGATAAGATCTTCGTAGAATATGTAGGATCCAATATGGGCATCCAGGTCCCGCTATTGGATATTGACCGAGGAGTCTCTCGGGTCATGTCTACATAGTTCTCGAACCCGCAGGGTCTGCACACTTAAGGTTCGACGTTGTTTTATGCGTATTTGAGTTATATGGTTGGTTACCGAATGTTGTTCGGAGTCCCGGATGAGATCACGGACGTCACGAGGGTTTCCGGAATGGTCCAGAAACGAAGATTGATATATAGGATGACCTCATTTGATTACCGGAAGGTTTTCGGAGTTACCGGGAATGTACCGGGAATGACGAACGGGTTCCGGGAGTTCACCGGGGGGGGCAACCCACCCCGGGGAAGCCCATAGGCCTTGGGGGAGACACACCAGCCCTTAGTGGGCTGGTGGGACAGCCCACCAGTGGTCTATGCGCCAAGAGAAGAAAAATCAAGAGGAAAAGAAAAAAAAGCGAGGAGGTGGGAAGGGAGGAGGACTCCCTCCCACCAAACCTAGTCCAACTCGGTTTGGGGGGGGAGTCCTCCCCCTTGGCTCGGGCGACCACCTTGAGGGTCCTTGGACCCCAAGGCAAGGCCCCCTCCCTCCCACCTATATATACGGAGGTTTTAGGGCTGATTTGAGACGACTTTTCCACGGCAGCCCGACCACATACCTCCACGGTTTTTCCTCTAGATCGCGTTTCTGCGGAGCTCGGGCGGAGCCCTGCTGAGACAAGGTCATCACCAACCTCCGGAGCGCCGTCACGCTGCCGGAGAACTCTTCTACCTCTCCGTCTCTCTTGCTGGATCAAGAAGGCCGAGATCATCGTCGAGTTGTACGTGTGCTGAACGCGGAGGTGCCGTCCGTTCGGTACTAGATCGTGGGACTGATCGCGGGATTGTTCGCGGGGCGGATCGAGGGACGTGAGGACGTTCCACTACATCAACCGCGTTCTCTAACGCTTCTGATGTACGGTCTACAAGGGTACGTAGATCACTCATCCCCTCTCGTAGATGGACATCACCATGATAGGTCTTCGTGCGCGTAGGAAATTTTTTGTTTCCCATGCGACGTTCCCCAACAGTTGTAACGGTTGGATTTTTGGGGATGCCAATATATACCCATCCACCTACCTCTCGTTCATAGAGGAAGCACTGACAACACACTTACACTAGCCAGATCCAATTTTTGAGAGAGAGCCACCTACTTATGTGTTGATATCAAGAGATTACATTCCAATAATTTGAAACTTGATCTCTAGCCTCCCCAAATTGCTTTCCAGAAGATCAATCTCTCCTACCCCTGCCAAACCTGTGAGAGAGTGATGTAGTGTTGAGGAGACTATCTTTGGAAGCACAAGAGCAAGGACTTCAGCATTCTACCACATCTATTATCTTTTGGAGGGTGGTGCCTCCTAGATTGGTTAGGTGTCGCTTGGGAGCCTCCTACTTCGTGTTGTGGAGTAGAACTAAAATGTTTGTAAGGGCAAGGAGATCTCCTACTTAGTAAAGATCTACCATGAGTGAGGCTAGTCCTGTGTGGACGGAAGCTGGGGTGGAATAGACAAGGCCGCTTCTTCGTGGACCCCTTGTGGGTGTAGGCCTCCATGGACTCTCGCAGCCGTTACCCTTCGTGGGTTGAAGTCTCCACTAACATGGACGTACGATTGTGCCGCATATCGTAACCATGCCAAAAATCATCGTGTCAACTTCTTTCTGTTTTATCTTCCTAAACTCTACTCCTTACTACATTTGCAAAGCCTTGACTTTGTGCTGCCATATTTGTTGACTAGAATGTGTAGGGTGCACTAGACTTGTTAAAAATGCTAACATCTGCCAACCATTAAATTTGAGAAGAGGCTAGGATTTTAATTTATGCAAGTATTCTATTCACCCCCCCCCCCTCTAGACACCTCTTCTAACAATCTCACAGATGTATATCACGAGGGATGGCACCAATGACTAGACTCTTGGTTAGTATTGTTCAGGTACTTACCTCGGGTATGGAAAATACCACGAGTCGTGGATTGACACGAAAGTTTCCAAAGTCTTGTGGGTAAACCGTACAACCTCTGCAGAGTGTAAACGTATTCGAATAGCTGTGTCCACGGTCATGGACAGTTAGTGGTCATGCTTAGACTACGTCAAGATGTTTTCACAACTTGGTGTGTGTGCGTAACAAAGATGATAGTGTGATACTTGAGCTAAGTTAGATGACTTGGCATGGTGGCTGAACATGAGATGTTCAAACCTGGTTTATATTAATATCTGTAACTTGTTCATATGGATATCGGTTACCTCATGGATCATACCTTCTTAAGTTATGGATCATGCCATTGCACTAAAAAAATAGCTTTTGCAACTTACCTGTTATTGCTATATCATGCATTGCTGCTACCTCGTTCCAAACATGGGTTGCTTCCAAGTACATTCAAAGTACTCATTGGCTTTCCATTGGTTATTTAACTGGCCGGACATGGAAGAATGGGAGTATGATGAAGAGTTCATTGGAGACGAACATGCGAACTAGGACGCTTGCCAGTCAGAGTGCCTGTAGGGTTAAGCCATATGGCATGGGTTCACGCTTTCATTCAAGATTTCTATTGCTAGTTAAGTTTGGTGTGTTGGCCTTCAGGCCCCATCTATGTAAGACTTGACCACAGTGGTCTTTATTTGTATCAAAAGATATGTATGGATGTAAGACTCTTATTAATCAGCTTCTGTATCTTCAGTCAGCATTGATCTCTCGGATCACTATACACGTGCATTCTATGATCACGACTTATGAGTCGGGGTCCCCACAGAGCTGGTATCAGATACATCCTGACTGTAGGAAGCCTTAGTTAGCATGGACGCTAGTTAGGATAAAACCCCTTTCAAAAACTACACCTAGCATCTATACTTCGGAGTTTTTGTACTTCTTACCTCTTCCACTCTACTTTCCAACTTTACTAACACCCTCCCCTTAAACCTTGTAGATGGACGTTGTACCCGAAGACCTCCTAGCATCCGTCTTTCCCCTACTCCTTGAGGATAGTTTGGAGAAGTGTGAGTTTCGCCGATCACCCGTTTTCCTCTACTACAAGGACTCGGTCGATGCCACCATGAAGGAGTACCACGTTGATGTGGTCGTGAAGGCACATGACTCCCAGACAAGCTGGTTCTTTAAAGGACCACAAATGGAGAAACTAGCGCTAGTGGTCGATATAGGTGCACAGAAGGCACTCGTCTACCTTCGAGACATCATCCTAGAGATGGTTGACAAACCGGCTACTCACCACCTAGATTTCAGGAAGGATGATATTGACGAGAGTAGGACGTTGGTTCTTCAGCCTCTCCGCCGGCTATCTCGCTCACAACTTTATTAAGGAGTTTGTGAAGCTCTGCAAGCAAATTCACCACACCTGTGAGCTACTCCAACAAGCCAAGACGAAGTCGGACAAGATCAAGAAAGATGGAGCCCCCGAGGGACGACCATCTATCGCTTAGAGAGGAGGAATACCACCAACTAGAGATAAACCCACACGCCGACATCACATGAGTGCGAAGGAGTATCGTGAACTCTTCACCGACCCACCGACGAAGCATCATCGGGATGGACCTCCTCGTCCTCCGACCCCCTCGACCAAAGACGATGCCCATACGGATGACGACCAAGAGGAATACCTTGAGGAGTGTTACTATGTGATCGAGCACTCCACCACTTGAGCCGAGAACCCCCTAGAGTAGGAAAGTGATATAGCCCTCATGCAAAGTCAAGTCTGTGTAATGGTTCATATGAAACCATGTGTGCTTGTAGTTTGTTTTTGTGTTTGTGTTTTGATGCAAGTCGCACTTTTACCTTTGACAACATGTAAGCGACTACATCTCTTATCTTATCTTAATGATATGTGTTTGGTCTTTCGACCTTTGTTTTGTCACACTTGCACTACACCAACCACCTTAGGCGCACTTTCCTCTTGTGCTATTCCTTCTTTCCTATTCTAGTTGTTTGACTTGCCTGCTCCAAATAGGATGGTGACTGCAACCCGCACCAGCACTTTTGGCAACCCCCGCACCGGCAACTCTAGCCAGCACCCGAAGGCTGGTGGATCTGCTCAAGCTGGGGATCACAAGGAGCAGCCACAAGGCGGCATTGCCCCGCCACCAGCTCCACCAGAGAGCATGACCATAGCTCATTTTCTCCAAGTTCTCCGGGAGGAATGCCAAGCCAACTCTGCCTCTATCGAGCATACGCCTCAAGCCCTTGTGAACAACCAGCGACAAGACAGGAACGACAATGTCTGTTCCACTCTGTCGGAGTTCATGAGGAATTTTCCCCCAACCTTCACCGAGACTACTGAACCTCTAGATGTTGATGACTTGATCCACACCATCGAGGACCTCCTTGCATTGGTCAACTGCAATGAGGATCGTGAGAAGGTTCTCTATGCCTCTCTCTACCTCAGAGGTACCGCCACATCTTGGTGGGGCGGATTCAAGGTCATGCAAGGTGACTGTGTGATCACCTAGGCTGATTTCAAGCAAGGATTCTGCAATACCCACATTCCTTCTAGGATTATGGTTATCAAGAAGCGGAAATTTCGAGCGCTGAAGCAAGGAAGTGACTTTGTCAAGGAGTACATGCAGAAGTTCAGCCTCCTGTTGAGGTATGTGCCTGAAGACGTCATCACAGAGGAAGCCAAGATAGAATGCTTCATGGAAGGAATCTAGCAAGCACTACAGTATCAGCTCATTGTCTGCGACTGTCGTACTTTCTTCGAGTTGGTGAAAAAGGCCTTCATGCTCCAAGATAAGCGTCAAGCCATGGAATACACTCGCAAGCGAAATATGATCAGCAAGGGCAGTTCGAGCAACCAAAAGCCTCACCCCTGGCAACCAGCCCCAGCAAAGCCCAACTATCAGCCTCAGCAATCCAGGACTCCTACACCTCATCCAAACTAGCAGCCTCAGCAGTATGCCAACCCCAGGCCGGCATACAACAAACCCAACAACAACATTGGTTGCAAGACCAACAACTTTGAGCAGGTCACGTGCTTTGGGTGTGGTCGGCCTGGACACATCTTGAATGAGTGCACCAACAAGAAGCCTGATGCACCATGCCCCCCAATGCGCCAAATCAAGGACAAGGTCATGGAGCACCACCCAGGAAACAAGCTTCTCGCAACCATCCCAACAATGGAAAAGGTCGTGTAAATCACGTCACCATTGAAGAAACCCATGAAGATCCGTATGTCATACTTGCAACGTTCCCTGTCAACTCAACCCCACCAAAAATTCTGTTTGATTGTGGTGATTCACGTTCTTTTTTTACCAAAAAGTTTGCACTAGAGAGTGGTATGGAGCTTACACCTCTGGGTAGTCATATGAGGGTACAAACCCCACGTGCAGTATTAAGGACCAAGATAGGATGTAAAGGAGTTGGGATTAACATCAACGGGGTAGACTTCCTAGCATATCGAATCACCATGAAGTCGCTTGGTTTGGATGTGACCCTTGGCATGGATTTGTTGACCAAGCACTGTTGCTCGGTATACTGTGCCAAGCGGACTATCAACATGACCAGCAGCCAAGGAGTTGAAGTCAAGTATGTGTAAGCGTTTTGGGAATGGCGGTACCCAGACCTGCCTACCTGCGGCCCACGGCTGGCCCACTCCAACGATCTAAGACCAACGGGCCTGGCATCACTCAGGACAAGGCCCACGCGAGGGGCCTAGCCTCGCGAGGAGGAGCAGCATTAAGACCCGCAAGGGGCCTCCTCAAGAACCCTCTGGGGTGGCGAATATTCCGTGGCGAAGCCCGGCCTCAGGAGTCAAGGGTGATGCAAGGGAAGGACAAGCGAGCAACATACAGTAGAGTGGAGCCGTTTCCCCTTTAGTGCAAACGGGGGGGGTAAGGAGGAACGCAGGTTCCCAAGGGATCTTCTAAAGGTTTCCATTCTGGTGCAACAAGAACCTGACCGTCTGCCAGCAGGACGGACGTCATCCCCGAGCCAGACACTGCAACACTGGTAGCTACTTTGCAGGCGAAGACCACTTTAGGACCGGGGAGGCATGTTCCCGTGCCCCCTGGGAAATTGGCCATTGTGCAATCCCTTCCCGCTGAAACTATGGGGGAAGAGGACCAGGGCCGCCACTATAAATAGAGGATAGGTCGCTTTGTAGAGGGGGATCCCGATTCCCGAACCACCTATCACCCACTAGCACTCCGCAAGGTCATCCAGCCTCCGGAGGCGCCCACGCAATGTACTAGTTCATCCACCAACCTCCGCGACAGGCAATCAACATAGCATGAGTAGGGTTTTACGCTTCGTAGCGTCCCGAACCTGGGTAAACTGTTGTGTTCCGTGTTTCCCTCGCCATCGAGAGAGCTCTTTGGCATTCCCGTCGAGTAGAGAGCTAGGTGAGTTGAATTAGTGACAGATCTTCGTACACGCCCCTGAGTTCGAATCTTTAGGGTTTTGTGGAGCCCGAAATCTGACATTTGGCATGCCAGGTAGGGGGCATGTCGAGATCTCTCCCAGGGCTCAGCTCGCTGAAGCTGATCACACCCATGGCGGGAAACGGTGAATCTGCACGGAAAGGCGCACCGCCCGTTTGGCGCGGACGGCGCAGGTAAGCCAAGACGCCCAACGACGCCCCGCCACTCCAATGGCCGGCGTCCACGCTGGACAGGCATCCAACGGGCGCCGGGGGCTGCCGCTTTCACTGACCACGTGGCATGCCCCCATCGCCTCGGCCCCTCCACACGCCCATGCAGCTCCTTCCCCCATCGGAGTCTGTCAGAACCCGACGCACAGCTATGCCGCGCTCCTGGTGGCGCACGAGCACAAGCGCCAGCGCATCAACCCCTGCCGCCGTGTCGGAGGCTGAGGGCGCCATCTCGGGCGCAACGACGCCGGTGAGACCCAAGCATACCCTCGTGCGAGCCCCACTCGTCGGCCCGCACCACCAGGGGTTACAACAGGAGGGCCGCACGGGCGCGCCCCGAACCCCCACTCAGGCCCGCGTTTACCAGAGATTCAGCGGGAGCTGATGGAGGCACGGGATTTGACCTCGCTGGGAAGGGGTCATCCAGCGTTCCCCGGCGTGCTTCATAGAGCAAGGAGGCAGTATTGGAGGCACGACTACATCGACCACTGGAGGCGCGCATGGCCCGATGACAACCGCATTGACGCACCATCGGGCTACGGAGGAAGCAACGCCGACCATCACTATATCAAGAGGCACGCGCACGAACTCGCGGGCAACCCCCGCGTGAACAGGTATGAATAGCACCGCGGGGGCGGCCCACGGGGGTAGCTTCGCGGGGACGCCCAGCCCGGGTGTCCCTGTGGGGTACCCATGCTGGATGGGAGGTGCTTCGGAAAGACGTCCTTCACCTCAGTGAGAGGCAATCCACCAAAAGCAGGAGTAGGGTTTTACACTTCGCAGCGGCCCGAACCTGGGTCAACTGTTATGTCTTGTGCTACCCTCGCCATCGAGTGAGTCCTTCGTCGTTTCCATCGAGTAGTGGGCTAGGCGAGGCTGAGCAGGGAGAGACCTTCATACATGCCCAGTGTTAGAATCCTTGGGGTTTTGCGGAGCCCGAAATCCGACATTTAGCACGGCAGGTAGGGGCGTGTTGAGGTCCCTCCCAAGGTTCGGCTCACCGAGAACTGACCGCACCCATGGTGGGGAAACAACGAGTCTGTGCGGATAGGTGGGCTGCCCGCATGGCGCAGACGGCGTGGGCGGGCCACGACGCCCAGCTGCATCCCACCACCTTGGCGACCAACATCCATGCTGGACAGGTTTCCAGCGGGCGCCAGGGGTTGTCATCTAGACCAACTGTGCAGTATCCCAGCGCAGCCCCAGCCCTCCCGTGCGTTCTGCTGGCCCCTCCCCTCATCCGAGCTTGTGAGCACCCGACGCACATGCATGTGGCACTGCTGGTGGCATACGAGCTCAGGCGCCAGGGCACTGCACATCACCGCCGCCACCCCAGGCTCTGCGTCGCCGTTGAAGCCCGACCTCGTTCCCGTGTGTGCCATGTCTGTCAGCCCGCATCGCCAGGACTTGCGACGGAAGGACCGCGCGGGCGCGCCCTAAACCTCTATCTGGGTTCACCCCTACTGGAGAACCGGCGGGAGCGGATGGGGGTGCAAGACTCGGCCCCGCTGGGAGGGCGTCAGCCAGCATTTCCCAGCACACTTAACGAAGCAGGGAGAGAGCACTGGAGGCTCGACTACACAAAACCTCGGGGGCTCACACGGTCGGACGACAACCTTATAGGCATACCTGCGGGCCATGGAGGAGATCACACGGACCGTCACTATAGTAGGAGGCACGAGCGCGACCCCATGGACAACCCCCCCGCGAATAGGTATGAGCAACGCCATGGGGGTGACCCGAGGGGGTGGCTTCGCGAGGAGGCCCGGCGTGGGTGCACTCGCGGGGCACACCTGCTGGTTGGGAACTGCCCCAGGCAGACGTCTGGGTCTGGGGACCGGGGACCTCTCGCCTTGGACAGGGTGGACGCACCCTCATCTCCAGGTCGAGGGGCCCCAGCCTGGGGACTGAGGGTGGAACATACGCCCATGTTCCGGGGCTAGATGATCCCAACCTCGGGGAAGGAGCTGCCGTGACCGCCCCTGCCCCCAGGGCGCGCGACGCCCGCCTGGGGACTGAGGGTGGAACACACACCCATGTCACCAGTGGGGACTTTGTTCGGTTACCAGCAGGTGTTTGGGTACCCGTCGTTGCCCCTAGGGTGGGCTAGCCCGGCCTAGGGGCATGGCCCTGGGTACGAGAGTGGGAACCTGGGGAGCCCTGGTGATGCGAGTTGGGGTAGCGCCCTAGGGACTCAAGATCTGCCGTCCGGGCGAGCCTTCCGGTCAACGGGCGATGGAGACTCCTCCTATGCTCGAGGGCTCGCCCAGGACGGACCATGCCAAGCTGCTACGAGCCCGAGGCCTACTAACGGGGCACGTGCCTCTGAGGCATAGGGCTCCCGATACGTCCCCAGGACCTGCATCCACGCAATCCACCAATGACTCCCGAAGCTCAGGCCCCAATGCCTCGGGGGTAGGGACACTTGCGTGGCCAAAGCGTCCTCGTGACCTCCCATATACACCCCCATCGTGACACTCTCACGTAATAACGAGCCGAGGATGTATACACCCAGCCCCCCCCAAGGACACAGAAGGGGTCCACCCCATGCCTAGTGGAAGCCCTATGATCAGCGTTGCGGGGAGACGGAGGCGGTGAATAACTAGGGAGCCGGACGCGGCTGTTTTCTCGTTCCTTCTTTGCGTTTTAAGTTGTGTCCCACCAAGGCCTTCCCCTTTTCTATATCTTAAGCTATCAAAATCTTGAAGACTTCTTCGCTTAATGTTTTGAAAAGAAAAGAAGGGCGGGAATTTCTTCTCTGTGTTCTCTCATTTTACCGAACTTGCGTTCTCTTTCCCCCTTTGTTCTGATTGGTGTTTCGTGGAAACCTCGGGAGACCCTCGGGCCTCCCGAGGCAAACGCAAAAAAGGGGCGGAGTGGGGAATCGCTCATACATCAAAGGGCGCTCATGAGCATCGAGACTCAGGAGCCTTACCGGTTGTAAGGCCACCAGCCACCCCTGGTGTCGTCCTGGGGCTCAGGTTGACATAAGGAGCGGCGGGGCCCCGCCCCCCGAAGAGCATCAAACCTAGCGGTGGTGGGAAAATGTGCAGGACTGGGACCTATCGATGCAGAGCGGTTTGAGTGTCAAATGGGCTCCTCAGCAACACGCCTGAGGAGCCTTACCGGTCGCAAGGCCACCCGGCCACCCACATGTCACCCATGCTGGCACCCAGGGTGCCAGGGCCTTGCCCCTTGGGGGACAACCTTGGTAACGGGTGCTGCCTCACGGCTACAGGGAAATGTATGGGACCGGGACCTGCAGACACAGAGTGCCGAAAGGGTCCTCAAACCGCCCCACAAGCAGGGAGGAGGCGCCATGAACGAAGCTGCGCTCGCGGGCTAGACCGTCGGCGTCGCAACAACATGGGATGGCAGCGACAACGGCCAAGAGGGAAGTATCGTGTGCACCCCGTCTTCAGGAAACGCGTCTAAAGGTACGCACCAAATACATCAAAGTTGGCTTTCAAACTTAATACATAAACCAATCACGAGAATGAAGTGGCGGATCAAGGGGACGCGTCATCACCGGAGTCCATGTTGTGACCTTCGGGAGCAAGCCTTCCCACGAGGTCTTCCACGTGAACCTCAAACCATTCGGCCAGTGTGGCGCGGACCGTCTCTTGAACCGGATCCAACACTTCAGCGAAGTCGAAGTATGGGTCGAGGCCAAGTAGGTGGCTGAAGACGTCCGAGGTCGCTTGGCACAGGAGGTGACGACTCTTTTCCTCCCCGAGCGCGAGGGCCTTCGCAGAGCCCGCCTCAAGATGCTCCACGATGCGGAGGAAGAAGCCCATGTACCCAGCATCGTCAGGGACCAGGGGGCCGGAGGCACTCTCGCCAAAGATGTTGCTCAAGGCGCAGGAGGCTCTCCTCTCGAGGGACTGGAACATCCAGGAGAGTTCAAGTTGGAGGCCGCGAGCACGGGCCATCTCCTCCGAAGCCCCTCTAACCAGGGGAGCCGCACCTTTCACCTGTTTGCAAACATGAGCCAGTTTACCCTCGGCACTGGCATGCGCATCCAACGCGACCTATCGACGTTTCACCTCATGATCCAACCTCCTTCGGAGGGTGTTGGCCTCGTTTTGCTGGTTACCACAGCGCTCGAGAAAGCGGGACTCCTCGAGCCTCAAATTTGCACGGTGGTCGAGGAGAAGGGAGCATTGAGCCTCCGCCACCCTTCCCTCTATCACCTCCTGGATCTTCGCTTCATGAGAGGCGAGGGACTCCTCACCAAGCGACACCTGGAGCTCCCTCGTCTTGAGACACTCCTACTCGAGGCCCTGCTCCACCTCTATAAGCACCAGCAAATCGGCGGACGCTCAAGAACCCGTGGCGGGGCTTGCTTGTCAAGACCGGCGATGAGGGCGCAAAGCTCCCGGTTGCGACCTTCGGAGGCCCTCGCGGAGAGAGCGCGCTCGCGGCCCTCCACCGCCGCGGCAAGAGACACCTTCGTCTTTGTGCGGGTGTGCTCCCGCTGTAGACGGCCAAGGTCCACGGCAACTTCAAGTTGGCGCCACCCTACCTCAAGGTACCGACGCTCACTTTCCCGGCGGGCCTTGTGACAGGCAAGGCCTAACCCTAGACGTTGAAGCGCACCCGCCGCGGTACGGAGCAAGCACCACGGCACGGCGTGCGATCCCGCGACAAGCTCCAACGGCCAACAAGGGTCCTTACCTTCTATGCGGCGAATGGGAGAGGCGCATGGGGAGCCCCCCGGCCCGAACCCATGCTCGGGGGCTAGGGGCTCGCACGTAGACGTCTCGCCGAAAGTAAGCGGCCCCTGAGGCCCCACATCGCCAAACGGATGGGGGCAAAGGGAAGGCGCAACACGACCCTAGGAGGGGCCACAGGCGGGGGAAGTGTCACTTCCTCACAAAGTCGGAGGCCACAGGCAAGGAAGATAGCAGGAGGCCCACAAATGAGAGGTCCGGAAGGTTGAACCCCGCGAGATGCAAGGAAAGAGGCCATAGGATGCCAGGTGATCGTAGGGGCAAGCAGTACCGACCCATCCCCTCCATCGCCGGTGGGAAGCCTGCAGAACAAAGGTTGAGAAGGAAGACGCGGAAAGAAAGGAGGAAGGAGGATGCAGACGCTTACTCATCTATGGCGATCCACCTCTTCTTCAGTGGAGCCCGCCGAGCTTGGGGGCGGCCGCCCCTGGGCGACCTTCTTTTCAAGCTGGCGTGGGCAGCCTGGAAAGGGAGCTCGGCTGCGCCCGGTCGAAGCTCGAGGGCATGGGTGACAATCTCCACCATCGACCGGTCGCCACCGCCGCCCCCGGCTCGACTCGGAGTAAGGGCCAGGGGTACAGGCGGCGATGCATCGCGTGCTCCGATTGCAAAAGGGGCGACACGACCAGGGACCCCGCGGGCCTGAGCCCCAAGGGCTGAAACCCCCCGGGGACCACCTCCCTCCTAGGGAGGAACCCCCACTCATCGAATATCGACATCTCCACGACGAGAGCTTCCGGGGCCTTAAAGTTATATAATGGGAGGCCCTTCCGGGGAAGCTCGTCAGGGTTGTCACCAGTCAGCCGACGGAGCAACACGCACAAGACGTCGGAGGAAAGAGGCATGATCTGGATCCTCATCATGTCTCGGGGTCCTGTATAGGCCCACATCATACGGGAGTGACGCTGGAGAGGAGCAATCCGCCGACAGATAAATTCCCGCACCACCATCGCCATCGTCACCCCGCCTGCTTCAGTCTCTCCACCCGGGTCAGGACCGGCATGAGTCGGGGGTCATCGAGCTCCTCGCGCATCCACCCCATGGGTTGGCGTTGCATGGATCATGGGGATAGAACAAGGCCCAGGTCTCAACATTCTCAACCTGCACACAATGCCGCTGGAACCCCTCTACTTCAGGGAGGAGCTCGGCGTCAAGGGTCCCCCGGACCGATGCGTCCGTCGCTTTCAAGGACACGCATCCAAAGCACTACTCCGCGGATATCGACTCGAGGGAGAAGAAGTAGCGGAGCAACACCATGGAGGGGGCGACGCCAATAAAGTCCTCGCACAAGAACGTGAAGGCCGAAAGGAGGACCAGAGAGCTGGGGTCAAGATGGAGCGTATGCATCTGGTAATGTGAAAGCACTGCACCGAGGAAGCTCGAGAATGGTGGCACTACACCAGATAGGAGGGCGTGGATATGAAGAGGAACCATGGGGGACACTATCTCACCCCGAGGCCACGAACCTGGCCAGATCCAGGTGGCCCCCCATTCATTGGAGCCGGCCGCGACCACGAATCAGACCTTCTCCAACCCCTCAAAGTTCACCATTGTTGATCGGCCCAGCGCGGGCCGAAGCACACCTTTCGGAGACATGGAGAGAAGAATGAGGGCAGGGCGACGCGGTGCGCGAGGGACGAGAGGAAGAACCGACGACGGAATTGGCAAGAGGAGGGGCGGCGTGCAGGCACAGGTCAGGAGTCCCGCACAAAGAAGACGGGTCTGCCGTTTAAAGGCCTGGCCCGCAAGCATTTAGGACCCATGGCGCTTCAGGATGCCCTCCAGGCTTCGCCAAGAAGCCAACCACGGCGCGCCTTGGGCCCGGGGGCTACTGTCGGCGTTCTAGCAATTGGGGTACCCGGGGGCTACTGTCGGCGTTCTAGCAATTGGGGTACCTGCCTACCTGCAGCCCAGGGCTGGCCCACTCCACCGATCTAAGACCAATTGGCCCGGCATCACTCAGGACAAGGACCTCGCGAGGGGCCAAGACTCGCGAGGATGAGGAGCATCATGACCCGCAGGGGCCCTCCTTAGGTACCCTCCGGGGCGGCGGATATTCCGAGGCGAGGCCCGGCCACAGCAGTCAAGGGTGATGCAAGGGAAGGACAGGCGAGCAGCACACAGCAGAACAGAACAAATTACTGTCGAGCAATTCATAGAACCGCGCAAAGTCATGACGATATCTAAGGCAATGATCATACATATAGGCATCACGTCCGAGACAAATAGACCGATACTTTCTGCATCTACTACTATCACACCACACATCGACCGCTATCCATCATGCATCTAGTGTATTGAGTTCATAACAAATAGAGTAATGCCTTAAGCAAGATGACATGATGTAGAGGGATAAATTCATGAAATAGATATAAACCCTATCTTTTTACCATTGATGGCAACAACATGATGCGTTCCTCGCTACCCCTTCTGTCACTGGGTGAGGTCATCGCACGGTATGAACCCAAAACCAAGCACTTCTCCCATTGCAAGAATTATAGATCAAGTTGGCCAAACAAAACCCACAACTCGAAGAGAATACAAGGATATGAAATCATGCATATAAGAGATCAGAGGAACTCAAATAAGATTCATAGATAATCTGATCATAAATCCACAATTCATCGGATCTCGACAAACACACCGCAAAAGAAGATTACACCGGATAGATCTCCATGAAGATCATGGAGAACTTTGTATTAAAGATCCAAGAGAGAGAAGAAGCCATCTAGCTACTAGCTATGGACCCGAAGGTCTATGGTGAACTACTCACGCATCATCGGAGAGGCAATGGTGTTGATGAAGATGCCCTCCGTGTCCGAATCCTCCCTCCGGCACGGCACCAGAACATGCCCAGATGGAATCTTGCGGAGACAGAATCTTGTGGCGGCGGAAAAGTATTTTCGTGGCTCTCTCTCATGGTTTCATATTTTTCACGGATTTATAGGCGGAAGAAGTAGGGCAAAAGAGCCATAGGAGGCCCACATGCCTGCTGGGTGCCGCGCCCAAGGCCGCGGCTAGGGGGCTTGTGGCCTCTCCCGGGAGCCTTTGCCTTGGTTCTCAAGCTTCCTGCGTATCTTCTGTTCCGGAAAAAATCTTTTCGGAGGTTTTATTCCGTTTGGACTCTGTTTGATACTCTCCTCTGAAAAAGGTCAAAAACACGGAAAAAAACAGGAACTGGCACTTGGCACAGAGTTAATAAGTTAGTCCCAAAAAATACATAAAATGCATACAAAACATCCAAAGTTTGACAAGATAATAGCATGGAACCAACAAAAATTATAAATACGTTGGAGATGTATCAAGCATCCCCAAGCTTAACTCCTGCTCGTCCTCGAGTAGGGAAGTGATAAAGACTGAATTTTTGATGTGGAATGCTACCTAACATATTTTTCCTTTGTAACTTCTTTCATGTGGCATGAATGTTCAGATCCGTAAGATTCAAAACAATAGTTTGCTATTGACATGAAAACAATAATACTTCAAGCAAACTAGCAAGGTAATCATGAACTTTCGAAATAACAAGGCCAAAGAATGTTATCCCTACAAAATCATATAGTCTGGCTATGCTCCATCATCAACACACAACGAATTTAAATCATGCACAACCCCAGTATTGGCCAAGTAATTGTTTTCGCACTCTTACTTTCTCAACCCTTTTTCAACTCTCACGCAATACATGAGCGTGAGCCATGGATATAGCACTATAGGTGGAATAGAGTGTGGTGGAGGTTGTGAGGCAAATAGAGGAGATGGTCACGTTGACTCGGCGTATCAACGGGCTATGGAGATGCCCATAAATAGATATCAATGTGAATGAGTAGGGATTACCATGCAACGGATGCACTTAGAGCTATAAGTATGTGAAAGCTCAAAAGGAGAACTAGTGGGTGCGCATCCAACTTGCTTGCTCACGAAGACCTAGGGCAATTTTGAGGAATCCCATCATTGCAATATACAAGACAAGTTTTAAAATGAAGATCCCCACTAGTATATGGAAGTGAAAAAACAAGAGACTCTCAATCATGAAGAACATGGTGCTATTATGAAGCACAAGTGTGGAAAAAGATAGTAGCATTGTCCCTTCTCTCTTTTTCTCTCTCTTTTTTTGGGCTCTTTGGCCTCTTTCATTTTTTTGGGTGGGCATCTTTGGCCTCTTTTCATTTTTCCTCACATGGGACAATGCTCTAATAATGATGATCATCACACTTTTATTTACTCACAACTCAACACTTAGAGGAATGATGACTCTATAGGAAATGCCTCCAGCAGTGTACCGGGACGTGCAACAATCTAGCTTAGCATATGACATTGAAACATCTCGTTTTCTATCTTACGATCATGCAACGGCAATATGAAAGTGACGGCACAAGTCATGAGACGGAACGGTGGGAGTTGCATGGCAATATATCTCGGAATGGCTATGAAAAGGCCATGATAGGTAGGTACGGTGGCTCTTTTGAGGAAGGTACATGGTGATTTTGTGCACCGGCGAAAGTTGCTCGGTACTAGAGAGGCTAGCAATGGTGGAAGGTGAAAGTGCATCTATACCATGGACTCACATTAGTCATGAAGAACTCATATACTTATTGTGAAAGTTTTATGAGTAATCGAAACAAAGCGCTAAACGCATACTCCTAGGGAAAGGGTTGGTAGCTGTTAACCATCGCGCGATCCCGACCGCAACACAAAGTATGACAATAAATAAATCAATTATGCTCCGACTTCCTAACATAGCGGTTCAACATACGTGCATGTTACGGGAATCACTAACTTCAACACAAGTATTTCTAGATTCACGACACCCTAGTAACATAACTCTAATATTACCATATCCATGTCTCGAAACTAATTGAGAGGAATCAAACTTCTCTTTACTAATCAATGCACATGAATATGGAAGTTTCATTATATCCCCTTTGGATGCCTATCATCTTTAGGACTACTTTCATAGCACAAGCCAACTACCAAGTTACTCAAAGAGAGCACTCTCAAAAAGATATAAGTGAAGATCGAGAGTTCTTATTTCTCCAAAATATGACACCACCGTGCTCTAAAAGATCTAAGTGAAGCACTAGAACAAAGTTATCTAGCTCAAAAGATATAAGTGAAGCACATACGAGCTAAATTGCCTAACTCAAAAGATATAAGTGAAGCTCAATGAGTATTCTAGCAAATTCACGATGAGTGCATGTCTCTCTCAAAAAGGTGTGCAGCAAGGATGATTGTGACACAACAAAAAAGAAAATACTTCTATAATACACGACGCTCCAAGCAAAACACATATCATGTGATGAATAAAAATATAGCTCCAAGTAACGTTACCGATGGATTGAAGACGAAAGAGGGGATGCCTTCCCGGGGCATCCCGAAGATTTGGCTTTTTGGTGTCCTTGAATTTGGCTTGGGATGCCTTGGGCATCCCAAAGCTTCATCTATTTCCACTCTTTATCCCATTGTCCATGTGAACATCACCCAAAACTTGAAAACTTCACAACGCGAAACTTAAACCGAAACTCGTGATATCATTAGCACAAGAAAACAAACCACCAACTCTTTAGGTACTGTAGAAAACTTGATTTACTTTTATATTGGTGTTATATTACTGTATTCTCACTTTTCCATGGCTAGTACCCCCCGATACTATCCATAGTTTCATCAAAATAAGCAATCAACACAACAAAAACAGAATCTGTCAAAACCAGACGAGTCTGTAGCAATCTGTATACTTCGTATACTTCTGGTATCTCAAAAATTCTGAAAAATTACGATAATTTGGGCATTTGGCATATCAACCAGAAGCAAAAAGAATCAACTTAAAATCTCTTTCTAGATAAGAATGAAAAATAATTTCGTGAGCGCAAAGTTTCTGTCTTTTTCAGCAAGATCAAACAACCATCACCAAAACTAGTCGTAAAGGTTTTACTTGGCACAAACACAAAAAACACAACCATAACAGAATTATGATGGTGTGTACCCAACAAAACAAAAAGCAAAAAAGCAAAGATAAATTCATTGGGTTGCCTCCCAACAGGCGCTATTGTTTAACGCCCTTAGCTAGGCATAAGGCGATAGAATCAGGTATCGTCTTGTTTGGCGCTCAAACCATAAGTAGCCCTCATCATGGATTCATAAGGAAATCTTATTTTCTTTCTCGGAAAATGTTCCATACCCTTACTTAATGGAAATTGAAATCTAATATTCCCTTCCTTCATATCGATGACAGCACCAATATTTTTTAGGAAAGGTCTACCAAGAATGATAGGACATGTCGGATTGCAATCAATATCAAGCACAATGAAATCCACTGGTACATAGTTCCTATTTTCAATAATAAGAATATCATTTATCCTTCCCATGGGTTTCTTAACAGTAGAATCCGCAAGATGCAAATTAAGAGAGCACTCATCAATCTCATTTAAGCCTAGAACATCACATCAAGACTTTGGAATAGAGGAAACACTAGCACCCAAATCACACAAAGCATTGCATTCATAGTTTTTTATCTTGATTTTGATAGTAGGTTCCCACTCATCATGAAGTTTTCTAGGAATAGAAACTTCCAACTCAAGTTTCTCTTCAAAGAGATTTCATCATAGCATCGACGATATGATCGGTAAAGGCTTTGTTTTGGCTATAAGCGTGTGGAGAGTTTAGCATGGATTGCATCAAGGAAATACATTCAATCAAAGAGCAACTATCATAGTTGAATTCCTTGAAATCCATAGTAGTAATTTCATTACTACTCAAAGTTTTGATATCCTCTACTCCACTTTCAATGCTTTTAGCATCAAGATAGATAGACTCCGAATCATTAGGGCGTTTCTCAACCAAATTGGATTCATATCCAGCCCCATCATCATTAGGTTTCACATTAGAAAACTAGGATTCAATGGGAGTCACACAAATCACTTTAAGATCTTCGTGATTCCCATCACGAGAACACGCCTTTTTAAGCCATTCATGTCTGGCACGAATTTGGGCCATTCTTTCTTTACTCTCATTCGTGGAAACACGCATAGCTTTCGAAGTTTCATCCATATTGATATTGGGAGGAGCACATCTCACTTTCAAAGCATCAATATCAAGAGACATTCTATCAACGGTCCTAGCCAAGTCATCTATTTTGAGTAGTTTTTCTTCTATGGACGCATTTAAAATCTTTTGCGAGTTGATAAACTCTTTCATATTACTCTCTAAATCAGATGGTAATTTATTGTAATTTCCGTGAGCATTGTTGTAGGAATTGCCAAAGTTATTAAAGGGATTACTAGGAAAAGGCCCAGGAATATAGTTACCTCTAAAAGCATTGTTGTGACCAAAATTATTCCTACCAACAAAATTAACGTCCAAGCTCTCATTGCTACTCTAAATCAATGAAGACAAGGGCATATCATTTGGATCTAAAGGAGAACCTTTACTAACAAACAATTTCATTAACTCATCCATCTTTCCACTCAACGAGTTAATTTCTTCTATAGCATGCACTTTTTTACTAGTAAGTGACCTTTCCGTGTGACATTGGGAATAGTTTGTCATGATATTGTCTAGGATTTTTGTGGCTTCTCCTAATGTGATTTCCATGAAAGTTCCATCGAAAGCGGAATCCAAGATATTTCTAGAAGCAAAATTCAAACCAGCATAGAAGATTTGTATAATCATCCAAAGACTCAAGCCATGAGCAGGACAATTTCTAATCATCAATTTTATTCTCTCCCAAGATTGTGCAACATGTTCATGATCTAGTTGCTTAAAATTCATGATATCATTACGGAGAGAGATAATCTTAGCCGGTGGAAAATACTTGGATATATAAGCATCTTTGCACTTGTTCCAAGAATCAATATTATTTTTGGGAAAAGATGAAAACCAAGTTTTTGCTCGATCTCACAATGAGAACGGAAATAGCTTCAATTTAATCACATCATTATCCACATCTTTATTATTTTGCATATCACATAACTCAATGAAGGTATTGAGATGGGATGCGGCATCTTTGCTAGGAAGGCCGGAGAATTGCTCTTTCATAACAAGATTCAGCGAAGCAGCATTGATTTCATATGATTCCGCACTAGTGGCGGGAGCAACCGGAGTACTAATAAAATAATTATTATTAGTATTCGAGAAGTCACAAAGTTTGGTGTTTTCAGTCATGGTGACTTCAGCAAGCAAGACAAGCACACAAGCGAACAGAAAGCAAGCGAAACAAAGGGCGAACGAAAAAGGCAAATATTTTTGTAAATTTTTGTTTTTCAGAAGTGGGGGAGAGGAAAACGAGAGGCAAAAAAGGTAAATGCAAGAGATGAGTTTGGACAGTTACTTCGATAAGCTTCACTTAGAACAGTCCCCGGTGCCAGAAATTGACACGTTGGAGGAAGACTATTCTTGACTTGATGCTCCCCGGCAACGGCGCCAGAAATTCTTCTTGCTACCTCTTGAGCTTGCGTTGGTTTTTTCCTTGAAGAGGCAAGGGTGATGCAGCATAGTAGCAGTAAGTAGTTCCCTCAGTTTGAAAACCTAGCTATCAATCCAATAGGAGTATCAAGGCAAGTCTCCAAAGTACCTGCGCAAAAACAGCAAACTTGCACCCAACTCTACAAAGGGGTTGTCAGTCCCTTCACGATTAACTGCAAGGTGAGATCTGAAGGCGGAAAGTGCAACAAAGTGAAAGTCTAAAGCTGAAAATATGATGTGAAGTAGAGTCGGGGGCCATAGTGTTCACTAGAGGCTTCTCTCATGATATAAAATATTATGGTGGGTGAACGAATTACTGTCGAGCAATTTATAGAACCGCGCAAAGTCATGACGATATCTAAGGCAATGATCATACATATAGGCATCACGTCCGAGGCAAGTAGACCGATACTTTCTGCATCTACTACTATTACTCCACACATCGACCGCTATCCGGCATGCATATGGTGTATTGAGTTCATAACAAATAGAGTAACGCCTTAAGCAAGATGACATGATGTAGAGGGATAAATTCATGCAATAGATATAAACCCCATCTTTTTACCCTTGATGGCAACAACATGATGCGTGCCTCGCTACCCCTTCTATCACTGGCTGAGGTCACCGCACGGTATGAACCCAAAACCAAGCACTTCTCCCATTGGAAGAATTATAGATCAAGTTGGCCAAACAAAACCCACAACTCGAAGAGAATTACAAGGATATGAAATCATGCATATAAGAGATCAGAGGAAACTCAAATAAGATTCATAGATAATCTGATCATAAATCCACAATTCATCGGATCTTGACAAACACACCGCAAAATAGGATTACATCGGATAGATCTCCATGAAGATCATGGAGAACTTTGTATTGAATATCCAAGAGAGAGAAGAAGCCATCTAGCTACTAGCTATGGACCCGAAGGTCTATGGTGAACTACTCACGCATCATCGGAGAGGCATTGGTGTTGATGAAGAAGCCCTCCGTGTCCGAATCCCACCTCCGGCAGGGCACCAGAACGTGCCCTAGATGGGATCTTGCGTAGACAGAAGCTTGCGGCGGCAGAAAAGTATTTTCGTGGCTCTCTCTCGTGGTTTCATGTTTTTCAGGGATTTATAGGCGGAAGAAGTAGGGCAAAGGAGCCACGGGGGGGCCACAAGCCTGCTAGGTGCGGCCCCCCAGGCCGTGGCTAGGGGGATTGTGGCCTCCCCGAGGAGCCTTTGCCTTGGTTCTCAAGCTTCCTTTGTATCTTCTGTTCCGAAAAAATATTTTCGAAGGTTTTATTCCGTTTGGACTCTGTTTGATATTCTCCTCTTAAAAAGGTCAAAAACACAGAAAAAACAGGAACTGGCACTTGGCACTGAGTTAATAAGTTAGTCCCAAAAAAGATATAAAATGCATATAAAACATCCAAAGTTTAACAAGATAATAGCATGGAACCATCAAAAATTATAGATACGTTCGAGACGTATAAATGAGCTTCCTGGAATGCCTCGTGACCGTGACATTGAGTTTATTATTGAGATAATGCATGGAGCAGGACCCATCTATAAGAAGCCTTATAGGATGGGATCCGAAGAGTTGGTTGAACTAAAGAACCAACTAGTGGAGCACCTCAAAAAAGGATTTATTCGCCCTCGTACCTCTCCTTAGGGATCACCTGTTTTATTTGTGTCAAAAAGGAACAGAACAATCCGACTCTATGTTGATTACCATTATCTCAATGAGGTCACAATAAAGAACAAGTACACACTCCCCAAGCTTGAAGACCTTTTCGATCAACTGAATGGTGCCAATGTGTTCTCCAAGTTCGACCTTAGGTCTGGGTACTACCAACTGAAGATGAGACCCCAAGATATTCCTAAGACGACATTTGTGACCAAGTATGGCTTGGCTGAATACACGTTCATGCAATTTGGGATAACCAATGCCCAGCCTACTTCATGTACCTCATGAACAAAGTCTTCATGGAGTATTTCGACAAGTTTTTTGTTGTATTCATCAATGACATACTCGTCTTATACAAGTCCAAAGGGAAGCATGAGCAACACTTGAGGATAGTCCTCGATAAGTGTCCAGAGCACCATCTTTATGCCAAATTTAGTAAGTGTGAATTCTAGCTGTGAAGTTGGATTCTTGGCTCATGTGTTGAAGGCACAAGGATTGTCTGTGGATCCTGCCAAGATTGAAGCCGTGAATGAATGGCAATCTCCAAGCAATGTGAAGGAGGTCAAAAGCTTCCTTGTACTTGCGAGATATTACCGCAAGTTTGTTCAAGGATTCCCTAGCATTGCCCGACCTATGACTTAGCTCTTCAAGAATCACAAGAAGTTGTGATGGACACTGAAGTCCGAACAGAGCATCCACGAACTCAAGAAGAGATTGACAATGGCCCTAGTTTTGGACACTCCCTGTATTTACAAGAAATTTGTGATATCTTGTGATGCATCCAGAACTGGGTTTGGTGGTGTTCCGATGCAAGAAGGCAGGATCATAGCATATTTGTCCAGTCAGCTATACCCTCATGAATATAACAACCCCACTCACGAACTTGAGTTGGCAACTGTGGTTCATGCCCTGAAGACATGGCGACATTACCTTGTGGGAAAGCGATGTGAGATATACACACACCACAAAAATTTGAAGTATATTTTCATTAAAGAGGAATTGAACATGACGCAATGGAGATGGTTGGAGTTGATCAAAGACTACGACCTTAGTGTTCAATACCACCCCGGAAAGGACAATGGCGTAGTTGATGCCTTGATTAGAAAGGCTTGTTCCTTGAATGCTACGATTAAGGAAAGGCTACCCGCCTTATATGAGGAACTTGAAAGCTTTGCATTGGAACTAGTTGCACCACGATTTCTGGCCAACCTCGAAATGGATCCTACATTGATGGATGATATCAAGGAAGATCAGAGGTGGAACGAGAGCATTGAAGGCATCAAGAAGAATACAAGAAAGGCAAGTCCCGAGGATTCTCAGTGGATGAACAAGGAGTCATGTGGTTTGGGAATAGCATTTGCGTACCAACAAAGTTGAGCTCAAGAACATGATCTTGCAAGAAGCACATGCCACCCTGCATTCCATCCATCCTGGAGGAACCAAGATGTACCAAGACCTCAAAGCAAGATTCTAGTGGAATGGCATGAAGAGAGAAATAGCCTCCTTTGTGGCTAAGTGTGACACATGATAGATAGTCAAAGCTGAGCATCGGTGACTCGTCGGACTGTTACAACCCCTCAAAGTGCCTGAATGGAAGTGGGACAAGGTCGGGATGGACTTCATCACCGAATTACCCAGATCAAACCAAGGACATGATTCCATTTGGGTCTTTGTCGATCACCTGACCAAGGTGGGCCACTTCATTCCCGTCAAGACTTCTTACGATGGACACAAGCTAGACAGTCTTTACATCGAGCACATTGTGAGACTACAGGAGTTCCTAAGGAGATAGTGTCAGGTCGAGGTACTCAGTTCACCTCGAGGTTTTGGAAGAAGTTTCAAGAAGCCATGGGAACCAAGCTATCCTTCACACTGCTTCTCACCCTCAGACCGGAGGACAGACGGAACGACTAAACTAGATACTCGAGGACATGCTTCGTGCTTGTGTTTTGGCATATGGAGCCAAATGGGAAGATTGCTTACCTTTTTCTGAGTTTTCCTACAACAAAAACTACCAGATTAGCCTCCAGATGGCACCATTTGAGGTGTTGTCTGGATGCAAGTGCCACACTCCCCTCAACTGGTCAGAAACACGAGAAGGACTAGTGTTTGACCCGATATTCTCCGTGAAGCATAAGAGAAAGTTCAACTTGTCAGAGAATGTCTAGAGACCAAAAAGTCAAGAGATAAGAGCTACACCAACTCCCGCAACTCGGAAGTGAGTTTCAACAATGGAGACGATGTCTTCCTTCGAGTCACACCTCTCAAGGGAACCAAACACTTTCACATCAAGGGAAAACTCACATCAAGGTACATAGGTCCCTTCCAGATCATAGCAAGATGAGGAGAAGTTCGCACCAGCTAGAGCTACCTTCCGAGATTTTGGATGTGCACAACGTTTTCCACGTACCACAACTCCGGAAGTGCCTCCAAGTTCCAACTGCCCTGGTCTCTACAAGGACATCGATCATCGAGCCATCGATTTTCGGCTAAACCTCACTTATCATAAGAGGCCAGTCTGCATCTTGGATGAAGCCGAGTGTTGCACATGAAGCCGCACCATCAAGTACTTCAAGGTCTAATGGAGCAACCACGCGGAAGCAAAAGCACCCTAGGGGCGTGAAGACTACCTTAGATCAGAGTTCCCTTATCTCTTTAGTTCTTACCCTAGGAATCTCGGCGACGAGATTCTTGTAAGGGGGTAGGTCTATCACACCCTCTCTTTGTACCACTTTGCCATAATGTGCCTTTTTAAAATTTGGAACCATTTATAACTTTTTGTGTGCTATATGCTTGTTTGCCTATTTGGGTTTTTAATCATAAAAGTTATCTCTTCTCTCAGTACTCATCTTCTTGCTCCAAATCCTTGCCCAATGACCATACCATGTGAATAGGACCTAAAACTATTATTAAATACTATTTTGACCAAAAGGAATTTATTTATTTTAAGCCTTGAAAATCCGTGAGTTGAGGTTTGTACTACAAGTCCTCAATTTAGGAGAAATGTTTTGCCCCAAATGTTTTATTTAGATCCTAATATCAAAAATACCTCCCAAAACCACAACATAATTATTTTAAAAGTTATTTTCCTGTTTTATTTAAATACCTCTTTCTCAGGATAGAAATGGTCTTTTGTGAGGGAAAAATATTTTCTTGCTTCAAAAATATTTCAGAAAAAATTAGGGAAACTGAGCGGACATATATTTTACATATATAAGAGTTTCAATACATGCTCATGTTCAAAGTATTGGACAAAAACCCTCAAAACCCTTTTTGCCAATTTCAAGCTTTCGAAATGTTTCCACAATAAATATTCTCTCCACGAAAATTCTAGCAAGTCACGGATGATAAATGTGGTGATCTTGCCAAGTTTCATCTCAGTACAAATTTATTTGGTTCACTAAAATATTCCAAAACCCTCTCAGTCCAGAATCAAATTTCAGCAACTCTACATTGCCATGTTTGTCCAATTGCTATCAAAATTTGCATAAGTGATCTTGACCCCAAATAAGGATGCTACACCAAGTTGTGCATTTGTGGGAATAGATTTGCTTAGCAAGATCTACAGAAATTTTATTATGTTGATTTCTAGGGTTTTCTATGTTTGCATTGCCAACTTACTCCAAATGAGCTCAAACTTGGTGATCAAGCTCAAATATCCCCACAATTTGATCGTGTTAAATATCACAATAAGTGGGCAAGTTCATATTTCCCAGAACTCCATCAAAGACCTTTAGGCTGAAAATAAAAGTCACTGTTTTAAACTCCAAAGCTATTCTCCTTGCCCCCAAAATTTTACCACGGCCTCACAAGGACCCACAACACCTCCAGGATCAACCCCAACAGTTAGCGACATGATTGAGGAGATGAAACCCTACTTGCACCTCTCTGTACAGCTACATTCTCCTCTCTCTCTCTCTTCTCTCTGTCTCTTTCCTGGCCACACTCGAGAACATCACATGCTCCCTCTCCCTTTGCTTAATCTCCCTCTAGTTGATGGACGCAAGTGGCCACACCAGAGTGTGTTAAGGGCATCATAATGCCAGACAAAAGCACGCTTTGGAGTGTGTTATAGGATGCCTGAGAGTGGAGTTTCCTCCATGCACACCCCCTAGCCGCCTTGATCCCCTCCCCTCGCGCTAGTCGAGGAGCTTCGGCGTCCGCGACACGCCAGTGTGTCGGGAGCCGCCTACCCCCCCCCCTCTCACACCCTTTGCAGTGTGCGCCCGACGCTGCCCTGCTCGACCAATGTGTGAGTTCACACGCGCGCGCACCCCCGCGTACCCTCTTGCTCCCCTCAGTCGTATAACATCCCCATGTGCACCCCTGACACAAAAACGAGCCCTCCCGTGGCCTCCATAGCCTCCCGAGCCAGCTCTGGCATCCACGTCCATGGTGCACCAGCGCCTGGCCATAAATATCCCTCCCCAAGACCCTCTCTCCTCTTTGGAACCTATCTCTCGCTCCTAATCGACCACTAGGACCCCCACTTCCTCCCCCAAGCCACCTGAGCTCGAGAACGAGCCCGAGCCCTGCCGCATCGGGACTCGGGTGATCCCTGGGTACAACCACTCTTCGGCTCCATTTCCTTCGGATACATACCAAACGTATCTACAATTTCTGCTTGTTCCATGATCTTTTGGGTGACATTGACATATGTTTTGCTACACTTTTATATCATTTTACACATATTTGGACTAACCTACTTACTCAGTGCACCCAGTGCCAGTTTCTGTCTGCGGATGTCTTTTTTGCACGGGCTTTTACCCAATTTTCTCAAGCCCGAAAAAATCCAGAAAAATATATAAACAAATCAGCAAAATAGAAGCTTCGGGATCACCGAAGGAGGGCCGGAGGGGGGCCAGGGGCCTCCCAGGCGGCCTGCTAGCGCGGCCAGGCCCAAGGACGCGCCAAGAGGTCGCCTGGGTGGGCCCCACCTCCTCTGGTGCCCTCCTTTGGCCTATATTTAGTTTTCCGTGAGGAACCCCTCGCTGACTTTCTGGAATCGTGAATTTCTCCATTGTTCCGCCGCAGCAGCACTTCCGAGATCGGGAGCGTCAGGAGACCTCTTCCCGACACCCTGTCGGAGGGAGGATTGACCTCCTAGAGCTTCTCCACCACCATGGACGCCTCCGGGATGTGCCGTGAGTATTTTCCCTTGGACCATGAGTCCATGAACAGTACCTATATGATGTCTTCTCTCCAATCTTGTGCTTCAATGGTTAGTCGTTGTGAGCTTCCCTACATGATCAAGGCATCTATGTAATTCTCTTGCTATTGCTATGCTCGGTTTGTTGGGATCCGATGGATTATGAGATTATATTCAGATTGTTATGAGTTATATATTTTATTATCCTTTTATATTACGTTTCTTAGTGATTAATGCATGTTCTCCGTTGCTTTCTATTGCTTTGGCCAACTAGTAGATCTTAACTCCAAGAGTGAGTGTTATGCATGATTGTGGGTTCGGGCCCCTCGATGTCTAGCTTGAGTGACAGAAACATGATACTAGGGGATGTGCTTGTTGCCACCAAGGAGAAAACATTGGTGCTTGTGACCTGGGTTACAAGGATTGTTTACCTTATGCATAGTTCGTTAATGCAGTTGTCCAGTGCTTTGAGTTTACACTTTGGGTGGGACTCGCAACTTAATACCGGAGAGGTGTTTTGGATAGATACCTCAAGGTGGATGATTAGTAAGTAGATGCTGATGAATAAACAATCTACTTGTCTCGGCGTATTGCCCATTACTATTGAACCTCTAACTATCAAGGAGCATAATTAGCATTGTCGTGCCATCATAATTCTGTCAATTTCCCAACTCTGATTTGTTTACCCTAGCATAGTTGTTTATCGTCTTTTGGGAGAGAGACATCACTAGTGAACATCATGTGAGTCCGGTCCATATCACCATCATTGTTTACACCTCCATCATTTACCACTTTCATTTACTTTTCCGTTGCAATCACTATTAGTTTCCCACTTGTGTTTTGATCCTTTGCAAACTACAAGGCCGGAGAGATTGACAACCTCTCTGTACTCGTTGGGAGCAAAGTTATTTGGTGTGTGTGCAGGTCCACGTCTTCTGCTTGACTAGGGTGGAAGACACCTACTTCTTGATCCTAGGAGTCCTGCTGGTTCGATAAACCTTACACTCTTTGTGTGAGGGAAATTTACTGTTGACTACATCTCCACCTTCCACTTGGGGTAACCAACGAGCGGCGAGAAGTATATACATCATCTCGTCATCAAGCGGATTTCTAGCGCCGTTTCCGGGGACTCCAGTCTTCAAGATAGGGGAGTTGCATGCTATCTTTTACCTTTTCTTTTTAGTCTTGTTAGTTTGCTTTCTAGTTTTTGCTTTAGAGTCTTATACCAAAAACCACAAGAAAAAAATAGTTGCTTTGTTCTTGCTTGTTGTTGCTGCTATGGGTTCCACTTAGAACACTAAGTTGTGTGACTTCACTAGTTAGGCTTATGGAAAACTGCACTCTTAGTTCGTTGCTTGGGGAAGGCCGCTTTACCACACCCGTGGTAGAAAAGTATCCTCCACCTACTAAATGTATCCCATTCAAAATATCACTTGGGATAATTGAAATAATTAGGAATGATTGTTATGCAGGAGATGGAACAATGAATCCTGGTATTCATTTTTTGAAACTCACAAAACTTTGTGAGTTGTTTAAGATTTCAGGTTTGACAAGAGATGGAGTCATGAGGAAATTATTTTCCTTGTCACTTAAAGGAAAAGCATTGGAAAGGTATAGTCTACTAGATGATTCTCACCTACGGGATTGGGAAGAGATTTAGTCTCTCTTTTACTCCAAGTTTTATCTTCTTCATGAAGTCCATGTGGATCATGGTAACAATGCTTTATGTGATACTTATATTGTTGAGTTTATTCATGATCCCACTGAAAATTATTATGAGAAGGGAACATATGCTTATAGATATTTCAATAATATCAAGTTCCCTCTCTTTATGTTTAAGGTTTTGAAGTTGCACTTGTTTTGCATTCCTGTGCTTATTGCTTTGTGCTTCAATGAATTATTATATTGCAATATTCCTATGCATAGGAAGCATGTTAGACTTAAATGTGTTTGGTATTTTCTTCTTGATGCTCTTTTTTGTTCTACAACTCTTATTCCTACGAGAGCATCATTAAAATCTTAAGCCTATCTTTATGGCTATAAATAAAGAGCTCGAGGGAGACAACCCTTGTTATCTTTACTTTGAGTTTTTACTTTAAGGTTTTTTGTGGTCTTGATGTGTGTTACTACTATAGCAACATCGTTGTATCTTTATTTTTAAGCTTTGTGCCAAGTTATAGCCTCCGATTACAAGAAAGATCAAAAATTGTGACATGTTGTCCAGAAACAGATGATGTTTGCTTGACGGAAATAAATCGACAAAAATCACCAGATCATCTTTTTGATCTAAACTTTTTGACAGCATGATATATATAATTCTCTTTCTGATATATGTTCTGAGTTTTTGGATTTGAGTTGCATAAGTGCCCCGAATAAATTATTTACTACCTTATGTTCTATTTTACACAAATTCTACCATGTTTTGTGTTTTCATTGTTTTGCGAATCCTAAGCTTGCTTTTTATTTGCAAAAATCTTTTGGCATTCATGAGAAGCAGTAGCTTTTCATGAGAATATTTATTTCCAGCACGTATTGAATTATTTTATTGAGGGAACTAACTACTCTAATCAGCTTATGATGAGTTTTGTATGAAGGGAGTTTTCAAGTATTGCGATGGGAGAGATGATGAAAGAAGATAAAGGAGTGTCAAACGCTTAAGCTTGGGGATGCCTCAGTGCACCCCAAGAAATATTGAAAGGAGACTCAAACGTCTAAGCTTGGGGATGCCCCCGTTCATCCCCTTCTTTACGAACAATCATCAGGTCATCCATCTCCATACTATATTTTTATCACTTCATATGATATGTGCTATGCTTGGATCGTCCTGCTATTTACTTTTTAGTTTAGTTTGCTGGTCATAACAAGTCGCAACCTAGCCTACCTTGTTTCGGAGAGAGACACGCTCAATTCCACTCTAGAACACAACATAGGTTTTCATGCTTATTCTTTTTGTGTGTTCTTCATCTTTTCGTAGCTACTATCATGCTTAGCTCTTAGATTTCATGCTTATCTTTTTAAGAGATTTTATATTGGTTGATTTTGGAACTCTCTTGAGTTACCATGCTTATATTGTTTAGAGAGTTGGCTTGTTGGACTGAGTTGTGTGCCTTGCATAAGTAGGTAACTAAGGTTGCTATTTAAGTATAGTAGTAACTTGCAATAGTTTTGAGGTTTTGATTTGAGTAATGTCTAGACTATTGGTGCCAAGAGCTTGAGCCTATTAGTGATAGGTGTCGTATTTTGGAAAATCCGTGTGTTTTTCAAAAACTAAAAATTTGTTGAGAACTCTAGCTACTAAATTGATCGCTAACCTCTGGAGGGGTTGGAATATATAGAGTACCCTCACGTTACCATGAGTCAAGGATGCGCAAGGATAACCAAATCCCCAAACATTCCTTGTGACAGCCCTAGAATAATTGGTTGCAATTAGTTGGATCATCATTTTGCATCATGTTAAACCCAAATGTTTTTGAAATTTGGACTAACAAAACCCTAGCACCTCACCTCACTAAAGGAAATTCTACTATGTGTGATTTTTAATGAACCCAAAATGGTTTTTAAAAATGTTCATCTTTTCTGATAAATGTTGGCAACAACATTTCAGTGATGACTTTTATTTTCAATAACTTTTGACATTTAAATTAATCCACAAAAGGCACTGGAAATTGCCAAAACAAATAACTATAAATATTTAGTTATTTCAAAAATACTAAATCTTTTTGTGGAACTTGGAAATAGTCCAAACAAAACCCCACAAATGATTTCAATATTTTGGCCTAGGGTTGGAGCCAAAACAAATCAAAACAAATGTAAGAAACTAGAAAATAGGGAATAACAAAAAAAAATGAAGAAGAAAGAACCTTACCTAGCCTTCCTTGCCGAGGAGGGAAGCCAGCCTAGCCCGCCAGGGGCACGGGGGTCTTCCTCCTTGTGCCAGGAGGACACGCAGGTGCGTGGCGCACACGGCCACGTCGCCGACCACCTCCACCCTGCCTGCCTGTCTCCCCCCCCCCCACTCGCCTTAGCAGCGCCACGAAGGCCCAACACCGTCCTCATCCATTTTCCCCATCTCTGGCCCCTCTCACCCCCTCCTCGAGGTCGCGTTCGTCCTCAGATCCGAGAGCCGCCGGCGTCAATTCACCGCCCTCCGTGCCTCCCCGACCCTGCCAACAACGCCGTCAGCTCCGCGGTGAGCCCCGGGTTCTTTTTCCCTAGCCCCATCACCGCTTCCCTTCCCTAGCCTGTTGGCCACCGGAGCCGCAAGCTCCTGCCGCCGTCCATGGCGTCGTCGTGGTCAGAGCATCCCCTCGGGCCGTTTGAGCACTCTGGCGTGCTCTTAGAGGCCCATAGTAGCCTCCCCGACCACCAGATCCTTCCCCATTGTTCCCTAGCATCGAGCCCGTCCTGGCCGAGCTCGGGCCGCCGCTCTGTCGCTGCTCCTGTCGTCTCCGGCGACCCCCTCGCCCTTAAACCCATAGGAATGGATGCGGCCCAACGCGGGCTACCTCCTGGTGGTCTCCGCGCGTCCAACCGTCGCTGTTTGCCGAATCCAGCGAGATGCTACCGTCGGATGTGCTCGTCGCCGGCAGCTCTCCGGCAGGATGACGTGGCCGTTATTAGCGCTAACCCCCCATATCTAACTAGCCTAATGAGGCACTAACATGAGGCCCCACGCGTTTAATTAGTAAGTTTTAAATCTGAAACGAAATCAGTAACCCAGAGTCACTTACATGTGGGGCCCAGCCGCCAGGTTTGACCTGGGCTGGCGCCTTTGACCTGCTGAGGTCACGCTGACGTATGGCTCATGCAGTAAATGCATTTCTAGATTTTAAATAATTCCAGAAAATGCCTAAAACTTCTAAAAATCATAGAAAATAATATGTAAGTCCAATGAAAATAATTTATATATGACAAAGGATCAGAAAAATCCAAAGAATCTGATTATGGCATTTTCATGCATGTTTGGAAAAGTTAACAACACCAAATAGGCAAAATGATGAATAGGGTAAATTTAATACATAGTTTGGAGTTGGAAATTGATACTTATTTGATTTGCACTTCAATTGTTATGACCAAACATTGCTCAATGCAAATCAGTACCTCAAAATACTAACTCCATACATGTTGGAACAATTTGTTATGAGCATCAGGTCGAATCAATTATAAGGGTACTTGGAAAGATACCCGGCTTGAAGTGATGTTTGGATCCTAATTCAAACCAACTTCAACTTAAGAAATGATAGCCACATTAGCCCTGCCACCTTTCATTTCATGTCTTGAGCATGCATCATAATGTTGCATTTCCATGAAGTAATTGTTGTTCTGTCTTGTTCGTCGGTGTTGTTCCCCTCGCTAAACGATGTTTCCGACGATGTGATCGTTGACATTGATGAAGACTCATTGCTATCTTCAGACGTGTCAGGAAAGCAAACCCCCCTTGAGCATATTGATATAAACCCACTCTCTCGCTCCTGCCCTCTTTTTCTGCATTAGGACAAACACGATTCAACTGTACACGTTATCGGTAGTTGAACCCATTCCTCTGCATGACCTGATTTTGTCACAGTAAATAGTTGAAACCATTTAGCATGAGTAGCAACTGCTTGAGCCTTGATGTGCTTACTCATCCATGCTTGTTTACAATGCCTGCTATGCTTAGAGTCGTGTCGGGTCTGATCCGTCTGGATGATGAATCGGAATGGTTGTGTTCATGTCCTACAGTGTGAGAGTAAAGGTGTGAATCTGATTTGGTAAAGGTAGCGATGAGAGGCCATGTAGGAGTACATGGCGCGTTGTCTCATTGGGACCGTCCTTAAGAACTGAGTTCTGTGTATGTTATCCAAGACAAGATAATACCATGCATTGGGCCCTGAAATATGACCCCGCTCGGCTTATTAATTGCCTAGATCTCTGTCCAGGAGTTGCAATTAGTTTCTGGTGTTTGTAGGAAAAGTGTTGGCGGCCGTGTTTAGCTCTGCCCGACGGGGTAGGCTTCACTACGGTAGATACATAGTGGCACGGTGTACCAAGTGGCACCCGAATGGTGGGCTTGGGAACCCTGCGCACATCGTTTGGGGTCGTAGAGGAAACCTCGGCCGGACTTCCTTGCGGGTTCAGTCTCAAATAGGTGATAAACCTGGACTAGGGTCTTCAATCTGTTGGTTCCGCTTGAAGGTTACCGAGATGCATGACGTGCATATGGTACTAAGTGGTGGGAGCATGTGTGAAGAAGTATACCCGTGCAGGGTGATTCAATCTGTTCAAATAGCCACGTCCTCGGATATGGACTACTTGGAAACATTACATGGTACATAGACAATTTAAATGGATACTCTAAAACATGCAAGATAAGTGTGAGTGCTATGGAAGGCCTTCTCGTAGGGAGACGAGAGTGGATCCATAGTGGTGTATTGAATTGGTGAATATGTGGACTCGTGTGCGCTATCCCACGTCAAAGAAAGAACTTGTAGTCGTAGTACAGGTTAGCCAAGAGTCAAAGCTGGCTTGCTGCAATCAAACTCCACAATCCTTTCATTGAAACATGATGCATATGTAGATAGTTCTGATGTAAGACTTGCCGAGTACCCTTGTACTCACGGTTGCTTTATTTATGTTTTTGCAGAGAAGACTTAGACTCATTAAAAGGTTCTACGCGATGTGTTTGATGCTGACCGAAATAGCTTGGGAATCCCAGACAGAGGTCTGGCTCCTTTGGTAGGGTCGTAGTACCTTTTCAGGCTCTTCCAGCCACTTTTAGTAGATGTCTGTACCCAGACATGAATTGCCTCCGCTTGTTGTTTGTATGACTTGAGTGTCGGGTCATGGGACCCCTGTTTGTAATATCACACTATGTTGATTCTTATGAGTCTTTAATAAATGCTTGAGTCATAGAGTTATGTTGTGATGCCATGTTGTATCTACACATATCGTGCATAATGTGTGTATGTTTGAAATGCATTATATGTGTGGGATTCGACACCTAGTTGTGTGCCTTTAGTAGTACTCTTTACAGGGAAATGCCTCTTTGTGCTTCTATCGAGCCCTGGTAGCTTGCTACTGCTCTAGACACATTGATTGACCGGCGTGTATCCTTCTTTGCTGTTGTGTGTGTCCCCTCGGGGAAATTTCACGCGGTGTAATAGAGTCCTTGTAGCTTGCTACGACTCGTCTACACACGCTGATGACTGACACCTGCTTTGTTGGGTTATGTATGCATGTCCCTGTATGGATGTACCGCTTGGGTTTATAACTAGTCATGTCGACCCAGGTTCTTGTCGTTCGAACGCTAGGGACACATTCATATACGTGAGCCAAAATACGCAAACGGTCCCTGCCAAGGTAAGGTGGCAGCCGTGGAGTTTACCGTGCGTGAGGCCGCAAAGTGATGTGATGTGTTACATGCTGGGTTCTTATGACCTAGGATAGGGGTCCCGACAGCTTTGGTATTAGAGCCTAACTGCCTGTAGGATAACCATGCCAAACTAGTCGATGTTGAGTCTAGCAACTCTTTAGTTATATAAGGGAATTTTTGTGGAAGGGAACGTAAGGCTCTTTTTACTCCTTTCCTTGTGTCATTCTTATTCTGAGTCACCCTCTTCTTTATTCTACGGGGTTTAAGAATTAGGCTTTCTCATCTATTCATTAGGATGACGAGTTACTATGTTGGAGACTTATAGAAAGATTGTTGTCTTTCTGGATCAGTGTCTCCATAAGAATTCAATTGTTATGTTGTTAGTTTTCTTGCAGGTTGCCTCATAATTCATGCCCGTACAGCCGTTATGTTGTCCTAGTTTTCCAAAGTTCCCAAATAGTCTGATGCGATTGCAAATTCCTTCCTTTTTCCCAATGTATTTTGGCCGGACAAAGCACACTAATAATTGTGTTGAGGTACTTTATTACCTCGATGTTTTGTTGAAGTATTAGGAAAACATGTTACTCCGAAAAGTACCCTATAGTCTAGATGTGTGGTATGTCTTCCAGTGTGATAGTTCTGGCCATCATTTTCGAAAAACATCTCGTGATGTTAAATAGCTTGTAGGTACTCTATTTCTGGGTCTCTAAATCCAATGATCATTCTGCTCACTTCTGTTGATAGTGTTGCTAGTTCCTTTAGAATGATTAGTAACCTTGTTGTAGTCCTCAAGGTGCGTGGTATATCATTCTTCCAACACCATGGACCATCTCTATCAAAAGTTCTTCGTGAAGTAAAGATCATAATAAGAGTGCTCGTAATGAGTTCGCCACTCCATATTGTGACTCTATCAACTCCGCCCTTCTGCACGGATTATCTGGAAGAATTATGTTGGACTCGTTCGACATGCTAATCTATGCCTCTACAACTCCGAAAATCATGTGCTTTTGAGTTGCCCCTCTTTAGTTGGATTTTGACCTTCATCATTGGAAGGATAGTCAAGAGTAGTTGTGCATTCATGTCATCGATGTCCTCTATTTTGTGGTCTGTCAAGTTGTTCTATTCTCGAATGACTGGGAGAAGCAAACTCCAGTACCTCATCCATTTCTTGGATTGGGTCAAAGTAGTTGTATTCCGCAGATCGAAATGCTAACCCAGCTTCTGTTCTGTTCTATCTTGGAGTATTACCCTCTTTTTGTCAAGAGTGTTATGATAATTGCACCATCTCTTATGAGCTCTTGATGTAGCGATACTTCTCGCTATCATTATTCGTCCCTCGGTATTCGTGTTGATTGTAACCGGAATATCGACAACTGAACCATGATGTGTGAAATCAATACTCCTAGCAATGCTATTGCCTGGTAGCTAATGGACAATAATTTCACTCTTATGGTGATGGTGATTGAATCATCATCCTAAGATTGAGTGTGCTACCTAGTCCATGTTTCATGGTGCACATTTCGATCGATAGGTTAGGATTGTGTCAATCACTCACTCTATTGATCACATCATCTTGCCCTGAAAAGCAAGATTGTTCCCGAGCTTAATAATATATCGGTGGTTCGTGATTTTACGAATATCTTCTCGGAAGTATTACCAGGTTGTTTCCTGACTGTTATGATAGAGCTCGTGATCAAGTTGGTTTCTTTATAAGCCATCTTCTCCAAGAATCCGTGTTGGAAACCCCGAGCTAGTTGTTTAAGCTAAACAACAACTTGGAGAGTTGGAAGATTAAAGCTTCACCTAAACTCAACTCATTTAAAAGGGATATCTTTCTGTTGTGTGAGTCTGAAGAAAGATGATATTTCCATCGGTTCATTCGTGTGATCAATTGTTGCATATATTATCTTGTTCAATTTTGATTTTAGCATGGGCTATCGTCAAATCAAACTCAGAACCAAAGATTTTTGTAGCGGTGTTTTACTCATGGATTTCTCTGAGCATACACCATTATATTCTTCGATCTGACCAATGCTATTATCTTGCTCACATATTTATGGAAATCCATTTATATGGGTATCTTGATGAATTGTTGTTGAGCCCATCGGCAACATTCTAATTTGTTCCATGATCTATGTTGGACATTAAGCTAGTGCTGGAAACTTTTAAGACATTGTCTTCATGTCTATCCATGAGGTATATGTTAGGTGTAAGAAGTGAATTCCTCTAATTCATGTGCATCTGGTGCAAGTTGTCGCCGTGAATTCGAGAAAAGTTAATTGTTTTCTTCGGAATCATTCCAAGTCAATCATGCAAGTGCGAAGTATTCTGTGGTTTGATAGACTGATCATCTTCACTCCATATGTATCTCCTAGCACACCAAGCCACTGATTGATTTGTTCAAGGAAAAGAAGTTAAGTGCCATTCCTGAAGGTACCAGACGGACTTGCACATGGCTTCGTTATCCGCAATGATGGTTCCCATCCAGAACTCGGTAGTGTTTTGTTGTAAGACTTTTCATGTGTTCACAGTAGTCTTGGGCACTGTGTTCGTGTGGGTCTTGCGATCCAGATCATGTTTTGGAGTTGTCTTCCGTCGTTCATTTCCTGACAATCTCGCAACATTATCTCGTCGATTTGTGTTACAAACTTTCTTTTTGGACATGCTGAGTCTGAAGCATCGTGGCACCAACCGGAGCTGAATCTTAGTTAGTTATAATGGTTGGAACTTCCCCAAGAACTATAATATTGGTCTCTATGTAACCCGGTAAAGTGGTGAAATGGCTAACACACCTAGCCAGAAGACTTGATATTATAATATCTTGCATCAGCAATCTTAGCCATCTTCCGTTTGGTTTTTGTATGACCTATTTTATAAGTTGTTCCTCATGGATCCCCTTTGAGCCCGAAGTCCGGTCTATATTTGATGTGCTAGATATAAAGCATGACTTATAATTGGGTTGTGCTAGTACATCAAGGAGAACATTAGAAGCGGAGTGCTAAATGTCTCTCGGTCGATCAACCAGATTTCGTTCCCTTGGCACAGCTAAGGTGAAATCTGAGGAAGTGTTGTCTTCCTTTGCATCTGCATCCTCCATCACTGTTCATCATGGTAGTATGTTGTGTCACCAGGATCCTTGGCACGGGTGTTGGTAAACCTTGATGAATATGGAAATGCTCAAGCTCTTGAGAGCATGCTCAGACACTAGGATATATTCTCGGTAATACTTGGAATGTGCCTTCCGTTCGTCGAGTTGTTCTATAACTCTAGTTTCTTTCCAACTGAGTATGCCATTCTTTCAAATTCCTCCAACAATTAATTGTGAATTTCCTTACCCTGGTATGAAGAGTTTTAATGATCTTAGGATCAAAAGTAATTCTTTTTGCCACTTGAGGAGAATAACTCTAAGAGTCACCTTCCTAAGGTGCCCCGTTGTGGTATGAAGGGTAACTTAATCCTCGCTACCTTGAAACCTCGCCACCATCTGTTTTAAGCCAGGATTTGTTGCCTACCAATTCAACCTCTGTCATATGTCTCATTTTCTCATCCGTGTTATGTGTTTTGTGTCTCAGCTCAAGGGACGTTCCTACGTCTCATTCTATGAGTTAATCTTGAGTTGCTCGATCTTTGAGGAGATCAAATCTTGTAGAGTCTTCTTGTTCTTGTCGTCGTGTTAGATGAAGACCTCAAAGACAAAAATGTCAAGATCAACATGGTGCGATGAATCAACGTCCTCGAGAGGAGCAAATGGATCATGAAGATTGTGACAGTTTAGTGTTCCCTCTTCCTCTTCCCGACTACGTTTGAATCTCGGGACGAGGTTCTTGTTTAGTGGGGGTGACTTGTGACAGCCCTAGAATAATTGGTTGCAATTAGTTGCATCATCATTTTGCATCATGTTAAACCCAAATGTTTTTGAAATTTGGACTAACAAAACCCTAGCACCTCACCTCACTAAAGGAAATTCTACTAAGTGTGATTTTTAATGAACCCAAAATGGTTTTTAAAAATGTTCATCTTTTCTCATAAATGTTGGCAACAACATTTCAGTGATGACTTTTATTTTCAATAACTTTTGACATTTAAATTAATCCACAAAAGGCACTGGAAATTGCCAAAACAAATAACTATAAATATTTAGTTATTTCAAAAATACTAAATCTTTTTGTGGAACTTGGAAATAGTCCAAACAAAACCCCACAAATGATTTCAATATTTTGGCCTAGGGTTGGAGCCAAAACAAATCAAAACAAATGTCGGAAATTAGAAAACAGGAAATAACAAAAAAATGAAGAAGAAAGAACCTTACGTGGCCTTCCTTGCCGAGGAGGGAAGCCAGCCCAGCCCACCAGGGGCAGGGGGTCTTCTTCCTCCTCGTGCCAGGAGGACAGGCAGGTGCTGGCGCACACGGCCACGTCGCCGACCACCTCCACCCTGCCTGCCTGTCTCCCCCCCTCGCCTTAGCACCGCCACAAAGGCCCAACACCGTCCTCATCCATTTTCCCCATCTCTGGCCCCTCTCACCCCCTCCTCGAGGTCGTGTTCGTCCTCAGATCCGAGAGCCGCCGGCGTCAATGCACCGCCCTCCGTGCCTCCCCAACCCTGCCAACAACGCCATCAGCTCCGCGGTGAGCCCCGGGTTCTTTTTCCCTAGCCCCATCACCGCTTCCCTTCCCTAGCCCGTTGGCCACCGAAGCCGCAAGCTCTTGCCACCGTCCATGGCATCGTCGTGGTCAGAGCATCCCCTCGGGCCATTTGAGCACTCTGGCGTGCTCTTAGAGGCCCATAGTAGCCTCCCCGACCACCAGATTCTTCCCCATTGTTCCCTAGCATCGAGCCCGTCCTGGCCGAGCTCGGGCCGCCGCTCCCTCGCTGCTCCTGTCGTCTCCGGCGACCCCCTCGCCCTCAAACCCACGGGAATGGATGCGGCCCAACGCGGGCTACCTCCTGGTGGTCTCCGCGCGTCCAACCGTCGCCGTTTGCCGAATCCAGTGAGATGCTGCCGTCGGATGTGGTCGTCGCCGCTAGCTCTCTGGCAGGATGACGTGGCCGTCTTTAGTGCTAACCCCCCTTGTCTAACTAGCCTAATGAGGCACTGACATGAGGCCCCACGCGTTTAATTAGTAAGTATCAGTAACCCAGAGTCACTTACATGTGGGGCCCAGCCGCCAGGTTTGACCTGGGCTGGCACCTTTGACCTGCTGAGGTCGTGCTGACGTATGGCTGATGCAGTAAATGCATTTCTAGATTTTAAATAATTCCAGAAAATGCCTAAAACTTCTAAAAATCATAGAAAATAATATGTAAGTCCAATGAAAATAATTTATATATGAAAAAGGATCAGAAAAATCCAAAGAATCTGATTATGGCATTTTCATGCATGTTTGAAAAAGTTAACAACACCAAATAGGCAAAAGGACGAATAGGGTAAATTTAATAAATAGTTTGGAGTTGGAAATTGATACTTATTTGATTTGCACTTCAATTGTTATGACCAAACATTGGTCAATGCAAATCAGTACCTCAAAATACTAACTCCATCCATGTTGGAACAATTTGTTATGAGCATCAGGTCGAATCAATTATAAGGGTACTTGGAAAGATACCCGGCTTGAAGTGATGTTTGGATCCTAATTCAAACCAACTTCAACTTAAGAAATGATAGCCACATTAGCCCTGCCACCTTTCATTTCATGTCTTGAGCATGCATCATAATGTTGCATTTCCGTGAAGTAATTGTTGTTCTTTCTTGTTTGTCGGTGTTGTTCCCCTCGCTAAACGATGTTTCCGACGATGTGATCGTTGACATTGATGAAGACTCATTGCTATCTTCAGACGTGTCAGGAAAGCAAACCCCCCTTGAGAATATTGATATAAACCCACTCTCTCGCTCTTGCCCTCTTTTCTGCATTAGGACAAACACGATTCAACTGTACACGTTATCGGTAGTTGAACCCATTCCTCTGCATGACCTGATTTTGTCACAGTAAATAGTTGAAACCATTTAGCATGAGTAGCAACTGCTTGAGCCTTGATGTGCTTACTCATCCATGCTTGTTTACAATGCCTGGTATGCTTAGAGTCGCGTCGGGTCTGATCCGTCTAGATGATGAATCGGAATGGTTGTGTTCATGTCCTACAGTGTGAGAGTAAAGGTGTGAATCTGATTTGGTAAAGGTAGCGATGAGAGGCCGTGTAGGAGTACATGGCGGGTTGTCTCGTTGGGACCGTCCTTAAGAACTGAGTTCTGTGTATGTAATTCAAGACAAGATACTACCATGCATTGGGCCCTGAAACATGACCCCGCTCGGCTTATTAATTGCCTAGATCTTGTCGAGGACTTGCAATTAGTTTCTGGTGTTTGTAGGAAAAGTGTTGGCGGCCGTGTTTAGCTCTGCCCGACGGGGTAGGCTTCACTACGGTAGATACACAGTGGCACCCGAATGGTGGGCTTGGGAACCCTGCGCACATCGTTTGGGGCCATAGAGGAAAGCTCGGCCGGACTTCCTTGCGGGTTCAGTCTCAAATAGGCGATAAACCTGGACTAGGGTCTTGTGTGGTTAACGGTCGTGGCCGACACCCACGCCAGCGCTTCCGCTTGAAGGTTGCCGAGATGCATGACGTGCATATGGTACTAAGTGGTGGGAGCATGTGTGAAGAAGTATACCCCTGCAGGGTGATTCAATCTGTTCGAATAGCCGCGTCCTCGGATATGGACTACTTGGAAACATTGCATGGTACATAGAGAATTTAAATGGATACTCCAAAACATGCAAGGTAAGTGTGAGTGCTATGGAAGGCCTTCTCGTAGGGAGACGAGAGTGGATCCATAGTGGTGTATTGAATTGGTGAATATGTGGACTCGTGTGCGCTATCCCACCTCAAAGAAAAAACTTGTAGTCGTACTACAGGTTAGCCAAGAGTCAAAGATGGCTTGCTGCAATCAAACTCCACAATCCTTTCATTGAAACATGATGCTTATGTAGATAGTTGTGATGTAAGACTTGCTGAGTACCCTTGTACTCACGGTTGCTTTATTTATGTTTTTGCAGATAAGACTTAGACTCATTAAAAGGTTCTACGCGATCTGTTTGATGTTGACCGGAATAGCTTGGGAATCCCAGACAGAGGTCTGGCTCCTTTGGTAGGGTCGTAGTAGCTTTTCAGGCTCTTCCAGCCACTTTTAGTAGATGTCTGTACCCAGACATGAATTGCTTCCGCTTGTTGTTTGTATGACTTGAGTGTCGGGTCATGAGACCCCTGTTTGTAATATCACACTATGTTGATTCTTATGAGTCTTTAATAAATGCTTGATTCATAGAGTTATGTTGTGATGCCATGTTGTATCTACACATATCGTGCATAATGTGTGTATGTTTGAAATGCATTATATGTGTGGGATTCGACACCTAGTTGTGTGCCTTTAGTAGTACTCTTTACAGGGAAATGCCTCTTTGTGCTTCTATCAAGCCCTGGTAGCTTGCTACTGCTCTAGACACATTGATTGACCAGCGTGTATCCTTCTTTGTTGTTGTGTCTGTCCCCTCAGGGAAATTTCACGCGGTGTAATTGAGTCCTTGTAGCTTGCTACGACTCGTCTACACACGCTGATGACTGACACCTGCTTTGTTGGGTTATGTATGCATGTCCCTGTACGGATGTACCGCTTGGGTTTATAACTAGTCATGTCGACCCAGGTTCTTGTCGTTCGAACGCTAGCGACACATTCATATACGTGAGCCAAAAGACGCAAACGGTCCAGGCCAAGGTAAGGTGGCAACCGTGGAGTTTACTGTGCGTGAGGGCGCAAAGTGATGTGATGTGTTACAGGCTGGGTTCTTATGACCTAGGATCGGGGTCCCGACATTTTTCCTCGGGGTACTTGTCTTTTTGTTAATTTCCTAACTAGATAGAGAGTTACCGATAATAAGTGTATGAGTTCTTTGGACTAATGTGAGTATTTGATTGTTGGCACTTCCACCATCCATATTTATCTAGCCTCTTCGGTACCGTGTGTTGACCTTTCTCACATTGAGAGTTGGTGCAAACTCCGCCGGTGCATCCAAACCCATGACATGATACGCTCTGTCATACATAAGCCTCATTATATCTTTCCTCGAAACAGCCACCATACCTACCTATTAAGGCATTTCCATAGCCTTTCTGAGATACATTACCATGTAACATCCATCATCTCATGACTTGATCTTCATGTCATACATGCTTTTGCTTGATCATAGAGCCGCATTCTACTTAGGCATTGCCCTCATTACTGCTACATGAAGTGCTAGTATCATTGCATATCCTCCTACACTGGCAGAGGCATACATTTGCATACATCATGCTAGTTTTCCTTGTCTTTATGTTCAGTACTTCTAATAAAGTGTGATGATTTTTCTTTCTATTCATGTAAAATATAGAGTGTTGCCCTTAAGAGAGGAAAAGATCCCAAAGAGGACAAACAAAAGATCCCAAAGAGGACAAATGAGAGATAAAAGAAAGAGCCAAAAAGGCCACAAAAAATAAAAAGAGAAAGAGAAAAAGAAAAAGAAAAAAAGCAAGAGAAGGGGGCAACACTACTATTCCTTTTGAAAGATCCATGCTCATACTCCATTACTATATTGGTACTACATAGAGATCATCATTCATGCATAACTATGTGGGGACCCTTACACTATAGAACTTGGTTTGCATATTCCAATGATGAGCCTCCTCAAATGAGCTCTAGGTCTTCATGAGCAAACAAGTTGGATGCACCCCCACTAGTTCCATTGGAGAGCTTACCTTAGCTCATATGTGCATCCTTTACATAGCAATCCCTACGCCTCACGTCATATCAATCATTTGGCTTTCTCTCGCCTATGGTTGTCCTCATTGATGTGAGCCTTTCATACCTTTTTGTCTTCCTTCCCCATAATTATTCTATTTGCCATCCTAAGTCACAACATATCTTGCTTACGCTCAGCCATTGCATGAGTGCTCAAAGTCGAAAGGGAGAGGATCATTCTGACTTGTGCCTGACAACTGGTCTGGGGATGAGTCAAAATAAGATTCCAAAGGAGACTATGTGTGAGGTTTAGTAGATTGACCTCTCAATTAAAAAAACATATCTCTGAACCCATCTCCCACTTCTTGCACTCAAACACCATTTGTAGACATTCGAGTCACGGACAGCGAGAGCTCTTGCACCTTTATGTTCTTACTTTGCTAAACTCAATACTAGATATAGACTCTTGCTTGTTATTGTCTTGACTTGAATTGCATATCTCACTTGCTTTACTTTGAAGTTCTTATATATGTGTTAGCATGTCACCACAGAAATTATTGTGTTATCATTTATCTACTCGAGGACGAGCAGAAATTAAGCTTAGGGATGTTGATAAATCCCAAACGTATCTATAATTTCTGCTTGTTCCATGATCTTTTGGGTGACATTGTTATATGTTTTGCTACACTTATATATCATTTTACACATATTTGGACTAACCTACTAACTCAGTGCACCCTGTGCCAGTTTCTGCCTGCTGATATCTTTTTTGCAAGGGCTTTTACCCAATTTTCCGAAGCCCAAAAAAATCCAGAAAAATATATAAAAAATCAGCAAAACAGAAGCTTCGGGATTACCGAAGGAGGGCCAGAGGGGGCCAGGGGCCTCCCAGGCGGCCTGCTGGCGCGGCCAGACCCCAGGTCATGCCAGGAGGTCGCCTGGGTGGGGCCCACCTCCTCCGGTGGCCTCCTTTGGTCTATATTTAGTGTTCCATGAGGAAACCCTTGCAGACTTTCTGGAATCGTGAATTCCTCCATTGTTCCACCGCCGCAGCACTTTCAAGATCGGGAGCGTGAGGAGACCTCTTCCCGGCACCCTGTCGGAGGGAGGATTGACCTCCGGGAGCTTCTCCACCACCATGGACACCTCTCGGATGTGCCGGGAGTAGTTTCCCTTGGACCATGAGTCCATGACCAGTAGATATGTGATGTCTTCTCTCCAATCTTGTGCTTCAAAGGTTAGTCCTTGTGAGCTGCCCTACATGATCAAGGCATCTATGTAATTCTCTTGCCATTGCTATGCTCGGTTTGTTGGGATCCGATGTATTATGAGATTATGTTCAGATTGTTATGAGTTATATATTTTATTATCATTTTATATTATGTTTCTTATTGATTAATGCATGTTCTCCGTTGCTTTCTATTGCTTTGGCCAAGTAGTAGATCGTAACTCCAAGAGGGAGCTTTATGCATGATTGTGGGTTCGGGCCCCTCGATGTCTAGCTTGAGTGACAGAAACATGAGACTAGGGGATGTGCTTGTTGCCACTAGGGAGAAAACAACGGTGCTTGTGACCATGGTTGCAAGGATTGTTTACCTTACGCATAGTTCCTTAATGCAGTTGTCTGTTGCTTTGAGTTTACACTTTGGGTGGGACTCGCAACTTAATACCGGAGAGGTGTTTTGGATAGATACCTCAAGGTGGATGATTAGTTAGTAGATGTTGATGAATAAACGGTCTACTTGTCTCGGCGTATTTCCCATTACTATTGAACCTCTAACTATCAAGGAGCATTATTAGCATTGCGGTGCGGCCATAATTATGTCAATTTCCCAACTGTGATTTGTTTATCCTAGCATAGTTATTTATCGTCTTTTGGGAGAGAGACATCACTAGTGAACATCATGTGACTCCGGTCCATATCACCATCATTGTTTACACCTCCATCATTTACCGCTTTCATTTACTTTTCCGTTGCAATCACTATTAGTTTCCCGCTTGTGTTTTGATCCTTTGCAAACTACAAGTCCGGAGAGATTGACAACCTCTCTATACTCATTGGGAGCAAAGTTATTTGTTGTGTGTGCAGGTCCACGTCTTCTGCTTGACAGGGGTGGAAGACACCTACTTGTTGATCCTAGGAGTCCTACTGGTTTGATAAACCTTACAATCTTTGTGTGAGGGAAATTTGCTGCTGACTACATCTCCACCTTCCACTATTGGTAACCAACGAGCGGCGAGAAGTATATACATCATCTCGTCATCACCTTCTCCCCTGGATACCCCTTGCCTCTAATCATTTTCCCCATCTGCCTCGCGTGGATTGTTGCAGGAAGCATCGGATTTGACCTCACGTGAAGCAGCTCCACCATGGCCCTCTCGTCGCCGGCGTCCCAAGCCACTCTGGCGACCACCCCGACCACCACCCAAACGATGATGGTCCCCCGAGCTCATTTCTACCCTCAGCTCCCCTCGTCATGGCCTGCATCATTGACGGTGAGCTTGTCGCCTCCCTAGCCAAAGGTTGACGATGGCGTGCCAAGTGGGGGCCGGCTGTCAGCCTCTGCCTCACTCCCACCTCCTCCCCCTCTCTCGCTGACGCATGGGGCCTGTGCGTGAGGTTTAAGATCGGAGCGACGAACGCATCGGCTCGGCTTGGCTGTTGGCAATGGGCCGGCCCAGCTCCTAGCCAACTCTAGCCGAGGGCACATTAGCCTTTTTCTTTTCCTTTTTGTCAATTGTTTCCAAAAATCCCTCTCGCTAAAATAACAATGCAATTCTAATAATTCTAATTTCTAAAAAATGTAATATTGCAACCTATTTAATAGTGCCACTTGTGCAATTTCTTGAAATTTCTTTAGACACTGTTTTATTTCAATACCTTGTTTAAATCATTTTACCTCTCCGTTAAATTTTTTTTCACCACTTTTTACACTTCAAAACTAAAACCTAATAACTTTCACAGTACTAATGCTCACCCTAGTATTTTACAAAAATGGGTTAACATTTCTCTTAGTGTTATATTTTCAATGTTTTTGTTGTGGCCTTATTTTTTTCTGTTGCGGAATGTCGCATGGGAAACAAAAAATTTCCTATGCGCACGAAGACCTATCATGGTGATGTCCATCTACGAGAGGGGATGAGTGATCTACGTACCCTTGTAGATCGTACAGCAGAAGCGTTAGAGAACGCGGTTGATGTAGTGGAACGTCCTCACGTCCCTCGATCCGCCCCACGCACAATCCCGCGATCAGTCCCACGATCTAGTACCGAACGGACGGCACCTCCGCGTTCAGCACACGTACAGCTCGACGATGATCTCGGCCTTCTTGATCCAGCAAGAGAGACGGAGAGGTAGAAGAGTTCTCCGGCAGCGTGACGGTGCTCCGGAGGTTGGTGATGACCTTGTCTCAGCAGGGCTCCGTCCGAGCTCCGCAGAAACGCGATCTAGAGGAAAAACCGTGGAGGTATGTGGTCGGGCAGCCGTGAGAAAGTCGTCTCAAATCGGCCCTAAACCCTCCGTATATATAGGTGGGAGGGAGGGGGGCCTTGCCTTGGGGTCCAAGGACCCTCAAGGAGTCGGCCGAGCCAAGGGGGAGGACTCTCCCTCCCCAAACCGAGTTGGACTAGGTTTGGTGGGAGGGAGTCCCCCTCCCTTCCCACCTCCTCCCTTTTTTTTCTTTTCCTTTGATTTCTTATCCTTGGCGCATAGGCCCCTTTTGGGCTGTTCCACCGGCCCACTAAGGGCTGGTGCGCCACCCTCATGGCCTATGGGCTTCCCCGGGGTGGGTTGCGCCCCCCCCCCCGGTGAACTCCTGGAACCCATTCGTCATTCCGAGTACATTCCCGGTAACTCCGAAAACCTTCCGGTAATCAAATGAGGTCATCCTATATATCAATCTTCGTTTCCGGACCATTCCGGAAACCCTCGTGACGTCTGTGATCTCATCCGGGACTGCGAACAACATTCGGTAACCAACCATATAACTCAAATACGCATAAAACAACGTCGAACCTTAAGTGTGCAGACCCTGCGGGTTTGAGAACTATGTAGACATGACCCGAGAGACTCCTCGGTCAATATCCAATAGCGGGACCTGGATGCCCATATTGGATCCTACATATTCTACGAAGATCTTATCGTTTGAACCTCAGTGCCAAGGATTCGTATAATCCCGTATGTCATTCCCTTTGTCCTTCGGTATGTTACTTGCCCGAGATTCGATCGTCAGTATCCGCATACCTATTTCCATCTCGTTTACCGGCAAGTCTCTTTACTCGTTCTGTAACACAAGATCCCGCAACTTACACTAAGTTACATTGCTTGCAAGGCTTGTGTGTGATGTTGCATTACCGAGTGGGCCCCGAGATACCTCTCCGTCACACGGAGTGACAAATCCCAGTCTTGATCCATACTAACTCAACTAACACCTTCGGAGATACCTGTAGAGCATCTTTATAGTCACCCAGTTACGTTGCGACGTTTGGTACACACAAAGCATTCCTCCGGTGTCAGTGAGTTATATGATCTCATGGTCATAGGAATAAATACTTGACACGCAGAAAACAGTAGCAACAAAATGACACGATCAACATGTTACGTCTATTAGTTTGGGTCTAGTCCATCACGTGATTCTCCCAATGACGTGATCCAGTTATCAAGCAACAACACCTTGTTCATAATCAGAAGAAACTGACCATCATTGATCAACTGGCTAGCCAACTAGAGGCATGCTAGGGACGTTGTTTTGTCTATGTATCCACACATGCAAATGAGTCTTCATTCAATACAATTATAGCATGGATAATAAACTATTATCTTGATACAGGAATTATAATAATAACTATACATTTATTATTGCCTCTAGGGCATAATTCCAACATTTTCATTATATTGCGACAAGTAGATTGCATGGTTGATGAAGAGCTTGGACAAGAAGGATTTGAAGACTCCGGGGACTTTGTTGAGCCAGGCAAGCAACCCTTTGACCTTGACTATGAAACCCTTTTATGCATGTCATATGGCACCCTATTTCATTGCATCTGAATCATATTGTCTCGGTGACCACCTTGGTAGGTTGTCCCCTATATTTCCTCGTTGATACTTGCACTAAGCATTACCCTACAATCCTATGAGGGTTGTGCAGGTGGAAAGTAGATAGGATGCAAAACTAGTTGTTACGCAAATAGGATGGGATTACGCATGTGTTGGAAACAGCTGTGTTTTCAAAGACCTTTCAAAAAACCCATCGGGTGCCACTAACGCCCGAGGGAGATGGTGTTGAGTTAGGTAACCACTTGAGAAAGAAGTGGTGTACCAAGGCAAGATATGGGTGTTTTCTCAAAAACGGATTAGATTTAAGATGTGCTGACCGTCCCGACCTTACATGTGCAACCACGATACCCTTATGTGACGGGGCTTTGTGATTAATGTGGTCAATACTAGCTGAGAGCCCGCATTACTAGTGGCGAGAGTGACGTGGTCACCCTCGATACGGGGTCGTGCCGGAACGGATGGCCATGGGTTGTTTTCACACACATCGAGCACACCTTTGTGTGCCCTCATGGAAGATGCTTGTGACGTACATCACGAGGGATGGCACCACCGAGTGGACTCTTGGTTAGTATCATCATGGGAAAGGCATTGTTCGGGTACTTACCTCGGATATGGAAAATACCGCGAGTCATGGATTGACACGGAAGTTTCCCTAGTCTTGTGGGTACAGTGTGCAACTTCTGCACAGTGTAAAACTATTCGAATAGTCGTGTCCACGGTCATCAATAGTTGGTGGTCCTCCTTAGAATATGTCTAGTTGTTTTCACAACTTTGTGTGTGTGCATGAGAAAGATGATAGTGTGATACTTGAGCCAAGTGAGATGACTTGGCATGGTGGGTGAACATGAGACGTTCAAACCCGGTTTATATTGATATGTGTAAGTAGTTCATATGGATATTGGTTACCTCATGAAGCATACCTACTTAAGTTATTGATCATGTCATTGCACTTAAAAATTAGCTTTCTACAACTTACCTATTAGTGCTATATCATGCATTGTTGTTACCTCATTCCAAACATGAGTTGCTTGCGAGTACATTCAAAGTACTCATTGAATTTTCACTGGTTATTTAATTGTCCATGCATGAAAGAACAGGAGTATGATGAAGAGTTCGTTGGAGACAAACATGTGAATTAGGGCGCTTCCTAGTTAGAATGCTTGTAGAGTTAAGTCAGATGGCACGGGTTCACGCTTTCGTTCAAGATTTCCACTGCTAATTAAGTTTGGTGTTTTGTCCTTCGAGAGCCTATCTATGTAAGCCTTGACCTCAATGGTCTTTATTTGTATCAAACGGTATGTATGGATGTAAGACTCTTATTATTCAGCTTATGTGTGTTCAATGAGCATTGATCTCTGGGACCATTGTACATGTGCATTCGGTGATCACGACTTATGAGTCGGAGTCCCACAGATTCTGCAAGGGGGCATCGTGTTCCCGTTCTTCCTCCACTGCATCTTTGCACGGTTGGTGCCTCCCTTCTCTAATTTCTTCGATGCCGCACTCAGCCACTACCAGGTCCACGAGTTGCACCTGCACCCAGGTTCAGTCCTCCTATTTTCCTTCTTCGCCTGCCTGTGTGAGGCTTTCCTGTGGGTGATGTCATCCATGGCTTTCCTTCGGAAGTTCTTTCACCTCTCGCAGACTATGGTGGACTAGTGCTCAGGCTACGTGTCCTTCCAGATGGTCTCGAGCATGCGCACGCATATCATTGACATGCGCCTTCCCGAGGAGATGGACTAGTTCCGGAAGCGTTGGGTCTAAATGGACGCATGCCGGTACATCCCCCTTCTCGAAGCACCTGAGACACCAGCGGTGTTGAGCTTCGGGTGGGGGCACGCCAAGCTAACCGATGCCACACTGGAGCCTGTCATGGAGATGATGCTGGTGATACAAGACGGCGGGCTCACAGCGGGCATGGTCATCAAGGAGTTCATGTGCAAGCGCATTGCTCCCCTCTAGAGGCTAGCATGTCCAGTATAGACTCATTCGGGACTGGAGGACCCCATGAGGCTCAGCGCCGATCGCCTTGCCTCGGAGGTAGTGGTGGGGCTGGCGAATGTTCTTCTTGTCGTGCGAACACTATTTCCACTACAAGAGCCGGCTCCAATATATTGCTTTAGAGATCGGGAGGATGCGCGAGTAGCCATGCCGCATTTTGACCAGTGGGGGCTGGTGCCCACGGGTCACGTGGGGTTCCACGAGAACCCAATCCCGATACAGCCGATCCTTGGAGGTGATGATGATGCCAAGGTGGTGGCTACAGCCGATGCCAAGAGCGAGAAGATGGCACCCCTGCTGACCCACCGCTAGCCGAAGGAAGGGACCAACAACGGTGGTGGCAGCAATGTTGGCGGGTCCCTGGTCGGGGTCCTGTGATTTGTGTCCCTAGACAAGGAGACCCTTAGTTCAGGGAGCCCCCTACCTAGCCGGGCGACCCTGCCTACCGAGGCTTCGGGAGGGGCCCTAGACAAGCCCTGTGAGGGGGCCATGGGAGGAGGCACTAGCGAGCCTCGAGGAAGTGACAGCAACGACCGCCTAGGAGGGATGCTCAAGAGGAGGCAATGGGTCCCAAAATACGAGTAAGCTCCCTCGCCGTGCACACCCCTCGCGATCGTCGCTTCACCTTGTAGGGCTCGACCTGGTCCCTTGTTGCACAGGGGGAGCTCCCTGTAAAACAAGAGGAAAGAGGAAACCCAGGAGGAGGGCGCCGTGAGGCCGACCGGGCCCCAATGGGAGGTGGGAGAGGACAACACGCTGGCACCCCCGCCGAGCCATGAGGAGCGCAAGAAAGGGGCCATGGAAGAACCTGTGGCTTCCGCCTAGCCACCCAAGGAGGTTTTCCCTCCGTTCGGAGGAGGAGAGCCTCCAGAAGATCTCCACTTCGAGGGGGAGGCTGGCATCGAACTGGCAGACACCATGAGCCCCGAACGATTGTCACGGCGCCATGAGTCGGAGGCAGCCGCTCCCATCCCTCTCCGGGCGGCCAAGGTGATGGTAGTAGCGGGAGTCGAGGCGGAGGTCGAGGAGGATCTTGGCCACTCGTATGGGAATGAGGCCCCCTCAGGTGGATACCACAACGGACCCGATGATGCAACAGCCTCCGGGTCCTCACGACCACCACGGGCGGAGACGGAGGAGCCGGGCGCATCTTGAGCCCTAATCCAAGTGAGCCACAACTCCCTAATGTGTCGAGCCCTATTGTCCCTCACCTCCATTGAAGTCGGCCTCATGGCCGAGGAGGAGGACCTCCGCCAAGAGTGTGAGCACCTCGTAGGACGCTGCCGGCTGCTGGACGTGGTTGTCAAGTTGGGCATCACCGAGACGACACTGCATGGAGGGAAAGTGAGGAGGCTACCCAGAAGACCCAGGAACTCCTCGACGGGGCGATCCGGGATGCAGCAGAGGCCGCCTGACGCCTCGAGGGGGTGATGTTATTGGAGGTGGATTTCACGAAGCGTGCCACAGCCCAAGAGACTCTTCTCACCTCCTCTGAGGCAGTGGTTTCCCGGCGCGAGAGTAGGGCGGCGGTCCTCGAGCTAGATATGGAGGTCTGGGAGCTTGAATTCCTGCAGACCACCATCGAGCAGGACACAGAGTGAGAGCACCTAGAAAACTTGGATCATGGCATGGCGGTCGGCGAGGTTCCTATGCAGAGCACCTTGTGAAAGACAACTCCACGCTCGAAGAGCGGGCCGCAAAGTGCAAGGCATATATCGACAAGCAGGACCAGGATGAGGGTGCGCGAATGTCCCAAGTCCTAGCCAACACCTACTCTAAGAACTTGCAAAAGTAGGAGGACCGCTTCACGAAGAGGCACGATGAGCTCGACGCCAAAATCGCCATACTCAAATAGCAGCTCACAACCTCAGAGGCCGAAGAACGGAGCACGTCAGAGCTCCATGCCACGAACCACCGCAAGCTGTAGGAGCTCCAAGCACAGGTGGGAGACGCCAGAGACGAGGCGCGACGTACCCATGACGAAGCTGTCCGGAAACACGGGGAACAACACTTGCGCTCCAAGATGTTCCGGGAGCTCATGAGAACACTTGTTGTGTCATAGCCGCCTTTTCTGTCCAGAGGGTGGAGAACCCTCGGGAAACCGATGACGCCATATACTTGCCCTTCTTGACAAGACTCGTGGAGTAGCTAGAGGCAGGGTCTGCCTGGTGTAATGAGATCCGCAACGCCGAGTGTCGCAACCTCCTGAGCCACGTGTCGACCTGCATCTTCAGCAACCTGCTCTGCGTCAACCGCGACTTCGACTTCGACCAGGTGTTATCCCCGCTCCCTAAGGAGCTTTGAGGAAAGCTTGCAGGGCCAGTGGAAGAACATGTGGCGAGCCTGCTAGAGCAGTTCACGCCTTCCAGAGAGGGCTCCGGCGAAGATAGCGGTACCGCAGCTGACGGCACCGACAACGGCTCTGCCACCTAAGCCCTCCTCGCTCTCCTTCCTGTAGTAGGGTAGGTGCATCCCCGTTACACGTGAAAACATTTGTGGAGCACTTTAGTCTTAAGTACTTAATGCTTTATGCATTTATGTTCAGCTCCTGAGGCCTTTATTTCCCTTTTACATTGCCTTTGTAGCCTGCGTCTTTGGGATCTAGCCCTCGAGGTGGGCTACACCCTTGCCGATATGCCTGGAGCATGCACTCAACAAGGCTAGAGGGTGTAGGCCCCTTAGGGATGGTAGGAGTCCTGAGGTGCGATGCTCAGGGCCCCTACTTGACGCGCATGCCACTCATGCCAAGAAAACCAGGGTGCCTCTAGAGGTAAATGCTAGGGAGGAAACACGAGCAGTGTTCTTAGACTTAGCTTCTTTGAGGTGTGTGGCCTAGAGTGAGTCCACTGCAGGGATTGATTCATGAGGTGTGGTCCCTTGAGAAGCCTTTTGCCCACAAGGTGCCGCTTGTGAGGCCTCCCAAGAGGAGGGAGGCTCATGAGGCCTTCGATATCCTGCGCTAGGAAATTTCCCATGTTTTCGCAAGTAATGCAGCAGGGAGCGCTCGTGGGTTCACCTGTGGGTGTTACATGAGGAGGCAAGAGAACCAAAGACCTTGTGAGGTGACGTACATGGGGGCAGGCCCGTGAGCCACAGCTCAGTCGTTTTGATTTTGCAGTGCTGCAGGTACTAACCCGAGCATAGACACTGTGCCCAACCCCCGCTCGCATGACAAACCCAGGGGAGATTACGAGCGCGCGCCCCTCCCGAGGCATACTCAGCTGCAAGCACACAGATTTCTGAAGGACATGAGCTTTACTGATGCATGAAGCAGGTTCATTACATAATAGAAAGATACATGTTCTTCTGTTTGAAATGGGTGAGCTTGAGGCTGCGGCCGAGAGGCGCCCCTCAAAAGATGACAAAAATGTTGCCATGACACGCACGGGTCAACCTGAGTATGATGCATCCGAAAAGCGCCCTCGTTGTCAAAATGGCCACCATGACTGAGCATGGGGCATCCGCCAGAACTGAGCATGGGCCTTCCATGAGAGTGGAAAGGGGCTCTCACGTGCCATGGGAAGCATGGGTAGAGAGAGCCCCGGAGCGTGTATAGCTCCATCTCGCTTGTATCCGTGGAGCACACATAGAATTTACGATGATTGAGGGCGTTCCATGTGTTTTGTAGCAGAACACCCTCCACTATCAAGTGTGGGGCCGCGAGGGGGCGTTATGTGGTTATGAACTGATCCATCTCTTATTTTATTGTCTCATGCGAATATTCTACAACTTTCATATACTTTTGTCAATATTTTATATTATTTTTGGACTAATTTACTTGTGCGAGTGCCAGTTTCTGTTTTTTGTGAGTTTTTCATTTCGAAAAAAAATACATACTAATGGAATCCAAACGTGATAAAAACTTTTGGATATTTTTTGGAATATATATGGATTTTGGAAAGAAGAATCAATGTAGCACGATGCTCGAGGGCCCCACAAGCCAACAGGGCGCGACCATCGGTCGCGCCCTGATAGCTTGTGCCACCCCCTTACGTCGCTTGGGGCTCTACTTATGTCGCTAGAAAGATATTTTTGCTATAAAAATGCCCTCAAAATTTCATCCCAATCAGAGTTACGAATCTCCGTATATTTAAGAAACGGTGAAGGGCGAGAAAATAGGAGCGAAAACAGGAGAAAACACAGAGAGAGATCCACTCTTGCCCTCCACGAGCCATGGTGGCCATGTACCAGAGGGGAAACTCTCCTCCCACCTAGGGGGAGATCAATGAATAACAATAAGGAGGGGGCTCTCTCCCCTCTCTCCTGGTGACGCCAGAGCACCGCTAGGGTAACTAATGTGACGGCGATCTACACAAACAACTTTGCTGTCATCACCACCAACTCTCTCCCTCTCTATGCTGCAGTGTAAAACCTCTTTTCCCCGATGTAATCTCTACATAAACATCGTGCTTCATCCTATATATTATTATCCAATGATGTGTGTCTATCCTATGATGTTTGAGTAGATCTCTTTGGTCATATGGGTTAATTGTGGTATGGTGTGATTGATATGAGTTGTATGTTAATATGGTGTTGTCCTAAGGTGCCTTTCCTGCAGCGTACACGTGAGGGATTCCTGCTGGAGAGTTTGCATTATGTTCATGATTCTCTTATAGTGGGTGGCTAGAGTGACAGAAGCTTACACCGAGTAAGGTGGTTGTTTACATATGAAAGTAAAGGGTACTTCATGTTTAATGCTATGATTAGGTTTTACCTTAATGATCTTTAGTACTTGTGGATGCTTGCTAGAGTTCCAATCATAAATGCATATGATCCAAGTATGTTAAGTGTGTTAGCATATGCCTCTCCCTCATTGCATATGATAAGTATCTATAATGTTATATTCAATAGCCTAGGGACAATCCTTCTCTTGTGTTACAAAAAAAGGCATTCTACTAAACAACTAACTTAACTAATATTTATCTAAACATCCCCTAACTTTTATTTACTTGTTCTTTATTACCATGTAAAACTATCTATTACACCTACCAACTACTTCTAGTTTTATTCCCTCAAAGTAGTTTCATACTTGTTCAAGGTAAAGTAAGAATTAGCGTGCGTAGAGTTGTATCGGTGGTCGATAAATCTTGAGAGGATATTAATTCTACCTTTATCTCCTCATTGGGTTCAAAACTCTTACTTATCAAAAAGGCTACAAACGATCCCTACACTTGTGGGTTATCAAGACCTTTTTCTGGCACCGTTGTGAGGGAGCAATAGCATAGTGGTTGATATTCTCATGTGTGTGCTTGTTTTCTTAATCACTAAGTAATATTTATTTCTGTTATAAGTTGTTTTATATCTTTATTTATGGATATGGAACATGAAACACCAAAAAAATAGCTTTACTTGCTGCTCATGGAGATGGGGAACCTCCTAAAACCCTCGATGTTGATTATGTGAAAAACATTAAATACTACTTTGATAATCGTGAGAACTCCCCATTAAACTTGATAATGGGAGACTTGTTGGATCAACATGTGTACTTTAGGGATTATCGCTTGTCTCAAAACGGGAAACACTTATGGGATCAAATTACATTGTTGCGTTGGTATGCTTGGAATTTATGCTTGAGATGTGATTATACTTGTTCCTTAAGATGAAGGATCTACACCTTCCCTTTCAATGTGAATTTAGTGATAATGAAAATTTGGCTTCTTATGCCATTGGAATATATGATTACTATGATGTGGACTAAGTAGAAGAATTTGTTGCTTTTAAAGGTTTTTATGAAATTGAATAGTAATTTTAAAAGTATGATAACTATGATGTTGCTATTTAGAGATCTGTAATTTTTGCCATACTTAAATGTTACTACAAGAATTTTGAATACGTTGCCGGTATTAATAAATTTATTGAGAGGATGTGTGCTGCCTTGGAATAGATAAATATTTTGCACGAATCTACGGAAGAAGAATTTGCTAAAACTACGAGCTCATTAGATGAACAAGATGAGGAAGAGCGGATTAGATACCCATGCCCACCTTCTAATGAGAGTAACTCTTCAACTCATATATTGTTTAATTTCCCTTCATGCTTAATGAAGGATGAATGCTATGATACCTTGGATTCTTCTGAAATAACCCTTTTTGATGAACTTGATTCTTGCTACGCTTGTGGCCATGATGCCAATAGGAATTATACTTATGGAGATGAACTTCTATAATTCCTTATGTTAAGCATGAAATTGTTGCTATTGCACCCACACATGATAGTCCTATTATCTTTTTTAATTCTCCCAACTACACGATATCGGAGAAGTTTTCACTTATTAAGGATTATATTGATGGGTTGCGCTTTACCATTACACATGATGATTTTGATGAATATAATACGCATGTCCTAGTCCTATTGGCAATTATTATGAGAGAGTAACCAAATCTTCACCTCTCTATGTTTCCAATACGATAAAAATGTAAGAAACTACTTATGCTATGTATTGGCATTTACTTGGTGTGAATGAATTGTTATTTTATGACATGCCTATGCATAGTAACATAGTTATACTTCGTTGTCACATGATATATATCACTTTATGCTCATTACTTAATTATAAATCATCGCTAATTAAAATTGGCTTTGATATACATTGGGATCTCGGTGGATCAATTACTTGAGCATATATGCCTAGCTTAATGTCTTTAAAGTAAGCGCTGCCAGGGAGACAACCCAGAAGTTTTAGAGTCACTTTATTTGGTTGTGTGCTTTTAAAATAATTTAAAAAAGTGGGGAACCTAAAACTTTTTCAAAACGAAAAGTGAAAGTGAGAAGGACGAGCACCATTGAAGTGGGGGCTAGCCTTGAACTTTGTTCATGCCCATGGAATTTTTGTGAATCTTCATTACATAAAATTTTCAACAACAAAAATTATCCCCTTGTATAAATCCATTGTATTATAAAAATAATGTGCAAAGATTTACCTTTAGAATGTTTAAATTGCTTGTTTGATATGTGCTGTGTAAAAATATAAATTTTGGCTGTAGTGTTTGATATTTCCTATTCTACTCGAGCATTCAAAAATTCTGAATTTTCTACATATTACCATTATAAAATTGTTTACCACGTCGTAATGTTTTAAAAAAATTGAGTTATAGAGGTATATGTGTCTTTTGCATCTTTACAAACTGCCCTGTTTTTCAGAAATTGTTGTTATAGTTTCTTTGTGTGCTTATGTTTGAATTCTTGTTGAGCGCCATTGACTTGGGAGCCATAGAATTGTGATAGCATACGGTAGGTTATTATATATTATAATTATACAACAATGTGATGGCAGGACATGATAAGATTTGATGATTATGTACTAACATTTTTAATAATAGGTGTGTCAAGTTTTGTGTGTATGAAGTGTTCGAAGATCGAGGAGGTATTGATATGAGAAGAATAAGGATAGACAAGATTTCAAGCTTGGGTATTCCCAAGGTACCCCAAGTAAATATTCAAGGAGACTCAAGCGTCTGAGCTTGCGGATGCCCCGAAAACCATGCCATCAATCTTCTACAACAATTATCAATATGTCTTGGTTTTTGTTTTCTTCACATGATATGTGTAAATTCTTGGAGAATCGCATGAATTTTAATTTACTTTTAGTTATGCACCATGATGGTACCGGAAAATCCATGGTTGATTTACAGAATGCTCTTTGCGCTTCACTAATATCTCTTGAGTATTGCTTTATAGAATGCTTCATCTGCTTCACTTATATCATTTGAAGTTCGATGCATGTTTCCCTACATATAGAAAACCATTATTTGTAGAATACTCTTTTGCTTCACTTATATTTATGAGAGCATGGTCTTTTGTAGAAATTATTAAACTCTCGGGATTCACTTATACCTATTTAGAGATTCAACACGAATTGGGCATTTACATGGTTAGTCATAATATTCTACATACAACTTGTAGATCACTCAATATGGTATGTTTGTTTCCCTCCAATAGTTTCGTGATATTAAGATGGTAATATATGGGGGTACTAGTGAATGATTGTGATCTGGTAAGAATATTGATGTTAAGGTTTGTGATTCCCAAATCATAATGTATAGTCTCTAGTTATGTGATGGGGTTGAAGCATAATTTATCCTTGATTGAAATCATTTGTGATGTTATAATCGGGGGCACGCGATGGTTAACTCCTACCAACCTCCTCCCTAGGGGCATGCGAGTAGTACTTTGCTTCGAGAGAGCTAATAAAACCTTGCAATAAGTATGTGAGTCCTTTGTGATTAATGTGAATCCATGGATGTACGCACTCTCACCACCTCATATTTGCTAGCCTGTTTCGTACCGTGCATTGCCCATTCTCACATCGAGGATTGGTGCAAACTTCACCGGTGCATCCAAACCCCATGACATGATATGCTCTCTTGCACATAAGACACGTTATATCTTCCTCAAAACAACCACAATTACCTATCATGGCATTTCCATAGCCATTCCGAGATATATTGCCATGCAACTTCTAGCATCATCATATACATGACTTGACCATTCGTTGTCATATTTCTTTGCATAATCGTAAGATAGCTAGCATGATATTTCCATGGCTTGTCCATTTTTTTGATATCTTTGCTACGCTAGATCATTTCACATGCTTGTCCACTACCACACACATTCATATAGAGTCATATCATATCATCATTGAGTTGTTATATCAAGTTGTAAGTATATAAAAGTGTTATGATCATCATTATTAGAACATTGTTTGAGTGAGGAAAGGGCGATGGAGACAATGATTCTCCAACAAGTCGGGATGAGACTCCGAATGAAATGAAAAAAATAAGAAAAAAGACAAAAAGAAAGGAAGAAAAATATAAAATATAAAAAAGGAGGAAAATAAAAAAATGAGAGAAAAGAGAGAAGGGACAGTGCTACTACCTCTTTTTCCACACTTGTGCCTGAAAGGGGCGCCATGTTTTTCATATAGAGAGTTTTTTGTTTTGTCACTTTCATATGCTAGAGGAAATTTGTCATTATGGAACTTGTCTTGTATATTCTAATGATGGGCTTCCTCAAATGCCCGAGGTCTTCATGATCAAGCAAGTTGGATGCACAACCACTTAGCTTTAGTCGATCTTTCATACACTTATAACTCTAGTTCATCCGTTTCATGGCAATCCCTACTCCTCGCATTGTTATCTATTGATGGGCATCTCCATAGCCCATTGATACGCCGAGTTGATGTGAGACTTTCTTCTCCACTTTTACCCCTTTGAAACTTACCACCATATTATATTCCACCTATATGCTATGTCCATGGTTCACGCTTATGTATTGAGTGAGTAATAAAAAAACTGAAGCACGTTAAGAAGTACAATCCACTTTCTTGGTTTCACACCGAGGTGCTCATGATTTATACTTTATTCTAGGAAGCACAAGCATGGCAGACTATATGATTTTGTAGGGATAGCAGTCTTCAGCATTGTTATTTTGAAAGGACAAGATTGTTTGCTTACAAACCTGAGTATGGATGTCTTTGTTGTCAAATAATAGACTATTGCCTTGAATCACTTGTATATTAATATGCATGCCATGATTAGAAATTTGTTCAAAATTATGTTAGGTAGCATTCCACATCAAAATTTATCTTTTATCATTTACGTACTCGAGGGCGAGCAGGAATTAAGCTTGGGGGTGCTGATACGTCTCCGTCGTATCTATATTTTTTTATTATTTCATGCCAAGATTCTACATCTTTCATATACTTTTGACAACATTTTATATTATTTTGGGGACTAACTTACTTATCCAATGCCTAGTGGTAGTTCATGTTTTTTGTTTTGCAGAAAATCCATATCAAACGAAGTCCAAATGCAATCAAAATTGACGTAGATTTTTCTTAGAATATATGTGAATTTTGGGAAGAAGAATCAACGCAACATGGTGCCCGAGGGCTTCACAAGACAACAGGGCACGACCATGGGGGTGGTCGTGCCCTGGTGGCTTGTACATCGCCCTTAAGTTGGTTTGGGCCCTACTTTCGCCGCAAGAAAGTTATTTTAATGATTAAAAAATCCCCTCAAAATTTCAACCCAATCAGAGTTACGTATCTCCGGATATCTAAGAAACGGTGAAGGGAGAGAAACAAGAGAGGAAATAGGAGAGAAACACAGAGAGAGAGATCCAATCTCAGAGGGGCTCTTGCCCTCCGGTAGCCATGGCGGCCATGGACTAGAGGGGACACTCTCCCCCCACGTAGGGGAGACCAAGGAAGAAGGAGGAGGAGGGGGATCTCTCCCGCTCCATCCTTATGCGTCACAGCGTCGCCGAGGCAAATAATGTGACGGTGATCTACGCCAACAACTTTGCCACCGTCACCACCAACTCTCTCCCCCTCTATGCAGCAGTGTAAAACCTCTTTTCCTCGTTGAAATCTTTACCTGTACATGGTGCTTAATGCTATATATTATTATCCAATGATGTGTAGATATCCTATGATGTTTGAGTAGATCTCTTTTGTCCTACGTGTTAATTGCGGTATGGTGTGATTGATATGGGTTGTATGTAAATATGGTGTTGTCCTAATATAACGCCCAAGATGCGATCCTATCCTTATTTTGATGCGAGCGCCTCGACAGGGATAGAAGCGCATCTCGTCGTTTTGCAAGAATGGATATCTTTTCAAGTACATGTACTAAAAATATGAGTATATGGAATTGGCTTACACTCGTCACAAGCTACATCAAGTTCACATCAATACAACAACATAATATATCATCATGAAGAAGAGCAAGGTCCGACTACAGACAAAAAAACGATAAAAGAACAAAGTCCATCCTTGCTATCCCAGCTTGCCGGCCTCGGACCCATCCTAGATCGATGAAGAAGAAGAAGAAGAAACTCCAAATAGAACAATCATCGCGCTCACGTAAGAGTATTGCTTTACCTGTACCTGCAACTCTTGTTGTAGTAATCCATGAGTCACAGGGACTCAGCAATCTCATTTCCAACGGTATCAAGACTAGCAAGGCTTACTGGGTGAGGCATGGTTAAGTGGTGAGGTTGCAGCAAGCGACTACGCATTTGTTTGAGGTGTCTAACTTACGAGTACAAGAATAAAGAGGCATAGTGATCTACGCATAGCGGACGTGAACTACTAATGATCAAATGAATGATCCTGAACACCTACTTACGTCACACATAACCCCATCGTGTCCTCAGTCGGAGAAGGAACTCACAAAAGAGATGGCCACGGTTACGCACGCAGTTGACATATTTTAATTAAGCTTACTTCAAGTTATCCAGAACCGGATGTTAAACAAAGTTTCCAAGTTTGCACAAAATAACGGGGACGGCTTTCCGAAAGATTTAACCCTGCAGGGGTGCTCCAACTAGTCCATCACAAATTAACACAAGCCGCATAGAAAGCCTCGATCACGAAACTCATGATCTCCTCGGATTCCATAGTGGAAAACCTCAAGTCTGAGATAACTCAAAGCTTCACCGGAATCCCAATGCGCAAGATATCTCGTCGAAGGTAAAACTAATCTAGCAAGGCTGCCAAACGTGTTGTCGAACCCGATAGGAGCCGCGTATCTCGTTCTCATGACACTATGGATAAGCGAAGCGTACGGTGTCCTGATAGACATCTCCCGAGTTGCCTCTGGTTGGCCCCCTACGGTGCTCTAGTTTGGACCAACACTCATGAGGAGCACTTGCCCGGGGGTTGATTAATTATCCACGGGGTCTAGAAAGTCCCTATGAAATTTATTAGGTTATTAGGCAAATGTAGTACCAAAGTTGGCCCTTGCAAGACAAGCTTTAACTAAGATGAATTATTAAGGGGGTCCCCATAACAACCGCGCTCGTGTTAGGAGTGCTCAATTATGGAATATAACACCGGTAGCCGAAACTAGGGCGACAAAGGTGGAACAAAACACGAGGCTAGAAAGCCGAGCCTTCCATATTTTACCAGTTATATTGTTCCATTAAATTAATTAGCAATTATATGGTGATATAATAAGGAACCCATGTTATCACATGGAAGCAACTGTACCTGCAACTAGCAACGCTAACACATGGTTAAGAAAGCGGTAACATAGCCAATCTGGTTTGTTAGGTTGTAGAAAGGTTGAAGGTTTCATGGTAATGTTGAGAGGCTGACATTTAATAGGTGGTAGGCAACAAGACATAACAAAAGAAACGATACAAATAGCATGGCGTTGATAGTAATGGTATCTAGGGAAATGGTCATCTTGCGTGTGACCCGCTTGGAACAAGAACGACTCCATGAAGAAGACGAACCAACGTAGTCGAACGGATCCTCACATTCCGAAGCGGATTAGAACTCTATCGAGAAGAAACAAACCGGAAACAAGAATCAACACACAATATTCACCACGGCACATGCACGATATGATGCACAACCTAATATGATGCATGTCCATTTCAATTATGCACGGCATGGCATACCAATTCACAACAATCAAACACTACACATTAAGTGAAGCTCAATTTGCAACTAGTTGCATATTGACGAAACTCCACATACGAATTATTTAGTTCACTCCCGTTTAGGTACACGGCAATATTAAATGTTGTTTAAACATGGCAAGAGGTGAAGCACAAATAAACTACCTATCTAGACATTTTAAATGAGGTCGGAAACGACATATAGCTTTTCCGAAATGACCCCACACGTTAACTTTGAAATCTGTCCAAATATGTCCTAAACACATTTTATGTTTGTTAAACGGCAAAATAAATTGGAGCATGTGAAAGTACACGTCATTCTAGTTTGTTTACATATATAGCTCATCTCCAACGAAGCTACAGTTAACTAGCTACGAATTAAACCGATTTAGCATGTCATCATGCAAAATGAAGCAAACAACAAGGTTAACAGTTTTAAATATGCATGAAAGTTGGAAAATATTAATCTACACAAAATTCTAAACGTTCTACATATGTAAAGTTCTTTAATCCGATGCATGATTTATTTTATATGGATTTTTTCAAAAAGCTAAAAGAATCTGCCCAAAGCAAAACATGGCAAAAAAGGAGGGTGCTAGGGGTTTGATCCCACGACATCATGGATGCAAAGGCATGACGCTAACCAACTGGGTTGGCTACTTGCACGCGAAAAAATTGGATCTCTACACTAAATGAAACGGTGCCAGGACTCATCCTCAAGAGACAAATTGCAGAAAACAAAATGTGCAGCCATGGGGTTACAAACCCAAGATCTCTTGGCTCCAGACGAACGAGCTAACTAGTTGGACTGCTATGCGGTTATGCTAAAAACAATGGATCTCGCATAATGAACCAACACAGCCGCGAGTCTGGATGAGAACGAAAATGCACAAACTAAACCTGAGAAAGATATGCGATCGACCATGGAGCTTGCAGCACGTCAACCGCGTCGGCAGCACGTCCGACATGGCAATATGGAGGCGGGGACGCCGGATGTGGGGCGGTGCTGCCCGGATCTGTTCTTTCCCGGCGATCTCGAGGCGAGGTGGCGAGCTTCTCGTGCAAATCCATGGTAGCAATGACCTATGGGAGGGAGAGAAGAGAGATGGGTGAGGGGGAGAGAAGAACCATGGAAGGGAGGAGGAGAGAGAGAGAGGAGCGGGGGAGCTCCGACCTGGGACGATGGGCATCTCCAGCGAGGCTCGAGGTGGCGCTGCTGAAAACAATGGCGAAGGTTGCACCTACTGCTGGCTTCGGCCTGCGTGCGACGGACACGTCCGCAAATGCTGCTGCTGCTGCAAGGAGGACGAGCAAATCGAGCTCCTCGGGTGCGAGCTGGCACGACGAGGCGGGAGCATCTCGGGAGGTGCTGGCCGCAAACAGGGTTGCGGGTGCTGGGTTCTTTGCTTTGGCGCGTGCTTCGCTGTGCGCGACGGCCTACACGCAAGCTATGTCTGCGGGCGAGCGTCTCTAGTTGGGCAGATGCTGAACCCGAGGAAGATGGTCGAGTCGGCTGGGTGAGGCGAATGGATTGGATCGGAGGGGATCCCAAGGGAGAGGTTGGCGGCGGGTTGGGACAAGGTGGAGGATTTAGGGTTTAGGTTTAGGTTTAGGTTAGGTGGTCTATATATATAGCTAGTGGACTAGGTTTAGGATCATCTCGATCCTTCGATTTTAATTGAACGATTGGGAAAAATAGGTTAGGATGACTAATTGACAAACCGAAGATGGTTTGCGGTATTATGGGGTTTATCCGGTCCCAACGGTCATGACCGTGTGTTTCGGGTACCGGGAGGTTTTCGAACTAGGTTCCGTGCAGGTCGGTCCACTATGCAAAGGGGCTAGGCGGATATGAGAGGGAAAACAGGCAACCCGGCGACATAGTTTTATAAACCGAAAACGGCCGACGAAATGATCGGCTATAGTGTCGCTATAGGTTTAACGGTTGGGGTATCAAACGAACTCTCATTGCGTTGAAATTTTACACGCGGCCTTCCTACACTATATTAAGACCGCACGCCAACTTTCAACCCAATCTGAGAAAGTTTTATACACACTTTTAAAAACACTATTTTTAATGATGTCGCGGGCGCGTGCGTGTGTGGCAACAACGACAACAACGAGAAAACCGGCAACTAATAACGGATGCAAGTTTTGAAAATGGCGGCAACGGAGTGATGATGCAATGCAGATGATGCGCATGATGAGATATGAATGCAACAAACAAACTAATCACACAGCGGCAGCGGAATAAAAGGGAAATCTTCTCGACGTCGGTCTTGGGCTGGTACAACTCTCCTACACTAACAAGAGATCTTGCCCCGAGATCTAAGAATGAAATTGGAAGATATAGGAAAGGAAGAGGTCAAACTTAGTTGCTTCTTCGACAAACGAGTGAAACCAATGATCCTTGAGGGTTGCAAAGAGATGAAGAATGATATGAGAAACAAGCAAGAATTAAAACCAAATTTTGGCAGCACTTCGGTAGGAAATTGAGGCAAAATTCGATAAGATGGAAAGATCTTGACAAGATTCACAACAAACCAACTAAATTGATAATCAAGGAAAGAACATGATCTTGACAAACTGAGATGATTTAATCAAAAGAGCACATCACAATGCTCGAGAAAAGAATAATAGAAACTAGATCATTGGAGAGAAGAGAACGGAGAAGAAAATGAAAACTTCTACCATAATTGAATTTGACAAGTGTGCTACTAGAAGAATTAAACGAAGTTGTTGGAAAAACAACAACGAAAAGAACAAGCTTGTTGTGGGCTTTTGGAAACCATTTCAAAATAATGAGGTGACAACCAGCCACTAATAGAAACAAATATTGCTTGGATGCAACAAGAAAGGCAAAACTTCTTACACCAAGAGGATATATTGATAACTTGAGTCAACGATAATCACCATAATAGCAACAATCCTTAAGAAAAGCTTTAGGTGAAATCCAACCCAAGCTAACTCAATGGAAGAAAAGATGGGTTGAAAATATCTCATGATCAAAGAATTGGTGGGTTTAAATATCTCATTCTTGAAACAAACTCTCTGCGAGACTCCTCCACTAACAAGAATGCTATAACACCACCTCAAAGGATAAAGGAGGAAGAATAGTTTAGATTCTCCAACAAGAATCTTGAAGAACACCTTGAGAATGAATTATATCCTAAATAAACCACCAAGAAGAACCTCCGGAACAAAAGAATGATGAAAATAAATGAAGGATGAAAGAATAAGATTATGGCCTTTCAAGATATAGAAGGAACTTCGTGAAGAGAAACTTGAGAAAAACTTGACTCCGGGAAAAGAAAGATGAAGCACTTGAGATAAAGAATTTGATCTCATGAGCCACTTTGAAAGAATAATTGGAATCACTTTGATGAAACAAGAATAAGAATTATGTTATGCTTATGCTTCATCAAGTTAAATTGACGACAAGCAACGGATTTAGCATACCACTTATTCTTCTTAAAAAGAATGAGGAGAGATATAGGGCACAAATTGAAGAAATCTTGAACAACCACCGGTAAGAACTCACAAATGAATGAGGATACCAAGAATGAATGGAGATGCATGAGAAAGAAGATATCATAGTCCACCTGAGATAACACTTAAACAACGCACCAGAATAATTGAGATACGAATGAAGAGACAACGATTGAGAAGAATTTGAGAATGAAAGATGCAAGCTGAGAACGAAGAAATCTTCTGAAATGACGGCCTTCGGAGGATCAAGAAATGAAAACAACTCTAAAATGCACCGGTTAGACATGGAAGGAATTAGTCATGATCGAAAAAATGTGAGGATAATACGAAGCTGAGATGACAATCTTCAACAGAATGGAGCAAGATTTGAGAGAACCACTCCTTCAGACTTCCATGCTAATAATTATGGCAAGAAACACCACCATGAATTACTCACACACTATGGAATAAAGAATAATAAAGATTGAGCCAACGATGAAAATAATTCAGATTGATCTTGAAGAACGAATATGACTGATGGAATCCATTCTTACCTCATATTTAAAAAGAATTAGAGATCTCCGAGAAAGATTACAAGAGCTAATAAGATCCTGGGAAAACCTGTGGGTTATGGGCCCACTCAAAAGAAACCACCGTTGAAACAATTGCTTAGGAAGAGAGATATTGCGCCGGTATAAACAAAACTTGATGAGGTGAGAACCTTGAATAATTGAAAGGATTGAAAACAAGAAACTTCTAAGATATCTTAGGCACTCCGGATAGAATAGAGAGGGATGGTAAAGAAGAAAGACTTGATAAGAATTTCAACATGGGAAAGAATTTAAAGGATGAAAAGGATATGATGAAACCTATAACTTGAATTGAATCCACCGGAGAGATAACAAGAATGAAGAAAGATGAACATCAAACTCCTGAGAATCTTCACAATGAATCATCGGGAACAAAAGAAAAGAAAAGATAGCAGAAGCAATAATGAAAGGAAGATACTTGGATGATAATTGAAACATTGAAGAAAAAGGCAGGAGAGCTGGGAAAAACAAAGACAACTTGGGACAGATGAGACAAACTCCGTAAGAAATGAGAGATTTATCTTGCAAAATATTGGACAAGAATGAATTAACTTGAAGAGAAGCACTCCAGTTGAAAAGAATTAACATGACAACTCTGGTTGACAAGAATTAGCAAGACAATTTGATTGAGCAAAGGAATTAGCACTCTCATATAAATATGAGTACACCCCTAGGAAAGATATGAAATCACCACTTGACATCAAAGCAACTCGAATTACCATACTACAACAAAACAAAGGATGAGGCTTACAAAACAAGCCAGAATAAATTCATGACAAAGATTCTGCTCGATATTTTCGTGGATAGGATCCCACGGGCTCGATCGTACATTGGATTGTCATATTTAATGACGCTTGAATATGCTCCCTAGGCTTAGCGAACTACAATGCTTGTTGAAGCATACTGATGACATATATCGAGATTGTCCATTGTAAAAACGACCGTGAACAAACGAATCCACTCAATGTCGAACCCCAACCGCACATCATGCATCTGTTGGAAGATTGTCCTATAAATAACTACTTGAATTCCCACCTAAGAACTCCCAAAAAAATTCTGGTCATGCAATCGGTCCACGGATACAAGGAGTAAAATCGATCACTCAACTCCTAGCAATAACACTAACCCATCCAGTGTATCACATCCATCAACACATAACCAGAGATCTCGGAATCTCATCTATCTCAGACCCTCGTAATCACAACGATACCAAGTATGGTAGTACATTTGGACGCTCACCACCAGTACTAGGGATGCCGGACTCCTCTCGCCACTACTTGTATTGAAGCAATTTCGAACACCCTCCGTCCTGGGATACTAAGAAATCTGAATGATAAAGATGTGCTCAAGAATCCCCCGGAGCTCAACTCCCCGGAAGAAATCAAGTCAGATAGGAGGCATCAAGACAGAACTCCATCATATCAGCATCATATAGATTCCAAAATACCCGCGTGATCCTAAATTTATTTTTTGAGTGAGAAGAGGAGTAGAATTAAAATGATTACATCAAGATTCCTCACCAGAGCATAGAAGAGGAGAAAAAGAATCCTACTCTCCGATATATAACTAGACTCAAAGCAATTTTTCACTAGACTCGACTCAGCCAAGTTCGGTCAATCAAAGGGGCTTCTAGGTCGGTACTGCTCTGATACCAACTTATAACACCCAAGATGCGATCATATCCTTATTTTGACACGAGGGCCTTGACAGGGATAGAAGTGCATCTTGTTGTTTTGCAAGAATGAATATCGTTACAAGTACGTGTACTGAGAAAATGAGTATATGGAATTGGCTTACACTTGCCACAAGATACACCAAGTTCGCATCAGCACAACAACATAATCAATCATCATGAAGAATAGCAGGGTTCGACTACGAACGAAAACAAACAATTAAAGAACAAAGTCCATCCTTATTATCCCAGGCTGCCAGCCTAGAACCCATCCTAGATCGATGAAGAAGAAGAAGCAACTCCAAATAGAACAATCATCGCGCTCACGTCATAGTATCGCTTTACATGTACCGGGAACTGTTGTTGTAGTAATCCGTGAGCCATGGGAACTTAGCAAACTCATTTCTAAAGGTATCAAGACTAGCAAGGCTTAATGGGTGAGGCATGGTTAAGTGGTGAGGCTACAGCAAGCGACTAAGCATTTGTTTGAGGTGGAATAAAGAGGGGGAGTGATCTATGCATAGTGGACATGAGCTACTGATGATCAAATGAATGATCCTAAACATCTACCTACGTCAGACATAACCCCACCGTGTCCTCACTCAGAGAAGGAACTCACGAAAGAGACGGTCACGATTACACACACAGTTGGCACCTTTTAATTAAGCTTACTTCAAGTTATCTAGAACCGGATGTTAAACAAAGTTTCCAAGTTTGCCACATAATCGTGGGCACGGCTTTCCGGAAGATTTAACACTGTGGGGGTGCTCCAATTAGTCCATCAAAAATTACCACAAGCCGCATAGAAAGCCTCGGTCACGAAACTCGTGATCTCCTCGGATTCCTAAGTGGAAAACCTCAACTTTGAGATAACCCAAAGCATCACCGGAATCCCGATGCACAAGATATCTCGTCGAAGGTAAAACTAATCCAGCAAGGTCGCCTAACGTGTCGATGAACCCGATAGGAGCCACATATCTCATTCCTAAAACACGACGGATAAGCGAAGCGTAGGATGGCCTGATAGACATCTCCCCAGTTGCCTCGGGTTGGCCCCGCACACAGCTCTAGTTTGGACCAACACTCAGGAGCACTCGCACGGGGGTCGATTAATTATCCACAGGGTCCGAAAAGTCCCTATGCAATTTTATTAGGTTATTAGGCAAATGTAGCACCAAACTTGGGCCTTGCCAGACAATCTTTAACTAAGACGAATTATCAAGGTGTTCCCCATAACAACCCCAGTTGTGTTAGGAGCGCTCAATTATGGAATATAACACCGGTAGTCGAAACTAGGGCGGCAAAGGTGGAAAAAACACCAGGTTAGAAAGTCGAGCCTTCCACCTTTTACCAAGTATATAGGTCCATCAAATTAATTAGCAATTATATGGTGATATAACAAGGAACCCATGTTATCACATGGAAGCAACTACACCTGCAACTAGCAACGCTAACACATGGTTAAGCAGGCGGTAACATAGCCAATTAGTGGTTTGCTAGGTTGTAGAAAGGTTGAACGTTTCAGGGCAATGTTGAGAGGCTGACATTTAATAGGTGGTAGGCTACGAGACATAACAAAAGAAACGAGACAACTAGCATTGCATTGATAGTAATGGTATCTAGGGAAATGGTCACTTGCATGTGATCCCGCTTGGAAGAAGAATGACTCCGGGAAGGAGACGAACCAACGTAGTCAAACGGATCCTCATGTTCTGAAGCGGATCGGAACTCTATTGAGAAGAAGAAACCCAGAAACAAGAATTAACCCACGATATTCACCAGGGCACATGCACGATATGATGCATGTCCATTTTAATTATGCACGGCATGGCATGGCAATTCACAACAATGAAACACTACACGTTAAGTGAAGCTCAATATGCAAACTCCACATATGAATTATTTAGTTCACTCCTGTTTAGGTACACGGCAATATTAAATGTTGTTTAAACATGGCAAGAGGTGAAGCACAAATAAACTACCTATCTAGGCATTTTAAATGAGGTCGGAATCGACATATAGCATTTCCGAAATGACCCCACACGTTAACTTTGAAATCTGTCCTAAACACATTTTATGTTTGTTAAATGGCAAAAATAAAGTGGAACACGTGAAACTACATGTCATTCTAGTCGGTTTGCATATATAACTCATCTCCAACGGAGCTACGGTTAACTAGCTACGAATTAAACCAATTTAGCATCGCATCACACAAAATGAAGCAAACATCAATGTTAACAGTTTTAAATATGCATGAAATTTGGAAAATAATAATCAACACGACACATTCTACATATATACAGTTTTTTAATCCGATGCATGGTTGATTTTATATGGATTTTTCAAAAATCTAAAAGAATCTGCCCAAAGCAAAACATAGCAAACAAAAAAGCATGGCGCTAGGGATTTGATCCCACGACCTCATGCAGAAAACAAAATGTGCATCCGTGGCGTATCGAACCCAAGATCTCCTGGCTACAAACCAACGAGCTAAACAGTTGGACTGCTACACGGTTATGCTAAAAACAATGGATCTCGCGTAATGAAGCAACACAACCGTGGGTCTGAACAAGAATGAAACCCTCAAACTGAACCTGAGAAAGAGATGTGGCCGACCATGGAGGTTGCAGCAGGTCAACGGCGTCAGCAGCACGTCCGGCATGGCAATTCGGAGGCTGGGACGTCGGATCTAGGGCGGGGCTGCCCGGATCTGTTCGTTCCCGGCGATCTCGAGGCGAGACAGCGAGATTCTCGTGCACATCCATGGCAGGGATGACCTGTGGGAGGGAGAGAAGAGAGATTGGTGAGGGGGAGATAAGAATCACGGAAGGGAGGAGAAGAGAGAGAGGAGCGGGGGAGCTCGGGCCTGGAACGATGGTCATATCCGGCGAGGCTCGAGGCGGCGCTGCTCCAAACAATGGTGACGGGTGCAATTGTTGTTGACTTCGGCCTGTGCGCGACAGACACGTCCGCAGATGCTGCTGCTACTGCTGCAAGGAGGAGGATTAGATCGAGCTCCTCGGGTGCGAGCTCGCACGACGAGGCGAGGGCATCTCGGGAGGTGCTGGCCGCAGATGGGGCTGCGGGTGCTGGGGCTCTTTGCTTCGGCGCCTGCTTGGCTGTGCGCGACGGCCAGCGGGGAAGTTGCGGCTGCTGGCGAGCGTCTCTAGTTGGGAAGGTGCTGAACCCGAGGAAGATGGTCGGGTCGGCTGGGTGAGGCGAATGGATTGGATCGGAGGGGATCCCGAGGGTTTAAAGTCGGCTGGGTGTTGGGACAAGGTGGAGGATATAAGGATTAGATTTAGGTTTAGGTTAGGTGGTCTATATATATAGCTAGTGGACTAGGTTTAGGATCATCTGGATCCTTCGATTTTAATTGGATAGTCCGAAAGAATAGGTTAGGATGACTAATTGACAAACCGAAGACGGTTTGCGGTATAACGGGGTTGATCCGGTCCCAACAGTCACGACCGTGTGTTTCGGGTACTAGGAGATTTTTGGACTAGATTCCGTGCAGGTCGGTGCACTGTGCAGAGGGGCTAGGAGGAGATGAGAGGGAAAAAATTCACCCGGCGGCAGAGTTGTGTAAACAAAAAACGTCTGATGAAATGACCGGCTATAGTGCCGCTATAGGTTTAACGGTTGGGGTATCAAACAAACTCCGATTGCGATGAAATTTTACGCGCGGTCTTCCTACACTATATTAACACAACACACCAACTTTAAACCCAATCCGAGATAGTTTTATACAAAATTTTAAAAACACTATTTTTAACAATGCCGCGGGCGCGTGCGTGTGTGGTTTGTCTCAAAACTGTCAACGACAACAACGGAGAGAACCAACAACTAATAACGTATGCAAGTTTTGAAAACTAGCGACAACGGAGTGCCAATGCAATGTAGATGATGCGCATGATGCGATATGAACGCAACAAACAATCTAATCACACGGCGACAGCGTAATAAAAGGGAAATTTTCTGGAGCGTCGGCCTCGGGCTATTACTCCTAAGACGCCTTCCGTGCAGGCCACACGTGAGGGATTCCTGCTGGAGAGTTTGCATTATGTTCATGATTCACTTATAGTGGGTGGCTGGAGTGACATAATCTTACACCCGAGTAAGGGGGTTATTTACCTATGGGAGTAAAGGGGACTTGATGTTTAATGCTATGATTGGATTTTACCTTAATGATCATTAGTAGTTGCGGATGCTTGCTAGAGTTCCTACCATAAGTGCATATAATCCAAGTACGGAAAGTGTGTTAGCGTATGCCTCTCCCTTATTGCATATGATAAGTATCTATCATGTTATATTGAATTGCCTCGGGAAAATCCTTCTCTTGTGTTACAATAAAAGCTTTCTACTAAACAACTAACTTAATTTATCTTTATCTAAACAGCCTCTAAATTTTATTTACTTGCTCTTTATTAACTTTCCAAACTATCTAGTACACCTACTAAGTACTTCTATTTTTATTCTCGCAAAGTAGCTTCAGACTTGTTCTAGGTAAAGTGAGCATTACTGTGCATAGAGTTGTATTGGTGGTCGATAGAACCTGAGAGAATATTAATTCGACCTTTAGCTCATCATTTGGTTCGACACTCTTACTTATCAAAAAAGGCTACAAACGATCCCCTACACTTGTGGGTTATCATGAACCATGTTCGCATTGCTTTACTTGCAGGACTCGAGGATCATGCGCGTCAGCCTCGCAAAGGTGGCCTCGGCACCCTCGAGGCCGAAAGGCATGCGAATGAGCGGAGGTGGAGGAGGGAGGGGGCTCGTTGGGCAATCCCAATTGAGGGCGACAAAATTGATGCACATGTGTCTGCTATTGTGCGGCTTGGCAACGGGTGTGGGGATGATGATCCACGTGGGGTGGGGAGCCTCACGGGTGATTCCCATACCCTCAAGCTTGTTGGCTTTCTAGGTGAGGACTTCCTGCTTCTTCGACACCTTGGTCTTGGCGGGCTGCATGCTTTGGCACGCGGCTGAGTGGTGCTCGATCACCTTCTTTGGCAGGTCGGGCATGCCTAACACTATCCATGCCGATGCATGAGGGATTTCCCGAAGGAAGGTGATGAGCATGCCTTCCTATTTGAGGGTGGGCCCCGCACTAACGGTGAGGGAGGGGTCTTTGTCGCCCCCATCCAACTATGCCTTCTTGGACTCGGCCTGCTCGTGGTAGAGGAGGGGCTTCTTCTTCACGGGTATCTCCTCGGCAAGCCCCCGAGGCATGTCCTAGTCCATCGAGTACGCGGTGGAGGCAACCTTCTAGGGGTGCTCGAGGCAGTGCATCGCGTCCTTCTCGTTGCAGCGGATGGTTAAGGTGCCGCTCCAGCCAGGCACCTTGACGAGGCTGTAGGCATGGTGGGTCATGGCCATAAACTTGGCGAGCGCTAGGTAGCGCAAGATGCCATTGTAGGGAAGGTTGATGTGAGCAACATCAAAGACGATGAACTCTGTGCGATAGTTCTTGTGCGTGCCGAAGGTGACGAGAAGGCACACGTGCCCCGGGGGAGAGTGGAGTCATCAGTGGCGCCCAAGAAGGGCATGATGGGCATCGGGCGTTCGTAAGGCACTTGAAGCGTCTCGGACGTCTCCACAGAGAGCACATTGAGGCCTGCCCCGCCGTCGATGAGAATCTTGGTGATGACCACATTGTTGACGGTGGGAGTGCACAATAGGGGAATGGCACCCACGACCTTCATGGACTTGGGGTGGTCGTTGGCGTCGAAGGTGGCAGGGAACTCTGAACACTTGGGGCGGCCAGTTGACTCGATGGGGGTGGCGCTGTCGTCGAGCGAGGAGGGGGCTCTCACTTGAACTTGTCGGGCCACACCACACGACGCAACTCACGAGCGAGGGTTAGGTAGCCCCCGGTGGCGACGATGCCCCCATTGAGGGCCGCGCAGTTCTGGCGCCCCGTTGCGGCAACGTCATGGAGAATGTTATGTTAACGATTGCGCGTCTTGTCGAGGGTCAAACACATGTCCGGGGGAGTGTGGCAGTCGATCTGGCAGCTATGATCGTCAGCCAGAGTGGACGGCTCCAGAGCGTGCGTCGCACACGGGATGAGGAGGAGGAGGAGGGGCATCGTGCCCATGCATGTTGGCGTGTGACGAAGGGGTGGGAGGGAGCGAGAGGGCGCCTAGACATCACACATGGCTTCCATGAGCTTGATGACGCGCCCAAGCCAAGCCTCTTAGCCATCCTCGATGGGGCGGTACCGCAACAACTCTTGAGCCATGAGTAGAGTGACACACAGAGCAGGAGGGTCGCGACGCCCAAGCGAGGAGGCGGTGGCGGTGTTGCCATGCGCCTGCTCGTTCACCGATGGGTGAATGAAGGAGGCCACCCGCTCCCCAGTAGGCTCTCTGGCGGTGCGTGGACCTCGTCCCAACGCACCACGAGCGTCGGGCGCCGCGTGAACTCTAGCGGCAACTCGGTGTCTAGAGCATTTTCGACGAGCGGCGACTTCGTCCATGTCGATGTTGATGTTGAGGTCGAAGGCGCGAAGACGGCGAGTCCCCCTACTAGCGCGCCAAATGTCAGAGCCGGCACATGCTTCGAACAAATTCCTTAAAGAGCCAGGGTTAGAACACTTGGGGCTTGTCTTGGCAACCTGCAACACAATGACAACTACGACGAGGGTGCCAACGAGCTCACTCAATCTCACCGGGCATAAAGGGGACATGCGAGCTACCCAAGTTCGGGGCACCGTGCAGTGTAATACCCTACTCTTGCATGTGTTGGATTGCTCTGTAATTGAGAGCTATGTTCGAGGTACACGAGGTGTGTGGAAGAGAATGGCCCAATCCCCTTACATGAAAGCGGCATGTCCCCTCTTGTCATGCCTTTGTACTCTTCCCCGAAAATACGAGCAGGAAAGAGTGGCCATAGGGCGGCAGTTCAAAGGGGGATAGGAGCCGACACTTATCCTAAGTAAAGGCAGTCTCCGCCTAATAAAGTGGTGTTCGTGGCGCGCTTGTGGGATCGACGATGACCTCCATCCGGACGAGCCGCGTCAACGTGGTCTTCTTTCACTAGAATGGCAAGATTTGGAAACCTGCCTTTGGGAAGGTAGCGGCGCTCCACTTTAATCACCAAAGAAGACATTCTTCCTGTTCGTGCCTGCTAGCACGGCCTTTGTCGTCCTTGACTACATGGGTGTGTCATCCATGTGATGGGCGTAGTCAGAGCCATCTTTCGTGGGCCGGCTCAAGTATCGCCCCTGGGCCAGCGACACACACGGTGTGGTACCCTTGTTTTCACTATGCCGACAGTAGCTATCGGGTCGTACATACCCCTCCATTGCGCTCTTGTCCATCTCACTCACACCATCTCTTGTACCTGTGTTTGTGCTTGCGAGATATACCATGTAACCTTCATATTCTATCTCCTCTATCACAGGCCCGGCCCTTGGGGGGTGGGGGGCGAACGGGGCAGCCGCCCTGGGACCCCGAGGCCGAGGGGCCCCGGATGTGCTCTGTGTTATTCGTTACTAGGCCTGGCCACCAGCGCATAACATGGAAGATAACTGTTGATCCCATGATTTCCATTGAGCCTCAATGTATATTCTAAACGACACCGATATCTCCGCCTATGACCGCAATGATTGATTGCATGATCTCCCTAATTATCCATCGGTTGTTGTTGTGTTTCCAGAGTTGTGAATTGTGATACACCTATATGGCACCACATGCGCTCGCTGGTTGCAGTCAGGTATTTTGGTGTCGCCGCGGTGACTCCAATGTGCCCTCTAGCGGGATGGAACAGTATACCGCCATGTAGGTCTTGAGTCTTGACGTTTTCGCCACACAAATCAACTACCTCGGCTAGAAGTAGGTGTTCGTCATTACGCAAGACTAGGGCTTGATGATAGCTTGGACCTGGATGAACATACTGAAACTGTTGTTGGCCCTATGCATCGCATTCAGTCCTCGGAGCCTATTGCATCTACATGTCGTCCTACTCCATGGCTTGACGGTCTACATGGGTCTTGTGGTCTTGTGGGTCAGTAGATGGCTTGACGGATCAGTATGGTTGTAGGGGGACGAATACCACTATTGCATCTACATGTCGTCCTACTCCATCCATGTATATAAAACTCTCAAGACAAGCAAGGTTTCATAGATTTTCTTTCAATCTTTTAGAACAATTAAGTTGCCTAAGGAAAGATAGTGGTTGTGTGTTTATGCGATGTCAAATTACTTTCAATTTATTTTTGACAAGTCAATCAACGAGATATGAAAACATTGTGCCTATATACATAAATCTTACTGTAGAGTTGGTGGTTAATTTTAATTGATTTTTTAGTACCATAATTAAGTAAGAAAAGAAGCCAACAATGTTGTAAGCAAATGCGGATGTATTTACAAATCAATAGAGGGTAGTTTCCAAACAATTTTATTATAGAAAACATTAGTGATTCCTACTGCATATTTTCCATATAATGTTGTACAAGCAAAAATAAACCTAAAACTTGTACAAAGTTTATGCCGGGAGAAGTTTTCAAACTTGAAAAATATTATTTTGATGTTCATATTTAGAGGCCTCGGGTTGTCGTTTTGCCCCGGACCTTCGAAATCTCGGGACCGGCCCTGCTCTATCAATGCAATGATACACAAATATTTTATGAATTCGTGATTTTTTTTCTATTATGGGCATGTTGGCTAGTAGTTCAATAGGAGTATAAAGTTAGGAAATTGTTTATTTTCAACCGGCTGATCCACCCAGCTTGTAAATCGCCTCCTCCTACCGACACATGTCCTACGTGGACCTGATTAGCATTATCCCTCTGCGTCTTCATCCTCTCCTACTCATTCTTTCTTTCTTCCCCTAAATTCATCGAACCTTCGAATACGAGTCCCCGGATTGCTCCGAGCGGAACGGCAACCACCCCATGCTCTCTCCCACTCTGATTGACGAAGTTGTTGCTACCACAAGTGGGTGTGCGCTGCACTGAAGTGGTGGGATGACCCCTTGCAAGTTACAATAGGCAAGTTGGGGTCAGCCGCCGGCCTTGCAGCATCGGTTGGCTATGGATCTCGCTAGGACGACAACACTTGTAGGGCTACCAAAGCGATGTCCGGCACGACGCGCTCGTGGTGTTCACATGTCACTGGGGGCTGCTACGGATCAACCGACTGATTTCCGAGGAAATCAGTCGGGTCCCCAACCATTAGATGCATTTCAGAGAGACGTTGGATCAGGTCAACACGAGCAACGACCGCTCATCATGATGAAGCTCCATTGCAGCGCGAGTGAAGCTTCATTGCAACTTGGGCGCTACATCACAGATCTTGGCGCTGTCGGTGAAGCTCCATTGCAGCCGTCGGTGAAGCTTCATTGCAGCTTTGGGCGCTGCATCACAGCTCTTGGCGCAGCCGGTGAAGCTTCATTGCAGCTTCGGGCGCTCCATCGCAGTTCTTGGCGCAGCCGGTGAAGCTCCGTTGTAGCCGCCGGTGAAGCTCCATTTCAGCTCGGGTTGCTGCATCGCAGATCTTGGCACCGCTGGTGATGCTCCATAGCAACCGCCGATGAAGCTCCACTACAGCTGTTAGGGAACGTTGCATGGGAAACAAAAAAATTCCTACGCACACGAAGACCTATCATGGTGATGTTCATCTACGAGAGGGAGATCGGATCCACATACCCTTGTAGACCGCTCAGCGGGAAACGTTAAGAAACACGGTTGATGTAGTGGTACAGCTTTGTGATTCAAATCACCGTCGTCCCATGATCCGTTCTAATCTAGCGCCGAACGGACGACACCTCCGCGTTCAGCACACGTACAGCTCGATGACAATCTCTGCCTTCTTGATCCAGCAAGAGAGACAGGGAAGTAGATGAGTTCTCCGGCAGCGCGACGGTGCGCCGGTGATCGTGATGATCTATTCCTGCAGGGCTCCGCCCGAGCTCCGCAGAAAACTAATGTAGAGGAAGAACTACCGTAATGCCCCAAGAGTGTAACTTTCCTTATTTGGAACCTTCTGTATGTGGGTCCATCTTGTCATTTCCATGAGAGATCAATGCAAGTGTTTTTTCATGTGTGATGCTTACCTTGTCATGTTTCCCTTTGCATGCTTGCATCCTTATCATTCCATGTCTTTTGTGTTTGTTGCCTTGTGTATCCATGTGATGGAGGGTATGTGATGTGTTTGATGTGTGTTGATAAGTAAAGTGATGTGGAGTGGAGTATTGTAAGTAGGAAGCATCTATGTTAGTTGCAATAGGTTTTATAAAACTCCCCTTGTCTATTTTATCAAGCTCAAGATTCACTTGTTCCGTCCCTCTTTCAAAAATGCCCATGTTTTAGTATGATTTGTGGTGGGTGTGATGCTATGTTTTAATTGTTTTGAAACTTTGTTTTAGTGGTGCAAATATTCATAAAACAGGTCAATTAATTCTGTTTTATAAATATTTAAAGGCTCCAAAAATTCCTTTGATATTTTATTTAAATAGGTCTTAATTCCTTCTTGCCCAGGGTCATTTTGTTTTATTTTTCTTAGTCCACCGATTTTTCCTAGGGGTTTATTTGCTGTGACTTTGTTTTATTTTGCAAACCAGTAGGTTTTCCTCCTTTCTCTATTTGGCGCCAGCATGGGCCTCTTTCCCTCCCGAGGCCCATCTCTCCTCCCTGCTTTCCTAGCGGCAGCCCACCGTGCGCTCCACCTCCTTCCTCCTGAAGGCGTCGTCCCCGTGCATGCTTTCCGTCTGTTGCTGTAGAGAGAGAGCGAGGGAGTTGCCAGCGTGCGTCCCATCCGCGGCCCTTATATCCTCGGCGTGCGTGCCCTATCGCCTAGGGTTCCACATCCCCCCTCCTAGCGCCGCCACCTCCCCTCCATCTCCTTCTCCCTCCCCCAGGTAAGCTCGCTGTAGATCAGGGTAACAGAGAGAAGCAGTAGCGCGCCGCCGTCGTCCTCCGCACATCCCTCGCCTCCAGCGTCGGCCAGCATGTCAGGGAGCTCGGGGAAGTCCTCCGCGTTCCATTGCCGTCGTTGTTGAGGTTGGGGCGCGACCACATCGACGGGCAGGACCTCGTCTCCGGCGTGTTCCCGGTGGACCGTACCCCTGCTTCGGTTCTGCATGAGGTCGTTGTCAAATCGTCTTCAAGCGTCTCCCTTCGATCGGGAAGCCCTCTTCTCCTTACTCCCGGTGAGCCTAGCTCCTTCCTCCCTTCCCCCTCGTTAGATGCGACGTAGGTGCTCGTGCCCGTGCCTCTTTGATCGGAGAGGAGTACGGCAGATGATGTGTGGATATGTGTGTTCGTGCTCGGGCTCGTCCCGGTGCTCAGGGCAGTTGCTTCCAACGCGGTAGGAGTGGTACCCGTAGATGATTCCCTCTGGCGCAGTAGTAGAGTAGGAGGGCGCTCCGGCGGCGTTGTTGCCGTTATCTCTGTGGGCAGAGAATAGGAGGGCGGCTCTTGTGTAGATTATCTTGTTAAATTCCTCTGTTCTGCCGAGTCCTTGTTCATAGCCCAGTGGTTTGCCGTGTGTGTGTTGATTTGAGGGTGTGTGTTCGAGTCCCAGCGGCAGCACCCCTTTTTAATTCCTGGTTTTGGCACAGTACCTGCAGGGAGTAGTTTACCCTGCTTGACTCCCCCGTTCTGTCGAGCGAAGTGCAATAGCGGAGTGGTTTGTATGTGTGTGGTTGTTCAGCAGGTGGTGGGATCGAATCCCCACTGCCCCTTTTATTTTTTGTTATTTTTTTTGGGTGTTGCTTGTTGTTGTTGCTACTAGGTGTTGCATATCCTTGCTTGGATAGCTTGTGGTATTTATTTCTCCTCACAACCAGTAGGTTGTCCCTAGTATTTTGCTTGCATGTGTAGTTATTGAGTGCAAGTGTATGTGTGAGCTAGATCATGTATATGTGTGTGTATTAGCATGTGAGTATTGCACCAGGGTAGTGTGTATTGTGTGTGTGTGTGTTTCTCATGTGCATGAGGGATGAACTCAAGCACTAGTGTGGGTGTGTGGGTGTGTGTGGGTTCCCCCCCCACCACATACTTTGTGTGTAGTGTATGTGATCTTGTGGTGTGTGTGTGAGTGTGTGCATGTGTGTGTGAGACACCCACATGCCAAGGCATGACATAGCCTTAGTGGGCACCTATGTGCAAGTTTGTATGTGTAGGTGTAGGAATGCATGATGTGAGTGTAAGCTAGTGTGTGTGTGTTTTAACTAGCATGTGTAGGTGCTTGTTATATGTGTGCTTGATGTAACTGTGTGTGGTGGTGTGCTAAGGCACATGAACATGAGGTCTACCCCTCATGTGCACCATTGGAGTGATGATAGTGTGCAAATGCATGTGTAGGTGATGACTAGTGCGTAGCATGTGATATAGCACTATTCACCTCTATGTGATTCCATGTGTATTTTCTTCTTAGCTTTGTGCCCATTTATTATATGCAAGTACCTAGGTATTATATATGTTTTGGGGGTAGAATCATCCAAGGAATCCAATGGTGGAATCAGTTTTGCCTTCGGAACACTTTATGGGAATGTCATATTTCTGTTTTGTTCAATGTTTAGAGCTTGGTTCCATGTGATGTGATGAGCCCAAGAGGTTGATTCCTTGTAGTGGTAGTAGAGGGTGAACCACTCTATAGCATGGTGGATTTGTTTCATGCTTAGGAGTTTATATGTGCAAGTAGTGCTTAGTCAAAATAGGCATGTGGCTGAAATTTCAGCTTAGTGAAAATCACAGATTTTCACTAAGTGTGAGAAACTCGTGATATTTTCTTCTCTTGTAGTTATGCTTGCAAAAGTTCATGTGTTGGGAATCAGCCCTTGCAATCAACTAGAAAGTTGTAGCTTTTGTGTTTGTCTAGCTCTTTGTAAATTTTCATTCCATTTGGTTTCCTATAGATATTGTTTTGGGTGCTGTCAAAATGCTTCAGGGCATAAACAGCTAGTGAGAATCTGAGAATTTCACTAAGTCCGTGAAAACTGATATTTTTGGCCAAGTTAGCAGCTGTAGAACTTTCTGTGTGAAACTCCTTTCTATTATCTTTTTGCTCATGCTTGTAGAGATTTTGAATAGCTTCTGCCACATATCTTATTTGGCACATTTGGGTGGCTGTAGGTGCTTTGTATGTAGCTCTCAAACTGCTATGATGTTGTTTAGGACAGAATGTATAGTTTTGATGTTTTGATGCTTGTGAGTGCATAGTTGATGGTGTGGTGATATTCCTTGCACCACCCCATCCATACTTGTTTGTTTTGTGATATGGCAACCTGGGAATACCAAAAGTAGGCCATTGGAGTGTGTTGTGATGGATTTGATCCGTAGAACTCCATTTCTTGTTTCGTTGTTTTCGGTTGATCCGTAGCTCCGTTCGTAACGTTCTTTATATATTTTTGCATCGTTTTCGCGTGATGCATTTGTTCATGTCATCTTCATGCATGTCAAGATAGTTTAGAGTGTAGTTCTGTCCAGAAGTTTGTAGTTTCTTCTCATGCATGTGCTAGTGACTAGAATAGAGATGCATGTCCATTCTCATCTCATGCATCATGTGTTTGTTGCATCTTGTTGTGTTGTTGTTCATTGGATGCTATTTTTATGTTGGGTAGCACCGGGTTCGGAGAGCGAGTACGTGGATCGGGGAGAGTACGTGCAGGACGAACAAGAGCAGTTCCAAGCTGAAAACATCACACGCAAGATGACATCATCTTGATACCATCTCTAGTCTTGTTATACTAGATTCACGTTTCCTTCGTCATATGCTCGTTGCCTACCACTGAAAAAATTGCCTCCTGATATTTCCATGAAATCCAAACACTATCCCCTCCTAGCAAATATTGAATGGCTAAGTAGGCTTGCTCACCTACTAATGTTAGCGTTGCTAGTTGCGGGTGCAATTCTCTCATGTGATAACATGAGTTTGATATCATTATGTTAGATCTGTTATTTAACTAATGCACCTATATAGTTGGTAAATAACGGAAGCCCTAGCCTCATGTCGGGTGTTTTGTTCCGTTATTGCCGCCATAGTTTCCGACTACCGGTGTTTGATTCCATAACTGATCGCTCCTAACACGTTCGGGGTTGTTATGGGACCCCCTTGATAAAGCGTGTAGTGTTAAGACTTGTCCGGCAGGACCCAACAATGGTGTTAATTTGCTAATCATTTAATAATAATCTGCATAGGGAATAGCTACCCCGAGGAATTAATCAACAACCCGGGCCAGTGCTCCTCATGAGTGTTGGTCCAACCAAGAGCAGCTTATTAGGCTCCCCGGGGCAACTCGTGTTTTGGCGTGGTAACCATCGCTCATCCGTCGTGTCCTGAGACTGAGATACGCAGCTCTTATCGGGGTCGTCGACACGACGGGAGGTCCTGCTAGTCTTGTCTTACCTTAGCGATATATCTTGCGTATAGGAATCCCGGTGAAGCTTTGGTTCTCCCCAGAGTTGAGGTTTTCCTCTAAGGAATCCGACAAGATCACAAAATTCGTGATAGAGGATTACTTTGCGGCCCGTGACCGTTTGTGATGGACTAGTTGGAGCACCCCTGCAGGGTTTAATCTTTTGGAAAGCCGTGCCCGTGATTATGTTACAATTTGGAATATTTGTTAACATCCGGTTCTAGATAACTTGAACTGATCTAATAAAATTGCCAGCTGTGTGCGTAACCGTGACTGCCCCCTTCGAAGACCTCTCTTTGATCGGGAACACGGTGGGGTTATGTTTGATGTAAGTAGGTGTTCGAGATCATTTAGTGATCAGCTAATCATCGACCACTAGAATAGACCACCTTCAATAACTTGTTCTACATAAGTTAGCCACCATAAATGCTTAGGATGCTGCAACCTAAACACTCAACCTTTCCTTACCTATTAACTTGACTAGTTCTGGCACCGAGGTCATAGATTGCTGAGTCCCTGTGGCTCACAGATTACTTCGACACACCAACAGGTACAGGTACGCCCGACACGGGTGATCCCGACGGCACACAGCTGGCGTGGCAGTATGATGAGGAGAACGACCGCCTGTACGTGAACTATCCAGAAGACTGAGGCGTGGTCATGATCGTGGGCAAGCTTGCAGGGTAGCATAGCCTTTTCTCATGTTATGTAGTCTGTAGCGGAACTACCTTGTCTGAATAAATGTGTGATGTAAACTCTGATATTATATATGAGATGGCAGATGATTCCCTATTTGCCATTCTATTATTATGTATGTGCTATGTTATCATGCTTGCGAAACGCTTAGATGCGCTTCTTTCCATTTTGGGGCCTCGTTCCCTAAATCGGAAAGGACCGCATCGTAGTCGTTACAAGTTGATAATCAGAGCCTTACAGCCATAGGAGCCTTTGTGTGATCGTACTTGACCGAGTCGAGTCTAGTAAAATGTTTTGAGTCTTAGTTATATCGGAGAGTGGGATTCTTTTTTCTCCTCTTCCATGGTCTGGTGAGGTTCTCGACTTAGGAAATCTTAATACTACTCCTCTTCTCGCTCAAAAAAAATTTAGGATCACGCGGGTATTTTTGAAATCTATATGATATCGATGTGACGGAGTTCTGTCTTGGTGCCTCCTATCTGCCTTGATTTCTTCCGGGGAGTTGAGCTCCAGGGGATTCTTGTGCACATCGCCATCATTCAGATTTCTGAGTATCTCAGAATGAAGGATGTTCGTAATTGCTTCAATACTAGTAGTGGCGAGATAACCCCGATGTCCCGAGTACTGGTGCAGATTGTTCGGGGGTACTACCATACTTTGTATCGTTGTGATCACGAGGTTCTATTGTAGATGAAGGTCCGAGATTCTGGTTATGTGTTGACGGATGTGATACAGTGGACGGGTTAGTATAGGAGTTGTGTGAATATTACTCCTTGTATCTGTGTACCAGATTGCATGACCAGATATTTCGGGAATTCATAGGTGGGATATCAAGTATTGACTTATAGGACAATCTTCCTACAGACGCATGATGTGAGGTTGGGATTCGACATTCAGTGGGTATGTTTGTTCACGGTCGTCTTACATCGGTTCTCGTTGTGTCTTAAAGAGTCCTTGTAGCTCGGTACGACTCGGGGATACTTCGTAAGTCGTGTGCACTACCTTGCGTAGGATGGCTACTGTAAATTCGAACCCGTGCGATCTTATCCACGAAGATATCGGATGAAATCTCGATCATGTGTTTGTTCCGAGCAGTTCTAGCTCATACTTGTTTGCAAGTGGTCTTAATCAGAATTTTGTCGGCAATCACTTTGAGGAAGCATTCTTACTATTTTGTTCGAGTGCAATTGCTATATTCCTGTTCAGATATTCCTGCCTTTTTGATTCAGCTATACCGTCAATTTATTTTGTGGGCTAATGTGTTGTCCGTCTTCAGGATGGCTCCACCAACTCGTCAGAATCCAGGTCGTGAGGATGTGCCGCCACCACCTCCTCCTCCGGAGAATCCTCCTCCGCTGCAGCCTCCTCCTGTAGAGGCTTGGCAAGCGGTGATGGCTGCTACAAATGCAAACACTCAGATGTTGATGCAGTTGTTGCAAGAGAGGACTAATCAGCAACAAGGCAACTTCAATCATGATGGCAATCAGTTTGCTAATCTAAGTCAATTCCTGTCAAATCAGCCGAAGACTTTCACTTCCTGTGACCAGCCGTTTGATGCTGAGGATTGGATCCGCGACATGAACAAGCACTTTGAATGTAGCAATGTTCGTCCTGAGGATTTCGTCAAGTTTGCAACATTCCAGCTAAAGGGGAAAGCATCTATCTGGTGGAAAGAGTTGAAGGATTCCAGGGGTGCTAGAGTGATCAGTTGGGATGAGTTCTGACGTGACTTCAGATCCCACTACATTCCGTCCAGCTTTGTGGAGGAAATGCGTGAGAAGTTTAGGCGCTTGAATCAAGATAGTAACTCTGTGTACAAGTACAACATTGAGTTCCACGAGCTAGCCTGATACGCCTTGCAGGATATCCCTGATCAGAAGATCAAGATTTATCAGTTCAGAGGTGGCTTGAAAGAAGATTTGTAGTTAGCTCTCGCTTTGCACGATCCTGAGGAGTTCGATAAGTTCTACAACTTAGCTCTCAGGGTTGAGGCAGCTTTTCTTAGGGTGGAGAATTCCAAGAAGCGCTTCAGAGATTCCAGTTCGTCGTCCTCTACTCAGGTAGTTCAGAAGTAACAGAAGTTTTGGGTGTCTCCTCCTCCTCCTCGGCACACACAACAGTTCAAGCATTCAGGTGGTCGTGGTTCTTCCCACCCACCCAACCCAGCTTTTCAGCAGAGATTCCACCAGCAAAAGCAAGGGCCTCCTCATACACAGTACCGTTAGTGAGCAGATGTTACTTGTCACAAGTGTGGGTAGAAGGGTCACTATGCCAACAAGTGCACTTCTCAGCTCCGTCTTCCGCCTCCTCCTCCAAGCAAACCTCCAAGCAATGCTCTCGTGAAGTTCAACCCCAGGTCTACTCGAGTCAACATGGTGAATGTGGCTCAGGTAGAAAACTCGTCAGATGTGATTATGGGTAACCTCCTCGTTAATGATATTCCTGCTAAAGTGTTATTTGATTCTGGTGCATCGCATTCCTTCATCTCCAAGCCTTTCATTGCTAAGCATGATATTCCTGCAATTCACTTGGATAGTCCCTTCCGTGTGGTTTCTCCGGGCATGTGTATGAGTTCTCACATGTTGGTTCCGGATGTTTCTGTCAAGATGGGTAGTTATTCTTTTCTGGCGTCTCCTATTGTCTTGGGCAATTCCGACATTGATTTGATCCTTGGTATGGACTGGTTGGCCATGAACAAGGCATCGATTGATTGTGAAGCTAAAGAAGTGAAGCTTACTCACTCTTCGGAGGACGTAATTATCTTCGTGGCGCGCGATGACACAATCCCTCTGTTCTCTTTCAATGAAAAGGGTGACATTAATCCTATTTCGCAAGTCCGAGTGGTCTGCGAATATGAAGATGTGTTTCCAGAAGAGCTGCCAGGAATGCCTCCACACCGAGAAGTTGAATTTATTATTGAGCTTGAACTAGGTACTGAGCATGTGTGCAAACGGCCGTACAAATTGGGTCCAGAAGAGCTGAAGGAACTTAAGAGGCAACTCGATGAGCAGGAGCGTTTGGGTCTGATCAGACCAAGCTCGTCTCCTTGGGGCTGTGGAGTTCTGTTTGTCAAGAAGAAGGATGGCACGGACCATTTGTGTGTCGATTACCGTCCATTGAACAAGAAGACAATCAGGAACAAGTATCCACTTCCGAACATAAATGAGTTGTTCGAATAGTTGAAATGGGCTAAGATCTTCTCGAGCTCGATCTCAGAATGGGCTATCATCAAATTCGCATTCGCGAAGAGGATATTTCGAAGACTGCTTTCAGGACTAGTTTTGGCTCGTATGAGTATACGGTCATGTCTTTTGGTCTGGCAGCTGCTCCACCGACATTTTTTCGAATGATGAACTACATATTCTCTCCGTTCAAGAATGAGTTCGTCTTGCTGTATCTCGACGATATTCTGGTCTTTTCAGAAACTGAGGAAGAACATGAAGAACATCTCAGATTGGTGCTTGATAAGCTGAGAGAGCACAAATTCTATGCCAAGTTTTCCAAGTGCGAGTTCTGGTTGAATGAAGTCGTCTATCTTGGGCACATCATCTCTGCCGAGGGCATCAAAGTTGATCCGTCGAAGGTCCAGACCATTGTTGAGTGGGAGCCTCCGCGGAATGTGAAGCGGCTTCGAAGCTTCCTCGGGCTTGCAAGCTATTGTAGAAGGTTCATTGGGAACTTCTCCAAGATTGCTAAGCCTCTCTCAAATCTTCTTCAGAAGGGTGCGAAGTATGTCTCGTCTCCAGAGTGTCAGTTGGCCTTCGACACACTCAAAGAGAAGCTCACCTCTACTCCAGTCTTGGTTCCTCCTGATGACTCCAAACCCTACCAAGTGTTCTGCGACGCCTCTCTTCAAGGTCTTGGGGCAGTTCTGATGCAAGAGAAGAAAGTGGTTGCTTATACCTCCAGGCAGTTGAAGCCAGCGGAGAAGAATTATCCTGTGCATGATCTTGAGTTGGCAGCAGTGGTACATGCTCTGATGACTTGGAGACACCTCTTGTTGGAACGAAAGGTTGAAGTGTCCACCGATCACAAGAGTCTCAAGTACATCTTCACCCAACCTAAAATGAATCTTCGGAAAACTCGTTGGGTGGAAATGCTCCAAGATTTTAATCCGAGCGTTGAGTACACGCTAGGCAAAGCTAATGTCGTGGTAGATGCTTTGAGTAGGAAGGCTTACTGCAACATTCTCATTCTGAAACCTCTCCAGCCCGACCTTTGTGAATCTTTCAGGAAGCTCAACCTTCAGTTAGTACCTCAGGGATTTCTTGCAAATCTTCAGACCTCTCCTACCTTGGAAGATCAGGTCCGAGCAGCACAGCTTCTTAATGCAATGGTGTAGAAAGTCAAGATTGGCTTGGCAAAGGGACTTCCCAAATATAAGTGCTTCAGTGTTGATGCCAGAGACACGTTGTTCTTTGAGGATCGTCTTGTCGTTCCAAAAGGTGATCTCAGAAAGGTAATCATGGAAGAAGCTCATAACTCTCTGCTCTCAATACATCCAGGAAGCTCCAAGATGTATCAGGACTTGAAATAGACCTTCTGGTGGACTCGCATGAAGCGTGAGATTGCTGAGTTCGTAAATGAATGTGATGTATGTCAAAGGGTGAAAGCAGAGCATCAACGTCCAACATGTCTTTTGCATCCTTTGCCCATTCCCGAGTGGAAGTTCGACCATATTGAGATGGATTTCGTCACCGGGTTTCCGAAGTCCAAGAAGGGTAATGATGCCATCTTCGTCGTCATCGGCAAGTTGAGTAAAGTGGCTAATTTCTTCCAATCAAGGAATCCATCTCCGTAGCTCAGCTTGCAGAGCTGTACACTTCCAGGATAGTGTCTTTGCACGGCGTGCCTATGATGATTTCTTCGAATCGCGGAAGTATCTTCACTTCCAAGTTCTAGGATTCTTTTTAGTCTGCGATGGGCACGAAGATACGCTTCAGCACAGCTTTTCACCCTCAGACTAGTGGTCAAGTGGAGAGAGTCAATCAGGTCCTTGAGGATATGCTGACAGCCTGTGTTATCTCTTTTGGCATGAAGTGGGAAGACTACCTGCCTTTCGCTGAGTTCTCGTATAACAACAGTTATCAAGCTAGTTCAGGCAAAGCTCCATTTGAAATTCTCTATGGCAGGAAGTGTCGTACCCCGCTCAACTGGTCCGAAACCGGCGAGCGTCAGATTCTTGGGAATGACTTGATAGAAGAAGTTGAAGAGATGTGTCGGGTCATTCGGGATAACCTCAGAGCAGCGTAGTCCCGTCAGAAGAGCTATTATGATAGCAAGCATTGTGACATATCTTATGACCTCAATGACTTCGTCTATCTCAAGGTGTCGCCTATGAAGGGTACACAGCGCTTTGGCATCAAAGGCAAGCTTGCGCCTCGTTTCGTGGGTCCTTTCAGAATTGTTGTTAAGAGAGGCGACCTTGCGTATCATCTTGATCTCCCGTCAAACTTTGCAAATGTGCATGACGTGTTCCATGTCTCTCAGCTCCGGAGATGCATCAGGACTCCCGAGCGCATTGTTCATCTTCAAGACATCGACCTTCAACCCGACCTATCCTATCGTGAGCATCCAGTTGCGGTTCTCGAGGTGACTGACCGCAAGACCTGCAACAAAACTGTCAAATTTCTCAACGTGCAGTGGTCACACCATTCCAATAAAGAGGCCACTTGGGAATGCGAGGATCACCTCCGTTCTGAATTCCCAGAGTTCTTTCAGTCCTAGATCTCGGGTCGAGATCTTTTTCTAGTGTGGGAGAGTTTGTAATGCCCTAAGAGTGTAACTTGCCTTATTTGGAACCTTCTGTATGTGGGTCCATCTTGTCATTGCCATGAGAGATCAATGCAAGTGTTATTTCATGTGTGATGCTTACCTTGTTATGTTTCCCTTTGCATGCATGCATCCTTATCATTCCATGTCTTTTGTGTTTGTTGCCTTGTGTATCCATGTGATGGAGGGTATGTGATGTGTTTGATGTGTGTTGATAAGTGAAGTGATGTGGAGTGGAGTATTGTAAGTAGGAAGCATCTATGTTAGTTGCAATAGGTTTTATAAAACTCCCCTTCTCTATTTTCTCAAGCTCAAGATTCACTTGTTCCATCCCTGTTTCAAAAATGCCCATGTTTTAGTATGATTTGTGGTGGGTGTGATGCTATGTTTTAATGGTTTTGAAACTTTGTTTTAGTGGTGCAAATATTCATAAAACAGGTCAATTAATTCTGTTTTATAAATATTTAAAGGCTCCAAAAATTACTTCTATATTTTATTTAAATAGGTCTTAATTCCTTCTTGCCCAAGGTCATTTTGTTTTATTTTTCTTAGTCCACAGATTTTTCCTAGGGGTTTATATGCTGTGACTTTGTTTTATTTTGCAAACCAGTAGGTTTTCCTCCTTTCTCCATTTGGCGCCAGCATGGGCCTCTTTCCCTCCCGAGGCCCATCTCTCCTCCCTGCTTTCCTAGCGGCAGACCACCGTGCGCTCCACCTCCTTCCTCCTAACGGTGTCGTCCCCGTGCATGCTTTCCGTTTGTTGCTGCAAAGAGAGAGCGAGGGAGTTGACGGCATGCGTCCCATCCGCGGCCCTTATATCCTCGGCGTGCGTGCCCTATCGCCTAGGGTTCCGCGTTCCCCCTCCTAGCGCCTCCACCTCCCCTCCATCTCCTTCTCCCTCCCCTAGGTAAGCTCGTTGTAGATCAGGGTAGCAGAGAGAAGCTGTAGCGCGCCGCCGTCGTCCTCCGCGCATCCCTCGCCTCCGGCGCCGGCCAGCATGTTAGGGAGCTCGGGGAAGGCCTCCGTGTTCCATTCACGTCGTCGTTGAGGTCGGGGCGCGACCACATCGAAGGGCAGGACCTCGTCTCCGGCGTGTTCCCGGCGGACCGTACCCCTGCTTCGGTTCTTCATCAGGTCGTCATCAGATTGTCTTCAGGCGTCTCCCTCCGATCGGGACGCCCTCTTCTCCTTCCTCTAGGTGAGCCTAGCTCCTTCCTCCCTTCCCCCTCATTAGATGCGACGTAGGTGCTCGTGGTCGTGCCTCTTTGATCGGAGAGGAGTACGACAGATGATGTGTGGATATGTGTGTTCGTGCTCGGGCTCGTCCCGGTGCTCAGGGCAGTTGCTTCCAACGCGGTAGGAGTGGTAGCCGTAGATGATTCCCTCTGGCGCAGTAGTAGAGTAGGAGGGCGCTCCGGTGGCGTTGTTGTCGTTATCTCTGTGGGCAGAGAATAGGAGGGCGGCTCTTGTGTAGATTATCTTGTTAAATTCCTCTGTTCTGCCGAGTCCTTGTTCATAGCCCAGTGGTTTGCCGTGTGTGTGTTGATTTGAGGGTGTGTGTTCGAGTCCCAGCGGCAGCACCCCTTTTTAATTCCTGGTTTTGGCACAGTAGCTGCAGGGAGTAGTTTACCCTGCTTGACTCCCCCGTTCTGTCGAGCGAAGTGCAATAGCGGAGTGGTTTGTATGTGTGTGGTTGTTCAGCAGGTGGTGGGATCGAATCCCCACTGCCCCTTTTATTTTTTGTTATTTTTTTTGTGTGTTGCCTGTTGTTGTTGCTACTAGGTGTTGCATATCCTTGCTTGGACAGCTTGTGGTATTTATTTCTCCTCACAACCAGTAGGTTGTCCCTAGTATTTTGCTTGCATGTGTAGTTATTGAGTGCAAGTGTATGTGTGAGCTAGATCATGTATATGTGTGTGTATTAGCATGTGAGTATTGCACTAGGGTAGTGTGTATTGTGTGTGTGTGTGTTTCTCATGTGCATGAGTGATGAACTCAAGCACTAGTGTGGGTGTGTGGGTGTGTGGGTGTGTGTGGGTTCCCCCCCCCCCCCACATACTTTGTGTGTAGTGTATGTGATCTTGTGGTGTGTGTGTGTGAGTGTGTGCATGTGTGTGTGAGACACCCACATGCCAAGGCATGACATAGCCTTAGTGGGCACCTATGTGCAAGTTTGTATCTGTAGGTGTAGGAATGCATGATGTGAGTGTAAGCTAGTGTGTGTGTGTTTTAACTAGCATGTGTAGGTGCTTGTTATATGTGTGCTTTATGTAAGTGTGTGTGGTGGTGTGCTAAGCCACATGAACATGAGGTCTACCCCTCATGTGCACCATTGGAGTGATGATAGTGTGCAAATGCATGTGTAGGTGATGACTAGTGAGTAGCATGTGATATAGCACTATTCACCTCTATGTGATTCCATGTGTATTTTCTTCTTAGCTTTGTGCCCATTTTTTATATGCAAGTACCTAGGTATTAAATATGTTTTGGGGGTAGAATCATCCAAGGAATCCAATGGTGGAATCAGTTTTGCCTTTGGAACACTTTATGGGAATGTCATATTTCTGTTTTGTTCAATGTTTAGAGCTTGGTTCCATGTGATGTGATGAGCCCAAGAGGTTGATTCCTTGTAGTGGTAGTAGAGGGTGAACCACTCTATAGCATGGTGGATTTGTTTCATGCTTAGGAGTTTATATGTGCAAGTAGTGCTTAGTCAAAGTAGGCATGTGGCTGAAATTTCAGCTTAGTGAAAATCACAGATTTTCACTAAGTGTGAGAAACTCGTGATATTTTCTTCTCTTGTAGTTATGCTTGCAAAAGTTCATGTGTTGGGAATCAGCCCTTGCAATCAACTAGAAAGTTGTAGCTTTTGTGTTTGTCTAGCTCTTTGTAAATTTTCATTCCATTTGGTTTCCTATAGATATTGTTTTGGGTGCTGTCAAAATGCTTCAGGGCATAAACAGCTAGTGAGAATCTGAGAATTTCACTAAGTCCGTGAAAACTGATATTTTTGGCCAAGTTAGCAGTTGTAGAACTTTCTGTGTGAAACTCCTTTCTATTATCTTTTTGCTCATGCTTGTAGAGATTTTGAATAGCTTCTGCCACATATCTTATTTGGCACATTTGGGTGGCTGTAGGTGCTTTGTATGTAGCTCTCAAACTGCTATGATGTTGTTTAGGACAGAATGTATAGTTTTGATGTTTTGATGCTTGTGAGTGCATAGTTGATGGTGTGGTGATATTCCTTGCACCACCCCATCCATACTTGTTTGTTTTGTGATATGGCAACCTGGGAATACTAGAAGTAGGCCATTGGAGTGTGTTGTGATGGATTTGATCCGTAGCTCCGTTCGTAACGTTCTTTATATGTTTTTGCATCGTTTTTGCGTGATGCATCTGTTCATGTCATCTTCATGCATGTCAAGATAGTTTAGAGTGCAGTTCTGTCCAGAAGTTTGTAGTTTCTTCTCATGCATGTGCTAGTGACTAGAATAGAGATGCATGTTCATTCTCATCTCATGCATCATGTGTTTGTTGCATCTTGTTGTGTTTTTGTTCATTGGATGCTATTTTTATGTTGGGTAGCACCGGGTTCAGAGAGCGAGTACGTGGATCCGGGAGAGTACGTGCAGGATGAACAAGAGCAGTTCCAAGCTGAAGAAATCACAGGCAAGATGACATGATCTTGATACCATCTCTTTTCTTGTTATGCTAGATTCACGTTTCCTTCGTCATATGATCCCTGCCTACCACTGAAATAATTGCCTCCTGATATTGCCATGAAACCCTAACACTATCCCCTCCTAGAAAATATTGAATGGCTAAGTAGGCTTGCTGAGCTACTAATGTTAGCGTTGCTAGTTGCGGGTGCAATTGTATCATGTGATAACATGAGTTTGATATCATTATGTTAAATCTGTTATTTAATTAATGCACCTATATACTTGGTAAATAACAGAAGGTCTAGCCTCATGCCGGGTGTTTTGTTTCGTTATTGCCGCCATAGTTTCTGGCTACCAGTGTTTGATTCCATAACTGATCGCTCCTAACACGTTCGGGGTTGTTATGGGGACCCCCTTGATAAATCGTGTAGTGTTAAGACTTGTCCGGCAGGACCCAACATTGGTTTTAATTTGCTAATCACTTAATAATAATCTGCATAGGGAATAGCTACCCCGAGGAATTAATCAACAACCCGGGCCAGTGCTCCTCATGAGTGTTGGTCCAACCTAGAGCAGCTTATTACGCTCCCCGGGGCAACTCGGTGTTTTTGCGTGGTAACCATCGCTCATCCGTCGTGTCCTAAGACTGAGATACGCGGCTCTTATCGGGGTCGTCGACACGACGGGAGGTCCTGCTAGTCTTGTCTTACCTTAGCAATATATCTTGCTTATAGGAATCCCGGTGAAGCTTTGGTTCTCCCTAGAGTTGAGCTTTTCCTCTAAGGAATCCGACGAGATCACGAGATTCGTGATAGAGGATTACTTTGCGGCCCGTGACCGTTTGTGATGGACTAGTTGGAGCACCCCTGCAGGGTTTAATCTTTCGAAAAGCCGTGCCCGCGGTTATGTGGCAATTTGGAATATTTGTTAACATCCGGTTCTAGATAACTTGAACTAATCTAATAAAATTGCAAACTGTGTGCGTAACCATGACTGTCCCCTTCGAAGACCTCTCTTCGATCGGGAACACGGTGGGGTTATGTTGACGTGAGTAGGTGTTCAGGATAATTTAGTGATCAGCTAATCATCGATCGCTAGAATAGACCACCTTCAATAACTTGTTCTACGTAAGTTAGCCACCATAAATGCTTAGGATGCTGCAACCTTAACACTGAACCTTTCCTTACCTAATAGCTTGACTAGTTCTGGCACCGAGGTCATAGATTGCTGAGTCCCTGTGGCTCACAGATTACTTCAATACACCAATAGGTAGAGGTACACCCGACACAGGTGATTCCGACGGCACGCAGCTGGCGTGGCAGTACGATGAGGAGAATGACCGCCTGTATGTGAACTATCCAAAAGACTGAGGCGTGGTCGTGATCGTGGGCAAGCTTGCAGGGTAGCATAGCCTTTTCTCATGTTATGTAGTCCGTAGCGGAACTACCTTGTCTGAATAAATGTGTGATATAAACTCTGATATTATCTATGAGATGGCAGATGATTCCCTATTTGTCATTCTATTATTATGTATGTGTTATGTTATCGTGCTTGCGAAACGCTTAGATGCGCTTCTTTCCATTTTGGGGCTTCGTTCCCTAAATCAGAAAGGACTGCATCTTAGTCGTTACAACTACGAAGTAGAGGTTTGAGTTGCACGTGGCAAATTTTGTGTCTCAAAAACCCTAAAACCTCTAGTATATATAGGAGGAGGGGAGGGGCTAGACTTGGGGCTCAAGGGAGCCCCAAGGGCGCCGGTCGAGAGAGGAGAGGAGGACTCCAACTCCAATTCGGTTTGGGGAAGGAGGAGTCCTCCTCTTCCTTCCCACCTCCCCCTTTTTTTCTCTTTGGTTTTTTCTCCTTAGCCGTCATAGCCCACTTGGACTGGCCTCACCAGCCCACTAAGGGCTCGTGCGCCACCCTTGGGCTATTAGGCTCTCTCCCGGGTGGGTGGGTCCCTCGCGGTGAAAACCCAGAACCCATTAGTCACTCCCGGTACACTCCTGGTAATGCCCGAAATATTTCGGGAGACCAAATGAAACCATCCTATATATCAATCTTCATTTTCGGACCATTCCGGAAACCATCATGACATCCGTGATCTCATCCAGGACTCCAAACAACCTTCGGTCACCAACACCTATAACTCAACTATACCGAAACGTCACCGAACCTTAAGTGTGCAGACCCTACAGGTTCGAGAACTATGCAGACATGACCTGAGACACTCCCCGGTCAATATCCAATAGCGGGACCTAGATGTCCATATTGGATCCTACATATTCTACGAAGATCTTATCGGTTGAACCTCTGTACCAAGGATTCATATAATCCCGTATACTATTCCCTTTGTCCTTCGTTATGTTACTTGCCTGAGATTTGGTCATCGGTATCTCTATACCTAGTTCAATCTCATTACTAGCAAGTCTCTTTAGTCATTCCTTAATACAAGATCCCGTAACTAACTTCTTAGTCACATTGCTTGCAAGGCTTGTTGTGATGTTATATTACCAAGTGGGCCCCGAGATACCTCTCTGTCACACGGAGTGACAAATCTGAGTCTTGATCCATGCCAACCCAACAGACACCTTCGGAGATACTTGTAGAGCATCTTTATAGTCACCCAGTTACGTTGCGACGTTTGATAACCCACAAGGTATTCCTCCGGTGTTCGGGAGTTGCATGATCTCATGGTCATAGGAACAGATACATTGACATGCAGAAAATAGTAACAATAAACTGACATGATCATATTCTACGTTTATAGTTTGGGTCTTGTCCATCACATTATTCTCCCAGTGATGTGATCCCGTTATCAAGTGACAACACTTGCCTATGGCCAGGAAACCTTGACCATCGTTGATCAACGAGCTAGCCAACTAGAGGCTCACTAGGGACAGTGTGTTGTCTATGTATCCACACATGTATTTGCGTTTCCAATCAATACAATTATAGCATGGATAATAAACGATTATCATGAACCAATAAATATAATAATAACTAATTTATTATTGCCTCTAGGGGATATTTCCAACACTCTCCCACTTGCACTAGAGACAATAATCTAGTTCACATCAATATGTGATTTTAACGAATCCAACACCCATACAGTTATGGGGTTTGATCACGTCTTGCTTGTGAGAGAGGTTTTAGTCAACGAGGCTGAACCTTTCAGATCTATGTATGCTTTACAAATCTCTATGTTATCATGTATATGCTACTACTACGTGTCATTTGGAACTATTCGAAATGACTGCTCCACTATATGAATCCGCTTTACTCTTTAGAGTTATTCGGATTAGTGTCCAAGATTGCATCGACGTAACCCTTTACGACGAACTCTTTAATCACCTCCATAATCGAGAAAAATTCCTTAGTCCACTAGTTACTAAGGATAACTTTGACCGTTGTTTAGTGATCTAATCCTGGATCACTTTTGTACCCCTTGACAGACTCATGGCAAGGCACATATCAGTTGCGGTACACAACATGGCATACTTTAGAGCCTACGGCAAAGGCATAGAAGCACTTAGTCTCGGGTTTGGGTTTAACCTTGGGTTTCTTCAATAGAGCAGCAACTGGTTTGCCGTTTCATTAAGTATCCCTTCTAGCCCTTGCCCTTCTTAAAACTAGCGGTTTTACTAACCATCAAAAATTGATGCTCCTACTTGATCTCTACTTTCACATTGTCTAACATCGCGAATAGCTCAAGGATCAACATATATATCCTTGATATGTTATAGTTCATCACGAAGCTCTAGTATCTTGGTGGCAGTGACTTTGGAGAACCATCACTATCTCATCTAGAAGATTAACTCCCACTTGATTCAAGCGACTGTTGTACTCAGACAATCTGAGCACATGGTCAACGATTGAGCTTTTCTCCTTTACTTTGTAGACAAAGAATCTTGTCGGAGGTCTCATACCTCTCAACAAGGGCACGAGCATGAAATTCCAATTTCATCTCTTAGAACATCTCATATGTTCCGTGACGTTCAAAAATGTCTTCGGCGCCTTACTTCTAAGCCATTAAGTATTACGCACTGAACTATCACGTAGTCATCAAAAACGTGTATGTCAGATGTTCACAACATCCACAGACGACGCTCGAGGTTCAGCACACCGAGCGGTGCATTAAGGACATAAGCCTCTCTATGCAGCAATGAGGACAATCCTCAGTTCACGGACTCAGTCCGCAAAATTACTACTATCATCTTTCAACTAAATTTTCTCTAGGAACATATAAAAAACAGTAGAGCTACAACACAAGCTACAACATAATTTTCAAAGACCTTTTTGACTATGTTCATGATAATTGAGTTTAGCTAATCATATTACTAATAACTCCCACTCAAAATATACATCCCTCTAGTCGTTTGAGTGGCGCGTGATCCAAATCTACCAACTCAAATCCGATCATGTGAGTTGAGTATAGTTTCAGTGGTGAACATCTCCATGTTTGATCATATCAACTATATGATTCATGCTTGACCTTTCGGTCTCTTGTGTTCCGAGGCCATGTCTGTACATGCTAGGCTCGTCAAGTTTAACCCGAGTGTTCCGCGTGTGCAACTGTATTGCACCCGTTGTATGTTAACGTTGAGTCTATCACACCCGATCATCACGTGGTGTCTCGAAATGACGAACTGTCGCAACGGTGCATAGTCACGGAGAACACAATTTTATCTTGATATTAAGTGAGGGATTACCTTATAATGCTACCGTCGTTCTAAGCAAGATAAGGTGCATAAAAGGATTAACATCACATGCAATTCATAAGTGACATGATATGACCATGATCTTGTGCTTCTTGATCTCCATCACCAAAGGACCAACATGATCTTCATCGTCACCGGCGCCACACCATGATATCCATCATCATGATCTCCATCATCGTGCCGCCATCGAGGTTGTCGTGCTATCTATGCTATTACTACTAAAGCTACAACCTAGCAACATAGTAAACGCATGTGCAAGCACAAATGTTAGTTTAAAGACAACCCTATGGCTCCTGCCGGTTGCCGTAGCATTGACGTGCAAGTCGATATTTAACTATTACAACATGATCATCTCATACATCCAATATATCACATCATGTCTTTGGCCATATCACATCACATGCATACCCTGCAAAAACAAGTTAGACGTCCTCTAATTTGTTGTTGCATGTTTTATGTGGCTGCTATGGGTATCTATAGTATGGTCGCATCTTACTTACGCAAAACCACAACAGTGATGTGAAAATTTCTATTTAACCTCTCTCGAAGGACCGCCTCGGTCAAATCCAATTCAACTAAAGTTGAAGAAACAGACACCCGCCAGTCATCTTTATGCAACAAGTTGCATGTTAGTCGATGAAACCGGTCTCTCGTCAGCGTACAAGTAAGGTTGGTCCAGGCCGCTTCAATCCAACAATACCGCCGAATCGGGAAAAGACTAAGGAGGGCAGCAAATCGAACATCAACGCCCAAAAAAACTTTTGTGTTCTACTCAAGATTACATGTACGCATGAACCTAGCTCATGATGCCACTGTTGGGGAACGTTGCATGGGAAACAAAAAAAATCCTACGCACACGAAGACCTATCATGGTGATGTTCATCTATGAGAGGGAGATCAGATCCACATACCCTTGTAGATCGCTCAGCGGGAAGCGTTAAGAAACGTGGTTGATGTAGTGGTACACCTTCATGATTCAAATCACCGTCGTCCCACGATCCGTTCTGATCTAGCGCCGAACAGACGACACCTCCGCGTTCAGCACACGTACAACTCGATGACGATCTCCACCTTCTTGATCCAGCAAGAGAGATAGGGAAGTAGATGAGTTCTCCGGCAGCGTGACAGCGTGCCAGTGATGGTGATGATCTATTCTTGCAGGGCTCCGCCCGAGCTCCGCAGAAAACTGATATAGAGGAAGAACTACGAAGTATAGGTTTGAGTTGCACGTGGAAAAAGTTCTGTCTAAAAAACCCTAAAACCTCTAGTATATATAGGAGGAGGCGAGGGGCTAGCCTTGGGGCTAAAGGGAGCACCAAGGGCGTCGGCCGAGAGAGGAGAGGAGGACTCCAACTCCAATTCGGTTTGGGAAAGGAGGAGTCCTCCTCTTCCTTCCCACCTCCCCCTTTTTTCTCTTTGGTTTTTTCTCCTTAGATGCCATAGCCCACTTGGGCTGGCCTCACCAGGCCACTAAGGGCTGGTGCACCACCCTTGGGCTATTAGGCTCTCTCCCGGGTGGGTGGGTCCCTCCCGGTGAAAACCCGGAACCCATTCGTCACTCCCGGTACACTGCCGGTAATGCCCGAAATCTTTCCGAAGACCAAATGAAACCATCCTATATATCAATATTCGTTTCCGGACCATTCCAGAAACCCTTATGACTTTTGTGATCTCATCTGGGACTCCGAAAAACCTTCGGTCACCAACACCTATAACTCAACTATACCGAAACGTCACCGAACCTTAAGTGTGCAGACCCTACGGGTTCGAGAACTATGCAGGCATGACCTAAGACACTCCCCGGTCAATATCCAATAGCGGGACCTGGTTGTCCATATTGGATCCTACATAATCTACGAAGATCTTATCGGTTGAACCTCTATGCCAAGGATTCATATAATCCCGTATACTATTCCCTTTGTCCTTCGGTATGTTACTTGCCCGAGATTCGATCGTCGGTATCTCTATACCTAGTTCAATCTCGTTACCGGCAAGTCTCTTTACTCGTTCCGTAATACAAGATCCTGTAAATAACTTCTTAGTCACATTGCTTGCAAGGCTTGTTGTGATGTTGTATCACCGAGTGGCCCCCGAGATACCTCTCTGTCACACGTAGTGACAAATCCCAGTCTTGATCCATGCCAACCCAACAAACTCGGAGATACCTGTAGAGCATCTTTAAAGTCACCCAGTTACGTTGCGACGTTTGATAACCCATAAGGTATTCCTCCGGTGTCCGGGAGTTGCATGATCTCATGGTCATAGGAACAGATACATTGACATGCAGAAAACAGTAACAATAAACTGACATGATCATATGCTACGTTTATAGTTTGGGTCTTGTCCATCACATTATTATCCCAATGATGTGATCCAGTTATCAAGTGACAACACTTTCCTATGGCCAGGAAACCTTGACCATCTTTGATCAACGAGCTAGCCAACTAGAGACTCACTAGGGACAATGTGTTGTCTATGTATCCACACATGTATTTGCATTTCCAATCAATACAATTATAGCATGGATAATAAACGATTATCATGAACAAATAAATATAATAATAACTAATTTATTATTGCCTCTAGGGCATATTTCCAACAACAGCACCACCGGGCGCATGAGCAGCAGCAGGGGGCAGATCATGGCGGACGGGGCTTGAACGTGAGGACCTTGAGCTGCAGCAAGTTTAGCTTGGGCATGCCATGACGGACGAGACTTGAATGGGAAGACCTTGAGCAGCAGCAGATGGAGTTTGGAGGCTGGCCATGGTGGAGAGGAAAAGAACAAGGAGGAGAATGAACGGAGGAGAGGACGGGTGAAGGAGATAAGGTTGGACCAGGAAAGCGGTGGATTAACTTGTACGCAACGGACACGTGTCGCGCGTGTGACCCGACTTACGCACTAACGAAATCAACCGCTTGATTTAAAGTGTTTTCCCATGTCATTTTTGTTGGAAATATGCCCTAGAGGCAATAATAAATTAGTTATTATTATATTTCTTAGTTCATGATAATCGTTTATTATCCATGCTATAATTGTATTGATTGGAAACACAATACTTGTGTGGATACATAGACAAAACACTGTCCCTAGTAAGCCTCTAGTTGACTAGCTCGTTGATCAAAGATGGTCAAGGTTTCCTGGCCATAGGCAAGTGTTGTCACTTGATAACGGGATCACATCATTAGGAGAATCATGTGATGGACTAGACCCAAACTAATAGACGTAGCATGTTGATCGTGTCATTTTGTTGCTACTGTTTTCTGCGTGTCAAGTATTTATTCCTATGACCATGAGATCATATAACTCACTGACGCCGGAGGAATACTTTGTGTGTATCAAACGTCGCAACGTAACTGGGTGACTATAAAGATGCTCTACAGGTATCTCCGAAGGTGTTAGTTGAGTTAGTATGGATCAAGACTGGGATTTGTCACTCCGTGTGACGGAGAGGTATCTCGGGGCCCACTCGGTAATACAACATCACACACAAGCCTTGCAAGCAATGTAACTTAATGTAAGTTGCGGGATCTTGTACTACGGAACGAGTAAAGAGACTTACCGGTAAACGAGATTGAAATAGGTATGCGGATACTAACGATCGAATCTCGGGCAAGTAACATACCGAAGGACAAAGGGAATGACATACGGGATTATATGAATCCTTGGCACTGAGGTTCAAACGATAAGATCTTCGTAGAATATGTAGGATCCAATATGGGCATCCAGGTCCCGCTATTGGATATTGACCGAGGAGTCTCTCGGGTCATGTCTACATAGTTCTCGAACCCGCAGGGTCTGCACACTTAAGGTTCGACGTTGTTTTATGCGTATTTGAGTTATATGGTTGGTTACCGAATGTTGTTCGGAGTCCCGGATGAGATCACGGACGTCACGAGGGTTTCCGGAATGGTCCGGAAACGAAGATTGATATATAGGATGACCTCATTTGGTTACCGGAAGGTTTTCGTGCATTATCGGAAAAGTTTCGGGCTCATCGGTAGTGTACCGGGAGTGCCGGGAGGGGTGCCGGGGACCATCGGGAGGGGTGTCACGCCCCAAGGGGTCTCATGGGCTATGGGAAGAGATAAACCAGCCCCTAGTGGGCTGGAATAAGTTCCCACTAAGGCCCATAAGGTTTGAGAAGGAAAAAACACAAGGTGGAAAGAGTTTCCAAGTGGGAAGGTGGAATCCTACTCCAAGTAGGATTGGAGTAGGACTCCTCCACCTCCAATTTCGGCCAAACCTTTAGGTTTTGAGGCTGCCTCCTCCCCTCCCTCCCACCTATATATATGGAGGTTTTAGGGCTGATTTGAGACGACTTTTCCACGGCAGCCCGACCACATACCTCCACGGTTTTTCCTCTAGATCGCGTTTCTGCAGAGCTTGGGCGGAGCCCTGCTGAGACAAGGTCATCACCAACCTCCGGAGCGCCGTCACGCTGCCGGAGAACTCTTCTACCTCTCCGTCTCTCTTGCTGGATCAAGAAGGCCGAGATCATCGTCGAGCTGTACGTGTGCTGAACGCGGAGGTGCCGTCCGTTCGGTACTAGATCGTGGGACTGATCGCGGGATTGTTCGCGGGGCGGATCGAGGGACGTGAGGACATTCCACTACATCAACCGCGTTCACTAACGCTTCTGCTGTACGATCTACAAGGGTACGTAGATCACTCATCCCCTCTCGTAGATGGACATCACCATGATAGGTCTTCGTGCGCGTAGGAAAATTTTTGTTTCCCATGCGACGTTCCCCAACAATTTTTCTCCCATGGTTGCCGTGTCCTACTGTGAAGCTTCCGTTGTCCAGCCGCTCCAATGCTGCCAGTGGAGGCGCTTGCACTAGCCATGATCTCTGCAAGGTAGAGGCTGCTGCTATTGCGTAAAGCTCACCGCGGTTGCAACCGGCGTCGACTAGAGATGTTGCAACCGGCGTCAATGGAGCTTCGTCCGGTTGTGTTGGAGCTCTTGTCGCACCATCGGCGCTGCAATGGAGCTTTGCGGGCGTTGCAATGGAGCTTTGTCACGTTGCGTTGGGGCTTTTACCGCACCGTTGGTGCCGCAATGGACCTTCTCCGGGCTGCAATGGAGCGCCACCATGGCTGTGGAGTTGTGATGGTTATGCAATGGAGCTTCGTCGGGCTCCGAAAGTGGTGTGTTGAAGCTGTCCTGCTCGGCTGCGCGACGTTGGTGTGTTGGAGCATCGCTGAACTGTCGGATGCGTGCCAACGGTGCCGCGATGGAGCTATAATGAAGATTCGTCACGCGCCTCGGTGTTGTGATGACGCTTTGCCGCACCGGGCCGTCTTGTCATGGAGTTGCACGGGAGCATCACCGAGGGCCGTCGGTGCTGTCATAAAGTGCCGCGATGCAGCTCGCCGGAGAGAGCGCCATGGTGCAAGCTCCGCTTGCTACGAAGTGCTCGCCAGAGGGCCGTCGGTGCTGTCATAAAATGTTGCGATGCATCTCGCCGGAGAGTCGCGTGAGAGAGTACTCATGCATGCATGCTGGATTCACCGGAGTCCCCGTCGTTGCTGCCAGTCCGGGAAGGAGTCGGGGTCGCTGCAGTTGCGACTGCAATGTCAGGTCGTTGCTGGTGCTAAGGTGCATGGGTGTGAGAAAGTGCCAGATGAACAGGAAATCGGAGCAAAACGGATGGCCAGCGAGACGTATCATCCGATTGATTTGTAGTACTGTCCATAAAGTTAGCGAGGCTTTTCCCATCAAAAAAGAAAAGAAACATGGGAGTAGTTGGTTAAGGCTGGTTGTAATGGATAGTATCATATACTAGTATCATACATATGATACTAGTGTATGATACCACATCTGTAATGCATAGTATCATAGGGTGGTTCATTTATTGTCATGCAAGACACATAGTAGTACATCATTTAATATGATACGGTATCATAATATGATACTCAACCCTCTTTTTCTTCATTTAATTCCATGCCACCTCATCAAAATTACCTAGTTGGCATATATGATACTACCATTACGAGCAGCCTAATCATGCAGTCTAGCACAATCCTTAAGGGCGTGTTTGGTTGCCTGGGTGGCACCTGGCTCGCACCCGCCATGCAAAATCAAGTGTGTTTGGTGGCCCGTGCGGTCTTCTCAGCCTGGCCCAACCGATGCAAAAGGAGGCCTCCCAGCCAGGCTGAGGGGCACGCAGGAATCGGACGTATCTCTGAGCCAGGCTCGCTCTCGTCCTCGCGCAGCTCTCGTCCTCGCGTCGCGCTCCCGTCCCCGCCCCCGCTCCGGCGAGCCGCTCCCGTCCCCGCCCCCGCCCCGGCGAGCCGCTCCCGTCCCCGCCCCCGCCCCGGCGAGCCGCTCCCGTCCCCGCCCCCGCCCCGGCGAGCCGCTCTCGTCCTCGCCGCTCTTGCCCCCGCCCCCACCCCGACGCGCCGCTCCCGTCCCTGTCCCCGCCCCGACGAGCCGCTCTCCTCCCCCGCCCCGACGAGCCGCTCTCCTCCCCCGCCCCGGCGAGCCGCTCTCCTCCCCCGCCCCGGCGAGCCGCTCTCCTGCCCCACCCCGGCGAGCCTGCAGCTGCCAGCCCTCGCGAGGGAGGGGAGGTCCTGGCCATGGCCGTCGTGGCCATGGGAGCTGCTTCTGAGGCTGCTCCCTGGTTACCCTGTTTATTTTGCATGCACCCAACCAAACACACATCTCATTTTTATTTTGCATCAGGTCAACCAGGCCAGGACCACCCAAGCTCCTTCATGCAATGCACCCTGGATGCACCCAGGCAACCAAACACGCCCTAATAAACTGAGACTCTGGGCATTCTGGCTCCACGCGTCAGTGTCGTGAGCCGACGAATCTAACAAAGCCAAAACGAACACGCGAGAAGAAGGAAAACTGACACGAACTCTTTATCCCCTCTGGACTTGCTTTATAAATCAATGCCCGGAAAACCTCTCGCCTCACAAACCAGTCCCCCCAACTCTCCAAGTCCAACCCCACGACCATGGTGACCAAGCAGAGCTTCCTCGCCGCCGCAGCCGTCTGCCTCCTCCTCCTCCTCCCCTCAGTCTCCGCCGTCACAGATGTCGAGTACTGCAGTAAGTAGCAGCCCAGGAGTCCTGCCCCCGAAACTCTCGTCTTTTGCAGACACCTCGGGTTCCCGGAGGTAGAGATTTCGTGTGAATTTGCTAACTTTTTGTTGTTTTTGTTGGTGTGGTTTGCAGATAAGCACAAAAACTACCCGGTGAAGGTGAGCGGCGTGGAGATCGTGCCTGATCCGGTCGAGCGCGGCGTGCCAGCCACCTTCAAGATCTCCGCTTCCACTGGTAAACCTTTCTCTGGGCGTAATTTATGTATGCTTTTATTTCCTTGCGTGTTTGCCTACTTGGGTACTTTGTTCTGCCATGTATTTGGTCCCTAAGTTAATCTTTGTAGTACTGAGCTAAGGATATATGTAGAATTTTGCTTGTAATGTCATAGGCTAACTTTGTGTGCGGTTATTGGGACATAGTTTCTTCTCCAAATAAATAAATAAAATTATTTCGCTTGCTTTGTGTATATTTAAGATTAGGATTTTCCTGCTTTGCTTTTAGCCTTGTGGCTGTGAAATTGCGATGGGTGAAGTCTCTAGCTATGCGCTTTAGCAAATGAATAAACAAATGAAATTATTTTGCTTGCTTTGTGTTTATTTAAGATTGGGATTTTCCTGCTTTGCTTTCTTGCTTTGTGGCTGTGAAATTGTGATGGGTGAAGTCTCTAGCTATTGAGCTTTAGCAAATGGGTTTGGCGCTTTGTGTGACTTATACGAGCCGTTGCTATTAGGGGCTGTATTTCAGAGAATTACTACTTTGAAAATTTCTGAAGTTCTTCCATCTGTGACACCATCTGTAGTTTATACACAGCAGTCTGTAGAATTATAGCCGTTTAGGGGGCGATAATCTCTTAAAACTTCGTCCGAGAAACTAATTTTCCCATGTCCACTTTTTGAAGTTATTGCTAGTCTAGTACATAACCCCAAGAGTTTGTGACATTAATATTTGTCAAGGATGGAAGATTTCTTATTATTAGTAGTTGTCTCTAGATATATAATTCATTGGAAAAGGCATGGCAGTTGGCTCTTGCCTCTTTAGTACTTGCCTGTGGGAAGCAGTGTGGGTTTCTGCCTTGGAAAACAGGAGTGGTATTAGATAATACAACCATCTGTACACATTGCCTGGCTATATATTTATACCTTGCGTCTTTTATTCCGTTTTTACTACACATTATATGGCTATATATTTATGCATCAAGTCTTTTATTCCCCTTTTACTGGTTCTCGCAGAAGTTACTGAGTCTCTTTACTTTGCTGAGTCCTGTAATGTACAAAATTGTCGTTCATTGCTTACCAGGATAGTGCACACTTTAGAGCAGCTTAGTCTTACCTTATTACTGCAGAACGTGAATTGCAGCTTTGAGTAGTGTGCGGCAAGAACATTACCCCTGATTTTACTAGTCAATTGATTCTGGCAAGCATTGGGCGATAGTTCTGTTGAATCGGGTTATCTTCCTATTACCTGCCTTAGCATTCGCGTGTGCAATTGGTCAAAGCGACTGACTGAGTTCAGCACAAGGTGACCAAGATCATCTTAAGATCATCCTTCTCTGACACCAAATCAGAGTTCCATCTCATGACATCATGATGGTCTGTATGTCATGGAAGGAATATTCGGTCATGCCATTCATGTCCTGATTCTCAAACCTTTAAAAATTCGCTGATCCAGATAATCATTACCTTCAATGATCTTGTTTATTTTTACCATATGAGTTATGCATGGTTCTCTACTGTCCAGTTAAAAATCACAAGGTTATGATGCTTATCTTATCATGAGTCAAATTGACAGCATATGTTATGTTTATTGTCCTTCCCCAGGTTGAATTATTTGTTTCTAATGTCTTTCCATGTCCTTATGCAGATAAAAACATCACAGAGGGGAAGCTGGTTATTGATGTTAAATATTGGATCTTCAATGTTTACTCTGAAACGGATGACATCTGTACGAAGACCGACTGCCCGGCAACTTCTGATTTCGAGCTATCTCACTCGCAAACCTTACCATCAATCACTCCACCAGTAAGATTTCGAGATTTCATTGAGCACATATTAACTTCTGTTTCTGAATTATGATGTGCATATTCTCTCATTACTGGGCGTTCGTCCAGGGCATGGTAGATATCCTTTGATTTTTGACTGACACACGGTCATTTTGCTCTTTCGCAGGGTTCTTACACCATTCAGATGAAGATGCTCGGAAAGCATGATGAGGAATTGAGCTGCATCTCCTTCGGGTTCAGCATTGGCTTCCTTGCCCCGGTCGCCCTGAGTTGAAGGCATGCATCGGTTGCATGCTGAATTAGACACTTGTGGATTGTAACTCTAGAAACCTCTTTATCCTAGTATACGTTTTCTGTGTAACACTCGTGGGTGCCGCAACACTTTCTGTTCGACTAAGAAGTTCTTATCAAGAGTTGGAACATGGTGTAATGAAATATGAAACTATGTTAGTTTTTGAGAACATCAGCTCTGGGCTTGTATATATATTCGGACGTGGCTAGGAAGCGCGGCTGCGCTGGTTAGCTGTTTAGAGCGCACCTGGTCCTTTCCTCTTGCGTATTTAATTATGTTTTTTCTTTAAAAAATTATATCTTTTGAACTAGGTCCTTTCCTTTTGCGTATTTAATTATGTTTTTTCTTTAAAAAATTATATTTTTTGAACTGAGCGTCAGAATTGAAATCCGTTTTTTCGATTGGCTTTCTTACTAGATTCCATATAGGTAGGTTTAGACAAAAAAAAATTTAGACAACTTTAGATGATATTGAGGCAACTTTAGTGTTAAATAAAAGCAACTTATTTTTTAACCTAGCTGAACAATCTATTTGATTGTTTTTTATGAAAATGAGAAATTCACACAAAACATAAGGCAAATTTATCGCTACATATAAGTAATTGCATGCGATTAATGATTAATTGCCTATAAATACTATAAAATTGCTAAACATCGATGCCTAATTGCTTATTTATGATGATCATTTGTTTATGATTGATGCTCAGTTGCTTACAAAATACTGTAAAATTGCTCAATGTTGATGTTGTCTATTACTGATAATCAATTACCTACGGTTGATGTTCAGTTGCCTACCATTGATGCCTAATTGTCTATTTCTAAATAGCTGTCATAATTGCACGCGAGCATCACAAAAGAATAGCAACTTTTAGTGTGTTTTTGCGCAACTTTAGTGCATTCAACAAGCAAGCAACTCATGTATATGTATATGATGGAATTCATCTAGCATTAAAGTTGCTTCTGTTTAGCAATAAGGTTGCCTCATCTAACATTGAAGTTGTTTTTGAAAAAAAAATCTTCAAACCGTATTCATATGGGATCTCGTTTTGAAGAGCTCATTACGAGAAACGCAATGATGAAATCATATCATAATCCCTACACACGGTTTAGCTTTTTGAATTTTTTCGTACAGGAATTAATGCACATCCAATGCATGAGAAACGGAGTATGCACATCCACCACATAATTTAACTATTTCAGTTTGGAAATAGCTGACATCTGTCATGTGGTTGCTAAGGTGTGAAGTTAGTTAACCTTAGCCATGGTAGATAACTTTGAAGGAATTTTCGTTGATAGCCGATCATACTACGCACACTAACAAGAAGTTGCTTTTTTGAGCACTAAAATTGCTAAATATCACCTTAAAGTTGCTCAAAAAAGGTTTCTTGAAACATATCCATATAAGATTTAATTTTAAAGTACTCATCGCGACAAGCACAATGATGAAAATGGATTTGAAATTTGACGCTAGAGTTAAAAGTTATGGATTTTAGAAAAAAAATTAAACCTCAGATAAATGCATACGCGTGAAATTGAAGATGAGTCTACGCGATCGGATGGTAAGATGGATGCGTTGGGAAAGGCTTAAAAGTGTAGCTGCATTTTTAAGTATTTAGGTATATATTGAAACTGTCTGTTTGACAGTCGACTGAAAACCACTTCGATTTCAGTCAATTTTTTGAGTCAATCAAATTGTTGTCGTCCATTGTTTGGATACGCTCTAGTTGTGTGTACGATACCGAAACAAACCAAAAAGTTAGGACAGATTCAATACGCACAATTATTCAGAAACACCTAACAAACACGACACTTGAGCACACTTGGAAAAAATTGGCTCCAAAGTTCACCGATACTTCGAGGCCAACTCCAGCGCACGATCTCAAATCGTTCGGTGTGTCCGTTTAAGGTAAAACGGACAAAATAAACGATCCATCGGGACATACCCATTTTTTACCATGTCCGTGTCCGTTTCTATCCTATTTCCACACCAAAGTTGCTTTGGGTTTGGGGTCTAGAAAATGGACACCTTCGCGTCCTCTTCGTCTGCGTGTGTCCGCGTCTGTCCACATGTCACCCTCTCTTCCCATCTCTCGTGTGACCATCATGTACGCCCGTGCTGTCCTCCGCTGCCGCACGCGCTGCCCTCGCCCTGCCTCCGGTGCTGCCCTCGCCCCGCCCGTGTCGCCCTCGGCTGCCGCTGGAGCAGGCAGCAGGCGCGCGGCAGGGGTGTGGGCGGCCGGGTGAGCGGGAGAGCGGCGAGGCTAGGCGTGGACGTCGGACGCGCGGCGAGGAAGGTGGTAGAGCGCGGCGCGGGCGGCAGGTCGCCGGAGCGCGGCGCGAAGGAGCAGGCACAGAGGAGCGTGATGCGGAGGAGTAGGCCGCCGGAGCTGGGCACGGGCGGCAGGTCGCCGAAGCGCGACACGGAGAAGCACGCGCGGAGGGGCGCGACGCCGAGGAGCAGGCCGCCGGAGCTGGGCGCGGACGGCATGAGCTCGTGTGCGCGGGCGTGTCCTGAAGAGCTCGTCGGCACGGGCGAGACGGGTTGCTGCTGGCCGAGGCGCGACGCAACGGCGAGCTGCTGCGCGAGCACATCTCCGGCGGCTTCAGACGAGCGCGACGTCGAGACGCGAGCGGCAGGGCAAGGCGACGGCAACGCGAGCGCAACTGACCGTGGGAGCACGAGCGAGACACGACGGCGATGCAGACGCAGCTACGACGGCCTTGGACGAGCGGGACAGGGCAAGGCGACGGCGACGTGGGCGCAATTTCCGCGGGAGCGCGGGCGAGGCAAGCTCCGTGGGTGCAGGTGTGGCGTGCCTGGCTGCTATCGCGGGCTCGCAGAGAGCACGTACAAGGCGGACATCTCGTGAAATGGGTAAAAAATGGGGTAGCAGCGTTGGGTGGAACGACTTTGTCCGTACTCTTTCTGACATCCGCTATCCGTTTTTCTATCACAAATGGATAAAATCCAAACAAAATGGGGGTCCGTTTGGGGTCGTGCGCTGGAGTTGGTCTGACATGACACCGAGACAAAAAAACATGTCCAACAACTTGTAGTACACTTACTGTGTTAAAAAACTGTAGTACAGTTACAGTGTAAAAACATTAAAATCTACAGTTTAAATAATGCTTTCATATTGTTCAAGTACAATACAATGCCAGCGTAAATCTGTCATATGAATTACATGATTTAGAAAGTAATTTAAAGTAGACTTACACCAAAATTACACTGGCATTGTATTGTACTTAGACAATCCAGACAAGCCTAATTACACTCGCAGTGTAAATCTACAGTTCTTGCCCGAGTTACAGCGTAAGTAAGGTAAATTTCTTTACAATGTAATTTAAAGTAGACTTACACCAAAATTATAGTGCAAACACAATATTTGCTCTCAAGATTTACAGTGTAATTTAGAGTAGTGTAACAGGGCCATTAAGGTAGATATCTTTACAATGTCATTTACAGTTGATTTTGTCGGGCCCAGGGATCGGGGTACCGAGGCACGTCGGCCTGAGGCCCGAGGCGCAACGCGCTGCATTAGTCCAATTTGGCCTGGTGGTAGGCCGGTTGGCAAGACCCTTGCTACCTCTTGAGCTTGCATTTGATTTTTCCCTTGAAGAGAAAAGGGTGATGCAACACAGTAGCAGTAAGTATTTTCCTCAGTTTGAGAACCAAGGTATCAATCTAGTAGGAGTATCAAGATGAAACATCGATGTACCTGCACAAAAACAGCAAACTTGAACCCAACGCTACAAAGGGGTTGTCAATCCCTTCAAGATTGATTGCAAGGTGAGATCTGAAGGCAGAAAGTGCAAAAAAGTAAAAGTGTAGGGCGGAAAATATGATGTGAAGTAGACCCGGGGGCCATAGTGTTCACTAGAGGCTTCTCTCAAAATACCAAATATTACGGTGGGTGAACGAATTACTATCGAGCAATTGATAGAACTGCGGAAAGTCATGACGATATCTAAGGCAATGATCATACATATAGGCATCACGTCCGAGACAAGTAGACCCATACTTTCTGCATCTACTACTATTACTCTACACATCGACCGCTATCCAGCATGCATCTAGTGTATTGAGATCATGACGAACAGAGTAACACCTTAAGCAAGATGACATGATGTAGAGGGATACATTCATGCAATAGATATAAACCCCATCTTTTTACCCTTGATGGCAACAATATGATGCGTGGCTCGCTACCCCTTCTATCACTGGGTGAGGTCACCGCACGGTATGAACCCAAAACCAAGCACTTCTCCCATTGCAAGAATCATAGATCAAGTTGGCCAAACAAAACCCACAACTCGAAGAGAATTACAAGAACATGAAATCATGCATATAAGAGATCAGAAGAAACTCAAATAAGATTCATAGATAATCTGATAAAAAATCCACAATTCATCGGATCTCGACAAACACACCGCAAAAGAAAATTACATCGGATAGATCTCCATGAAGATCATGGAGAACTTTGTATTGAAGATCCAAGAGAGAGAAGAAGCCATCTAGCTACTAGCTATGGACCCGAAGGTCTATGGTGAACTACTCACGCATCATCGGAGAGGCAATGGTGTTGATGAAGAAGCCCTCCGTATCTGAATCCCCCCTCCGACAGGGCACCAGAACGTGCCCCAGATGGGATCTTGCAGAGACAGAAGCTTGCGGCGGCGGAGAAGTATTTTCGTGGATCTCTCTCGTGGTTTTGGATTTTTCGGGGATTTATAGGCCGAAGAAGTAGGACAGAGGAGCCACAGGGGGCCCACAAGCCTGCTAGGCACGGCCCCCCCTGGCCGCGTGTAGGGGGCTTGTGGCCTCCCCTGGTGGCCTGTGCCTTGGTTCTCACGCTCCTTGCGTATCTTCTGTTTCAGAAAAAATCTTTTCGAAGGTTTTATTCCGTTTGGACTACGTTTAATATTCTCCTCTGAAAAGGGTCAAAAACACGGAAAAACAGGAACTGACACTTGGCACTGAGTTAATAAGTTAGTCCCAAAAAATATATAAAAGGTATACAAAACATCCAAAGTTTGACAATATAATAGCATGGAATTAACAAAAATTGTAGATACGTTGGAGATGTATCAACCCTCACGAGGTCCCTCGCCTCGCGAGGCAAGTGCCAGAGGATCGTCGCCGAGGACCACAAGAGGTCGCCTGCTGCAAGGACGCGTCCCGAGGCCACCCCTAAGACCCTCGCGTGGCGGGCTCGTCAAGGGCGACCAGGCAGGGTCTCGCAACCCTGCATCTTCACGTGGGTGACATGGGTTGCGCACGCGGCACAGGAGCGGTGCCAACGGGCACAGACATGGAGGCTTTCCACTTTCGTGCTAAGGAAGCAGGGCTAGCTAGCAGGCTCTCAAAGCAACCCCCAAAGGTTCGCCGTTTGGCGCAAGAGGACCAAGACTAGGGCTCGACGGGATGGAGGTCAATCCTGAGCCCACCAACGCGTCATGGAGAAAGGCTTTTGCAGACGAAGATCACCTTTGTCAGGGTAGGCTGTAGTCCTGTCCCCTTTCAAAATGGCCATTGCGGTGACCTCTCCCGCCAGGTGTGTTTTCGGGGGAAGAGGATCAAGGACAGTATAAAAGAGAGGCCCGACCTTCGTAGCAAAGGGGCATCGACTCCACTAGGGCAAGAACCCCCTGTTTTGTACTCGTCTTCCACCTCAAGCAATCCAGACAAGCACGGGTAGGGTTTTACACCGCACGGTGGCCACAACCTGGGTAAACTATGCTCGTGTTCTTGTTCGTCATCCATAGCTCGAGCCATCGGAGAGTCTCAATCAAGTTGAGAGGTAGAATAGGGTAGGAGAGAGAACGCACCCGAGAGTTCGAACCTTTCTGGGTCTGTGGAGCCCTGATTCCGACATTTGGACCGCCATGTAGGGGTGCGCAGCCGTTCTCCGGCTCCAGTTTCGGGTCCAGCTTCACCGACTCCATGGCCGACACCTATCGTATGTGCACCGAGCATGTGGCCGCTCGGCTCAACCGCACCGACGCCCTCCCTCACACTGGCCTCGGACAGGCGAACACCCGTGCTGTGCTGCTTGGGCCATGCAGGTCTCTCGTCCTCAACCGATGGACGTTGGGCCCGGCGCTGGGCACGACCGACACATCAGGCCCATCACCATCGCCGGAGGGGCCAGGGCACCTCCTTCATAGCCTTGATCCTCATTGCCGTGCGCGGGGGGTATGGAGCGCGGTCCCCACAACGTTGGCCCGGGCGGGCGTCGGCGTGACGCACCCCTAGCTGGCGGTGGCACCACGACACGCCAAGGCTGGCGCCCGGTGGCATGTATCCTAGGCGGAGCTCATGACCCAAATGATGGCCGAAACTCCAAGCCATCCTTCCACGGGGTGAGGGCGGCCCTCGGGGGGCGAGTAAGCATGGGGCTCCCGAGGATCACGCCCTGGCCTAGCGGGGTGTTGCACGACGTCACCTTCGATCCGGGGGGGGACCCCGGGTCTACGGTTGCCGCGGGCACTCTCCTCATGGTGTGCACCTTCACCATCAGTGGTGTCGCTGTCACCAAGACCCTCATCGATAAAGGCGCCCGGCTAAACATCATCTCCTCCGTGTCTTTTGAGGCGCTTCAGGTGCCTTACAGCCGGGTGAAGCCTACCAGGCCCTTTTCTTGGGTGGTCGGTGAGATTGCGGCCCCTCTCGGCCAGATCCGTCTCCCTGTCACCTTTGGTACCTGTTCCAACTACCGCATCGAGCTCATCGATTTCGATGTGGCGCACATCGGCCTCCCATACAATGCCACCCTGGGGAACTCCACGCTTGCCAAATTTATGGCCGCGACCCATCTGGGGTACAACATCGTCAAGATCCCCGGCTCCAGCGGCGTCTTGACCGTCAAATGCAACGAGAGGGACGCGGTGATCTGCCTCTGACACACGTGCAAAGCCCAGACGGTTGTGTGCGCAGTTGACGGGGGCGAGGCGGTGCCTCCAGACAACCTTCCCGAGGTGGCCCCGGTGAGAAAGAAACTATTGTTCTCTCAAGACCGGTCCAAGACGAAGAAGGTGCTGTTAAACGACAACAACTCAAGCCCCACCTTCACCATTGCCACCGACCTTCTGCCGGGGAAAGAGAGCATGCTCATCGCCTTCCTCAGGGCGAATGCAGATGTGTTCGCGTGGAAGGCGTCCGATCTAACCGGGGTGCCGAGGGACGTCATCGAGCATCAACTGGCGGTGTGCACCAACGCACATCGTGTCAAGCACAAGGTGCGATGCCAAGCACCAAAAAGACAACGCTACACCATTCATGAAATACAGAAGCCGCAGGAGGCCGGGGTCATCCATGAGGTGTGCCACCCGGTGTGGCTTGCCAACCCTGTCATCATCCGCAAGAAGGGCGGCAAGCAGCGGATGTGCGTCGACTTCACCAACCTCAACAAGGCCTGTCCGCTGTACCCCTTCCCGCTCCCACGCATCGACCAGACCGTGGAGTCTACCGCCTGCTGTGATTTGTTGTGCTTCTTGGACGCCTTCTCAGGCTACCATCAGATCAAGATGGCAGCGGGGGATGTGGAAAACACGGCCTTCGTCTCCCCTTGCAAAGTGTTCTGCTATGTAAGCATGCCCTTCGTCCCGAAGAGCGCTGGTGGCACCTTCCAGCAGCTAATGCAGATCGCTTTGGGGCCCCAGCTAGGAAGGAACGCCAAGGCCTATGTCGATGACATCATGGTCAAGAGGCATGAGGCCAGGACGCTCACCGAATATTTGGAGGAAACTTTCGCCAATCTACGCAAAGTCAACCTGAAGCTCAACCCCGAGAAGTGCGTCTTTGGGGTTGTCGGTGTCAAAACCGGTAGATCTTGGGTAGGGGATCGCGAAATGTGGACCTTGGATTGATGGGTTGCAGGAGAGAGGGGGAGACATTATTTACCCAGGTTCGAGCCCTCTTGAGGAGGTAAAACCCTACGTCCTTCTCGATTATATTGATGTGTATGATGATTATAGAGTCTACCTTGAGATTGTATATGCTAAACCCTAAGTGAGTCAACATGTCTACATGGACGAGGACCCCTGATTTATATAGTCACTAGGGGATCTAGGGTTACATACAACCGACCTAGTCTACTTTACTTGGAAGTCATGCCGGTCTTTGGTGCTTTCCTCGTTGAGTACGAGATGACCACACAACCTGGACTGCAATTAGTACGGCCCATAAGGCCGGCCTCTTCATAGTAAGACGCCTACCCGAGGACCCTTTAATCTCGGACTTCCTCAGTATCCCCCAAACTAGCCTTCAATGCTGATGTGTAGGGTCTTCGAATGCTCACACCCAGAGTGTTTGGTTTGTAAGGCCAGTTCCCCTGTTTCCTCTGATCAAGAAATGATGATTTAGTCCCCGACCGACTCACGGTTACCGAAGCATCGCGGGGCCCACAACTATTAACTCTGCACAAAGATTAATAACAATTCTCGATTTTCGCGTGCTTTTATAAAGGCAAGCACTTTTAGCAATCCCTGACGGAACCGCTCCTTATAGAAAGAGGAGGTAACACCCTTTATAAACAAATGAAAATCTGTTCCGAGGCTCCATTGCCTCCCAGCATCTCCAAGAAACCCTAGAGCTCCAGCACTTCCGGAGTCATGGTGGGTTCGTCCTCACGCCCCTTGGCCCCATGCTAGGAGACTGTGTCAGTTGCTCCGTTTCTCTTCTCTATTAGCGTGAGCTCGAATCTCAGGGATATCTTCCCCTATCGGACCTCATGCCCACTCGTGTCGGTGTGGCCTCCATCGATGGTGAAGCCTTCATGGAAAACTTCCCTTCCCCTCAAAGGGGAGAATGAGTTTGCTTCGTTTCCTTCCTACTACGAGGGGTGGGATTTCCCATTCACCCTTTCCTGAGGGGTTTATTGGAGTTCTACGGGCTGCAGCTCCACGGCCTCACCTCCTGTTCCATCCTTAATATCTCAGGCTTTGTGGCCTTATGCAAAATGTTCTTGGGTTGCGAGCCCCACTCCGATCTATGGAGAAAGTACTTCCGCATCATGCCCTGAACTAGAGGAACGATAATTCGGGAAGTGGGTGGAGCCAAAGTATGGCGCATAGCCGCCATAGGATACCCGATTGGGACACTGAAGAAGGAGCCCAACGAATGGTCCTCCAAGTGGTTTTATATCCAGGACGTTCCACTGTTTGAACCAGCTCGGAGAGGCCGTCCCGAATACTCCGCGGACCCTTTAAAGAAGTAATTCAGCTGGAGGCCGAAGAGCTCTTCCCAAGAGGAGAGCTCAGAAGTGAAGCGCCTATCCTCCAAGGTCATGGTATTTACTCATAGAGGGCTGACTATTATTGACGTGATGGTCGTGACGATTACCCGGCACGTCCAACCGCTCCAACAGCGCACACATCCTTTGTGGCGCTACAGCGAGACGAGATTCTACCCGATCCAGAAGGCAGGGACCAGACGATCAGAGGGACTTGGCAGTCGTTCTAGCTGATTTCTTCAAGGAAAAAAAGAAGGATTCGACCCCTGGTTTCATGATGACCCGAAGCTTTCGATTATCTTTGAGGACGAGGTGTTTTATCAAGAGAGCGTTGACGATCAGAAGGTGGATGTTATAGCTGACAACTCCAGGTCCCTTCCATCTTCAGGGAGTAAGAGAAAAATGGCTGCCTGACGAGGGGCCGTGCCCAGGGGTCGTCGGAGCACACGCCGGACTGCTCCTTGGGCTAAGCCAGATGGATTCCGTAAAAAAAGAATAGGATTCCCGAAGAGGCGGCGAAAGAAAACACGCCAGCGGCCCCTTCGGCCAAGAGGTATGCAGATCGATTCTTATCCCTTACGGTAGCAACCATCCTCTTAAATGTTTATGACTCTTGGCTGACCGATTCAGTAGACGTGCGCAACCTTCCTCGTCTGAGGATAGGATCAAGGTATTGGGTAGTCAACAAAACCCAAGATCATCGGCTAACACAGGAGTCCCTAACACGGCCCGCTCCCTGAAGGTTCGGATGGGCTATCGGTGACTAACTCCGAATACGAAAGCGCGACAAATCATCGACAGCGAAAGGAGTCACTGCATCATCCTGTATTTTTCGAGCAAGAGTTTAATGCTCTCAACTCGGCTCATGCATAGCTTGGAGCTGCACGAGCTGACCTTAAAGAAGTGACAGGGCAGATGTCTGCCCATCTACAAGTGAATCATCGGTGTCCATATATCCAAACAAAAGTCCGGACCCAGTAGCCCCCGAGCCTTAATTTGGGTGGGATGACTGAATTAAGGGTCGACTTAACATCCTGCCAATCTGCAGGATTTAAAGCAGGAAAACTAAAGATTATCCAAAGATTTTCAACTAAGCCAAGCGGATTTACAAGCTAGCAGGGCTGAACCGGAGAATGTGAAGAAATTTACCAAAGAAGCCCATGGTAAGGGAATTTATTTGCGATATGCTAATTTTTCATTTTTTATAATAACCAAGAAATTTGCTATAGTAGGCGAATCAATAGGCCAAATGCAAAAGGATTTAGATGCATCTCTAGAATCTCAGCGGTACAGCGAATCGCAACTTGATGCCGGTCATCGCGTATTGAAGCGATGCCGTGAGGAAAACAACAATATCAAAGAAGAGAATAAAAAACAAGCTGAGGAAGTTGAGAGTTTGAAAGCTCAATTGGCGCAAACTCGAGAAGAGAATCAGAAATTGAAGGCCGGCCTATTCTGTAAGTAAAGCTCCGATGTGTAAGTGATCACGATTTTATTGCGTTGATCATGAAAATGTGTGCCTCTTTTGATTAGGTCTCTTGACTAGGCATCCTGAAGGGGAAGCCAGTTCATTTGGGAGGACCTGTTGAAGGAACTTTCCATTATGCATGAGTGGGCTCGAAAGCCTATGCAGAGTATGATCCGAGCTTTATGGCCAAACCAAAACTCTCCACAAAGGATGGCCGAGCTATTTAAAGGAGCCCGAAGCCGCTTCGAATTGTCGAAGACTTCGGCCTGCCAAGAAGGAGCTTGAGAGCCATGGGCTATTGTGAAGACCTGCTTTGCCCGTCTAGATCCCGAGCACATGGCCCGGGTTGGGCCGACGGGGCCGGATGGGAAACAAATTCATCTCATCTGGTGTATGATCAAGTGATGCCCATCGCATGCCTGTTGCAAGAGGACTGGACTTTAGATGCTATAATACATCATCTCGATCAGCCGCCAAACGTGTGATCATATGTAATGTTATATTTGTGCACTAAGGCACTTCCCTTCATGTCTTGAAAATCTTGTCTTTAACCGGCCATCGGCTTCCACCTCCCCTGTTAACAACTAGGGAGTGTTTCGTACTTAGTATCCTATGATAATAGGAATTAATTTACGATAACCAGGCAATCCGTCCATGTGGTGCTATCACACAAAGAGTACACGGGGGGATTATGTTATATTACGATGCGACGTTAGAAATATCTTCCGGAAAAATAGTTCCTTGTTGGGTTCCTTTTTCCGGGCTGCTACATAAGCTGTAGTGAGAGTAGCCATTTCTCTGTGTAGTACAGACAACTGTTATACGTGACGAAAAGTACCGATTAGATGGACATCGTTCGTAGCTGACCAAGTTGTCTCTTAATAAACGCTAGCTTTTGGCTTTACCCGTCTAAGGTACGTATCCGAGCGGACCAGTCGTAACAATCATAGCGGTGCTCCCTTTACCCTCTAGCCGAACATATCTGGAACATAGAGAGTAAGCACATGAGCTAGGCAACCCATCATTACAAGAATCTTAAGTTTAATTGATGCATATAATGGCAGGACTCGATGTTTAAGTCGAGGTGTATATATAAACAGGTAGGTATGATGAATACATAGAACGACTTCTCGAGGAAGCCCCGAGGTGCAATTTGATCATTCCATTTAACACAAATGTTTTGATAAATGGTCGAGGTAGTATGGTTAAGCCGAACACGCCTTGGAACCAACTAATAAGCCCTACAAAGGAAAATAATTTTTTTGGGGCAAATAGGAAAAAAACAGTGATGGAAAAAAGGTAATGACATTGGTCTAGCCGTAAAAACACCAAAGACGAGCTGCATTCCACGGGTTCGGCTCGAGGCGGTCGTCCTCGGAGTTGCACAGATGCTAAGCTCCTCCTATTAAGACTTCATCAATTATAAAAGGGACCTCCCACTTTGGGTGAAATTTATGCTTCTGCTTCTGAGGAGGCGTAGGAAGAGTTCTCCCTCCTTTGTATGCCTTTGACCGAACATCCCTGCTCTGATAGCACCGACCTTGCTATTGATGGAAAGTAGACCAGGCCACGCTATGTCGCACTCTCCTTCCAGTGCGTCTAAGTCGTCTTGCTGATCCAACTTGCCCTTTTTTTCCTCGTACATACGCACCCGAGGTGCGTCATGTATAATGTCGCAGGGTAGGACCGCTTTAGCCCCGTACACCATAAAACAGTGTGTACCCTGTGGAACGATTTGGGGTGGTGCGGAAGCCCCTAGTACGGAGTCGAGCTCCTCAACCCATTGACAGCCGGATTCTTGAAGAGAGAGGACCAACCAAGGTTTAATACCGCTCATAATGAGCCCATTGGCTCTTTCGACTTGTCCGTTGGTCTGTGGTTGGTATACGAAGGCATAGTTGAGCTTGATGCCCTAGTTTGCACACCAATCTTTTACCTCCTGGGTGGTGAAATTGGATCCATTGTTTGTTATTATGCTATGGAGGACACTATAACGGTGTACGACATCGGAGATGAATTCGATTACTGGCCCTTCTTTGGTGGAGCAAACAAGCTTTGCTTCAATCCATTTGGTGAATTTGTCAACCATAACGAGGAGGTATTTCTTTTTCTTAGTCCCCCCTTTAAGTGGGACGACCATATCCAGACCCCAGACCGCAAAGGGCCATGTGATCAGGATTGTCCAAGAGTTGTTGGGGGCATGTGGCTTTGATTCGCAAAATAGTTGACACCCGCACAATGCCGAACGAGCACATGGGCGTCCTCTCGGGCTGTTGGCGAGAAGAAACCTACTCGGAAAGCCTTGCTGACCAGGGCCCCAACTAATGCGTGGTGACCGCCCATACCGGCGTGCACTTCAGCCAGAAGTTGCCTTCCCTTTTTGGATATGCACCGCTCGAGGACTCCCGTGGTGCTCCTTTTATATAGCTCGCCCTTGTGGACCTTGTAAGCCTTTGATAGGTGGATGATACGTCATGCCTCGGCCTGGTCATCTGGGAGTTCCTTGCGTAGGAGATAAGCAAGGAAGGGTTAGGTCCATGGCGCGATTATTGCCATGACCTCGTGGGCCGAGGGCGTTTCTTCAATTGAAGTTCCGCTGATGACTTGATCATCTTGCTCGACCGTAGGGGTATAACCTGCTCTTCACCTTCGGCTCTTGTGCTGCCCATTTCGCGGTGCCATAGTACAAATGGCTTGAACAACTGTTCTAGGAATATGTTGCTCGGGACGGGGTCACGATTTGTGCCTAAGCGGGCGAGAACGTCCGCGGCTTGGTTATTGTCTCTTGAAACATGGTGTAACTCCAACCCCTCAAATCGTGCTGATATCTTGAGGATGGAGTTTCTATAAGCTGCCATCTTCGAGTTTTTTTGCAACAAATTGTCCGTTGATTTGTGAGATGGCGATGCTAGAGTCGCCGAGCCATTGTATGCCCATTGAGGCTCCCATCCGGAGATCGTGTAATAGCGCTTCGTATTCCGCTGTGTTATTCAAGTCGGCTTACATGATCTGTAGCACATACCGAACATTATCCTCGTAGGGGATGTGAGAATCACTCCAGCCCCCATACCGCCAACAGTTTTGGACTCGTCAAAATATATGGTCCAATGAGCATAAGTGGTGTACTCTCTCGGAGTTCAGCTTTGGTCCATTCAGCCATGAAGTCGGCCAATACTTGAGATTTGATAGCTTATCATAGTTTGTAGGTTATCTCAAATGGTAGGAGCTCGATGGCCCATTTGGCAATTCGGCCGGTGGCATCCTTATTGTTGATGATATCATTCAATGGTACTTCCGAAGTCACAGTGACCGCACATTCCTGGAAATAGTGTCCAAATTTACGTGATGGCATAAACACTGTGTAGGCAATCTTTTGGTAGTGCGGATATCTGGTTTTGCATGGCGTGAGCACCTTGGATACGTAATAGACCGACCTTTGAATTTGTAGTTGTTGACCCTCAACTTCTCGTTCTATGACGAGTACCGCTCTGACCACTTGATTGGTGGTTGAGATGTATAGCAACATTGGCTCCCCTGTGAAGGGTCCTGCTAGGATGGGGTTGGTGGCCAATATCGCCTTGATGTCCTCGAGAGCTGTTGTGGCCTCATCAGTCCATTTGAAGTTCTTAGTTTTGTTCAGCAACCTATAGAGCGGGAGGGCCTACTCACCAAGGTGAGATATAAGTCGTCTTAAGGCCGCCACCCAACCTACCAAATTTTGGACATGTTGTAGCTCTGTTGGGATCCCGAGCTATGACAGTGCTCGTATTTTGTCCAGATTGGCCTCGATTCCCCCATGCGACACGATGAATCCGAGGAGCTTGCCGGCTTGGACTCCGGAGACACATTTATCCGGATTAAGCCGAATATCGTATGCCCGTAGGTTGGCAAAGGTTTCCCCCAGGTCATCTACCAGCTGGTTGATGTGTCTAGTCTTAACAACCACATCGTCCACATATGCCTCCACCGTTTTGCCAATTTATTTCCCCAAGCATGTCTGGATCATCTGCTGGTAAGTGGCGCTCGCGTGTTTTTAACCCAAACGACATTGTGTTGAAGCAGAATGGCCCATAGGGTATTATAAAGGCGGTTGGTGCGTGATCGGATTCCTTCATCTTGATGTGATGGTATTCGAAGTAAGCATCAAGGTAACACAATCGTCGTGTCCGGCTGTTCCATCGATAATTTGGTCTATTCGGGGCAACGAAAAAGGATGCTTAGGACAGGCTTTTGTTTAGGTCCTTGAAATCGACACATCACCACCAAGATTTGTCTTTGTTTGATACCATGACCAGGTTTGCCAACCAGTCGGGGTGTTTAATGTCCCTGATGAATCTGTCTTCCAATAGCTTGGCAAGTCCCTCGCCCATAGCTTGACGCTTTGGTTCAGAAAATCAATGCAAGGCCTGTTTGAAACCGACGATTATGTTCAGGTTACGTTCCGCCAGCTCCCGAGGGATTCATGGCATGTCTGAGGGGTGCCAAGCAAATATGTCCCAATTTTCATGCAATAAGGCGCGTAGTGCTTCATTGATTGCGGACTCCAGTTGTGCTCCGATAGATGCTATTTTTTTAGGGTCCGTTGGGTGTACCTGGAACTTTACGATCTCGTCTGCATGTTTGGAGGATGTGGACTTGGGCCGCTTGCCGAGGATCACATCGTCTTTGTCCACCATGACACATAGTGTCGTGAGTTCCTGTGCGCAAGGGTCTCAGCTAGTGCCTCTAGGGTGAGGGATGCCGTTTTGTTTTTGGCTCGGAGGGCTCTTTTGCGGTCACCGATTACTGTGATCACGCCGTTTGGCCCTGGCATTTTGAGTTTCATGTACCCGTAGTGAAGTATGTCCTGGAATCTTGTGGAGGCTTCGCGTCCCAAGAGAGCATGGTAACCGCTGTGAAACAGGACGATATGAAAGAGGAGGTCTTCAGATCGGTAGTTATTGGGTGTACCGAATACTACGTCGAGCGTTACTCGTCCGGTGCAGCGGGCCTCTCTCCCAAGGACAATACCCCAGAAGGTGGTTGTGTTCACCTCGATTCGACATTGGTCGAACTCCATTTTTTCAAGTGTGTCCTCGTAGATGAGGTTGGGGCTGCTGCCCCCGTCCATTAGTATTTTGTTGAGTTTGAAGCCATTGACTATGGGGTTCAAGACTAAGGTAGCAGGTACCCGGCCTGTGCTAGTCATCAGCTTGTTGCCTGGTCAAAAGTAATGGGTTCGTTCGACCATGGGTTTGCCACCACAACATGGTGGATTTGATGGAGCTCCCGAAAGGATATCTTTCTCTGACTCTTTGAGGTGAATGTCTCGTAGATCGTTAAAATTTCTGTGGAGTTATCTGGCGGCGCTACTGACCGGCGCTCCGCGGGTGTTGCCTTGAGGATGCTCCCCCTTTTTTGTGACCTGCGTAACGACCCAACATGCTCTAAGGTTATGGGTGGAGCTTGATTCAGGCGGGGCAGAATGTATGGGGCATGGCTTGTCCAGTAGTACGTCGAGGACTGACCTAGCGTTCGTCCGTGTTCTGTTTATTGAGTGTTCGAACGTGACCGACCCTGTGAGTAGGGGTGTGCGTCTCGTCCGAAATTGTCTTGTTTGTTCGGCAATGCTAGGATCGTTGCACATTCGCTATATTTTCCAAGTGCTTTCCATGGCATAATATTTGAGTACTGGGCTTGAAAACTCGGTGAGGGTTTGAATCCAGCGATAGGAGAGGCCATTGAGGATACCCTCATCACGACAATGATGCTGGAAAGCACGAATAAGCTCCTGCTCGTCGCGACCCTCGGTCTCATTGTTCACGAGGAATCTGTCCCAAAAGTGGTGTACTGATTCCCCTGGCCGTTGCATGACTTCACGTGGGACTGATGAACCGTACTCTTCCGTATTATCCTCGAGTTGGGTGGTGGGTGGAAAAAGATTTTGAGTTCCCGTGATTTGTGGGCAAGAGATCTTAGTGGTTGCGTTCCTGGCACGGTCGCACACTCGACCTGCCGTTGGCCCCGAAATATTTCCGGGGCGAGATAGGTAGTCCGGAGTATCGGGTAAGTCCGGATGGTCATTGATCGAGACGTAAACCATTCTTAACTTTGGTGGCTGGTGCGGGGAGCCCGTAACTGGGCACTCGACAATGTTGATCAAGTGTGTGATGGGCGGGACTTAAATATCCGAGTCGTCGGGTCTAAGCCCGATCTGACCGTAGTCTGTAGCCAGATTGTTCATCATGCCCATGGCTTGTATCTGGTCGAGTAGTTCATGTAGTACCGGGGTTTCGATGGAGCTCGAGCCGCATGTGAGTTCAGGGTTAGCCCATGTCACTAAAGCCCTGGTGGCGCTCAAGGTCGCTTCCGGAGTGTTCTTAGATGAGATGAGCTCAGGCGTGTTTACCACGTCGAGCTCTAGGGTTGGGATGTGGACAAAGGTCGTCCCAATGGCGAGATCCGTTGTTTCCGATGCCGAAGTATCGGGACCTACGGGTTCCTCGAGAGGAGCTAAAAGTCTTGTTAACATAATTCTCCCCGGGGGTCAGTGGTGAACTCTAGGCTCCTGAACCTGACTTCCTGACCAAGGGTGAAGTTCCCGACGTGGCTGTGGTAGCTGGCTAGATTGGCATGCCAAATGATGATTCAAAAGGCAAAGATCTATCCGGGACGAATACATCCCTCTTGATGATCTCCTTGCTGATGACTAGGTGTGCCATCAATCCTTCCAGCGATCTAATCAGCGGAACTCTCAATGAAAGCACCAATGTCGGTGTCAAAACCGACAGATCTCGGATAGGGGGTCCCGAACTATGAACCTTGGATCAATGGGTTGTAGGAGAGAGGGGAGACAATATTTACCCAGGTTCAAGCCCTCTTGAGGAGGTAAAACCCTACGTCCTACTTGATTATATTGTTGTGGATGATGTTTACAGAGTCTACCTCGAGATCGTATATGCTAAACCCTAGGTGAGTCAACCTAACTACATGGACGAGGACCCCCAGTTTATATAGTCACCAGGGGATCTAGGGTTACATACAACCGACCTAGTCTACTTTACTTCGACATCACGCTGGTCTTCGGTGCTTACCTCCTTGAGTATAAGATGACCTCATAGCCCGACCTCCAATTAGTATGGCCCATACGGCCGACCTCTTCATAGTACCGACTACATGAGGACCCCTTAGTCCCGGACTCCCTTTGGGGTCCCTTCTTGCAAGCTCCTCGGCTTCCTCGTATCACATCGGGGGATTAAAGTGAACCCGGAGAAGGTTATGGCCATCGAGCAGATGTGCCCTCCACAAACCCTCAAGGAGATGCATAAGCTGGCGGGGTGCCTAGCCTCCGTCGGGCGCTTCATCTCCATGTTCGGCGAGCGGGCTTTGCCGTTCTCAAGTTGATGAAAAGGATGGATCCGTTCACATGGACCCGTGAAGTGGACACGTCTTTCGCGGACCTTAAGTGGTACCTCACAAGCCCTCCCATCATGGTCGCGCCGCGATCCCGCGAGCGCGTGCTGTTGTACCTGGGGGCCACCCCCGTGACAGCCAGTGCAACCCTCAGTGGTGGAATGGGAAGGACCTGCTCACGTCAAGAAGCAGCCGGTGGCCATCCACAAGGCATCACAATAACTTACACGGGCCCCGTCCGGGCCAAGTGTCGGCATCAAAACCGGCAGATCTCGGGTAGGGGGTCCAGAACTTTGGAGCTTAGATCGACGGGTTGCAGGAAAGAGGGAAAAACGCTGTTTACCCAGGTCTGGGCCCTCTTGAGGAGGTAAAACCCTACGTCCTGCTTGATTATATTGATGGGGAACGATGGTTACATAGTTGATCTACCTCGAGATCGTACGAGCTAAACCCTAGCTGAGATAACCTGCCTCTACACATAAGAGCCTCTAGTTTATACAGACACCAGGGCCCCTAGGGTTACATGCTACTGACTTAGATCGGGGGTAGATGGGCTGAACTGGTCCTCCTCCCTTGGAGTGCACGCCTAGTCTTCAGAGCTTTCCATCTTGATTACGTAGTCGTGAGATAATCCAATATTCAATGATGCAGCCCATAGGATCGTCCCATAAGGGACAACCTGACTGCCCGAGGACCCCTTAATCCGGAACTCCCTCAGTAGCCCCCGAACTGGCCTTTGACACTGATGTGTATGGTCTTCGGCAGCCGAACACATAGACAAATCGTCTTGCAGGGCGAGTTCCCCTCATATTCGGCTGGTATCGGTTTAGTCGCTCCAATGACGTAGTACCCTAAAAAACGGGCGTAATTAAATCGAAAGATTTTAATGGCCCGAAGGTGAACAACAACCTATCTGACAACTCTTCTCACGAAAGGTCGCAAGAGCAAATAATGAGAAAAACTCGAGTCGCGGTTCGAGGCCACTTTCCCTGGGGCAAATTCTATCAACAACAAAGATCGTGTCCCGCATTTAAGGGGATTCGAGTTAATGACCCGAGCCAACCTATGCATGTTCTAATAGTGCGGTTGTTTCAGGAAGTGGTGGAGCTGGTGGCGTAGTAAGCAGAAACCTTTGGTTTCGTGACCTCCCCTTTAATGGGGAAAAAGATCCAAAACCTGCCACAGGCATTCCAAACCGTTGCTCCTTCTCCTTCCAAGCTCGAGCGCCCGGATCCATTCCATCTCCCACCCTTTCCAGTTATCCTTTGCTCCAAGGTATGCAATGTCTGGCTCGGGATCTCAGGTCAAATGGGAGATCTTCTGTGTCTCCGAAAGGGACATCCAGGAGCTGAGGTGCTGCGGCTATATCGCAGCCGGCATCACCGACCGAGCACCGGAAAAGGGTTAGGTGGTGCCTACGCCAAGGCCTGGGGAGCAGGTGGTGTTCTTCCCCCACTTCCTCCAGACACTGGGCTTCCTGCTTCATCCCTTCGTCAGGGGTCTGATGTTCTACTATGGGTTATATTGTCATGACCTTCCCCCAAATTCCATTACGCACATCTCCATCTTCATCACCATGTGCGAGGCTTTCCTGTGGGTTCATCCGCATTTCGATCTCTGGCTCAAGGTTTTCAATGTCAAGCCAAAGTCGGTCAGCAGCCAGCATGCCGACTAGAGCGGGGATGTGATAAGCAAGATCTGCCGCATCATGGCCGAAGGGCACAGTCATCGACACCTTCAAGAATTGGTAGAAGGAGTGGTTCTATATCACAGAACCCCGAGAAGCAAACTGGGCAATGGCCGCCGAGTTCAGGTCTGGTCCCCCGATGAGGTTGAGCTCATGGGTCAAGAAAGGTCCGGGCTGGGGCTCGACTTCGGATGTGAAGCCGCTGCAAAAACGCATCAAGCAAATGGTGGCGTCGAACATCTGGCTGGCCAATGTAATCAAGGTCATGCTTCATCACCAAATCCATCCCTGCCAGCATCGGGACAACTTGATGTGGTCTCACAAGGACGACAAGCCGTGGATGGTGCTCGAGTTCTACCGCACCACTCGTGAAGATCTGTGGCGGATACTGCTCAAACTACAGTAGGAGTTGCCGGATGAGGACGAAGACACCGGCTTTGATGATAATACTCCCCCTCTGGAGGTACGCCCGATCTCTTATATTTACACGGAGTCTTTGTTTTATCGAAGGTCTTACTATCCGTACTTCTTTGCATGATTGGCTGGAAGTGGCCAAGAACAAAGACACTCACGCCTCCTCTACTCACGAGGGGAAGGATGCAAACAAGGAGGAATAGAAAGATTCTCTTCAAGCGAGGAAGAGAGAAGCACCGGAGGGGGCGAAGGAGGGACTACTTCCTCGAGCTCCGAAGAAACCTTGCAAGAGCAAGGTCGCCCTTCTCGGTGCTGGCCCGGAATCCGATGATGAGGTCGGAGCCTTCGGGGCGATTCCTCGTTGAACCCTCAGGGTCAAGCCCACAACCCGAAGGTTCGGAGTCTACTCCTTAATTTAACAGACTTATACCATTTTTTTGTCAGCAATGAGAACCGAGTTGTTTCCTATCACAACCCGGTCCGAGATCTTCCGAGGGATCAGGTGTCGGACGAGGGTTCACTGCACGCCGAGCTAGAGGAGAGTGGGAACGCATCCCATAATACCCCTCCTTGGTTATCGGATGAGCAAGACAAGGTGATGTGGCATCAGGCCCCACCGATCACTACCGAGGTGGTGATGGTCGAGGCAGACACCTTGGACGCTAAGGATCTGGAGGTCCCGGTTGAAGTCGATATGTGAGCCTCTGAGAACCAAGAGGTTCTGGCTGGTGTTAAAACACCGGTCGCCGAGGATCAGGAGATTTTGGCCGAGGCACATTCCTCGGTCATTGAGACTCAGGGGGCTGGTTCCTTCTCTACAAGTGGAGAAAAGAACCAAATTCCCTCTGAGAATTGCCCGGAGAAGGCCTCCGGGGTTCCTGATGCTCCGATATCTTCAGTGCCGTCCCAGCGATGCCCACAGCAGAACAAGCTATGGTTCGGCGGCCGTCCATAATGGAGGACGCCTTGGCCAGCTCCTCTATGGCCGAAGAGCATCGCACCCTTATGGGTGTGGTCTTAAAGAGTATCCAGTCCATTAACAACGGATTGAACGAAGCTGTCAACGACTTACTAACAGGTTTTAAGGTATGTTGTGTTCTCTTTTTGGATTTTATTTACAAAGCTATATATACCTTTATGGGTATAACATCCCCCGAGCTAGGGGTAAGTTTGAAAAGCTTATCCGTGGCTTAGTGTAAGTTCTAGGCACGAAGAGTAATCACGATCTTTTCCAATTAGAACAGTGTTCTGAAGTAATTCTGGCCAAATGCTTTGTATGCCAATAACTCATAGTCGTTGAAATTCTTAATTATGCCGTGCAAGCTTCATGCTCCACTGTGAATGCCAACGTGCTGGAGATAGCCGAGCTAAACCGGAAACTGAAGCTTTTCGATGATGAGCTCAGTTGCGTGAATGTTCGACTTGATGAAAAGCAGGGTAAGTTGCAAGTACTATTGTAGATAGTGTTACTCCCTTTTAATACAGAAGGCCTCTCCTGATTTTTAATGTCTAGCCTCGTTATGAAGAATTGGTGAGTAGCACAAGATAAAGAGTTCGAGAAACTCAAGGCCGAACTGGAGCAGGCCAAGAAGGAGGCCGTTGCCCACAAGGTGGCGGCCGAACAAGCGGTTGCCGAGCTGAGTTCCATTAAGGTGGAATGTAGCAAGCATGAGGCCCGAGTGGACGAGGTTCAATAAGAGATGCAGAAAGCAAGCTCTAAATGTGAGGCTTTGGAGCAGAAGTCTCGGGAGCATGTGGTCGAGCTTTCCAAGCTGTTCGCCGAGCTTAAATTAGAGCGGGTGGAACGGAGGTTCTATGAAGAAGAAGTGCGCCAGGCCAAGAAGATGGCATCTGCTAAGCAATAATTATTGCAATGTGCCTTTGGTGGAAACAGGTATGCATTACTTATGAGGGTATGGCGTGCCTCAGGCGCCGTCACGAACCTACCAAGGAGTGTGGCAGAAGCAAACAAGCACTACTCAGCCCATGATAGGAATGCTGAGCGGAGGCTCTTCCGGGCTCAGTTTCAGACTTCCGAGCTCAACCCCAGTCTGAGTTATCAAATGAAACAACTCATGGAGATACATGGGATGGCGGAGACGGCCACAAAGGATCTCTATATCCGGCTAAGGCCTAACGAGCTTTTGCTGAGAGTTACTTCGGCTTAGTGTCGAAGTTGGTTGATGCCATGCCTCGATTGAGGTCCTCAAGCATTCCGTCTACATAGAAGGAGATCGGAAGGCCTTTGCGACGACCCTGGTGCACTATCCGGGGATGAAGCCCCCGACGATGGCCATCACACCTCCACCCGCCGGGAAGGAGCACAGACGCCCCGAGCTTTATTTTTCCTCTGCAACGAAAGGTGCTTTGGTTATAAAAGCCCAGTGCTCGAAGCATGTAATCTTCGAGTAGTTTTGCTGCCACGTGTCTCCAAACACTTATATTTGCAATGTTTAGTATTTTTGCTATGTATATTATTTTGACTCCTATCATTTGGCTGGTTCAATCTGAAAGTTACGGGTCGTCGGCTTCAGCCCCCGGGTAGATACTACTCGGGGTGTTTCATCGTCCGTACAAATACCCTTAGCCAATGATTCGATGCGCGAAGGTGGTGGTGTGTGGTAGAAACGAGGAAATCAGACATGTGATTTTATCACTTTCACTTAGCCTCAGGGGTATAAATTTGGGGGGTTGATCGGAAGCCCCCATGCTTTTTGTTGGTAGTCGGGTAAGCCAATTTTTGAAATAGCTACCATAGGGTCCGCAAAGGCATAAACCCTCCATTTAATATGGAATAGCCTCCAACGAACTTTTGCTTTTGAGCTTGGGTTGCATACCAGCTCTCGCTTATTATGACGGTCAGTTTTCAGCTTTCTCCACTCACGTATTTTTGGCCAGACTAGCCGACAATAAAATCGCAGTGGTTCTCCCTTTACCCCTTAGACGAACTAGCGGAACATAAGGAGGTAAGCACAGGAGCAGGGCAACCCAATTGTAGACCCAAGACATAATTCAGAACCGATGCTTATAATGCCAGACCCAAGAGACCGGACACTTAAGAAGCAGTGATGGTATAGTAACCGGGGTGGTGTTACCATCCAAGCACCACGTCTATGATAGCACTTTAGCATGTGTAAAAAGTAATTTTAACCTCTCAGCGCCAAAAAATGTGTGTATATGAAAGTACTTGGAATAATTTGTGAGATGAATTTTTATAACTTGTAGCACCAAGGCAGCTTGTTACAGGTAACTATCGATGCAAGTTTTTAAAGCAAATTTTTGCAACCTTACATGGGTGACTTGACGTCCGCTCTGTGTTCGGCTGCACTATATCTATTACCCCTACTAGGGGTGGAATTACTATCCTTTACAGGAAGTTGCTATCAGCAGGCGGACCATGAGTGGAGGGTCCGGATAAGCTGATGATGAAAGAAAGGAGCTTGACGCTTGGGGTTCTTCATGATACCCTGTCGATGGTCCATAGGAGTGTGTGGGACCATAGCTCGGTTAACCCGATCACATAATCCCTGGTGGGTCCCTCCCACGGCTGCCCATGGAAATTTAAGGATGAAATTGTGTCTACGAGGGATATACCTTGATGGTGTTCAGGCTGTGCCATGGGAGCCGTATCACTCTGTACTCTGAGCCGAAGAAGTATCCGACTGGTCGGATTGAGCTCGGGCTCATTTGCCTTCCCTCCGCACCTTTGTTGCCATACTGTGGCTTGAAGTGTCGTTGTCGTGTAGGCAATCAGCTGCCAGTGCGGCCATGTGCTCCTCGGTCCAGAGAGAACGCTTTGCATTTCCATTGACCATGATGACTCCCTTGGGTTCGAGCAATTTGAGCTTCATGTAGGCGTAGTGGGGTACATCGTTAAAGCGGGCGAAAGTTTTGCGGCCGAGCAGGGCATGGTATCCGCTGCGATATCGAAGATCAAGTCCTCGCTGCAGAAGTTGTCGGGAGAGCCAAACACGACTTCCAGTGTTATTGTGCCCAAGTAGCGGGCTTCGACGCCTCGAATCACTCCTTTAAAGGCAGTGCGGCTTGGTTTGATTCGTGATGGGTCTATGCCCATATTTTTCACCATATCCGAACAAATCAGATTAATGCTACTTCCTCCGTCCATGGGGACTCAAGTGAGGTGGAAGCCTCCGACGATGGGGTCAAGGACCAGGGCGGCCGACCCTCCATGACGGATACTGGTCGGATGATCCCTGTGGTCAAAAGTGATCGGGCAAGCTGACTATGGATTGTATTTCGGTGCTACAGGCTCAATGGCGTGTACCTCCCGAAGGGCCCGTTTCCTCTCCTTTTTGGGTATATGGGTGACGTAGATTATCTTCACAGTTTTAACCTCACGGGGGGTACTACTTTTGGCCTCCATTGTTCAGGCCACAGGGCTCCTCGTCATCTTCAATTCGTGGACCCTTGTTTTGTTCATGAGTGGCTAGCTTGCCCGCCTGTTTGAACACCCAACAATTATGGTTGGTGTGGGTGGCGGTCTTGTCTTGGGTGCCATGAATCTGGCAGGGCCGTTCCATGTTTTATCCCATGGAGTTGGTCCATCCCTGTTCCCTTTGAAGGATTTCTTCCGCTATCCTGGTTTTGTACCGCGGAATCCAGCATTTACTGCTGTGTCATCGGCATCACCATTACGGTCGCGACATTTATTCTTGTTTTTTCTTGGCTTGCCGTTTCTGTCCCGGACTTCAGAGGTTCCAGGGTCGTCCGCATTGTGGCTGCGCCGAGCTAGCCAATTATCTTCACCCGCGCAAAAGCGGTTCATGAGGGAGGTAAGGGAGGCCATTGTTCTCAGCCTGTCCTGGCCGAGTTGTCTGGCAAGCCATTCGTCCCGGATGTTGTGCCGAAAATAATCTATTGCTTCAGCATCGGGACAGTCTATTTGATTCTTCTTGGTGAGGAACCGGTTCCAGAACTCTGTGGCTGATTCCGCCGCCTTCTTGACGATGTTGCTTCGGTCGGATTAATCCGATGGACGAGCATATATTCGCTTAAAGTTAGATAGGAAAGCCTCCTCAAGGTCTTCCCAGCATCAAATGGAATCTTCTGGTAGCCTATTTAGCCACTGCCGCGCAGGTCCTTTGAGTTTTAGCGGCATGTATTTTATGGTGTGGAGATCATCTCCTCTGGCCATATGAATGTGGACAAGGAAATCCTCTATCCACACAACAGGGTCTGTTGTCTCGTCATATTGTTCAATGTTTACGTTCTTAAACCCTTCCAGGAACTGGTGCTCCATGACCTCGTCCGTGAAACATAATGGGTGAACGACGCCTCTGATCCGGGCTATGTTGTGCCGGAGATCGGCTTCGGGTTGAGGCCGGTAGGTTTCCCGGCCTCTGCTCTTGTAAGAGAGCCGAGGTGGTTCGTCATCCCATCGAGTGGGAGAGTACCTCCTAGATCCGTAGATGGTACTGTTGTGAACTGATTTGACATATCGTGGGTCAGGTCTGTCCCCATGGTGCATATGTTCTTTGCCTTCTCTGCATGGTGGTTTGGGTCTATACTCGTTCTCTCCGGCTGTTCTGTCACGACCTCTAGGTGGGCGATCAGGCTGGTCGTAGTTGGTGCGTTGGTGGGACACATGTTCTGGGGCCTCATCATTGAATTGTGGGAGCATGCATCGGCGCAGGTATGTGTTCTTTTGGTCCAACCACTCTGTGTTGAACCTTTATTCAGTCGCTAAGATTTTGGTACACCTATTATTGATGGTATCTAGTTAATCCTGGAGCTGTTGTTCCTTTGCTTTTAAGCTTTGGGCGATGGCTATAAGATGCAATTGGAATTGCTCTTGGCCTTAAGGTCTTCGGGAATTACGAATTCTTTGGCTTCAAGGCCGTCTTGGCCGTCTACAGGAGGGAGGTAATCATCGACGTCGTCCGAATTTTTCGGTCATCGGGATCGTCATTGGCCGGTTCCTGTGGTTGGTGCTCGGGGTCCTCGGGGTTTCCATGCCCATCAGGGATCGTGTTCTCCCTTGTGGCTTGTGCGAAGCCCCTTCCGTTGTTTGCCTTGGAGCGCTTATGTGGCTCTTGGCATTTTGAGGGCTCTTCCGCGGGCTTATCACTGTTTTGATTGGGTGTGATGTTATCTATATCGTGAGGCGTGTCTACAATGTAAACATCATCGATAGATGTTGCGGTCCACCTCCCGGTGTTTATGGGGGTGGGGTAGTAGGCCTCATCGTCCATATCTCGAGCTCTTTGGAGGTGTAGTCCAATGCGTCGGTAAGATCTTTGACGGTGGCGATCAAGTGGGTGGTGGGTGGGCCATAAAAGTCCCCATAATGCACCTTGGAGCCGATCTTCGAACAGGTCAGACGTTGGTTAAGTAAGATTTGAAGCGACTCGATATGGTCGAGTGTCTCGTTCAACATTGAGAGGTTGACCTCACCAATCCTTTCTATGTTTTTGGAGTTAACCTCCGCGACTTCCGCAGGGGTAGCCAATTCGGGAGTAACCGTTTCCTGCTATCCGGTCAATGTGGTCGGTTCCGATCTCAAAGCCTCCTCTCCTAAGAAGAGGGGACCGAGACCATGGCCGCACAAGGGATCTGAAGACAAGGCTTCGGGATTTTGAGATTCATCAGTCGAGGCCGTGATGTTAGCAGGGAACAGATTGCCTCGCGAGTTGGTGGAGGCTTCAAAGTCTCCGAACCTTATCCGATGACCGGGGACAAAACCACCGATCTGGCTAGAACGGCCGGTTTGGTCCGTGTGCGGCGTGAACTGCTGAGCGCGGGGATTTGTTCGGGGGCCAAGATGCCCCCGTTGTGGACTCGATCATTGACGACCAAGCGAGCCATCGATCCTTTCAGTGATCCAATGACGGAACTCTCAATGAAAGCACCAATGCCGACGTCAAAACTAACAGATCTAGGGTAGAGTTTCCCGAACTGTGGAGCTTAGATTGATGGATTGCAGGAAAGAGGGAGAGACGATGTTTACCTAGGTTCGGGCACTCTTGAGGAGGTAAAACCCTACTTCCTCCTTGATTATATTGATTGGAAATGATGGTTACAGAGTCGATCTACCTCGAGATCGTACGAGCTAAACCCTAGATGAGATAACCTACCTGTACGCACAAGAGCCTCTGGTTTATATAGACACCAGGCCCCCTAGGGTTACATGTTACCGACCTAAATCGGGGGTAGATGGGCCGAACTGGTCCTCCTGCCTTGGAGTGCACACCTAGTCTTTGGAGCTTATCATCTTGATTACGCAGTTGTCAGATAATCCGGGCTTCAATGACGCAACCCATAGGATCGGCCCATAAGAGACAACCCGAGTGTCCGAGGACCCCTAAGTGTGGAACTACCACACCAAGCGCGGGTGCGGCTCGTGTTGGGGAACGTTGCATGGGAAACAAAAATTTTCCTACCCAGAAGAAGACCTATCATGGTGATGAACATATATGAGAGGGAGATCGGATCTACATACCCTTGTAGATCGCAAAGCGGGAAGTGTTAAGAAACGCGGTTGATGTAGTGGAACGTCTTTGCGATCCAAATCGCAGCCGTCCCACGATCCGTCCCGATCTAGCACCGAACGGACGACACCTCCGCGTTCAGCACACGTACAGCTCGATGACGATCCCCGCCTTCTTGATCCAGCAAGAGAGACGGGGAAGTAGATGAGTTCTCCGGCAGCGTGACGACGCGCCGGTGATGGTGGTGATCTATTCCTGCAGGGCTTCGCCTAAGCACCGTAGAAATCCGATCTAGAGGAAGAACTAGAAACTAGAGGAGAGGGTAGCACGTGGCTGAAATTGTGTCTCGAAAATCCTCAAACCTCTAGTATATATAGGAGGAAGGAGGGGCTAGCCTTGAGCACCTAGGGAGCCTTCCCTTGGCTCGGCCGAATAGGAGAGGAGGAGTCCTCCTCCAATCCTACTTGGAGTAGGACTCCTCCCCAAGTTGTCCACCTCTTTTGGGTTTTGCAATTTTTACCTCATGGGCTTTCTTTGGTTGACTAGTCATCCCATCAGGAGATGTTGAGCCACCATCAAGTCCATGTGGCCCTCTTGGGGAGTGGTGGGCCCACCTGGTGGACCCCCGGTACCCATTCGTCACTCCCGGTACACTGCTGGTAATGCCCGAAATCCTTCCGGAATCCAAATACCTACTTCCTATATATCAATATTTGTTTCCGGACCATTCCGGAACTCCTCTTGACGTCCAGGATCTCATCCGGGACTCCGAACAAAACTTTGGTCACCAGCACCTATAACTTAGCTATACCGAAACGTCACCGAACCTTAAGTGTGCAGACCCTGCGGGTACGAGAACTATGCAGACATGACCTGAGACACTCTCTGGTCAATATCCAATAGCGGGACCTGGATGTCCATATTGGATCCTACATATTCTACGAAGATCTTATCGGTTGAACCTCTATGTCAAGGATTCATATAATCCCGTATACCATTCCCTTTGTCCTTCAGTATGTTTCTTGCCTGAGATTCGATCATCAGTATCACCATACCTATTTCAATCTCGTTACTGGCAAGTCTCTTTACTCGTTCCGTAATACAAGATCCCGTGACTAAATCTTTAGTCACATTGCTTGCAAGGCTTGTATGTGATGTTGTATTACCGAGTGGGCCCCGAGATACCTCTCCATCATAGGGAGTGACAAATCCCAGCCTTGATCCATGCTAACTGAACGACACCTTCAGAGATGCCTGTAGAGCACCTTTATAGTCACCCAGTAATGTTGCGACATTTGATACACACAAGGCATTCCTCCAGTGTCAGTGAGTGACATGATCTCATGGTCATATGAATGAATACTTGGCATGCAGAAAACAATAGCAACAAAATGACACAATCATATGCTATGTTTATAGTTTGGGTCTTATCCATCACCTCATTCTCCTAATGATGTGATCCCGTCATCAAGTGACAACACTTGTCTATGACTAGGAAACCTTAACCATCATTGATCAATAGGCTAGTCAACTAGAGACTCACTAGGGACATTGTTTTGTCTATATATCCCGATATGCATTCATGTTTCCATTCAATACAGTTATAGCATGGATAATAAACGATTATCTTGAAACAAGAAATATAATAATAACTATTTTATTATTGCCTCTAGGGCATATTTCCAACACCTCGGGGGGCCGGCCTCACTCTGGAGGATGTTCCTTCTGAGGAGGCTACCCTCCCCTTGAAGGACGGCTTCCCTTAGGAGGCTACCCCCTTCACGAGACTCCCGCGACCCATGGCGCTGCCTCTCCGGAAGTCTTCGTGGCCTCGCCCCCCGAGCCCCTCGACGGGTGCGACGATGACACCATGATCACGAGGCACATGGAGCACCCTGTATACTATATCAGTACGGTGTTGATGGACGCGCGTGAGCGTTATCGCATGCAGCAGAAGCTCCTCCTCGCACTCATTGTTGCATCCAGAAAGTTGCACTACTACTTCCGGGGGCACTCAATCAAGGTTGTATGTGCCTATCCCCTGGAGCAGATCCTGTGCATCCACAACGCGGCTGGCAGGGATTCTGAGTGGAATATCGAGTTACAGGCCATCGAGATGGAATTCTACACCACCAGGGTCATCAAGGGTGCATCCTTGGCGGACTTCGTTGCACAATGGATAGACCCGAGCGAAGAGGAGCCTCGCGAAGGCGAATTCTCCTTGCGTGGAGACGAAGCGCCCTTCGGCTGGGTGCTTCGGCGGTGCTTTCTCCATGCTGGGTGCGGGGGCTGGTGTGGTGCTCACCTCGCCAAAAGGAGACAAGCTTCGTTTTGCGGTCCAGTTCTGCTTCGGGCGTGACATGAAGGTCTCCATAACATTGATGAATATGAATGCCTGATTGCCGGTCTCAAGGCCGCCTCGGCTCTCGTCATCAAGCATCTCGTTGTGAAGGGCAATTCCAAGATCCTCATCAATTTCTCCAAGAAGAAGTACAAATCCAATGACGAGCATATGGCGGTTTACCTAGAGGAGGTACACAAGCTTCAGAAACGGTTCCTTGGCTTAGAATTGCAGCACATTTCGTGTGACGCCAATTAGGAGGCCGATGACATCGCCAAGTGGACGTCGTGCCGGGACCCCATTGGTCCGGCGTCTTCGAAGAATGGCTCCTCAAGCCGTCGCCCGTGCCGCTCGTCACTAGCACCGCACCACTGCCTGAGGGGCTGCCACCTGCGTGCTAACAGGAGCGCCGTACTGCGTGCCGCCCTCGAGAGATTTGTTGCTGCTCGTGCTGGAGCCCCAAGAAGGCAATTGGACCGTCGAGTATAAAGCCTACCTACTTTACAGCGACCTCCCCATGGAAGATGAGGAAGCAGAGCGCATCGTCTGACAGGCCACCGCTTACTTCCTGCGGGACGAGGAGTTGTACCACAGGCGACCCAATGACGTCTCGTTGTGGTGCATCTGGGAGCAGTAAGGTCATGAGCTTCTTGCCAACATCCACGTAGGGGTTTGTGGGCATCACTCCTCGTTGCTAACCCTCGTTGTGAAGGTGTTCCGCAGCGGCTTCTACTAGCCCACGAAGCTTCATGATGCCACCGAGCTGGTCCGGTCTTGCGAGGCGTGCCAGTTCCACGCAAAACAGATAACCCATCCCACATAGGGCTACACACAATTTCGCTCTCCTAGCCCTTCATGGTGTGGGGTCTGGACATATTGGGACCCTTCCCCCGTGCAACCGGCGGATATCGCTACCTCTATGTCAGTGTCAACAAGTTCACCAAGGGGACACAGGTCGAAGCCATCTGCAGCATCCCAGACGGCTCGGCTGTCAAGTTTATCAAGGGCCTCGTATGTCCATTCTGCGTCCCCAACCGCATCATCACTGACAACGGGCCACGATTCACAAGTGGTCTCTTTAAGTCATATTGCACTAACCTTATTATGCAGATATGCTACGCCTCCATGGCGCACCCGCGTAGCAACGGCGAGGCCGAGCGTGCCAACACGGAGGTCCTCAAGGACCTTAAGACCAGGAGCTTCAAGAGGATGCTTGAGGCTTGCATAAAGGGTTGGCTTGATGAGCTACACTGTGTGTTGTGGTCCATCCGCACCACTGCGACTAAGCCCACCGGCGAGATCCCCTTCTTCCTCGTCTATAGGGCTGAGGCGGTCCTCCCCGTTGGTGGTTGATACGTCCATTTTGCATCATGCTTTCATGTTGATATTTATTGCTTTTTGGGCTGTTATATTACTTGTGGTACCATATTTCTACCTTTTCTCTCTTATTTTGCAAGGTTTATTTGAAGAGGGAGAATTCAGGGAGCTGGAATTCTGGACTGGAAAAGGAGCAAATCCTAGTCCACTATTCTGCACATCTCCAAATGCCCTGAAAAGTTACATGGATTTTTTCTGGATTATATAAAAAATACTGGGCGAAAGAACTACCAGAGGGGGGCCACCAGGGCTCCACAAGCCCCAACTCCACCATCACCCCCCCTGGTGGTGCAGGGCAAGCTTGTGGGCTGCCTGACGGCCCACTAGCTCCCCCCTTTTGCTATATGAAGGGTTTGGTCTAGAATTTTTTTTCAATCGGGAGCTTTTTTCGTGGTTACGCCGCCGCCACGAGGCGGAACTTGAGCAAATCCAATCTAGAGCTTCGGCAGGACGATCCTGAAGGGAAACTTCCCTCCCGGAGGGGGAAATCGTCGCCATCGTCATCACCAACACTCCTCTCGTCGGAGGGGAGGCATCTTCATCAACATCTCCATCAACACCATCTCCTCTCCAATCCCTAGTTCATGTCTTGTAATCAATCTCCGTCTGACGACTCCGATTGGTACTTGTAAGGTTGCTAGTAGTGTTGATTACTCTTTGTAGTTGATGCTAGTTGGATTACTTGGTGGAAGAGTTTATGTTCAGATCCTTGATGCTATTCATTACACCTCTGATCATGATTATGATTATGTTTTGTGAGTAGTTACTTTTGTTCCCGAGGACATGGGATAAGTCATGCTGATAATAGTCATGTGAATTTGATATTCGTTCGGTATTTTGATATGTTGTATGTTGTTTTTCCTCTAGTGGTGTTATGTGAACGTCGACTACATAACACTTCACCATATTTGGGCCTAGAGGAAGGCATTGGGAAGTAGTAAGTAGATGATGGGTTGCTGGAGTGACAGAAGCTTAAACCCAGTCTATGCGTTGCTTCGTGAGGGGCTGATTTGGATCCACTAGTTTAATGCTATGGTTAGACTTTGTCTTAATTCTTCTTTTGTAGTTGCGGATGCTTGCGGTAGAGGTTAATCATAAGTGGGATGCTTCTCCAAGTAAGGGCAGTACCCAAGCGCCGGTCCACCCACATATCAAACTATCAAAGTAACGAACGCGAATCATATGAACATGATGAAACTAGCATGACAAAAATTCCCATGTGTCCTCGGGAGCGTTTTTCCTCCTATAAGACTTTGTTCAGGCTTGTCCCTTGCTACAAAAGGGATTGAGCCACTTGCTGCCCCGTTGCTACTACTTGTTACTTGTTACTCTTTGCTTGCTACGTTTCACCTCGCTACACAATCACTTGTTATCGCTACTTTCAGTGCTTGCAATTATTACCTTGCTGAAATCCGTTTATCAAAGCCTTCTACTCCTCGTTGGGTTCGATACTCTTACTTATTGAAAGGACTACGATTGATCCCCTATACTTGTGGGTCATCAGTGATAGCGTTTGATGAGGCACATCAAGGCGAATCGCGGGAAGCCAACCTCCTGCTCCTCGAGGGGGCCCGTCGCAGAGCCGCCCTTCACACCGGAAGATACTAGCAGGCCTTGCAGTGCTACCACAGTCACCACATCTGTCCTCGTAACCTTGAGATCAGGGACCTTGTCCTGAGCCGGGTCCTCTCGAAGGAGGGCCTTCACAAGCTCTCGCCCATTTGGGATGGACCTTTTAGGATCTCCCATGTCTCCAGGCCTGGCTCCGCGCGCCTCGAGACGGAGGTTGGGAGCACGGTGCCAAATGCTTGGAACATTCAACATCTCCGGAAGTTCTACCCATGACACTCTCATGTAAGAATGAATGGGATGTATATGCCCAGAGCCTCCTAAGTGAAAGCCCACAATGAGCTGTGTCGTGGCCTCCGTGGAGGGCTCTCGCCCATGCCCAAGTGGAAGTCCCTATGCTCTGTGCTAGCAGAATTACCGTCGAACCGCGACTATGCCCACGCCCAAGTGGAAGCCCCTTGCATCGTTCTTGGGGAATTATCGAAGAAGATGTCCCGCGGGCCGCAACTAACCCAGGCTGACCCATGCTGGACATGGTAGTCGTACTTCTTTTAGGTTGATCCATGCTGGATACGGCAACCGCCTTTCTTTATAGGTTGACCCATGTTGGATATGGCACCAGCTTTTCTTACTCTCCTTTTTGACTTGTAAACAAGATCACCATGCACGCTCGGCACCTACCTCTTGAACGCCACACGAGCGTGGGCTGAGGTATTGTCGGATTGCGAGCTCCGCAAAACCCTTAAGATTCGTACACAGGGCCGTGTATGAAGGTCTCTCACTGGCTCGCCTCACCTAGCTCGCTACTCGCTGAGAATGGCAAGGAACCCACTCGATGGTGAGGAAGACACATAACACAATAGTTTACCCAGGTTCGGGCCGCTGTGAAGCGTAATACCCTACTCCTCCTTTGGTGGAAGAACTAGTACATTGTTCAGGAGCCTCCGGAGGCTGGGTGTCTTTGCGTGGTGCTCGAGGGTTAATGAATCTATCCCCCCTCTACGAAGCAACCTATCCTCTATATATAGTGGTGGTCCGGGTCCTCTTCCCTTATCGTTTCGGCAGGAAGGAATCCCACAATGGGAAATTTTGAAGGGGGAGAGGGGAACATGCTCCCCCTGCCCAAAGGTGGTCTTCGCCTACAAAGTGACTGTCAGCGCAACTGGGCCAGGTACAGGGATGACGCCAGTCCTGCTGGCGGGCGGCGACAACTTTGTTACACCAGAAGGGAAACCTTTGGAAGATGCCTTGAGAGCCCCGGTACATCCTTGCCCCCCCTTTGCACTAAAGGGGAAACTACACCGCCCTGCTGCCTGTGGCTCGCCTGCCCTTCCTACACGTTATCCTTGACTCCTGAGGATGGTCCCTGCCTTGGTATCTCCATGGCTCTGCATGTCTTGAAGCTCCTCCTCCTCACGAGGCTTGGACCCTCGCGAGGGCCTTGCCTTGAGGGCCGCCTGGCCCGTTGGTTTTGGTCGATGAAGCAGGCCCACACGCAGGCAGGTGTGGGTACCCCCATTCCCAGAACACCGATAGTAGCTCCCGGGCCCAAGGCGCGCCTGGGCTGTCTTACCGGCGAAGCCTTGATGATGGCATGAAGCGCCACGGGCCCATAGTGCCTATGGGCTAGGTATGGAGCGCGCCACGTGGATGATGCCGGGTTCGCCTTTCCTTCTATCTCCACTCGAGTTGTTAGGGACCTGACTCGCTGCGTTGGTCCATTATTGCTTTCCCTTCTCCCGCACTTGCTCTTCTTCCTTGATATCAACCTCTAACCGGTGTCTCCCAGATCTAGCGCCTGGCTGTTCCCCCACTGATTCAGCGATGGTGTCGGTGTTCTGGGAATGGGGGTACCCAGACCTACCTGTCTACGGCCCAGGGCTGGCCCACTTCATCAAGCGAATCAACGGTCCCAACACCACCCAAGACAAGGCCCTCGTGAGGGGCCAAGCCTTGCAAGGAGGAACGACATCAGGACCCGCAGGGAGCCTCCTCAGGACCCCTCCGGAGCGGCGGATATTCCGAGGCGAGGCCCAGCCTTAGGAGTCAAGGATGACGCAAGCGAAGGACAGGCGAGGAGCAAACAACAGGGTGGAGCAGTTTCCCCTTTGTTGCAAAGGGGCCAGGATGAACGCGGGTTCCCAAGGCATCTTCTAAAGGTTTCCATTACGGTGCAACAAGATCATGGCCGCTTGCCGGCAGGACGGACGTCATCCCTGAGCCATCTCATGCAATGCTGGCAGCTACTTTGCAGGCGAAGACCTCTTTGGGCAGGGGGAGCATGTTCCCTTGCCCCCTTTGAAATTGGCCGTTGTGGGATCCCTTACCACCAAAACGGTAAGGGAAGAGGACTAGGGCAGCTACTATAAAGAGAGGATAGGTTTCTTCTTAGAAGGGGGGACCCGATCGGGATCAGAACCATTCATTCACCCACTAGCACCACGCAAGGTCACCCAGCCTGCGGAGGCGCCTAAGCATTGTACTAGTTCATCCACCAACCTCCGCGAGAGGGAATCCACCAAAGCAGGAGTAGGGTTTTACGCTTCGCAGCGCCCCGAACCTGGGTAAACTGTTGTGTTCTGTGTTTCCCTCACTATCGAGTGAGTTCTTCGCCATTCCCATCGAGTAGTGCGCTAGGTGAGGCTAGGCTGAGAGAGATCTTCGCACACGCCCCTGGGTTCGAATCCTTAGGGTTTTGCGGAGCCCGAAATCCGACAGATGGTGCCTGCTCGCAAGCAGAAGCCAGAGGCGCAAGGCCCTGCCCCGGCTCCTCCTCTCCTGGAGTGCGACATCTCCAAGGATGTGGATCTCGCCCCCGTGCTTCCATGGACCGCTGCCGAGTCCAATGAGCATGGTCGGACCCTGATCCGGCCTGGCGCCATAGAGGAGCGACCCGCGTCGAAGGTGGAATACCCCTTCTTCCTCCATAGTGTCTTTGCCAGGCTGGTGCCGCCCTTCTCTTCATTCTTCACCACCATCCTGAATCACTACGGGATCCAGGCCATTCATTTCCAGCACAACTCCATCTTGCTTCTATCTGTCTTTGCCTTCTACTATGAGGCTTTCGTGGGCGTGCTGCCTTCGGTAGCCCTCTTCCGCCATTTCTTTAGCCTGCACGTGCACGATGGCGCCCATCTCTCGGCGTGCGTCTCCTTCGTAGCGGCCCAGAGCGGCAATCTGCTCCTGAAGGCCGGGAAGAAGGTGGAGAACTTCAGGCAGCGTTGGGTTCTTATGAGCCTCAAGTACGCCAACCCTCGGCTGGAGGAGCCTAATGGGCTACCGGAGAAGACTCCTGCTGGAGCTCAGCGAAGCTCTCCGACTCTCGGGTCGCGCCCGTCCTGAAGCGCTTCTCTTGGGACATCAGCGCCAAGAGGCTAACCGACGGGATGATAGTGAGGGAGTTCTTGGCACAGGGCCTGGCGCCCCTTCAGGCCCACTCCAGGACCTGTCGGTGTTCTGGGAATGGGGGTACCCAGACCTGCCATCCTATGGCCCAAGGCAGGCTCACCTCACCGAAACAAGCCGATGGGCCAGCACCGTTTAGAGTAAGGCCCTCGTGAGTGGCCAAGCCTCACGAGAAGGAGCAGCATCAAGCCCGCAGGGGGCTCCTCAGGACCCCTTCGGAGCGGCGGAAATTCCAAGGCAAGGTCGGGCCTCAGGAGTGAAGGGTGACGTCAAGAAAGGATAGGCAAGCAGCAGATGGTAGGACGAGGTGCTACGGCGCCAGGAATCCCAGGCGGCCTCTTGAGCTTGCGTTGGTTTTTCCCTTGAAGAGGAAAGGGTGATGCAGCACATGAGCAGTAAGTATTTCACTTAGTTTGAGAACCAAGGTATCAATCCAGTAGGAGAATCAAGCCAAGTGTCCAGAGTACCCGCGCAAACACAAGTGAGCTTGCACCCAACGCTATAAAGGGGTTGTCAATCCCTTCAAGATTGATTGCAAAGTGAGATCTGAAGGCGGAAAGTGCAACGAAGTAAAAGTGAAAGGCTGCAAATATGGTGTGAAGTAGACCTGGGGGCCATAGTTTTCACTAGAGGCTTCTCTCAAAATAGCAAATATTACGGTGGGTGAACAAATTACTGTCGAGCAATTGATAGAACCGTGCAAAGTCATGACGATATCTAAGGCAATGATCATACATATAGGCATCATGTCCGAGACAAGTAGACCGATACTTTCTGCATCTACTACTATTACTCCACACATTGACCGCTATCCAGCATGCATCTAGTGTATTGAGTTCATGACGAACAGAGTAACGCCTTAAGCAAGATGGCATGATGTAGAGGGATAAACTCAAACCAATGATGTAAACCCCATCTTTTTACCCTTGATGGGAACAACACGATGCATGCCTCGCTACCCCTTCTATCACTGGGTGAGGTCACCGCACGGTATGAACCCAAAACCAAGCACTTCTCCCATTGCAAGAATCATAGATCAAGTTGGCCAAACAAAACCCACAACTCGAAGAGATTTAGAAGGATATGAAATCATGCATATAAGAGATCAGAAGAAACTCAAATAAGATTCATAGATAATCTGATCATACATCCACAATTCATCGGATCTCGACAAACACACCGCAAAAGAAGATTACATTGGATAGATCTCCATGAAGATCATGGAGAACTTTGTATTGAAGATCCAAGAGAGAGAAGAAGCCATCTAGCTACTAGCTATCGACCCGTAGGTCTATGGTGAACTACTCACGCATCATCGGAGAGGTCATGGTGTTGATGAAGAAGCCCTCCGTATCCGAACCCCCCTTCGGCAGGGCACCAGAATGTGCCCCAGATGGGATCTTGCGGAGACAGAAGCTTGCGGCGTCCGAAAAGTATTTTCGTGGATCTCTCCCGTAGTTTTGGATATTTCCTGAATTTATAGGCGGAAGAGGTAGGGCAGACGAGCCACAGGGGGGCCACAAGCCTGCTAGGCGTGCCCCCTGGCCGTGCCTAGGGGGCTTGTGGGGTCCCCTGGTGGCCTGTGCCTTGGTTCTCAAGTCCCGTGTGTAGCTTCTGTTCAGGAAAAAATCTTTTTGGAAGTTTTATTCCGTTTGGACACCGTTTAAAATCCTCCACTGAAAAGGGTCAAAAACACGGAAAAACATGAACTAGCACCTGATACTGAGTTAATTAGTTAGTCCCAAAAAAGATATAAAAGGCATACAAAACACCCAAAGTTTGACAAGATAATAGCATGGAACCATCAAAAGTTATAGATACGTTGGAGACGTATCACGGGGCAGTTTCCCCTTTTGGTGCAAAGGAGGAGGGAGCGTACAGGGCTTCCAAAGGCATCATCCAAAGGTTTCCCTTCTGGTGCAACAAAGCCGCCGCAGCTCGCCAGTAGGGCAAGCGTCATCCTTGGGCCCGTCTCTACAGCGCGGGCAGTTACTTTGCACACGAAGACCACCTTTGGGAAGGGGAGCATGTTCCCCTGTTCCCTTTCAAAATTGGCCGCTGTGGGATCCCTTCCCACGGAACACTAAGGGAAGAGGACCCCAGGCCTCCATTATAAATAGAGAGGGTTGGATACTTGAGGGGGAGAATTCATTCCGACCCAAGGGCAATACACCAAGCCACTTGGCCTCCGGAGGCTCGAGAGCATTGTACTAGTCCATCCACCAACCTCCGCGAGAGGCAATCCACCAAAAGTAGGAGTAGGGTTTTATGCTTCGTAGCGGCCCGAACCTGGGTAAACTGTGGTGTTCTGTGTTCCCCTCACCATCGTGTGAGTCCTTCATCGTTTCCATCGAGTAGAGGGCTAGGTGAGGCGGGGTTGGGAGAGATCGTTTTACACGCCCTGTGTTTGAACCCTTAGGGTTTTGCGGAGCCCGAAATCCGACATTTGGCACGCTAGGTAGGGCCGTGTTGAGGTTTCCTCCAAGCTCTGTCTTCACCAAGCTCCACCGCTCTGATGGCTGACGCTCACCGGGTTTGCGCATAGCGCTGCGCCACCCGCATTTCCCAGTCCCGCCCGTCAGTGCCACCGGCGCGCGCCGGGCGCCGTCACCCGTGGTGAACACTGCCACCGGCCCCGAAGTTCAAGAGCAACAAGGTTCCTCCCAGCCGGTGACCGAGCAGGCCGATGGCCGCACCGCCACTCTGTCACTCGCCAGGCCTTCAGGATCGGTATCGCGCGCCCGACCAGAGATGCCCCACGGCCGGCGCGCGCTTGCCATGGCCACCGAGTTGCTCTGCTACTGGCCTGGCCCTAACCGCCACGATGACTGGCTCCAGTGCATCGAGGAGATCATCGCCGCCGCCGGAGACTCAACGGCGCTCTTCTGCTCGCTCCGACCCCAGCCGTCCCTGGCAAATAACGAGGAGTAAGACACGCAACCCCCACCCCCGCTACGCGTCGTGGACCCCGAGCCGAGGCAGGAAGCGTGACCCCGCGACCAGCCTCGTGAACCTAGGGCGGGCTCCCGAAATGAAGCAAGTTGCCAGGTGGTCCCCCTGCCCCGTGCCGATGTATGTGCACCCCCGACGCTGCAAATTCCGCGTCGTGAGCGTGCCCTGCTCGAAGAAGACCCCATGGAGCAGCAAGACCCGACGGCTCCCGCGCGTACTATACCCATTGGACTGGTGGGGTGCCTCCTTATCGCCCCCGAGCTCTACCCCGCTACATGGCCCTGCAAGTGCAAGCCCGACCTGCCCCCGCGTTACGATTGCACCCAAGACCCGGCTGCGTTCCTGCAACTCTACGCGCTGAGCATCAGGGCGGCGGGAGCAGGCGACAAAATCATGGCGTGTTGGTTCCCCATGGCGCTCAAGGGTGGCGCACTCTCTTGGATCCTCAACCTCCCAAAGGCGTCCATCACTTCTTGGGACGGCCTGTGCGAGCGTTTCTTCACCAACTTCCAGGGCACCCGCGACCGCGCTCCCACTGTGAACGACCTGCGTCGTGTCAAGCAGCAACATGGATATACCGTGCACAAGTTCATACAATGCTTCACAGTTATGCACCTCAAGATCCCCAAGGCGTCGGACGAAACCGTCATCTCGGCTTTCTTCGAAGGAGTCACCAACCTCAAGATGAAGGAGGAGCTCGCCATGAACGATGAAATGAGCACCGCATTGGAGATGTTCAACTTGGCAAGAAAATGTGCCAAAGCTGAAGAAGGATGCCTGGCACTCCTCGGGCCCCAGGCAACGGACCCGAAAGAGAAGAAGGCCAAAGCCAAGGAGGTGAAGCGCAAGGCCCCGGTGGTGCTCGCCGCCAAGACCGACGCGAAGCATGTCCGAGGGGGAGAGCGCCCGTCTGGAGGGGGCCGACGTGCATCTTCCATGGCACCAGCGGCCATGATACCTCCGAATGTTGAGAACTCCATCTGGTTTGTACCGAACACTTCAGCAAGCGTCTCGGACGGTTCAACAGAAGCCCCTGTGCGCGGGAGGAGGCCGCAATGTGGGCCGCTGGGATGACAGTGAGCCACGTCACGGGTGGCGGGAACAGCCTCAGGAGGACCCCTAGTGTGGCCAGCCTCAGGAGGACCGCTGGCGTGATAACCCTCAGGAGGGGCAACACCGTGGTCAGCCTAGTGAGGCTCGCCCTCGGGAGGCCGGGCTGCCCCAATTGTCTCGGCCACCCAGGAAGAGGGATGAAGACATGCAGGATGATGGGTTAGGGGTTTCCAAGAGGCCAGGGCGGTGGCCTCCATCCTGGGCGGTGCCCTGACCCCAGCCTCCAACCGCGCCTTCAAGCAGTTTGCCTGGGAGGTGAATGTCGCCCTCCAGAGGCTAGAAGCGATGCGCCCGCTCAACTAGTCCCTCACCACCATCACCTTCGACCCAAGCAAGCAGCTGAGGTGCTTGTTCATGGCCGGCAAACTCCCAATGATGTGCACCCCGACCATCAGCGACGTTCTCGTTATCAAGATCCTCATTGACAGTGGAGAAGGTCTCAGTGTCCTCTCAGTCGAGACCTTCGAGAAACTCCAGTTGTCATACGAACAGCTCATGCCGACCAAGCCCTTCTCAGGAGAAACAGAGGAATCCATCGTGCCCATTGGGGAAGTGCATCTGCCCGTCACCTTCGGCGAGCGCAAGAACTACCACATTGAGATCATCGTCTTTGACATCGTGCACATTCACCTGCCATACAACGCAATGCTTGGATACCCAGCTCACGCCAAGTTCATGGCAGTGATCCACCATGGTTACAATGTCCTCAAGATGCCATGGAGTGGCGGTGTCATCACTATCCCCTGCAACGAGAAAGATGCCGTCTGTACACTGGAGCACGCCTACCGCACGACGGCGACAAAGTGCTCGGATGACAAAGAAGACGAGATGCCTCATGAGGACCCACGCAAGAAGAAAGAAGGAGCTCCTCCCCACGGAGCATCTCGGGGATTTGGGCTCCGTGCTGGGGGACGGGGCCATGCCCCCCATCGCATAGGAATGAGCACTCGGCGCCCCCTAGGGTCAGGGCTGGGGGCTCCCACCGGGGAGGTCCCTGGTCTGACCAGTAAGGTGGGGGTTGCGTTCGAGCACATCCCAAGGACGCGCTCCAGAGCACGTCCACCCAAGTCCCATGAATCCGCCATCAGAGGAATCTAAGAACTTCGAGAAGCCCAGGCCATACGACGCGGTGACTGCCCTGCACCACCAATCGCAGTCGCCGTTGTCGGCACGGTTGACCGGCCCCGCATCTGCATCAACGCACCCACAACCAACATGGCCATGGCTTACGACCCCTTCTGGCCTACGCTAGCTGGCTACCGATGGGAGTACCCGGACGCTAATGCCTACGTAGCCTTCGGGCTGGGGAACGTGGCCGACGCCTACCAGAGGGTCCAGCGGGCCATGCTCGCACCCTGCCAGCTGCGGCGCCATGAGGAAGAGGAGGCGATGCTCGGGCCAGGCAAGGGCCCCGAGCCTCGGGAGGTGGCGGACCAGTGAGGGGCGCGACAGGGGAGACATGAGATCAAGCGATGACTGACCTTTGGTACTTCAGCGGCACGACCGTCAGGTGACTTTTTATTGGCTGCTGCGAGGTAACTTTTTGGCTCACCCCGTGCAAGGGCGCCCCCGGGGCCATGCGGCCTCCCCGAGCTCAGGACACTCCCCTGGCTGCTACTTTCGTTTATGCATCTTTGGGTTGTTCAATTTCACCGGTCAGAATCGTAATGTTCTACCTTGCTTATATTGTCGGACGGTCGGCCCCCCGTTTGGGGGCTCCGGTCGAAGTTTGTCCATGCAGATACGCAGTCTCGCTCCCAAAGAATAAGAAGTCAGCAGGGTTTGCCAATGACCCAAACAAAATCAAATCAGTCCACCAATGACTCGGGGGTAGGGACACTCGCGAGGCCATAGCGTCCTCGCGACCTCCCATATACACCCCACCATGACACTCTCATGTAATAACGAGCTGAGGCTATATACGCCTAGGGCCCCGAGGACGTGGAGGGGTCCATCCCACTCCTAGTGGAAGCCCTATGCTCCGTGCTGGGGAGAAGCTCAATCCACCAATGACTCGGGGGTAGGGACACTCGCGAGGCCAAAGCGTCCTCGCGACCTCCCATATACACCCCCACCGTGACATTCTTACGTAATAACAAGCCGAGGCTGTATATGCCCAGGGCCCCCCGAGGATGCGGAGGGGTCCACCCCACGCCTAGTGGAAGACCTATGCTCCGCGCTGGGTACAGATAGGGGTAATCAACATAGTCCGCCAATGACTACGCTCTCAGCTGGCACCAATGCAGTCCGCCAATGATTGTGCCCACAACTGGCATCAACGCATCCCGTTAGTGGCTACACCCTCAGCCGACAAGGAGATCAGCGCAGTCCACCCGCGACTTCGACCATGCCCAGTGCATGGGGCAAATAGCTGAAGGTACGGAGCCGCTCGCACGTCAAGGGGGACCCCTGGGCATCGCATCTCAGGGGCCTAACTGTGGCTGTAGCCCCTTCCGCCTTTGGGATGTCCTTGGTTTCCAGTCGGTTCAATCGTGGGAAGGTACGCGCGGGGCCGGCCCTGCCTATGCACAGCCTAGTGCGATCGAGAAATCACTTTGGATCCCTTAGGAAGAACACTTAAGTCACTCGTACGTCAAGGGGGACGCCTGAGCATCGCGACTCAGGAGCCTGGACTGCGCCCGCAGCCCCTTTCCCTTTTAAGCCATCCTTTCTGGTCGGTTCAACCGCAGGGAGGTACGCGCAGGGCGGGCCTTGCCGACGCAGAGTGCTGAAGGAGTTCGAGAGTCCCAAATTATCGGCTTCTTAGGAGGAACATTTGAGTCACTCATACGTCAAGGGGGACCCCTGAGCATCACTACTCAGGGGCCTAACTTTGCTCGTAGCCCCTTCCCCCTTTGGGACATCCTTGGTTTCCGGTCGGTTCAATCGTGGGGAGGTACGCGCAGGGCAGGCCGTGCCGACATGTAGTGCTGAAGATGTTCCGAGTTTCGAAATCTTCGCCGCGTTCTCCTCATGAGGGCAGCTTGCGCGTCAAGGGGGGCTCGTGAGGATCGCGACTCAGGATCCTAACTGTGCTCGTAGGCCCTTCCCCCTTTGGGTCGTCCTTGGTTTCCGGTCGGTTCAATCGCGGTAAGGTACGGGCGGGGCGGACTCTGCCAACGTAGAGTAACACATCAAACATGATAGGAACAAGGCGGGGAAAACATTCAAGCATTCAGTTATTACAAACCGTGACCAAGTTAAAAAAACGCAAATAAGTTTAACGCCTCCACGAGGCATGATGTGCATTACAGGAAAATAACACAGATAAGAAATCATGAGGATCCACCATCGGTCGCCCCCTCCGCAGGGGGCTGGTCATCAATGTGAGAGGCATCGTCTTCCCCATCGTCGGCTTCAGCGGCACCTGGAGACGAAGGAGCTCCGACGCGGGCGAACCTCCTCACCAATGCCTGCACGGGGCCCTTCACCGCCTCCGCGGCGCGATCTCGGGTCTCGGCAAGGACTGGCAGGATCACAAAGCTTAGATTGAATCCCGGCTCGCGAAGATGAAGGTGGTTGAAGACGCAATTCATAGCCGTGAAGAAGAGGTCATGACACTCGCTGTCCAAGATCTTGTCCACCTGCACGACGATCATCTCCAACGCCGCGACGAGCCCCGTCGCGAGCGCGGAAAAGCCGTCCTCCGGGGTGGCCAGACGCTCATAGATCCTGTCTCGACAGAGGGAGCAGAGCGTCGTGCGAAGCCTGAGCTGAACGTTAGGGAAGTAGGCCAGCTCCGCGGCTTTCGTGTCCTCAACCACAGCAACAGTTTTCTCCTGGGTGTCAAGAAGGGCTTTCCTCGAGGCGGCCTCCTTCTCCTACTATTCCAAGGGCTCCTGCTTCGTGCTTAGGCTACTCGCCTCCTAGGATAGCTCTCCCTCCTCGGAGGCGAGCTTGGTGTCGCGAGACTTAAGTTCCTCCCCTGCAGGCGACGCTGCTCGGCCTGCTTGGCTTGTTCTCCTTGGAGGACATTCAGGCGGGCTTCCACCTCTTCACAGCGTTCGATAGCCGCCTTGGCTTTCTTCAGCGCCTTCTCACGGGCGGCACGGGAGGCCTCGGCCTCCCCTTCGACCTTCCTCATCTTGACCGCGACATTGCTCAAGGCAGCGAGGGACGCATTCAAGACACCTTGGGTGAACACAGAGGTCTTATGGACATCCTCCTAAAGAGTCTCCAGCAGAGGCGCGTGTGGTGCTGCCGGAGGGGCAGCGCCGTGAAGAACAGGGGGCCTCGAAGACCACTCATCGATCGCGAGAATTGATGCCTCAGGAGCCCAAGGGCCCTCGCGGGCCTGCCCCCCCAGGCAAGGACGTCCCTACGGTCCCTTCAGGATGCTTCGGGGGCTCGGGGGGCTCGACGACCAAGGCCAGGGAGACCGCCCCATGATCCTCATCTTGCCCACCTGCAGACGGCGACATGCCGACGAGAGCAGGCGGGGCATCGGGAGTCGCCTTTGGCTTGATGACCGTCTTCTTCCTTTTCACCCCCGGCGAGACGACATCTCTGGACGTCAAGTAAAAAGGGGAGAATCAGCCAAGCATGGACAATAGACGCACAAGGCGTGCCCAAGAAGGTAACTTACTCTTCGACATCGCGCCACCTCTTCCTCCTCTCCGCCCCGGCGAAAGCAGAGGTGACAGGGCCCCCCACGGAGGGGGGCGAGCTTGGCGCCTTGGGCCCCCTTCCGATAGAAGCGGGATGCGTTGGAGACGGTTCAGCCCGGAGCTTCTGGGAGGCAAGCACGCACACAGACCGCATGGCGCATGGAGTCGACACGGGCGCACTCGAGGGCCTGGCCGGGCGCGAGGAAGTCCAAGCGGGGGGAACGCCGGTGGCATCATCATCTTAAAGCTTGTGCAGAAGGATGGATTGCGATGGGAGAGACACGCTCGCCAGACTGTCGTCGACAGTCCTCTTCGAGTCCCCTTCACCGGGGGTGTCGCCAGATGACACCTCAACTATACTGGAGCTCTCAGCCGGGAGGAGCCCCACTTTGTTGAAGACAAGCATCGCAGCGACCGGGTCAGCCCGGTCGACGCGACGATATAACGGACCCACGGCCTCGGAAAGGTTACCTGGGTCGCCGCCTAGCAAGATCGCCACGTCCCAGCTCAAGTCCTTAGTGGGGAGGTCGCAGGACCGGAGCCGAAGCCCGTCGTCACCAGCCCGGTACTCCCAGAGGGGCCTGTAATGGGCCTGGAGAGGCGCCAGGCGCTGACTAAGAATTCCTTCACTATCATGCCCCCCGTCAGCCTCTTGGCGCCAATGTCGCGGTAAGAGCGCTCCAGCACGGGCGCAACCCGAGGGTCGGAGAGCTTTGCCGAGCTCCATGCAGAAGTCTTCTCCGGCAACTCCTTCGGCTCCTCCAGCCGAGGGTTGGCGTCCTTGAGGCTCAGGAGGACCCAACGGTGCATGAAGTTCTCCACCTTCTTCCCGGCCTTCAAGAGCACATTGCCGCTCTAGGCCGCCACGAAGGAGACACACACCGACAAATGAGAGCCGTCCTGTAGGCGCAGGCTGAAGAAATGGCGGAGAAGGGCAAACGAAGGTTGCAGGTCAACGAAAGCCTAGCAGTAGAAAGCAAAGATGGACAGAAGCAAGATGGAGTTGGGCTGGAGATGAAGGGCTTGGATTCCATAGAGTTCGAAGACGACAATGAAAAACTAGGAGAAAGGCGGCACCAGCCGGACATAAATACTATGAAGGAAGAAGGGGTATACCGCGACCAACGTGGGCCGCTCCTCTACGACGCCATGCCAGATCAGGGTTCGCCCGTGCTCGCTGGACTCGGCCTCGGTCCCTGGAAGCACGGCGACGAGATCCGCGTCCTTGGAAAGGGTGCACTCCAGGAGTGGAGAAGCCGGGGCCAGACCATGCCCCTCTGGTTTCTACTTGCCGGCGGTCGCCATTGCTGAACTAGCAAGGAACGATGCGACGCTGGATCTGGGGGATGCTTGTTGGAGTCAGAGACCAAAGAGGAAGGGCGAGTAGTGAAGAAGGAAAGCAATAAGGAACCGAAGCTACAAGCAGGGCACCTAATAATGGGGGCAGAGATAGAGGACAAGGATGACCCGACACTAGCCGCGTGACGCGTGCTGGCCGGGCCCACATGCATTTGTGTGATGCGTGCTGGCCGGGCCCACATGCATTTGTGGGCCCACGGTGCCTCATGCTGCCCCCCCCGAGCCTCCGCCCCGAAGCCAACCCGAGTACTCCGCCGGCCCGTGGGATATTGTGGGCATTCTGGGAATGGGGGTACCCAGACCTGCCAGCCTGTGGCCCAGGGCAGGCTCACATCACCAAAACAAGCCGACGGGTCTGACACCATTCAGAGTAAGGGCCTCGTGAGGGGCCAAGCCTCACGAGGAGGAGCAGCGTAAAGACCCACAAGGGGCCTCCTCACGACCCCTTCGGAGCGGCGGATATTCTGAGGCAAGGCCGGGCCTCAGTTGTCAAGGGTGACGCCAGGAAAGGACAGGCGAGCAACAGATGGCAGGACGGAACAGTTTCTCCTTTGGTGCAAAGGAGGCGGAAGCGTACAGGGGTTCCAAAGGCATCTTCCAAAGGTTTCCCTTCTGGTGCAACGAAGCCGCCGCCACCCCCCTGTAGGTCAAACTTCATACTCGGGCCCGTCTCTGCAGCGCAGGCAGTTACTTTGCAGGCGAAGACCACCTTTTGGCAGGGGAGCATGTTCCCGTGTTCCCCTTCAAAATTGGCCGCCGTGGGATCCCTTCCCGTGGCACACTGAAGGAAGAGGACCCGTGCCCCCATTATAGATAGAGAGGGTAGGATACTTGAGGACGAGAGTTCATTCCTACCCAAGGGCAACATACCAAGCCACTTGGCCTCCGGAGGGTCGAGAGCATTGTACTAGTCCATCCACCAACCTCCGCGAGAGGCAACCCACCAAAAGCAGGAGTAGGGTTTTACGCTTCGCAGCGGTCCGAACCTGGGTAAACTGTGGTGTTTTGTGTTCCCCTCACCATCGAGTGAGTCCTTCGTCATTTTGATCGAGTAGCGGGCTAGGCGAGGCGGGGCCGGGAGAGATCGTCGTACACGCCCGTGTGTTCGAATCCATAGGGTTTTGCGGAGCCTGAAATCTGACACGGCCTTGTGGGACTACCGTGCTGGCGACGACAAGCTCAGGCTCTGGTCCGAGGACCTCCCAACCGAGGAGCTGGGTAGGGTCGTGGCGATCTTGCTGGGCGGTAACCCTGGTGACCTTCCTGAGGCTCTGGATCTGCTGTACCATTTTGCCGACCGTGCTGACGTGATCACCGGGCTGCGTGTCTTCGATGAGCGAGGGCTTCTCTCGGCCGAGGGCTTTGGTCCGGTAGAGGTGTCATATGGCGACACCTCCGGTGAGGGGGACTCGGAGAAAACCATCGACGACTGCTCGGCGAGCGCTCCTCTCCCGTCACAGGCCGTCCTCCTTCGCGACTTTGTAGATGATGATGCAACCGATCAGGTCCCCGCAGGGGTATCCTCGCGCCCGGCCAGGACCTCCAGGGGGCCTGTGTCGACCCCGCGCTCTACTGGTCCGTGTGCGTGCCCGCCCCCCAGAAGTGAGAGCCTGGGTCATCCTTGGCGCATCTCGCCTCCGCTGGTGGAAAGCCCGAGGCGCCGAGCTCGCCCCCCTCCGTGGGGGGCCCTGCTGCTCCCGCCAGCGTGGGGTGATGAAGAGGAAGAGGTGGATTGACCCCGAAGAGTGAGTCACCTCTCCTGGCACACCATGCGCGTCTGAAGTCCGCGCTTGACTGATTCCCTATTTTGCCTAATGTCCAGGTGCGTCGTCTCACTGAGGGCAAAGAGGAAGAAGGCGAGCGTCAAGCCAAAGGAGACTCCTGACGCATCGCCGACCCTCTCCAATGTGTAGCCGCCAGCCGATGGAGAGGGGAAGGCTCGCGCGGCGACCTCACAGGCCTTGATCATCGCGCCCCCCGAGCCCCCAAAGCGTCCTGAGGCGGTCGTGGTGGTGCCATTGCCTGAGGGGCAGACCCTTGAGGCCCCTCGGTCTCCCGACGCGCTAATGCCTACGATCTTCGTGCAGACTGCGGAGCCCCTGTCCTCTGTGACGATATCTCCCTAACAGTACCGCACGCGGCAGCACTAGAGGCTAGTCAGGAGGGAGTTCCGGAGACATCGGTGTTCACCCAGGGCGTCTTGAACGATGCCTTCACCGCCCTGAGCAAGGTCGCGGTCGCGATGCTGAAGGGTGAGGAGGAGGCCAAGGCCGCTCGCGCTGCGCGCGAGATGGACCTGGAGGAAGCCGCCGCCGCTGCCCGACGTTGCAATGGGGCGGAGGATTGCCTGAAGGTCCTCCAAGAAGAACAAGCCAGGCTGACCGGGCTGCATCGCCTGTAGGAGGAAGAACTCACGGCCCGCGAGGCCAAGCTCGTCGCCCCAGAAGGAGAGTTGTCCCAGAGGGAGAATCGCCTGGGTGCTGAGCAGGATCGCTTGTGCGAGGAGGAGAAGGAGGCCGCCTCGAAGAAGGGCCTCCTTGATGCCCAGGGGGAAGCCCTCGTCGCGGACGAGAGGAAGAAGGCCGCAGCACTAGTCAACTTCCCTGATGTTGAGCTCTGGCTCTGTGCAGCGCTCCACTCCACCTTTGCGCGGCGCTCCGCTCCCTCTATCGAGATAGGTTCGATGGGCATCTGGCCGCCCCAAAGGGTGGCTTCGCCGCGCTTGCGGTGGACCTCGCCGTGGCATTGGAGAACGCCGCTATCCAGGTAGACAAGATCTTGGACAGCGAGTGCCTCGACCTCTTCTTCGTGGCCGCGACACGCATCTTCAGAAACCTTCATCTTCGCGAGCCGGGATTTGACCTCAGCTCCGTGATCCTGCCGGTCCCCACTGAGGACCGCCTCAGTGCTGCGGAGGCGGTGAAAGGCCCCGTGGGGGCCTTGGTGAAGATATTCGCCCACGTTGCATCTCCTTTATCTCCAGATGCCGCCGAAGCCGGCGACAAGGAAGGAGACACTTCTGACGTCGACGACGATCCCCTTGAAGACAGGGCGTCCGGCAGCGGCGGCTCCTCCTGATTTCTCTCCCTTGTTTTTTCCTGCAATGGACATCGTGCCTCGCGGAGGCGTCAACCTCATTTGCGCTTTCATGAAATTGTCAAGGCTTGTAATAACCGAATGCTTGAATGTTTTCTTCGCCTCGTTCCTGTCATGTTTGCCGTGAGGCTCTGCGTTCGCATGGCCCGCCCCGCACATACCTTCGCCGCGGTTGGTCCGACCAGAATTCTAGGATGGCTGAAAAGGTGAAGGGCTACGAGCGCAGTTAGGCCCTTGACTCGCGATGATCAGGGGTTCCCCTTGACGCGCGAGTTGCCCTCGTGAGGGGAACGCGTCAAGGATTTTGAAGCTTCAGAACACTTTCTGCAGTCTGCGTCGGCTGGGCCCGCCCCACACGTACCTCCCCGCGATTGAACCGACTGGAAACCAAGGACAACCCAAAGGGGGAAGGGGCTACGAGCACAGTTCAGGCTCCTAAGTAGCGATGCTCAGGAGTCCCCCTTCACATACGAGCGACTCCCATCTCCTTCCTAAGAAGTTGACAGTTTGAGGCTACTAAACTACTTCGGCACTCTGCATTTGCAGGGCCCACCCCGTGCATACGTGTGCCGCAATTGGACCGACCGGAAACCAAGGACAACCCAAAAGGGAAAGGGGCTACGGGCGCAGTTTAGGCTCCCGAGTCGCGATGCACAGGAGTCCCCCTTGACGTACGAGTGACTCTAGTGTTCTCCCCAAGAGATTTGGAATGGCTTGTCGAGCGCACTAAGCTCTACGTTGGCAGGGCCTGCCCCCATGCGTACCTCCCTGCGATTGGACCGACCAAAAACCAAGGACGACCCAATGGGGGAAGGGGCTACGGGCGCAGTTAGGCCCCTGACTCGCGATGCTCAGGGGTCCCCCTTGATGTACGAGCGGCCCCGTACCTCCAGTTGTCTGTACCACGCACTGGGCATGGGCGTAGTCGTGGGTGGACTATGTTGATTTACTTGCCAGCTGCGGGCGTAGCCATTGGCGGGCTGTGTTGGTGCCAGCTGCGGGCACAGTCATTGGTGGACTGCGTTGGTGCCAGGTGCGGGCACAATCTTTGGCGGATTGTGTTGATCGCCTCCATCTGTACCCAGCTCGGAGCATAGGTCTTCCACTAGGCGTGGGGTGGACCCCTCCGCATCCTCGGGGGCCCCTCGGCATATACAGCCTCAACTCGTTATTACGTGAGAGTGTCACGGTGGGGGTGTATCAGGGAGGTCGCGAGGACGCTTTGGCCTCGCGAGTGTAGCTACCCCCGAGTCATTGGTGGTCTGAGCTTCTTTTGGGTCATTGGTAAACCCTGTTGACTTCTTCTTCTTTGGGAGTGAGATTGGGTGTCTGTTGCCTCAGGCGGCCTGCAAGGATAAGCTTTGACCGGAGCCCCCAAGCGGGGGTCGACCGCCTAAAGACGCAAGCAAAGTAGAACGTTAGGTCCGAAGCGGGTGAGGTAGAAACAACTGAAAGATGCTTAAATGAAATTAGCATCCCGGAGTGCCCTGAGCTCCTGGAGGACGCATGGCCCTGTGAGCGCCCTCGGACAGGGTGGGTCAAAAATTTACCTGGCAGCAGCAAACAAACAGTCACCCGGCGGCCATGCCGCTGAAGTGCCGAAAGCACCGTCGCTGCCCGATCTTGTGATTCCATGGTCGCGATCTTCACTTGTCCGCCATCCCCGAAGGCTCAGGGCCTTCGCTTGGCCCGAGCATCTCATCCTCTTCCCTGCCATGCCCCAGCAGGCCAGGCATGAGCATGGCTCACTAGAGCCACTGGTAGGTGGCAGCTGTGTTCCCCAGCACGAAGGGCATGAGGGCGCCAGCGTGCGGGTACGCCCACCGATGGTTAGTTAGCGTGGACCAGAAAGGGCCTTGAGCCGCGGCTCTGTCGGTTGAAAGCGCGTTGCTGCAGACGCGGGGTGAGTCGACCGTGCTGATGACGGCGACTACGATTGGTGGTGCAGGGCAGTCCCCGCCTCGCACGGCCTGGGCCTCTCGAAGTTTTCAGATTGCTGTGATTATGGACTCACGGGAGCTGAGCGGACGCACGTCGGAGCTCGTCCTTGGGTTGTGCTCGAGCGCCACCCTCGACTCACTGGTCAGGCTAGGGACCTCCCCGGTGGGAGCCGTCAGCCCTGACCCAAGGGTGCGCCGAGCGCGTCTTCCTATGCGATGGGAGGCATGGCCCCGTCCCCAGGCACGAAGCCTGAAGCCCCAGGGCGTTCCATGGGGAGGAGTTCCTTCTTCTTGCGTGGGTCCTCGCGAGGCGGTTCGTCTTCTTCATCGTCCGAGCACTCCGCTTTTGTTGCGCGGTAGGCATGCTCGAGTGTGCAGACATCATCCTTCTCGTCGTAGGAAATGGCGATGACACCGCCGCTCCCCGGCATCTTGAGGATGTTGTAGCTATGGTGGGTCACTGCCATGAACTTGGCGAGAGTCGGGTACCCAAGGATCGCATTGTACGGCAGGTGGATTTGCACGACGTTGAAGATGATGATCTCAGTGTGGTAGTTCTTGCGCTCACCGAAGCTGACTGCCAGATGCACCTGCCCGATGGGCACGGTGGACCCCTCTGTGACTCCTGAGAAGGGCTTGGTCGGCAGGAGCTGTGCGTACGGCAGCTGGAGTTTCTCGAAGATCTCGACTAAGAGGACATTGAGCCCCGCTCCACTTCGATAAGGGTTTTTGTGACGATGGCATTGATGATGGTTGGGTTGCACATCATGGGGAGCTTGCCAGCCATGAACGAGTACTTGAGCTGATCACTTGGGTCGAAGGTAATGGTGCTCTGGGACTAGTTAAGGGGGCACATCACTTCAGGCTTCGGGAGAGCGGCATTCACCTCCCGTGCGAACTACATGAAGGCACGGTTGGAGGCCGGGGTCTGGGCGCCGCCCAACATGGAGGCCACCGCCCGACCTCCTGGAAGCCCCCAGCCCCATCGTCCTGCCTGTCTTCATCCCTTCTCCTGGCTGGCGAAGGGAGAGGAGGCAGTCCAGCCTCAGGAGGGAAAACCTCACGAGGCTGACCGCGTCGTTGCCCCTCCTGAGGGTTGTCGCGCCAGCGGTCCTCCTGAACCTGGCCACGCCAGCGATCCTCCTGAGGCTGGCGGCGCCAACAGTCTTCATGAGGCTGCTCGCGGCACCCCTGACGAGGCTCTTGATCGTCCCAACGGACTCCGCCGCGGCGTCTTCTGCGGGCGGGGCTTCTGTCTCCCTGTCCAGGGCGCGTACTGAAATGCTCGGCATAGGCCAGTCGGAGCTCTGAGAACTCAGAGGTATCATGGCCACTGGTGCCATGGAAGATGCACATTGGCCCCCCTCCTAATGGACACTCTCCTCCTCGGCCTTACTTCGCCTCAGGCTCGGCTGCGAGCACCGCAAGAGCCTTGCGCTTCACCTCCTTGGCCTTGGCCTTGTTCTCTTCTGGTTCCGCCGCCTGAGGCCCGAGGAGAGACATGCAACCTTTGTCATCCCAGTCGCACTTGTTTGCCAGGTTGAACATCTCCAATGTTGTGATCATTCTGTCACTCATGGCGAGATCCTCCTTCATTTTGAGGTCGGTGACTTCGTCGGAGTAGGCCGAGATGACGGCCTCATCCAATGCCATGGGGATCTTGAGGCGCATGACCGTGAAGAGTCGTATGAACTTGTGCAGGGTCTCCCCCTCCTGCTGCTTGATGCGCCGCAGGTCGTTCACGGCGGGGGCGCGGTCACGAGTGCCCTGGAAGTTGGCAACAAAGCGCTCGTGCACGCTGTCCCACGAGGTGATGGACGCCTTCGGGAGGTTGAGGAGCCAAGAGGGCGCGCCCCCCTTGAGCACCATGGGAATCAACACGCCATGACCTTGTCGCCTCCTCCTGCCGCCCTGATGCTCAGCGTGTAAAGGTGAAGGAACTCTGCCGGGTCGAGGGTGCCGTCGTAGCGCGGGGGCAGGTCGGGCTTGAACTTGCAGGGCCATTTAGTTGGGTAGAGTTCAGGGGTGATGGCGAGGCATCCCACCGGTACGACGGGCGTAGCGCGTGCGGGGCGACCGGGCCCTGCTCCTCCAACGGGTCTGCTTCGGGCGGGGCGCGCTCGCGGTTTGGGACTTGCAGCGCCAGAAGCGCACGCGCGTCGGCGAGCGGTCGAGGAACCACCTAACAACTTTCTTAGTAGCCTGGCCTCGCCTTGGGCTCGCGAGGTTGGTCGCAGGGACGCGTTTCTTGTCTGGACTTGGGATGCACGTCGCCGCGGTGGTGGGGGCGACGCATCTTGTTCCTCGTCGTTTGCTTGGGATGGTTGGGGCCGAAATGAACAGAAGAGCACTACGGAGTCGCCCGCGGCGGCAACGAGCTCCTCGAAGCACTGGAGCCAGTCAGGGGCAGGTCGGCAGTGGAGCAGCTCGGTGGCCATGGCAATCGCGCGCCAGCCGTGTGGCATCTCCGGTCGGGCGTGCGAGGTCGCCTCGGAGGCCCGGACGAGCGATGGAGTGGCGGTGCGGCCGTAGCGGTGCTGGGTAGCCGTAGCGGTTCTTGAGTATCGGGGCCCGTGGCGGCGTTCACCACGGGCGATGGTGACCGGCGTGCGCCGGTGGGGCCTGCGGTGGCCGTCTGAGCAACACGGGCGGCGCGATGTTTGGCGCGAGCCCGGCGAGCGTCAGCCATCGGAGCGACGAAATCGGGTGAAGGCGGAACTTGGAGGAGATCTTGACACGCCCCCTACCCGGGGTGCCAAATGTTGGGTTTGAGGCTCCAAAAAACCCTTAAGATTCGAACATAGGGGCGTGTACGAAGATCTCTCACCCGCTTGCCTCACCTAGCTCGCTACTCGCTGAGAATGGCAAGCAAGTCACTCGATGGTGAGGAAGACACAGAACACAACAGTTTTCCCAGGTTCGAGCCGCTGTGAAGCATAATACCCTACTCCTACTTTGGTGGATTGCCTCTCTTGGAGGAGGGTGGAAGAACTAGTACAGTGTTCGGGAGCCTCCGGAGGCTCGGTGTCTTTGCATGTTGCTCGAGGGTGAATGAATTTGTCCCCCTCTACAAAAAAAACCTATCCTCTATATATAGTGGTGCCCGGGGTCCTCTTCCCTTATCGTTTCAGCGGGAAGGGATCCCAAATGGCCAATTTTGAAGGGGATTTGAAGGGGAACAAGGGAACATTCTCCGCTTCCCAAAGGTGATCTTCGCTTGCAAAGTGATTGTCAGCGCAACTGGGCCGGGTACAGGGATGACGTTCGTCCTGCTAGCAGGCGGCGACGACTTTGTTACACCAGAAGGGAAACCTTTGGAACATGCCTTGGGAACCCTGATATGTCCTTGCCCCCCTTTTCACTAAAGAGGAAACTTCACCGCCCTGCTGCCTGCTGCTCGCCTGCCCTTCCTACACGTCATCCATGACTCCTGAGGACGGTCCCTGCCTCGGTATCTCTGCCGCTCGGGGGGGGGGGGGTCCTGAGGAGCGCCCCTTGCATGTCTTGAAGCTCCTCCTCCTCGTGAGGCTTGGACCCTCATGAGGGCCTTGCCTTGAGGGGCGCCGGGAACGTTGGTTTTCGTCGATGAAGCAGGCCAGTCTTGGGCCACAAGCAGGCAGGTCTTGGTACCCCCATTCCCAGAATATCGACATGTATGATGACCACGCCCGAGATACAAGCTTCGCCCATGGGCCTGTTCCCGCGCACACGACCTCAGAAATGCCTCTATTGCCTAATTCCTTCATGCGACGCGCAAGAGCGAGCCGACGATCGTGCGTCATGCCCTTGAGGCATATCACCCCGTGTACGGGAAAGCGCGACATATGGAAAACGATGGCTTATCGGGTATACCGCATCGGAGGGCCTTTGGCCTACTCCGGGCATCCTCACCGCTTGGCCCTACCTAGGCGATCACAACCTGATTACCAGGCAATAAATAAGCCCCGCATATGGGCTGCATTCAGATAATACAACATAGGGAATAGCACTAGAGGAAGCCACACAAAAACAAAATATGCATGATAGGAGCACAAAGTTCGAAACAAAGCTGTTGGCTTCACACCTAGGTGAGACTACAAGCTAGCATGGACATGGCGGTCGAAGAAGCCTAGAGGCTATGCCATTGTTATCCCCACGTGCTTCGGCTCCATCGTCATTGTCACCGATCACGTTTCCCTCAGTGCCCCCTGAACCTCAAGGTTATCAGGAGCAAACTGCGCTCTCAGTGACTCGACGTGGTCTTTCACCGCCTTCCCCAGAGCGCCGCAGATTGCCTTAGGAACGGGGGCCATTGCAGCCTCGAAGTCAAAGTGGGGATTGGAGCAGAGGAGGTTGCTGAAGAGGCGCGTCAGCGCTTGGGACACGAGATCGCGACTTTCCTTCTCGATCAAGACGCCCACCTGCTGGGCGCCCGCCTCAAACCCTTCCATGACCTTGGTGAAAAAGTCAAGGTAGCACACATCATCGGACACAAGAGGGCTGGAGACGCTCCCTCCACAGATTGAAGCCAGCGCTCGGCTTGCCCGCCACCCGAGGCCTTGGAACATCTTCGAGTGCAGACACTACAACCCGCGAGACTCCTTCGCCTTGTCAGTCACCCGCTCCACAAAGGAAGCAATGCCGCCCACTTTCCCCTGAAGTGACACCAGTTCGCCTGTGACGGTGGCCTGGGACTGGAGCGCGGCTTCTTCCAGGCCTCCTGCGAGAGTAAGGGTCTCTTTAAGACCATCTATCTCGCACTTGATCTCTATGTGTCGAGCGGTGAAGCGGTTCTCCTGCAACTTCAGTTTGTTTCTGTAATCCTCACGGGCCTGATTGACCTGCGCGTCGGCGTCCTCTTGGATCTTCTCCACTTGTTGGTTGTAGGTGGCCTCGGCGATGGTAACGTCTCGATCCAGCGCCTCCACCCGCTCACGATGGAAGCTCACATTCAAAGACATCAAGGCAAGTTGCTCTTCGAGGACCCAGAGATCTGCCTTGCGGAGGGAAAGCTTGCACGATACCTCCACCTCGACCCTCTGCTCGTGAAGTTGCTGCTCCAAAGCGGCGTTTGAAGCCTGAAGCTCCCGCTTGCGGGCCTCTGCGGCCTTGTGGCCCCCGACCACTCCTTCCGATTCACAAAGGGCGCACTCATGCGCCCCCCTCACCACCGCGGCGGATACTTTGACGTTCATGCGCGCCACTTCGTGTTGGCGGTGACTCAGCTTAACGTCCACGTCAAGACGATGCCACCCACGAGACAAGCACATGCGCTCCTCGGCGAAGCGCGCACCGGCGTCCCGAAGCTCTGCCCTGAGCCTCCCCGGTGTCCTCTACACGTCCCGCAGGAGGTCGTGACGGAACGAGGTCTGGGAGGCCACAAGTGCCATGGCTTAGTCCGGCTCAGGCCCAGCGTCTTCACCCACCAACTGCGTCCCGGAGGCTCCAGCGCCGCCCGTCAGGGGGCTGGGAGCCAGTTGATGCTCGCCCATCTCATCAAGGCTAGGCATCACGCATGAAGGGCTCGAAGCACCTTCCAGGGCGGTTGGCTCCTCGAGGTCGTCCTCTCTCAGCTCCGTTCCCTGTGTCTCAACACTCGCCGCAAAGGATGGCGGCCCCGAGGGGCCCGTCAACATGTCTTCGCCCGCAGAGCTTCCCGCGAGAGGTGCTAGGGGAGTCGCTGCCCTTCGCCCCGCGTCCTCGAGGGAGAGGGTGGAGTCGCGTTGCGAATAGGCGCATAGTACACACAATGGTTCGGCATGTGTGGACAACTTCCCCAGGCCCCGCCCGACAGCAGGAGGGCACGCGCTGGGCCACATGATTGTTGGTCCTCTTGTGCACCGAAAGCCTGCACGGAAGGAGCGGTCAGCCGCACCTAGGGCACACAAGCATGCAATACAAAGGGGCAATACTCACTCATATCTCGCAGCCCAGCTCCTCCTCTTCAGCACCCTCATCAACGTGCCGACACAACCCTTGGATTGGGCCCGAGGCGGGGGCCTGCTGCCTCCCACCACCTCGGCTGGGGGCTTCGGGGCCGTCAAGGCTCCCAGTTCAGAAGCCACTAGGACAGGGCTGTCCCGAGGCCCATTGTGGCCTCCCCCCGGAAGCAGCCCCCACTGATCAAAGTGGGGAATTATTCGAACAAGCCCTTCCCCATTCTTGTACTTGTACCAATGCCCCCCCCGTGGGGAAGGCCGTCGATGGTCCCGCCAATCAGGATCTGGAGCACCCCGTCGAGCGCGCTGGCCAGCAGGCGCCCCAAATGGATCCGCATGGGGCCATTCGGCCCGGAGAAGGCCCACACTCGACGGGAGTGGTGTTGGAGGGGGGCGATGTGCCGCCTAAGGAACTCCCTCACGACCAGTGCGAAACAGGCCAAAGCAACCAAATCGGTGTAACCAAAACTGTGTCGGTGCTACCGAGTTTAGGTGGCCAATGTTCTGTTGCCCCGGTAAACAAAATCGGAATTTCCGAGTTTGGGTATCGGTGTCACCGAGTTTTGTCATCTCATCCTTAGCCACCTTTTCGATGTCAACGAGTTGTGTATATCGGTTCTCGATGTCAACGAGATGTGTATATTGGTTCCACCGAGATTCAAAAGTTGCTGCATTTTATGCAACCGGTACCACCTAGTTCATGACTTCGGTGTCTCCGAGTTGGTCACTTTAGGTGTAACGGTTGGATTTTGGGGATTTCCTATATATACCCCTCCACCATCTCTCATTCGAGAGAGAAACACTCAGAACACACACTTCATTGCCATATCCATTTTTCTAAGAGAGAGCGAGCTACTCATGTGTTGAGATCAAGATATTCCAATCCAATCATTTGAAACCAGATCTCTAGCCTCCCCAAGCTGCTTTCCACCAAATCAACCTCTCCTACCAATGCCTATTTTATGATAGAGTCATTGTGTGTTGAGGAAACTATCTTTACAAGCACAAGAGCATGGAGTTCATCATTCCACCACATCTATTACATTTTGGAGGGTGGTGCCTCCTAGATTGGTTAGTTGTCGCTTGGGAGCCTCCTTCTTCGTGTTTTGGAGTTGAACCAAGATGTTTGTAAGGGCAAGGAGATCGCCTACTTTGTGAAGATCTACCGTGAGTGAGGCTAGTCCTTCATGGACGGAAGCCGTGGTGGAATAGACAAGGTTGCTTCTTCGTGGACCCCTTGTGGGTGGAGTCCTCCGTGGACTCTCGCAGCTGTTACCGTCCATGGGTTTAAGTCTCCACTAACATGGACGGACGATAGCGCCACCTATCAGAACCTTGCAAAAAATCGTCGTGTCAACCTCATGCGTTTGATCTCCCTACCTTACTCCTTTACTTTACACTTGCATGTTTTACATTCCGCTGCTATACTCTTAGAACAGCATGTGTAGGGTGTACTGGACTTGCCATAGTTGCCAAAATTGGTCCACAACTAAAATTGGAAAAACGCTAAATTTTATCTTGTCAAGTAGTCTAATCACCCCCTCTAGACATACTTTTGATCCTACAAGTGCTATAAGAGCTTTGGTCTCCATGGCATTGGTTTCACAACCTAGGAGAGTATGACGTGGAGTGAGGGAAGTGATCACCGTAGTGGTCCATACTTCAATGGCACTAATTTTGATAGTTGGAAGCATAAGATGAAAATCCATATTCTTCGTTTTAATCCTTCCGTATGGGATGTTATTCGTGTTGGTGTGCAAGGTGATTTTTTGAATAAGAGCGTGAACCGAATTGTGATGCGAATGCGGATGAACTAAAGATGTTGCAACTCAATGCACATGCCTACGACATCATCTTCAACTGTCTATGCCTCGAAGAATTCAACAAAATTAGTCGGCTTGAGAATGCAAAAGAAATTTGGGATACTTTAATTGATATGCACGAAGGTACTGATTCTGTCAGAGAATGTAAGTTGGATGTGATCCAAACTCAACTAGACAAGTTCAAGATGAAGGATGGTGAAGGTGTCAATGAAATGTAATCTACACTAGCTCTCATCACAAATGAGATTTCCGGCTTAGGAAGCAAAGAGATGACCGACAAGTTCATCATCAAGAGGATACTTAGAGCTCGTGATGGAAAGTATGACACCGTGTGCACATTGATCTAAATGACGCCAAACTACAAAGATCTCAAGCCAACTAAAGTGACTGTTAGGATTGTTGCTCATGAGATGTCACTAAAGGACAAAGATGAGTTGCACAACAAGTCAAGCGGTGCTTACAAAGCTTCAAGCAATGCTCCCGCTACTTCAAAGGACAATCTTGTCACTGATGAAGAGATAAGTCTCATGGTCAGAAAATTCAACAAGTTCTACAAGAGTAGAGGCAAAGAGAGAAGCTCAAGCTCAATACATCATGAGAAGCGTTCGTCCATTCGTGACCAAAACTTCTACAACTGTGGGAAGCCCGGAAGATAGTCCAATGAGTGCTTGGCTCCCTACAAACGAAGAGAAGAATCACCTCGAAAACGAAGCTCAAGAAATGAGTCACCTCGCAGAGAGAAAAGGAGTAGAGAAGATCGTTATGAATGAAGACACTCACAGATAGGCAAGGAATTGGAGAAGAAGGAAGAATATACAAAGAGCAGCTCTAGAAGAAGACATCAAACTCATGTTGGTGAATGGGTTTCTGGCTCCAATTCTGGCAACCAATCCGAGAGAAGCTACCACTCCAACTCCGACTATAGTCAAGATGAAGGTGTTTCTGGAATTACAATCGTTTCCTCCAACTCCTACGACTTATTTGATTCACCAAATGGGGGGTTCAGAAACTGCTTCATGGCTGAAGGCCCCAAGGTATCACACCCCGAGTATCTTGATTTTAATAGTGATGAGGATGACTTGTTAGGAGAAGATGACTTGCTCTTTGATAAAACCAGTGATTGCACTGAAAATGAACTTGCTAATTATCATCCTAGTCAAGATAAGTCGAGTGATGATGATAAGAAAGCGATTGAATGACTAACTAAAGAATTGAACACTCTTAAGTTAGCTCATGAAACTACTCTATAAGATCATAGAGAGCTTGCAAGAACTCATGAGAAGCTACGCTTCAAGAAGCTCAATTTGGAGCAAGAGCATGTGTTCCTAAAACCAATCAATGACGATCTTCGAAAGAAGAGTTTCTCTTATCTAGCCAAATGAATACTCTTGTCTACTTTTGATCGACAAGTTCAACCTAAGAACACTAGTAGAAAGGCAATAAAGTTTGTTCTTCCAGTGACAACAATGCTAAAGTGAAAACTAATTATGTTGTTGCTAGTAGCTCTCTTGATTCCACTAATGATTATCTTAGCCAAGTTACAATTGAGCAAGAAAATAATGTATTGAAAGGGATTATAGAGAGAGGTGTCTTCATGAGTCTAGCCGGAAGTAAGCAATTTGAGGAAATTGTGGGCAAGCAAGGAAGACATCGGGAGAAACAAGGTGTTGGCTACTTCAACGTCAATGGAGATGTTTGGGAAGAAGGTCCATATCCCATTCCTATGTTTGTTCCTCAAGAGGAGAAGTATGACTCTACTCCTCCAAAAGGAACAAGCTCACAAGTTGACCTTCTACCACAAGGCCACAAGGGCAAGGGAAAGCTTCAAGAGGAGCTTGACCTATTTGAAGAGGAACCCCAAGTCAAGGTCAAATATATTCCCAAGGACACTACTAGCACTACTTCATCTAGTGCTACCACAACTCCAAGGATACCCATCAAGTTGATGTGGATCCCCAAGAGGAAGAACTAGAAAGTTCTTGAGGGGGTGACTCCGCCAATGAAATTCACTCTTATTCATTTTGGCAAGAAATATATGAAATCAACCTCAACCATATGCATTACTTCAAGGAGTCACATGTTCCCTCAAAGGTAAGCAAGGGACAAGGTAATTAATGTATCTTTGGACATCATCCCATATGTATTTCACTCCATGTCCAAAGATATTCTTGCATACGTTCCTTGTGTTTTGGGACTAACCCATGTAGGTGAGAAGAGTAAGAAACAACAAGGATTTCTCCCAACTCAATACGATCTTCATCAACATCGAGCATCCACCACTACTTCACCTACTTGAAGTCTTCTACGACAAAACCCAAGGTTAGTTTATCCCTCTTAGGGGGATATCATATCAAGGGGGAGCTTTACTCGAAATTTTGAGTATAAGCATCTCGTAAGGATATGGACAAATTAATGCTTTATGTAAAAGTGTTAACCCCACTTGTGATTAAACGATGAGTATGACCTATGATCAAGTATTCTTTCTTGGCTCCTAAGTCAATATACTCATATATAGATGACTTTGTCATCGCCAAAGTGCTTGATATTTGCTACAATGTTTGTGTATGTTCACCATGTTTTATCTATCATCTTATTGTATGAGCATGTTGGTCTGCATATTTTTGCTCATTCGAGGATATCCAATTGTGGTTATTTGTCTCTTGATTTACCTTTTGCCAATTGGATGGACAAGAATGCCTAGGACCCTCCTCTAGCTATCTATGCTTTCTCATCTCAAGTTCTATTCATGCTTCATCACAAAACTTGAACAAGCACTTCTCGATCCCTTTGTGTGAAGGAGCACTCGGAGTTCCATATCGTCAATGGCTGTCTTCCAAAACCCCTTTGTAAATCTCGGTGAAACCAATCCCACAAAATTTGTTCCACTGAATTACAAAGCTGGTCATAATTTTCCATTTCGGTACCATCCAAATCACTAAGTCGGTTACACCGAGTTTCCCTGTAAGCTGACAGCGGAGGAACTCGGTGACACCGATTTTATCATCTCGGTGACACCAACAGTGACACGTATATAATCTGGCGGACAGGTTTTTGAAAACACTTCCTCAAAACCCTTTGTCCCCAAACCCTATTCTGCCTCCAAGCACCCCTGGTCGTCGCCTTTGCATCCCCGAGCTCCTCCCCCGCTGGGATTCACCGCCGTTGACGGAATCTACACCACCGTTGCCGCTATAGTCAGACTTCCGCCAAGTTAGGGTACGAAGTCCAATCCATGCGCAATACTTGCTTTTATCTAAAATCCACCATGTGCAAGTTCTTCTATCCACCAGAAAATTCCCGTAGAGTAGAGATTGGCGAATTCTGGATCTGATTTCCCGTAGCATACATCTTGGTGACACCGAGTTTGTGAAGTCCCAGGTGGTGTGTTCACGATTGAAGTCCCCGGTTACTCTCGTAGTGGTTGGGTGATGTTGCTGCGCTCATCGCCTTTGTATCCAGCCTTGGGTGTGTGTGTTGTGATGGCGTGCGTTTGTACCAGGTTGATGATCGTTGCTTTATATATAAAACTGGACGAAAGCCTTTTTCGGTAAAATGTAACTTATGCAGACAATTCACTCAATATACAGCAAAAGAATAAAGCAATAACCTGAATTTCAGGATGTTGAAAATAACAACCTTAGAAAGCTAAATCAATCTCTCCAATGAGGCAATATTGCAGACAATACACCTACAACTGCCCCAGCATTACACATGCACAAGCACAAATCACCTACCTTAAAATGGAGGACCACAACTCACAGAATCAGCCCAATACAACAAGCAGCGAGCTCCCATAATTGGAGGACCATAACTCAATCATTTAGAAAATAGAGTAATGGATGAAGAAGAAATAACTAGGCGACCATGCACAAATCACCGAGCATAGATTGAAGAGATAAAAAATCTGACGGAACACGAATTGTTTTCAGTTGGATGAAAATTACCAAACCGTATATGTTTGTGGTTTTCCGCAAGAATTGTGAAGGTTGTTGCAGTCCCAGGCGACTAAACACTCGGATTGTTTGGAGTTGTTGGCTGCTACAAATAAGCCAATTGATTTCTGAGATTCGTTCTTCTTGCCTAGCGACTAAAAAAGGGCAGAGAAATCCCGATGCAGCATGGATGGCGCCTCCGACGATGCTTTAGTGCAGCTCCGTCGACTTCAGTGCATCCCCGGTGACGCTCCATTGTAGCTCCAGCGACACTTCAGTACAGCTATGATGACACTCCATTGCAGCGTCAGCAGTGATTCAGTGCAGCTCCGCCGACCCTCCATTGTTGCCCCCGGCCGTGCTCGATTGCATCTTCATTGGCACAAAGAAAGCTCCAACGCAGCACCAGTGGCCTCCCCATGGTGTGTTGCGTTGCATCATCAATGACGAGCAGCGCAACCTCCCGTGCGAGCTGCGTTGCACCACCAGCGAGTGCCTGCTCGCAGCACCGGTGACGACGAGCATCACATCATAACGCTGATGGCACCGTCGAATTGTCGTGGCGCAACACTAGTGACGACGAGCATGACGTTCCAACGTCGTTGGAGCACTAGCTCTCATCGACGAAAATCATGGCGACACTATACCGTTGCATGGAACTTGAGCAGCAGCAGGGGGCAGGCTATGGCGCACGGGTCTTGGATGGGAGAAACTTGAGGAGCAGCAGGTGAGCATGATGGATGGGACTTGGACGGGAGGATCTTGAGCAGCAGCAAACTGAGCTTGGAAGCTAGCCATGGTGATGAGAAAAAGGAACGAGGAGGAGAATAAGAGCATCTCTAGCCACCATCCAACAGGCTCCCCGAGGCCCCTTTTTTATGGTTGGCGCCAAAAAATGGCCCAGTCACGCCCTAAGGACCACAGTTCCACCGGTTCGGTCCAAAATTGGTGCCGGTGGACCCAGACCGAACCCAACGTGCTTGGGGGTGCCTCGGGGCGCCGGGAAAAAGAAATTTTACGCGAAAACAACGCGCGCCAAATTCTCCCTTCATGGACCCGCCGAGTCAATGAGACTAGCGCTCGCGAACCGTCGTTGTCCTCATCGCCTTGGCTCCCGTGCTGGTTCAATGCCACAGATTCCAAGGCCTCGTGACGGAGTAACTGCAAACCCGTCGCGCGTCCGCCGTTCCCTCCACGCCTTCACACCACTCCCACCCTCCACTGGCTATAAAAGCCGAGCCTCTCGGCCACATGCCACATACTAGCTTCGATGGTGCGGCGGCGAACAGCTTCGACCGCCGTTTGTTGCACGAGTGGGAAGCGTACGCCCTCCATGAGGCCAACTACCCCACGCCGCCAGACATGCATGTGCTGGACGTGTGGACGCTGAGCATCGGTGTCGTCCCTGTGCCCCCTCCATCGTCCGCCTCGGAGCACCGCGGCGAGTCGCGCGCATCCGGGTGTCTTTGCCAGAGGAAGTTTGCCATCAGGATAAGTATGGCCCCGACAACACGCCACTCTGGATGGCTTACTTCGTGCGTCGCCATGAGGAGCAGTTGGCCTCCACCAACGTCTTCTTGACGACAAGGGGGCACCATAACTTCGACGGCCGGAAGACGTGGTGGGGCATCCCTGGGAGCACTGTCCACTCTATCCTCGAACACATCGAGGGTGGCAACAACCCTCCACTGGAGCACCCATCGATCTCCTTCTCCCATCGGAGTGGGTGCTCATCGGGATCGGCCTCGTGGCTGCCTCATCGCATGGCGTCGGGAGCGTCCTCCTCATCCTCGGGCTCCCGTTCCTCCGGCATCACGCCGCTTGCCGCCTTCAAAACCGAGCCCGTGGAGATGCTGAACCGGCGACGCACCCACTCAAGCGGCAACCTCGTCATAAACAAGGGAGCCCCCACCGGTGGATGCCGTCAGCTTGTTCGGCCAAAGAACGAGCAGGTGACGTCGGTCGCTATCAAACCTGAGCACGCTGCCATGGTCGCCGACCTCAACACTGGCCTAAAGTGGCCGTGCGACGACTACATCCACAAGGAGATGGAACGCCAGCGCCACGCTCTAGAAGAGATCGCCGAGCGGCACTGCCTCGAGGAGGCCGACGCCATCATCCTCTCCGACGAGAAGAAAGAGACGCCAGCACAGACAGCCCCCACCCGCATCGGCCACGCAGGGCAGGGCTGCAGAAAAGACAGCGACGCGCAAGACAACAACGACGAAGGAGGCAACGATGACGACGACGAAGATGGCGGCAACTAAATCGCCTTCTACCAGCTCCTCAGCATGAAATAGGGCGGCATGTGGGCAACGACAGCAACATGTTTCTTTTTATGTATTTTTTTAAAGTTTGTACAAATTTCAATGAATTTTCCTAAGTTTTGTCGAATTATATCTTCAATTTGAACGAAATTATCTTGAAAACGGCATGTGGGGCTGATCTTTTAGGTGCGGCTGGGAACCCGAGCCCCCAAGCCATTTTTTCATCGGTTGGCCCCCAGGCGGAGCTATTTTGGCCCCCCCCCCCCCGAGGGCGCCTAATGGCTGGAGATGCTCTAAATGGAGGAGAGAACGAGTGGAGATGGAGGAGGACGCGGTGGAATCGCTCGCACGCAGGGGACACGTGTCGTGCGGTCACCTGGTTTACACGGATGTTTTTATCCAGGTGTTTTTAAATGTTTTCTTTGGGTTTGCATGTCACGAGAGATAAGAGTATTGAAAAAGTCGTGTCTCAGTATTACATGGGTTGGTGTGGTTGTTTAGAACAAGGGATCTTATTTTGTATATATGTAATATAATCCTTAATACAGACAAGTTTAGCACACACGACGCCCAGGGCCGGTCCTCACATTTTAGGGCTTAGATGCTTACGATAAATTCCCCCCCTATATACAAATAAATATATGCAGTTTCGTGAGACTAGTCCTTTTTAGTGATCTATATGTATCATTTACTTCAAAGACATAGCATTTGGGATAAATAATTTGGCTATACTTATATCCCTCGAGGAAACATGCATACACTTATCTCGAAGGGCCCTAAGCAACGGGGGCCCTATGCGGCCACACATGTGGCATATGCTCAGGACCGGCCTTAGGACTCTTTACCGAAAGCGTAGCGAAGGCAACAAGATATCGAATAAGCCTGCATGTCATGATCTCTTTCGAAGAGAGGAGGTTTCTGGGTGTGCTCTAGCTGGATGTCACATCCTGTGTTTCTAGCAATTTACTATGTATATGAGTTTAAAATGTGTATCAATTAAAACTTTTTGTGTGCATGTGTATGCTTGATTTGATTGTTATTTGCTCGTTTGCTTGCTTGTGTTTTAATTTACAAAATGCCTTCTGCTCTCAAAATTCATCTTATTGATCCAAACATTTGTCCAATGATCATGCCATGTGTATAGGACATAAAACTATTTTTATAAATTATTATTTTGGCCAAAACATATTTATTTGATTTAGGTTTATAAAAAACCCTGAATTGAGGTTTGAACTACAAGTCCTTCAACGAGGATGAATGTTTTGCCCGAAAGGATTTTATTTGGAACCTATCATCAATAAGACTTCCCAAAACCCTAAGAAATATTTTTAAAAGTTATCTATGTATTTGATTCAAATGCCTTTTTGTGAGGCCAAAAATGGTCTTTTATAGAGAAAAATATATTTTAATGCTACAAAAATATTGGAGTAAATTTAGGAAAACTCACTGGACATATATTTTCCATATATAAGAGTTGTAACACATGATCATGGTCAAACATATTGGACAAACTCCTCCAAAACCCTCTCGCGACATTTCAAGTATTTGAAATATTTCGATAAGAAATATTGTCAAATAAATTTAGGAAAATTCTGGAAGGTCACATATGCCATATGTGATGATCTTGCCAAATTTCACCACAATATAAATAGTTTTGGTTCACCAAAATGCCTCAAAACCCTCTCTATCCAGAATCATATTTGAGCAACTGTACATCACCAACTGTATCCTTTTGATCCCAAACTTTGTGGGAATGATCTATTAGCCAAATTACGGCACTACAATAAGTGGTTCATCAAGGAGAATAGATTAGCTTAGCTAGATATAAGGAAATCTGATTCTATTGATTTCTAGGGTTTGCCAAAGTTGCATTGGAAAGTTTCTTCAAATGAGCACAAACTTGGTGATCCACCTCATTTTTATCTACCATTTACTTCTGTTAAATCTCACAACAAGGAGAAAAATTTATCTTGCCCAAACCAGCATCAAACACCTTTTGTTGAATTCTAAAAGCTACTGGTTTCACCCCTTCCATTATTCTCCTTCACCCCAAAATTTTACTACAGTTCCACCTAGCCCTTATTTACCACCAGTAACTTTGCCTTGGCCTTTGCTCCATTATTGGAAGGGTAAAACCCCATTTTACCATGTGGTCAGCCAAGAACAACACCTCTTTTACCTCAATTTCTTTTGCCCCTGCTTTCCCTTAGCCCCGAAGCTACAAAGAGCATCTCTAGTACACTCAACAACTAATGGACAAGGCAGGGCATGCCCAGAGCACGTGAGAATGCACTGGCATGCCAAAATTGCACTCTAGAGCCCGCTACAGTGCCTAACCGCACTATAGCAGAGGCATCCTAATTTCCCCCGATAGCCTAGGGATGCACGGCCTTGTCTCCCGACACGCCCTCTACCTCCGGTACACGCCATGGCATCACCCCTCCTCTCTCCCGCAATTGGCCTCCCTTGCACGTGCGCCATGGCCGACCGAGGGCTCCAATGGGCGCTCTCACACACGCGAGTCTTTGGCGACCCTCACCACTATCTTCCTCCCTTCTTGGTCATATACCATCTCAACCAATGACCCAGACACATCCTAATGTTCTCCTGAGGCCTCCAGCGTTGGCTATGACCTCGTCGACGCAAGGGTCCGTGGTGCACCTCGCCGTCTCTACTGAAGCTTCCCCTATGCTCGTTTCTCCCCTCTAGTCTCCCTCTCTCAACCCAAGTCGACCACGAGCAGCACCCTAGCTCCCCACTCACTCTGCATGCTCGGAATCTAGTCGAGCATCGTCGGCTCGAGTCACCATCGATTCGCTCGGTAGGAACCTCCCCCGCCTTCATTCTCGCTCGATCTGGAATTGTGGCAAGCTCCTGACCTATTCCCCTCTCTCCCCATCTTTATTGCAGCAAGAAACGGCCCCGACAACCACCTCCAAAAAGCTCCTCCGCCGAGGAACCTTCTTGCCGGCAACTCAGGCCACTCTAGCGACCCCCTCGACCACCACCAGAACAACAACAACGCCCTGAGTCCATTTCTGCCGTCATGTCCCTTTGACGTGCCTTTTAGCATCGCCGATGAGCGTCGCCACCTCCCTAGTCGGAGGTTGAGATGACCCCACGGGTCCCTCCAATTCAGCCTCTCGTGCCTACCCTCTCTTGCTGACTATGGGCCCCGCCCGTCAAGTTTAAACCTTGCGCGCGGGGGCAGCGGTTTTCCCCGGGCTGGCTCACCTCTCGACCGGCCCATCTAGGTATAATCTGTCTCAACCGCCCTCTAGCCTTTTTTTTTCTTTTTATCAGTTTTTTTTAAATTCCACAACCCAAATATTTCTCCAAATCCTAAAATTCCAACTCCTAAATTCTTGCAATATTACAACCTACTTAATGCTATTTTTCATGCATGACAAATAACCTTTCATGTACTGTCCTAAATTTAAACCCTAATTAAAGTATTTAAACCATTGTTTAAATCCAAGTCATTGTTCTTGGCACTCCAAACCAAAAAAACTAGGAATTATCGTATTTTTAGTTTTCAGTGTACTATTTTACAAAAATTAGTTGACATTTTTACAAGTGATTTATTTGTCATGTTTTTGTTTTGGTCTTATTTTTGCCCGGTATATTGCGACGATAGATTATGTTGTTAACGGAGAAGTTGGACCAGAAGCTTTCAAAGACCCCGAAGACTTTGTTGAGTCAGGAAAAGAGCCATTTGACCATGTCGATGAAACTATTTCTATGCATGGCGTAGAGCACTTTATTTTTGCTGCACTGAATCATGAAGAAATTGTGACCACTTTGGTGGATTGCCTCCGTTACTTTCTTCGTTTATACTTGAATTGCCATGACTCTACTTTCCATATAGAGTTGTGTGGGTGGGAAGTAGATAGGTTGCTAAAGTAGTTGCTACGCAAATGGGGCGGGTATATGCATGGTGGTGGAAACAAAAGTGTTTTCAAAAAAAAATTAAAACTCCATCGGGTGCCACTAATGCACGAGGTATAAGATGAGCTACGTAACCACTTGAGAAAGAAGTGGTGTACCGGAGCAAGTTGTGTGTGTGTTTTTGAAAACCGATTAGATTTAAGAGTTGTCGACCGTTCCCAACCTGATATGTACAACCACAATACCCCTTGTGGGACGGGGCTTTGTTGATTACATTGGTCGATGCTAGAAGAGAGCTCGCATTACTAGTGGCGGGAGTGACATGGTCACTCTCGAGATGGGGTCATGCCAGAAAGGATGACTATGGATGTTTTCACACACACCGGGCACACTGTTAGTCCCCTCAGGGATGGTAATTTTTATGTACATCATGAGGCTTGGGTACTGATACTTGTCATATGCGTTGGGTTTTCCGTGAAGAGGAACGGGTTATCACAAACAATGTGGGTAAGTATTTCCCACAGTTATGAAACCAATGTTTTGTTCGAAATATGCCCTAGAGGCAATAATAAATTGGTTATTATTATATTTCCTTGTTCATGATAATCGTCTATTATCCATGCTAGAATTGTATTGAATGGAAAGTCAGATACATGTGTGGATAGATAGACAACAAAGTGTCCCTAGTAAGCCTCTAGTTGACTAGCTAGTTGATCAAAAATGGTCAAGGTTTCCTGGCCATAGACAAGTGTTGTCACTTGATAATGGGATCACATCATTAGGAGAATGATGTGATGGACAAGACCCAAACTGTGAACGTAGCATATGATCGTGTCAGTTTATTGCTTCTGTTTTCTGCATGTCAATGTATCTGTTCCTATGACCATGAGATCAAGCAACTCCCGGACACCGGAGGAATAACTTGTGTGTATCAAACGTCGCAACGTAACTGGGTGACTATAAAGGTGCTCTACAGGTATCTCCGAAGGTGTTTGTTGGGTTGGCATGGATCAGGACTCGAATTTGTCAGTCCATGTGACGGAGAGGTATCTCGGGGCCCACTCGGTAATGCAACATCACAACAAGACTTGAAAGCAATGTGACTAAGGAGTTAGTCACGAGATCTTGTATTATGGAATGAGTAAAGAGACTTGCCAGTAATGAGATTGAACTAGGTATAGGTATACTGACGATCGAATCTCGGGCAGGTAACATACCGAAGGACAAAGGGAACTGCATACGGGATTAACTTAATCCTTCACATAGAGGTTCAACCGATATAGATCTTCGTCGAATATATAGGATTCAATATGGACGTCCAGGTCCCGCTGTTGGATATTGACCGAAGAGTGTCTCGGTCATGTCTACATAGTTCTCGAACCCGCAGGGTCTGCACACTTAAGGTTCGATGACGTATCAGTATAGTTGAGTTACAGGTGTTTGTGACCGAAGGTTGTTCGGAGTCCCAGATGAGATCCTGGACGTCACGAGGAGTTGTATATTGGTCTGGAGGCAAAGATTTATATATTGGAAGTCCTGTTTTGGTCACCAGAAAGGATTCGGGCTCATCGGTAGTGTACCGGGAGTGTCGGGAGGGTGCGACGGGACCACCAGGAGGGGTTTGAAGACCTAGGGCTTCATGGGCCAAGAGAGGAGGCAAACCAGCCCCTCGTGGGCTGGCCGAATCCACCTCTAAGGGCCCATGTGGCTGGAGTAGGAGATAAGGCGAAAACAAAAAATGTGGAAAAGGTTTCCAAGTGGAATGGGAATCCTACTAGGAGTAGGATTGGAAGAGGACTCCTCCTCTCCTCCCATGTCAGCTGAGCAAAAAGGGTAGGCCTAGGGCCGGCGGCCTCCCTCCTCTCCTCCTATATATACTAAAGCTTTTGAGGGTTTTTGAGACACAACAATTAGCCATGTGCTACCCTCTCTCTAGATCTGTTTCTCCTCTAGTCTAGTTTTCAGCGGTGCTTAGGCGAACCCCTCCTAGACTAGCTCCACCACCATCGCCGTCACGCCGTCGCACTGCCGGAAAACTCATCTACCTCCCTGCCCCCTCTTGTTGGATCAAGAAGAAGGAGATCATCGTCGAGCTGTACGTGTCCTGAACGCGGAGGTGCCGTCCGTTCGGCGCTAGATCGGGACGGGTCGTTGGACGGCGGCGATTTGGATCGCGAAGACGTTACACTACATCAACCACGTTTCTTAACTCTTTTCGCTTAGCGATCTAAAAGGGTATGTGGATCCAATCTCCCTCTCGTAGATGATCATTACCATGAAAGGTCTTCGTGTGCGTACGATTTTTTTTCTGAAGCGACGTTCCCTAACAGTGGCATCATGAGCTAGGTTCATGCGTAGATGATATCTTGAGTAGAACACAAAAGAGTTTGTGGGCATTGATGTTCAATTTGCTTCCCTCCTTAGTATTTTCTTGATTCAACGGTATTGTTAGATTGAAGCGGCCCGAACCAACATTACTCGTACGCTTTCCAGAGATCGGTTTCATCGACTAACATGCAACTTGTTGCATAAAGATGACTGGTGGGTGCGTGTTACTTCAACTTTAGTTGAATCATATTTGACTGAGGAGGTCCTTGGAGAAGGTTAAATAGCAAGATCACCGTTTTGGCTTTGTGTAAGTAAGATGCGATCATACTAGATACCCATAGCAGCCACGTAAAACATGCAACAACAAATTAGAGGACATCTAACTTGTTTTAGCAAGGTATGCTTGTGGTGTGATATGGACAATAACATGATATGATATGTTGGATGTATGAGATGATCATGTCGTAATAGTTAGATACCGACTTGCACGTCGATGCTACGACAACCGGTAGGAGCCATAGGGTTGTCTTTACATTTATTTTGCGCTTGCACATGCTCTTGCTATATCGCTAGGCAGTAGCTTTAGTAGTAACATCATAGATAGCGCGACAACCTCGATGGCAGCACGATGATGGAGATCAGGATGATGGAGATCATGGTGTAGCGCTAGTGATGATGGAGATCATGCTGGTGCTTTGGTGTTAGAGATCAAGAAGCACAAGTTCATGGCCAAATCATGTCACTTTTGATTTTCATGTGATGTTAATCCTTTTATGCACCTTATTTTTGCTTAGAACGATGGTAGCATTATAAGGTGATCCCTCAATAATATTTCAAGATAAAATTGTGTTCTCCCAACTGTGCACCATTGCGAAAGTTTGTCGTTTCGAGACACCATGTGATGATCGGGTGTGATAGACTCAACGTTCACATACAACGGGTGCAAAACAATTGCATACACGGAACACTCGGGTTAACTTGACGAGCCTAGCATGTACAGACATAGCCTCCGAACACAAGATACTGAAAGGTCGAGCATGAATCATATAGTTGATATGATCAACATGGAGATCTTCACCATTGAAATTAATCTCAACTCACGTGATGATCGGACTTGAATTAGTGGATTTGGATCATGCGCCACCCGAATGACTAGAGTATGTCTATTTGAGTGGGAGTTCTTAAGTAATATTATTAATTAAACTCATTATCATGAACATAGTCAAAAGGTCTTTGCAAATTATGTTGTAGCTTGCACTGTAGCTCTGTTGTTTTAGATATGTTCCTAGAAAAATTTAGTTGAAATTTGATAGCAGCAATTATGCGGACTGGGTCCGTAATCTAAGGATTGTCCTCATTGCTGCGCAGAAGGCTTATGTCCTTAATGCACCACTCGGTGTGCTAAACCTCGAGCGTCATCTATGGATGTTGTGAACATCTAACATACAAATTTTTATGACTATGTGATAGTTCAGTGCGTAGTGCTTAACGACTTAGAATTGAAGTGCCGGGGACGTTTTGAACGTCACGGAACATATGAGATGTTCCAAGAGATTAATTTGGGATTTCATGCTCGTGCCCTTGTTGAGAGGTATGAGACCTCTGACAAGATTCTTTGTCTACAAAGTAAGGAGAAAATCTCAATCGTTGAGAATGTGCTCAGATGGTCTGGGTGCTACAATCGCTTGAATCGAGTGGGAGTTAATCTTCGAGATGAGATAGTGATGGTTCTCCAAAGTCACTGCCACCAAGATACTAGAGCTTCGTGATGAACTATAACATATCATGGATAGATATGATGATCCTTGATCTATTCGCGATGTTTGACACCGCGAATGTCAAAATTAAAGAGGAGCATCAATTGTTGATGGTTAGTAAAAGCACTAGTTTCAAGAAGGGCAAGGGCAAGAAGGGATACTTCATGAAACGACAATCCAGTTGTTGCTATAGTGAAGAGACCCAAGGTTGAACCCAAACCCGAGACTAAGTGCTTCTATAGTGAGGGGAACAGTCACTGAAGCGGAACTACCCTAGTTACTTGGTAGATGAGAAGGCTGGCAAAGTCGAGAAAAGTATATTGGATATACATGATATTGATGTGTACTTTACTAGTACTCCTAGTAGCACCACGGTATTAGATACCGGTTTGGTTGCTAAGTGTTAGTAACTTGAAGTAAAAGCTACGGAATAAACGGATACTAGCAAGGGTGAGGTGATGATGTGTATTGGAAGAAATTTCAAGGTTGATGTGATCGAAACATCACACGCTCCCTCTACCATCGGGATTAGTGTTGAATCTAAATAAATGTTATTTGGTGTTTGCGTTGAGCATGAACATGATTAGATCGTGTTTATTGCAATACGATTATTCATTCAAAGAGAATAATGGTTATTATGTTTGCTTGAATAGATACCTTCAATGGTTTATTGAATCTTGATCGTATTGATACACATCTTCATAATATTGTTGCCAAAAGATACAAAGTAGTAGTGATAGTACCACTTACTTGTGGCACTACTGCTTGAGTCATATTGGTGTAAAACGGATGAAGAAGCTCCATACTGATGTACCTTTGGACTCACTTGTTTATAATCGTTTGAGACATGCGAACCATGCCTATTGGTGTAAACGCATAAAGAAACTCCATGCCGATGAATCGTTTGGACTCACTTGATTTTGAATCACTTGAGACATGCAAATCATGGGCAAGATGACTGAAGGCTTCTTTTTAAGTGAGATGGAACGAGCAAGTGACTTGTTGTAAATAATACATTTTGGTGTATGCAGTCCAACGAGTGCTGAGACACAAAGTGGATATCGTTATGTTCTTACTTCACGGACGATTTTAGTAGATAATAGTGTATTTTCTGGATGAAACACACATCTAAATTATTGAAAGGTTCAAGTAATTTCAGAGTGAAGTTGAAGATCATTGTGACAAGAGGATAAAATGTCTACGATATGATCATAGAGATGAATATCTGAGTTGCGAGTTTGGTACATAATTAAGACAATGTGAAAATTGTTTCTCAACTCATGCCGCCAGGAACACCATAGTGTGATGGTGTGTCCGAATGTTATAGCAATGCCCTATTGGATATGTTGCATACTATGATGTCTCTTATCGAATTATCACTATCGTTTTTGGGTTAGGCATTAGAGACAACCACATTCACTTTAAATAGGGCACCACACAATTCCGTTGGGATGACACCATATGAACTATGGTTTGGAGAAACCTAAGCTATCGTTTCTTAAAAGTTTGGGTCCGCGATGCTTATGTGAAAAAAATTCAGCGTGATAAGCTCGAACCCAAAGCGGATAAATGCATCTTCATAGGACACCCAAAACAGTTGGGTACATCTCCTATCTCAGATCTGGAAGCAAGGTGTTTGTTTCTAGAAACGGGCACTTTATCGAGGAAAAGTTTCTCTCAAAAGAATTGAGTGGGAGGATGGTGGAAACTTGATGAGGCTATTGAACCATCACTTCAACCAGTGTGTAGCAGAGCGCAGGAAGTTGTTCCTGTGGCTCCTACACCAATTGAAGTGGAAGCTGATGATAGTGATCATGAAGCTTCAAATCAAGTTACTAAAAACATATTAGGTCGACAAGGTCATGTACTACACCAGAGTGGTACGGTAACCCTGTCTTGGAGGTCATGTTGTTCGACAACAATGAACCTAACAACTATGAGAAGCAATGGTGGGCCCGGATTCCGACAAATGGCTGGAGGCCATGAAATCCGAGAGAGGATCCATGTATGAAAACAAAGTGTAGACGTTGGAAGAACTACTTGTTGGTCGTAAGGATGTTGGGTACAGATGCATTTCTAAAAGGAAGACAAATGATGATGGTAATTGTCACCAATAAGAAAGCTCGACTTGTCACAAAGATGTTTTAGACAAGTTCAAGGAGTTGACTGCAATGAGACTTTGTCACTCGTAGCGATGCTAAAAGTCTGTTGGAATTGTGTTAGCAGTTGTTGCATTATTTATGAAATCTTGCAGATAGGATGTCAAAACATTGTTTCCTTGATGGTTTCCTCGAGGAAAGAGTGTATGTGAGACAACCAGAAGGTTTTGTTGATCCTAAGGATGCTAACAAGTATGCAAGATCCAGAAATCCTTCAACGGATTGGAGCAAGCATCTCAGAATTGGAATACACGCTTTGATGAGATGATCAAAGTTTTTGGATTTATACAAAGTTTGTGAGAAACTTCTATTTCCAAATAAGTGAGTGGGAGCACAATAGAAATTTCTGTTGAGTATATGTGGTTGACATATTATTGATCGGAAACTGGAAAGCATAAAGGGTTGTTTGAAAGGAGTTTTTCAAAGGAAAGCCTGGATTAAGCTACTTGAACATTGAGCATCAAGATATATCGAGATATATCAAGCTCTTAATAGAACTTTCAAAAAAATGCATGCCTTGACAAGTTTTTGAAGGAGTTCAAAATAGATCGGCAAAGAAGGAGTTCTTGGCTGTGTTGTAAGGTGTGAATTTGAGTGAGACTCAAAGCGCAACCACGACATAAGAAACAGAAAGAAAGGACGAAGGTCGTCCCCTGTGACTTAGCCGTAGGTTCTAAAGTATGACATGCTGTGCACCGCATCTCATGTGTGCCTTGACATGAGTGTGTCAAGGGGTACAAAGAGTGATCGAGGATTGAATCACTGAACATCGGTCAAAGTATCCTTAGTAACTAGTGGACTAAGAAATTCTTCTCGATTATGGAGGTGATTAAAGAGTTCGTCGTAAAGGGTTACGTCGATGCAAGCTTTGACACTAATCCGAATAACTCTAAGTACTAAACCGGATTCGTATAGTGGAGTAGTCATTTGGAATTGTTCAAAATGGTGCGTGGTAGCAGCACCTGCATGATGACATAGAGATTTGTGAAGCACACTCGGATCTGAAAAGTTCACACCCGTTGACTAAAATCTCTCTCACAAGCAATACATGATCAAACCCTATAACTGTATGGGTGCTAGAATCATTACAATCACATAGTGATGTGAACTAGATTATTGACTCTAGTGCAAGTGGGAGACTGTTGGAAATATGCCCTAGAGGCAATAATAAATTGGTTATTATTATTCTTTGTTCATGATAATCATTTATTATCCATGCTAGAATTGTATTGAATGGAAACTGTGATACATGTGTAGATACATAGACAACACACTGTCCCTAGTAAGCCTCTAGTTGACTAACTCGTTGATCAAACATGGTCAACGTTTCTTGGCCATATACAAGGGTTGTTACTTGATAAGGGGATCACATCATTAGGAGAATGATGTGATGGACAAAACCCAAACTATAAATTTAGCATATGATCGTGTCAATTTGTTGCTACTGTTTTCTGCATGTCAATGTAACAACCTGTTTCAACTCTCCTGAATGATTTAACTTTTCTAAAAAATTAGGACCAATTAATTCTTTTTGTGAATGCTTGTGATGCTTGAAGTGATGTTTGCTTGCTTGCATATTGCTTGTGTTTGAATCCAATGCTCCTGCTACTCTCCAAACTCAGCTCTTTGACCCAAACCCTTGCCTAATGATCGTGCCATGTGTAGTACCAAAAACTATTTTTACCAAATATTATTTTCACCAAAAAGCATTTCCTTGATTTAAGCCTTCAAAACCCCTGATTGGGATTTGTACTACAAGTCCTCAATTTAGGGAAGTTATTTTTCACCAATATTTTTATTTAAAACCTATTATCAAAATTACTTGCCGAAAACACAATATTATTATTTTAAAAGTTATTTTTCTATTTTATTAAAATGCCTTCATGTGAGGCCAGAAATGGTCTCTTATGAAGGAAAGTTATTTTTATTGCTTTGAAAATGTTTGCGAAAATTTAGGGAAATTTAGTGGACATATATATTCCATATATATGAGTTCCAACAGATGATCATGTTCAAAATATTGGGCAAAACCCTTCCTACCTATTTCATGCTTTTGGAATATTTCTATAAGAAATATTTTCAAGAAATTCCCCTAAAATGCTAGCATGTCACATATGATATGTTTGATGATCTTACCAAGTTTCATCTCAATCCAAGTTGATTTGATTCCCCTAATTATTCTAAAACCCCATCTGTCCAGATCAAAATTTGAGCAACTCTACATTGCCAATTATCTCCAATTGTGGTCAAATTTGGTTGGCATGTTTTGATACTCCAATAATGCATCCACACTAAATGGTGCATCAAGAAGAATAGAAGAACTTGTCGCAAGCCCCTCAAAACCCTTTGTGTTGATTTCTGACTTTGGGACACTTTACATTATAAAGTTTCTCCAATGGACCCAAAATGTTCTGGGCATGCTTTAATGCTCAAATAATGCCCCCACACCAAATATTGGATTTGTGGGAATTTATTTGAATAGTCTTGTAAGAAGAAGGCCATTTCTGCCCATATCATGGGTTTTCCAAGTCTACATTGGAAACCTTGTCCACAAAATCCCAAATTTGGTGTCCAAGCTTATTTTCATCTACTATTTGATCCTGTTAAGTTTCTTATCAATTGAAGCCCATTTAGTAGCACTGACACCCATTTAGTACTCACCTAAGTGGCTACTTTGGCCCCTTCCACTTTTACCCTTGAGCTTAAATTTCCACCACAACTCTATATAGTTACATTTTACCTCCACTAGCTTTGCCATGGCATCTGGTCCATTATTGGAGGGAGAATCCATGTAGTTACCTCTCATTTTTACCCTTGGATCGTCATTTTTACCCCACTTGCCCCACTTCTACTTAATCCAAAGCCACAAAATTCTTCCAAGACATCTCTAATATGCCAATGCATCATTCCAAACCAAGAGATGGCATGCTCATGTAGGAAAAATTAGTAAAACATCTACAAATTAATTTCTGCTGAAATATAGGTTTGTACTGAAATGTAGTCCTTGCATAGCTAACACTGTCAGGCATTGATTTTCCCCAAGAGTCCCCGTTTGAGACCCACTTTTATTAGCCCTAAGTTTGTTGCTGCAAACTAAAACTCAGTCAAAGCCCAACATGACCACCTTGATATACTTCCAAACTCCTCAATCTCCCTCCTTCAAGTATGCCTTACGTGTTGAACATGTTTGACTCGTCATGAGGACCCTGTAGACATGACTCGCCACGGTGACCACGCTAGCAGCATGCAATAACGGTGCTCTATCCCTTGTTCTCTTGTTGCAGCTCGTTTTCGACCGTTTCTGCATGTCTTAGAGCACTAGGGCATCCCCCTTGACTAGTCTAAGTCCTTCCCAACGCCTAGAGGCAGCTAATTTTCCGAAGTGACGCGTGTCTTCCCCGTGCCCTGAGAACACCGGGAGCTCCCGAGCTCACCCTTCGGTCGCCCCTCCATTTGAAGCCTCCCCCGAGCCGCTGCTGCCTCCTGCATCTCTCCCTCTCTTCATGGAGCACCCCGGAGCTCCCTCTAGGCCTCTGCCTCCCTGCATGCTCATCAATGGACAAAACCCCCTCGGCAGGCTCCGCTCGATCTTGTGCCCCTCCGGGCCCTCCCTCCAACATGTCCAGCACGTAGCTCTCCCCCAGCCTCCATAGGGCCCTCCTCTCTCTTCCTCTTACTTCCGAGGTGGCCGGAGCGCCGCTCCCATGACCACCGTCGCCTTTGTCAGCCCCTCTCGAGGCCCTCCTCCCTGCCTCCCTTGCGGCCAGCATGGCTCCTCCCCCCCGGGCTCTGCTGGAAGTGGGGCAGCCGCCCGAGCCCTGGTTCGGCCTCCAAGGTGGCAAGGTAACCGGAGCCACAGTGGCCGGCTCTCTCTACCTGCCCCGTCGCGAGGTTGAAGAAGGGTAGAGGAGAGAGAAGGAGACTGGCGGGCCCCAGGTGTTGGCAACCTGCGAGCCGGGCCCAGCACATAAGTGGAGGCGCCCCGACGCTTTGCGCCTTCCCCGAGCCGAAGGCGTAACGCCTCCTACATTGCCAGCTGCTCCAGGATGAGCTGCTGGGCCGGCCCATCTGCCTGACTGTCGCCCTAAGCGCAGTTTAATTCCCTGGTTCAACCCCCTCTTGTCTTTTTCTTTTTATCACAAATTTCACAAATCCCTAAACAATTCATCCTAACTCCAAATTGGTTGGTTCAAATTTCTCGAGGTTTCTAAAATCAAGACCTACTCAGACATTTTCTGTAGACATCAAATCCAAACATGATCTTGATTTATTCAAACCCCACTTTGTAAAATTCTATAAGGTTCAAATCAACTCCAAATGGAGTAATTCCAATTTCCACAGCCTTCTTATATCATACCCTATTTTTGAAGCTTTGGTGAAAATTTTTATGAGGCATTATTCTGTTGCATTAAATAAATAGCTTCCTATTGCTATTTATCCAGTATTAGGAAATCGCTAGAATATTCATATCAACTCCAAATCCCATGAAACAACTTCCTAGATGTTTCTAAAATTATGCCCTGCTAAATGAGTGCCTCCGCTCATTTTTATCATAATATTTTCTATATGCTTCTTTAAGGATCACCTATTCCTCCTTCCATCCATTCAAAAATCACTGATGGTCCAAATATCCTATAGTAAGCTTCAGGTATTTTTTATGACCAGAGAGGTCTAGAAAAATAAAAATTCCATTTATATAGCACTTTTGTTCTGCATGTGTGTAGCTGACTGTGATTGCTTCCGATGATAGTTGACGGAGTAGATGTAGTACTCGGAGTTAGACCGGAAGACCTAAAAGACCCCGAGAACTTATGAGAGCAAAGGCAAGCAGCCCTTTGACCATGTTTGAGCAAAATATTATATTGCATGCTAGTATAGCAATTTTTCCTGTTGCGTATGATCATGAGTATTCGGTAAATCATCGATATGATGTTACCGATGGCTCGTCCAGAGCACTTGCATTTGAGCATGATCCTACCACCTATGAGGGTGATGCTAATATTATGTTGACAAGTAGAGATAAGCATTGTCGAAGCATGAGCATGATGATGGTAAATATCAAAGGTTTATGAAAACCCCGTCGAATGCGAGTAATGCCCGAGGGTGATGATGAGTTAGGTGGCCACTTGTGAAGAAGTGGTGCACCGGGTATATTTGGTGTGAGTGTTTTCGTAAACAGGAATAGATTTATGATGTGTCGACCATCCCAACCTTACATGTGCGACCTTGTTACCCCTTTATGGGACGAGGCTTTGTTGATTACTCTGGTCGGTGCTAGCAAAGAGCCACATTACTAGTTGCGGGAGTGATATGTGGTCACTCTCGTGACGGGGTCGTACCAGGTAGGTCGACTATGCCGTTTTTTACTTGTTCCGGGAACACCATTGGTCCAGGCATGGTTGATACTGTCCAGAGTTGGTGTTCGTAAGACGTACATCATGTGGGCTGGGTACCAATCAAGTGGAACTCTTTATCTAGTATCGTTAGGGGAAAGACATTGATTGGGTACTTACCTCGGGTACGTTATATACCGTGAGTCGTGGATGACACGGAAGTTTCCCGGATCTCGTGCATACATCATACAACCTCTGCAGAGTGTAAAACTATTCAAATAGCCGTGTCCACGGTCAAGGACAATTGGGTAATCCTGCCTAAACTATGTCCAGTCGTTTCCGCATAAACCAAGTGTGTGTGTATTCAAGGAGTTATTTGAGTAAGGGTTGATATTACCAAGTTTGGTGACTTGGCATATTGGGTGAACCTGAAGTGTTCAGCCCATAGCGGATATGTTGATATCTATAACCTGTTCTTCTAAACACCATCTAGCTTACGTTGCACATCCATCTATGATCATGTTTATTTACAATCAAGTTGCTATCCACCAATACTGCATATTATTTGTTATCATACAAACTGCATTATCCACATGATGGGCTATTTGCGAGTACATTCAAAGTACTCATTGGCTTGCAACTGGATATTTCATTGACCAGGTATGACAGGTCAGGATGTGGTGAAGAGCACCTTGGTGAGGATCCTGCGAGCTAGGACGCTTCCCAGTCAGAATGCCTGTAGGTTAAGGCTGATGGCATGGGTGCACGCTTTCGACCAATATTTTTGCTATTGGTCAAGTCTGGTGGGTTGGCCCTCAAGGCCCTATATATGTAAGGTTCGATTGCAATGGTCATTTATTGTATCAAACGGTATGTATGGATGTAAGACTCTTAATATTCAGTATCTGTGTTGGGTGAGCATTGATCTCTGGGATCAGTACACATGTTCATTCGGCGATCTCGGCTAGTAAGTCGGGGTCCCCACAGAGCTGGTATCGGAGCCATCCTGACTATAGGAAGTCCTTAGTTAGCACGGATGTTAGTTAGGACAAAGTTGTTTTCAAGAACATTCAAAATTACTTGCAAAACCTATATCCTTCTCACCTCCCCTAAATTTTCGAAGGAAGCAAGGTTTTTACCTTAGCACTTCCACTCTTATTCTCTTGACACTCCTCGTGTGCTTCTTTAAAACTTGCAAATTGCCGCTAGCACCCTTATGCCTCACCATCGGATTACTAAAAATTCTCGTGCGTAACTTGGAAGGAAGCAACCTTTCCAAGCAACCACCCATGTACTGAAGGACAAAGATGACAACGCTATGACCATACGTCACCAACAAAAGTACCTCCATGAGGAACAAGGACATCGAGACCCAAAAGATGGTGACACCCTCGACACTGTTCCAGAGTGATGCCACCTTCACCTATGAGGATCAGGACATAATATGTGCAAGACCATGATCTGATTCCCTAATAGACCAACCCTGTCATTATCAATGTTGTATCGATCAGCACCGGTGGATGAGAACCTCGCCATTTGGTCTACCTCACCTTGGTGAGAAGGAAAACAGTTCTCTTCATCCCCCGCTCTAGGTGTCGATATTATGATCAACGTGACTCACGGGTCAGAACTCTCGACGCTTTGAAAGGCAAGAAGACAATGACAAGATTATAAAGACAATAGAAGACCTATCAACGGCAGCCATGAAGAACCACCTTCATCGGCAACTCACCACACGACACGTGATGTAGGATTCTTTCAACTCAACCCGAGTCATTTCGGCAAGCAACAACAAGAGATGTGGCGACACCATGAGAAGGTCCATAAGACTTAGTGGACTCCTCTCCAGAGCACCAAGCAAGCACGATGGTCGAGTCCGAGAACCCTAGGGTAGGATGAGTCGTGAATCCCCTATACGAAGTCGAGTCCGTGAAATGGTTCAGACGGGACCATGTTGTGTGTTGCTTGTTTTTTGTTTGTTTGTGCTTTGATATAAGTTGCACTTTTGCTCTAGGAAATAAGCATGCAATTATATCACTTGCCTCATCTTGAAGTTTGAGTTGACCTTTCCAACACTAGTTTGATTGCACTTGCACTATAGCACCCCTTAGGCACTCCCCTCTGTGCTACTCTCTCTCTCTCTCTCTCACCCCTCTCGACAACTGAAGACCAGTAAGACAAGATGCACCAGGGATCCACATCGACGGACAACTGGCACTGAAGACATTGACTATACCATGCTTAACCACACACAACCGTAGGAGATATGATTTCCCTCAAGATTGGAAACCCTCCCTAGCCCAGCCTAACCTCCACAAGCCTTTCCGGCTCAAATTTCTGGTCGTGTGTCTAACACACAAATTTACCACAACACCCGATGAGCTCCGATAAACCCCTGTGTAGCCCGAGTTCCTTATGGAACAAATGATCACAATGAACAAGTATCCTTCAATCTTAAGCCAGCACCAAAACCATGATGCCATAAGAAGGACCATTCTCGGATATAAGGGTATTAGACTAAGGTTAGTTGTGATGATGATAGGTGTCTTGAGGATATAGCTAGACTATATTGGTGGATCATAAGACCCTTATAAAGGTAGGTGAACTTAGTGGAATAAGTTGATATAGTAGCATAAGCAACATTTTCCTGGAGTAAGCTTGGATTCAGTAGGACGATTATGATCGCGAGCGATAAATTCTTGGTGGTATAATTGACTTTATCAAGTAGATGACATGGTTTGATGATTTTACCATAATGACTTGAAGTAAAGAGTAAGAGTTCTTATTGGACTTGAGTTTTGGATTTAGATAGGTAATCTCAATAGAGTATCGATGATGACAGAGACCAGGTGGTTCGCATTAACTCGGATTTAGTCCCACGATATTGATTATGATGCCATGTTTCTCGGTGGATAACAAGTACAAGTAATTGGAGTTGTAGAGATAACTTACGAACCTGTATACGCTGGCCTTGGAGATTAGTTGGCCATGATACTGAATGTTGGTGGGTATACCATGACGTAGTTCTCGCAATAATAGCTGGATTATGTGGGACTCTAAGTGATTATGCAGAACCCCATAAATATTGGATTTGTTGGAGTGATGGGTCCAGCGATGATCGACCAGATTGATGGACCACGTGATCGGATTCGTAGAAAGGAAACAAGATCTTGGATTGGTATACTACGTGTTTCCTTAATATAGAAATGCAGTACCCTGCCCATTGGATGATCTAGCTGGACATATGGATTTGTGGTGTCTTAATTCAAGCATAGGAGTTTGTATGCCTCCCCAAGGTTCTTGCATAGGAATGCATGTGCAACATAGCTATATCATACTTGTGGTGTTTGGGTTTAGTCCTTCCCTCCGACCTGGTATTGACTAGCATGAGTGGTGTGGAGTGTACTTATGTGAGATGGCATCTTTGATGAAATAGTGTGATTTTTGTCCACGATAAGAAGTCCGATTATTGGCATATAAGGAATGTGCTTAAGATAAGATGATAGATGTTCACTCACGTCCTATGTTACTTGAAAACCCCAAATCTTCACCGAGCCATAAGGTGGTCGGATTACGACCATGGAAAACGGCTCTGAGTCATTCGAATTTGGCCAGTAGTCCGCCCGACCACCAGCCCTCGTGTCTATGCCAAACATGGGTGTGAAGCACTAGATCGTGACGGACCACAAACCCCTCGGCAGTGACCGCCCATAGCGAGTCCCCGCTCTCCTCACCTGTCTCATAAGCACTATGCTTATGTGATGCTTGGGAAAGTACATTTTTAGCCTCATGAATGACATACTTATTTACCCAATAAGAGGAAGAACACCTTAGTCCTGTTTGGACGGGCCCTAGGAATGTCGATCACTATGCCACTCGAGAGTAAGGTATTACCTCGGGAAGGTGGGCTTCTCGAAGCAACCTCAAGGCCACTAAATTCTATCCTACCTAAGACAAGACGAAGAAACGCCCTTGTCGACGATGCTAGGTAGACACCTATGGGGGTCAACGTGATACCCTTGTGATCGTAGGGCGGGGAAATGGAACGTCAAGAGCAGGCCTAACGATCAACACCCGGCAAGCCTTCTTACCCAGGTTCAGGTTGCTTACGCATAAAACCCTACATCCTGCTCGTTTGATCGTGTTAAGTGTTATTTTTTTGTTTGTTACAGTGATGATAACCGTCTTCTTGGCCAATCTCCAGAGAGTCAAACCCCTTGTGAATGAGTAAGGGCCTCCTTTTATAGGCAAAGGGGTCACCTACAGTGCTCGATGGTAGGTTCACGAGATGTTAAAGTGAACCTAGAGTGGCACTTATCCATCTTCCGCTGTCAGGTGCATTGAATGCACGTCTTGTCCTTGTCAGCTAAGTGCTGGTGAAGACATGTGTCTAGGTGTTTCGACACCTAGACGCCCCGCTGGCGCATGCGGAATGCGTTGGAACTTGGGGGGGCGATGGCGCTGTGGCAAGGGCGATCGCCTTCTAGTGCCTTGCCACGTCATCCCGGCAAGGGTGCTTGCCGGGGCCTTGGGTCTTTGTCCCGGCAAGGGAGCTTGCCGGGGGCTTCGGCTATCTTCCCGACGAGGGAGGCTCCCCGGGGTCTTCTGCTTGGTGCGTGACGTCACGTCCATCAAACGGACATGGCCTTGGGAGTCTTCCCGGCAAGACAGGCTTGCCAGGGCCTTGGATATCTTGGGGGTGCGTCTTGTCTGGACTCTGCCATGCCCTGCTGTCAGGGGCTCTTCGGGCCCACGCACAAGTCTGGGTCACTAGAGATCCCAGTCTTTAGTGCACCGACAGGAGCCCCGGGACCTGGGCCACACACGCGCGCGGAGCATTGTTGCCTTTCCCCAAGCCGCACATTGATCGTGGGGAGTGGGGAGTCATGCGTGCAGTGACCGAGGAAGCCGCGAGCATGGGGAACCGTTGGTGGAGCAGGCAAAGGTCGACCCACGCCCCCAAAAGAAGGGGAAACACGAGCCCTCCTAGCCCACTTTTCCCGGTCCTTTTCCAATCTTAAACGCCGCCGCCGTCGCCACCTTCTGCTAGAGCTTCCTCACGCCTACCCTTCTTCCCCCACGGTTCCGCCTCCAGCGACAGCATCTATCCTACGCCGTCGCCATGGCGCCAAAGACCTCCGGGGGAAAGGGCGCTACCTCGGAGGAGGAGTTGGCGAGGCTGCGGAAGAACCACACCATCTTCCCCAAAGGCCTGGATATGACCACCTTGAAGAGCCGCTACCAGATCATGTGGGAGGCCTAGACGAAGGCGCATCTGGTCACCGAGGTGCTCCCCAGGACGGGAAGCGGGGGACCGGACTAGTTTCCCTTCTTCGCCGACTATTTCTTCTGCGGGCTTTGCCCGCCATTCTTGGAGTTCTTCCTCGACCTCGTGCACACTTATGGATTCCGCCTTATTGACTTTATGCCGAATGCAGTGATGTGCATGTCCATCTTGGTGCACCTCTGCGAGAACTTCGTTGGGATCACCCCCAACACAGCTCTCTTCCGCCACTACTTCCCTACTCGCTTCCAGGACGGGGAGGCCCTTTCGGGCTCCATCGCCTGGGTCCCAAGGACTAGGACCAAGGAGGCATACCTGGGAGGTACCCTTCGCGAGAAGTGGGACGAGTGGCGGGGGAAGTGGTGCTTGATTCGCCAGGAGGGATATCCTCCCTGCTGCGAGCCTAGGACCTCTAGAACCGGGTCCCGGGGAGAAGGCTGGAGCGATCTGTACCCTAACAACGATAAGATGTCCATCGCCACCACCAGGATCCTGCGCCTCAGGGCCGCGTGGTTGATGATGGAGATGGTGGCTGCTGACTTCCTCCGCAAGCGTGTCGCCCCCCTCCAGTACAGGGGAGGGAGGCCGGCTTCGGCCTTCGCGAATGCGGTGTATGTCATGCGGTTGCGTCCAGGGGTGGACAACAACCTGACGGCCATGGAGCTCGGGTACTTCTGCCAGAAGCTGTTCAGTTCTGAGCTGAAGATCCGACTGCCGCTGGGGGACCTCCCGCTGTGCAACAGCTCGGCCCTGAGCAGCCTCACGGCGATGATGCCATATTGCGATGCCCATGGCGTGGTCACGACCTAGTTGGAGCCTGCGGCAGAGGTGGTCTCGTCGTTCTTCGGCGGGTTGTCGGAGGCCCCCATCCGAGAAAAAAAGGACTCGTCGGCGACACCACCGACGGAGAGGAGGCGCACATCGCCCGCCGGATGGAGGAGTATACCCTTGCCCTTGGGGCTGGGCACGCAGGCTCCCAAGGCAAGGGAGCGACTGGCGGAGAAGCACCACCACGGGCGAAGCTCACCGAGGGTTCTGGTAGTTCGGCTGTCGGGGTCTGTCAAGAAGAACGGACGCCTATCGCTGGGACGCAGGAGAAGGAGGAGGAGACCGAGGAGTGTTTGGCCCGTAGAAAGCCCAAGTGAATGCTCCATCGCGTCTGCTCCAATATTCCGGTCCGGCAAAGTGTGTCTCCCGCGCCCGCCAAACGTCCGAGGGCGGTGGACCATTTGATGGATGCCGAGGCGGAGGTGGATTATGACATCTCGATTTTGAGCTCGGAGGAGGAGGACGACGAGTAATAGTTTGATCCCCCCTCACTCTTGCTTCCTTTGTGTTTTTGCTGACTTGATGTTGTTGCTTGTTCACAATGACACCCAGACGCTGGCCCAAAGGTCGGCGTAGAGGGCTAGGGCGTCTGTCGCTGACGAGCCATCGGCGGGAGCGGACACCTCGGCTGGCAAGGTGCCTCCGGTAAGCCCCAAGCGCGCAGCCGACTGCGATCCCTTGGTGGACGTCGACGCGTCGGCTGGCAAGGGGCCCCCGACGGATGCCACAGAACCAAGCAGCGACAATCCCTTGGCGGACGCTCTGGAAGCTCCGTCAGCGCCTGCGGCCACTCTTGTGCCTAGCCCCCGGCAAAGCCCCCAGCATGGATCGTCTGAGCTTGTGGTGCTTGAGGACAAGCCTCCGGCAACGGACGTTGTTGGGGAGGAGGCAACTACCATCCACCGGCAGGAGGACGGTGAGCCTGTCCGGAAGCATCCGTAAGTTGAGCCTTGAATTTTCTTCTTGATTATCTTGTCTGATCTCGATTATTCCTCTATTTTTCCCGCCCCACAGATCCTTCTCCTGCAGAGGATATGGACATCGACGCCGTGGTTATGGAGGTTGCCCGCGAAGCGGCGGCTGAGGCCTCCGACCCCATGGCGCACGAGGCCGCCCACGAGGAGCAGGAGCATGAGCAGGATATTCAAGAGCCTGTGGAGGGGCCCGTGCCGGCGATTCTCCGCCTGCTGGGGGAGGAGAGACTTGTGAGGGCGAAGAATCCCACCCCACCGGAGGGGAGATAGGCGGCGGTCAGCCCCCAGTCCCAAGGATATCCCGGGTAGCGCGTACCATTGCGCTGGCGAGGGGACGTTCGTCGTCCTGCGGTGGAGCGATCGAGGGCCTTGGTGGAGGGGGAAAACGTTGATGCGGAGGTCTCCGCCAACATTGGCCCCAACGCCCCGGTGGGGCTGGAGACAATCATCGGAAAACTCAGCGAGGAGCAGCTCTTCCTCTCCATGAGAGACCACGCCGACCAGCTCCAAGCCTTGTACCATGTCAGGAGGGAGAAGTTGGACTCCCGGGAGGCGGTCATCAAGGTAGTGGAGGTGGCGTTTGAGTCGGTTGGACGATGCCCGGAAGGAGGAGGAAGAGTCTCGGCGCCGAAACGCAGTTGAGGAGGCCCGCCTCACCAACATTCGGATCGGTATGGAAGATCACGAGAAGTAGCTCGCTGCCCGTGAGCAGGCGCTCAATGAGGGGCTCCGTGCCAAGGGCGAGGAGGTCGAGAAACTGGTGGCGCAGCATACTCAGGAGCTGGTAGACCAGTTCAAGAGCGACCTCGATGCCCAGGATTCGGAATACGCCGTCAAGCTCCACGAGATCACCGACCGAGCGTCTGCCGCCCAGGTCGCCAAGGATGGGCTCACCGGGATGGTGAAAGAGCTCGAGGAAGAGCTTGATGTCCTCCGCAACAAGGTATCGGTGCTTTCTTCTACGAGGGACAAGGCCCTCGCCAGCTTGGAGGACGCCAAGCCGGCTCCTACCGACAAGGCCACCCAGCTCCGCCACGCCAATGCCTCCCTGGACGCCCTACTGGCTAAGTTGACCTGCACGGAGGAGGCACTCAAGGAGGGAGTGGCCCGGGAGGAGGATCTGACTCGGAAGCTCCAGGTGTCGGCAAAACAACTTGACGCCGCTTCTGTCGACCACGGCAAGTACGTGAAGGTCGACAAGTTGTGGACGGGGCGCCTTGTTAAAGACGCGTCTGCCATTGCAGATCAGCTGGCCACCATGGACTTTGAAGGCCCCGGCTATGCTCCTTCTTCGGAAGCTCCTCCGAGCGTCAACTTGGCCCTATTCTTCGAGAGTCTGACCGACGCTCTGAAGCGCCTTCAGGCCGAGGAGACGACGCGGTTGGCGGGTGAGGCCCAGCGGCTGTGCCGCAATGTCCTCCTCAAAGTGCTTATGAAGCTGGCGTACAGGAACCCCGATTTGAATCTCTCAATGGTACGCCTGCCAAAGGAAATGGACCCCAAGCCCTTTGAAGAGAAGGTCATGCCTATCGTTGACAGGATAGACAAGGTTAAAAGGGTGCAAGGTCCACGTCGGGACTAGCTTCCGTGCCCTTTGTTATTGTAACCTATGCTTTGAACATAATCTTTGCTATTTGTATTATACTCAGTACTCCGTTTGGGAGAGTAGTGTTTCCTTTCCTCTATCGCCTCTTTCCCTCTTTCCTGCGGTACTTTGCTGGGGGCCGTCACTGCCGGCAGGATATTTAACTCCCTTCCGGGCCTGGTCGTGGGCCGCCGAGCACGCTTTTTACAAAAGAGGTGTGCTGGAGAAGCCACCTTAATTGTTGAGCGCGCTTCGAGGCGACTTTTGGGAGGCTAGTGACAACGATCCCCCGGCGCACAGGTTTTTCCATTTGAGAGAAAGTGAGGGCGTTTTAGAGAGGAGAGGAGCGTACACCCAACGGCTTACCCATCAACTTACTCAAAGTGTCCGCAACTTTCCTGCCGGCTGCGCTTACTTATTTCGGCTTTGAGTGGGTTATCTTGGCACTTGTTGCTGCTTTAGGCATCCCCACTATCTTCTGTGGGCGTCCCCACTATCTTCCCCGTGGCAAACTTGTGCGCAGGGGTTATACCTGTCTTTCAAAGGAAAGAATAGAGGGGGGAAATATCCTCCGGGGCTATGGTCCCCTTGTTAGTTTATGCGTTTCACAAACTCATAGATGCATGCATGTTTTCTATCATGAGGATCTATATGATGATGCGGAACACTCTGCTTTATTTGACTGTGCTCAGTGTATTCATCTAGCTTTGTACAAAGGATTACATGCATCTTCGGCAAGACTTGTACAAAAGGTGGTCGCCGGTTGGCCCGGCAACCTCTCCCAACGAGTAGAACTTTCGAAGATGCTCTATGTTCGAGCAGTTGATCACCAATAAGCCATCTTTGGTCTCCAGGCGTTCAGCGCCGGGCCTGGTGACACTCACTACCCGATATGGGCCTTCCCACTTCGGCGTCAACTTGTTGGTATTCTTGGCCAACTTAACGTGCCTAAGAACAAGGTCACCTTCCTCAAAACTTCTGGCTCGTACCTTGCGGCTATGATAGCGGCGCAAGGCTTGCTGGTAGCGAGAGGCTCGCACAGCCGCCTAAATCCGGGTATCCTCGAGGAGCACAGCGTCATCTGGACACAATTGCTCTTGCTCCAGCTCATCATAAGTGAGCACCCGAGGTGACCCATAGGTGAGTTCCGTGGGAAGAACTGCTTTTGCCCTGTAGACCAGGGAGAAGGGTGTCTGGCCGGTGGCTCAATTTAGCGTTGTTCCGATCGACCAAAGAACCGTCGGTAGTTCATCAATCCAGTGCTTTCCATGTTCGCGTAGCTTGTCGAAAGTTCTAGTCTTGAGCCCGTGCAATACCTTGGTATTTGCTCTTTTGGCTTGACCATTCCTCCTTGGGTGAGCGACAGAAGCGAAGCATATTTTGCTGCCGAGGTCCTGGACGTATTGCACGAAGATGCGGCTCGTGAACTGGGTGCCATTGTCGGTGATGACCCTATTCGGGACGCCGAAGCGACAGACTATCCCCTTGAAGAACTTGACAGTTGACTGCACTGTTACCCTTCTTGCTGGCTCCACTTCTGGACACTTTGTTAACTTGTCGATTGTGACAAACAAGTACTCAAATCCCCCGGTGGCGCGGCGGAAGGGCCCGAGGTATCGAGCCCCCACACTGAGAATGGCCACGAGAGAGGGATTGTTTGGAGAGCTTGCGCTGGCTGATGAAGCTTTCTTGAATGGAATTGGCACACTTCACACTTGGTTACTAGTGTAGTTGCATCTTGGAGGGCTGTGGGCCAGAAGAAACCTTGCCGGAAAGCCTTGCCGGCAAGGGCCCTCGACCCTATGTGTGATCCACATATTCCTCCTTGAATTTCGGCCAACAACTCGAGTTCTTCCTCCTGGGGGATGCACTTTAGCTTCACGCCATTCGGTCGCCTCTTGTAGAGGGCATCGTCCATGAATTTGTACATGCTTGATTGGCGAGCTATCTTTTCTACTTCTTCGGGTTCATCAGGCAAATCCCCAGCTTGGAAGTATCGGGCTATGTGCTGCGCCCACGACGGAGCCCGTGGCTCGACGGCGAGGAGCAACGACATGTCTTCTGCCAGGGTGGGACCCTCCCCGGCAGGCTCTCCTTCTAGTCCAACAACTTCTTCCGCGGCAAGGTCCTTACCAGGGCTCCTCGGTAGGTCTGCCAGGAGGTACTTGCCGGAGTTCAGCTTCTTCCTTTTGTTCGGCTTGGTCGATGGTGCCATAGAGGGTTGAGTCCGCCGTAGCACGAAAGCCCCTGGTTCCACAAGAAGGTTGAGTGTTGCTTGCTTTGACAGGTCATCTGCGATGGTGTTTTCGGCACGGGGTACGTGCTCCATCTGTAGACCATCAAAGCATTCTTCCAACTTTCTCACTTCCTCCATGTAGGCTTCCATCAACGGGCTTTGATAATCTTTGTTGACTTGTCGGATGACTAGTTGGGAGTCACATCTGATGATGAGCTTTGAATCGCAAGATGTGTCGCGATTCTGAGTCCGGGAAGCAGCCTTTCATATTCCGAGGTGTTGTTGGTTGAGTTCTCTTGGGGAAAATACATTTGGATCACGTACTTGAGATGCTCCTTGGTAGGCGCGACCAGTAGCACGCCAGCCCTGGCGCCGTGGAGGGAGAACGCTCCATCAAAGTACAAGACCCACTCTTGAGTTGATTCCTTCCCTGGGAGGTTTGATTCTGGTATTTCTTCGTTTGGCATTGGGGTCCATTCTACAATGAACTCCGCTAACGCCCTGCTCTGTATGGCCGAGGTTCTCTTGAAATTGAGGCCGAAGCTGGACAATTCCAACGCCCACTCTACTATCGTGCCGGTTGCGTCGGGGTTTCGCAGGACCCTCTGCAGCGGGAAGCGAGTGACGACGGTAATCTCATGTTCTTGGAAGTAGTGGCGCAGCTTGCTTGAGGTCATGAGGAGGCCAAAAAGCAGTTTCTGCACCCCGGAATATCTCATTCTGGCCCCTTGTAAGAGGGAGCTGACGAAATAGACTGGGCGTTGCACCAACTTTTTCTTCTGCACAGGCCCACTGGTTGGCGGGGATTTCTCTTGGTTGTCCTCTGCCACAACGGGGAGCTCTCGGTTTCCATCGCGCGCATCCTCGTTGGGTCACGTCGCTTTGCCGGGGCTTCATCATCTTCCTCCCTCTGCGCCACCAAGGCAACATTGACCACCTAGTTGGTTGCCGCTAGATACAAGAGCAGTGGTTCTTGGGGTCTAGGGGCCACCAGCATGGGTGCGGAGGAGAGGTATTTCTTCATGTCTTATAGTGCCACTTCCGCCTCAGGAGTCCACTTCATCGGTCCCGCCTTCCTCAGGATTTTGAAGAAAGGCAGGCGTGTTCAGCGGACTTGGAGATGAATCGGCTTAGGGCAGCTACACATCCGGCTAGGCGTCGCATATCCTTGACGCACTTTGGAGCCTCAATCTGTTAGATGGCTTTCATCTTGTCGGGATTGGCTTCGATCCCATGTTGGGACACGAAGAACCCGAGAAGCTTGCTAGACGGGACGCCGAAGATGCATTTCTCGGGGTTGATCTTGAGGTTGATTTTGCGGAGATTGGCAAATGTTTCTTCCAGGTCTGGCACAAGGGTGGATCTGTCCTTGGTTTTGAGCACTATGTCATCCATATAGGGTTCCAGATTTCTATGGAGTTGGGGTTCAAAACCGATTTGGATCACCCTTGCGAAAGTCAAGCCGACGTTCTTCAACCCAAAGGACATCCGCATGGGGTGATGAACATGGTCTTCTCTTCATCTTCCTCGGCCATGTAGATCTGGTGATAACTGGAGTAGGCGTCGAGGAAGGACAACAGGTCATAGACGGAAGTGGAGTCAACAATCTGGTCGATGCGCGGCAAGGTAAAAGGATATTTGGGACAGGCTTTATTTACGTCGGTGAAGTCAATACAAAGCCGCCATTTCCCACTTGTCTTGCACACAACGGCTGGATTGGCCAATCACGTGGGATGGATGACCCCCGTGACCAGGCCGGCTGCTTCCAGCTTCTTGATTTCTTCGGCAATAAACTCCTGCCATTCCAGGGCCTGTTTCCTCACTTTCTTCTCGACCGTCCACGTGTGTGGACAGACGGCAAGGTGGTGCTCAATCACCTCCCTGGGAACGCCAGGAATATCTGACGGTTGCCAAGCAAATACATCAAGATTTTCCCACAAGAAGGCGATGAGCGCGCTTTCCTATTTGTTGTCGAGGGTGGAACTGATGGTGAAAGTTCCACCCGAACCGTCTTCCCTAGCTGGCACCTTCTGGGTCTCAGGCGGAGCGGCCCTGGACCTTATGCCATGGGTGGTGGAGCTCTCGGGTACGTCCTTGCCGGGAGCACAACACTCTAACGAGGGGCGCTTGCTGGGGTCGGCGCGGGAAGCTCCCCCATTGTCCTTCTCTCCTAGGGTCCTCGCCGGGGGCGACGCGGAAGGGACCTTGGCGACGGGCACAGCCACGCCCTCCCGGTAGAGGCGATCCGTGCATCGGAGCTCATCTTTCTTGTCGGCGTGGACGACGATGACGCCGAACGGGCCAGGCATCTTCAGGGTACCGTAGGCGAGTGCGAGGCCGCCATAAACTTGCCAATGCTAGACGCCCCAGGATCCCATTGTACACAAATGGGTTATCGGCGACGTCGAAGACGACCTTCTCCGTCCGGTAGTTCTGGTCGCTGCCGAAAGTCACTGGCAACGTGATCTTCCCCTTGGGATGGATCTTCCCGGGGTTGATCCCTTGGAACGCGCTTGTGTCCTCAAGGTCTTCATCGGGGATCTGCAGCTTCTGGATTAAATCTGGGGATATGAGATCCAGGCCAGCCCCTCCGTCAACCAACATTTTCATCACTCTAAGGTTGCGGATTGTCGGTGATACCAACAATGGCAGGCACCCGACCAAGGAAATGCGGTCTGGGTGGTCCTCATAGTCGAAAATGATCGGTGTCTACGACCACCTCATGGGCTTGCGGGCGCCGATGGAGGGCTCTGCCGAAATCACTTCACGCGCCCACTTCTTAAGTTGGCGGTGGGAAGAATGCAGTGAGGCGCCTCCTTTAAGGCACATTAGGTCTGTTGCCCTGTGGAATTCGTGGTCGCTGGAGTCATTGTCGGGGCAGTCGTCATCATAATCCTCCTCTGTCTTCTCTTGTGGTTGCGCGGGACTTGCTTTCTTGCCCTTGAACTTGCCGGGGCGGCTCCCTTGGGCGCCCTTCTTCCCGCCAGACCGTTCACCACCTTGCTGGGCCTTCTCTTTGTCGCACCTTTGGTATTCGGCTCACTGCCTCTCGACAAGCTGTTCAACTTGCCGGCAGTGCTGGAGGTCGTGGTTCTTGGTGCGGTGGATCTAGCAGTACTGGGTGCCGGAGCCATCCGGTTTATCTGGGGCAGCCAAGGCCTGGCAAGGGCCGCACCCAGCGTCATCCTTATCGGGGGCCTCGGCATTTTCCTTCTTGGCAGAGTCGGCGTCACCGGTCGCCTCGACGGCAAACACGGTTTTGCCATTCTGCTTCTTGTTATGCCGCTTTCCCCTCTTGGTGGGGACGTCTGCGTCTTTGTCTTCGGAGTTGGCTTCAACACCGGCGGTCTCACCGGAAGCCTCCTCCCTTATTCTGCACATGCACATCTATCCGTTAGTGCGTAAAGCTCGGCGACATCTCGGACTTTGTTCATCATCAGCTCTTCGTGCATCTTCTGATTGCGCATGTTCTAGTGGAACGCGCTGATGATGGCGGCTGGGTGGACGTCGGGGTGTTGTGCTGGATGTGGCTGAACCTCTGGATGTACTTGCGCAGGGGCTCACCCTCCTTCTGGGGGATGATGTGCAAGTCACTTTCCTGACCAAGAGCTCTGTGGCCGCCAGTAAAGGCGCCAACAAAGTTCTGGCACAATACCTTCTAGAAGGAGATGGAGTTCTTGGGGAGGTGCATCCACCAGGACCTGACATTGGGCTTGAGCACCAATGGGAAGTAGTTGGCCAGTATCTTCTCGTCTGGTCCCTCGGCAGCCTGCACCACGATGGTGTAGATGCCAAGGAACTCTGACGGATGGGTCCTGCCATCGTACTTTTCCGAGATCTCTGGCTTGAAAGTACGGGAGCTGGGCCACTGGACACGCCGTAATTCGTGGGTGAACGTTGGACAACCTACCTCGTAGGGGAGGTCGCCAGGGTACCCCAAAACCGGTGCGCCAGCGGCGGTTCCAGCGCGCATATCTGATTGACGGCGTGTCTCGCGTCGCGTGCACGATGAGGGTGCGAGCGTCTTCCTCGTGCCGCTCGCGGAGAATGTCCCGCTGATCGCGGCGGTGGCGGGTGTCTGAAGACTCGGTCGAGTCATTAGAGACGATGACCCATTCCCGCCGCCATGGAGGAGAGTGCATGGTGGGGCTCGGAGCCCCTGTCTTCTCGGCACGGTCTCGAGCGTGTATGCTGGAGAGTCGTTTCGACGTCCCCGCCTGCCGCGGCTGGTCTCCATCGACGACTGCGTGGAGGCTCTGGATGGTGGCCCTCCACTTCCTTTGCTTGTCCGCCAGTGGAGGGAAGTTGAGGAGCAGCTGAGCCCGCTTCAGTGCTTCCGCCAGTGTGGGCGGCAGCGAGATGTGCCAAGACCTCAGGGGGCTCTCACTTCTAATAGTGTTAGAATAAGCTCCCTGTTGTCCATGCGGTGGCTCGCCGGCCCGCGCCGTAGGAGAGCGGGTACGCCTCATCGACGTACCTCGAGAACGGGGTCCAGGGGTCCCCCTAGGTGGGGGCGGATCGCCTCCCTCCGGGGGCGATCCGTCCTTCGTGGCCTGAGAAGGCCGCGAAGTGTGAGCTCGCTCGGGCGCCTTCAAAGGCACCGACGCGTCTTTGGACGAGGCCGCGTTGTCGGTTGGTCGCGCGGTTGTGTCCTTCGACGTACCAGGGGGAGGATGATCGCCGCGGCCGCGGGCGACTCCAGTCGCATGGGTTTGCTCTCCAGAATGTTGCAGAAGCTCGGGGCCTCCGCCTTCTTGTCCTGTGCCTGTACCTTCTCCTGCCCCCGTCGGGGCCGGAGGATTGGGTACGGGGCATTGGTCGCCGGAGCGCCCCTCCTCTTGGGGGGCATGGGCGATGAGGAAGAGGTGGTGCGTTGATGGCTAGGTCAGTGTTAACACAATCTTTCCCCCCTACCTGGCGCGCCAAAGAAGTCGGCGATGCTAGGTCGACGCCTATGGGGATCAACGTGATACCCTTGTGACTGTAGGGCGGGGAAAGGCAACGTCAACAACAGACCTAACGATCAACACCCGTCAAGCCTTTTTACACAGGTTTAGGCCGCTTACGCGTAAAACCCTTCGTCCTGCTCGTCTGATCGTGTTAAGCGTTCTTTTGTTGTTTGTTACAGTGATGATAACCGTCTTCTTGGCCAATCTCCAGAGAGTCTAACCCCTTGTGAATGAGCTAATGGCCTCCTTTTGTAGGCAAAGGGGTCACCTACAGTGCTCGATGGTAGGTTCGCGAGATGTTATAGTGAACCTAGATCGGCGCTTATCCATCTACCGCTATCAGGTGCATTAAATGCACGTCTTGTCGTTGTCAGCTAAGTGCTGGTGAAGACATGAGTCCAGGTGTTTCGACACCTGGACGCCCCGCTGGCGCATGTGGAATGCGCTGGAACTTGGGGGCGGTGGCACTGTGGCAAGGGCGGTCGCCCTCTAGTGCCTTGCCACGTCATCCCGACAAGGGTGCTTTCCAGGGCCTTGGGTCTTCGTCCCGACAAGGGAGCTTGCAGGGGGCTTCGGCTGTCTTCCCTGCGAGGCAGGCTCCCCGAGGTCTTGTGCTTGGTGCGTTAGATCACGTCCATCAAACGGACATGGCCTTGGGAGTCTTCCCGGCAAGACAGGCTTGCCGGGGCCTTGGATATCTTGGGGGTGCATCTTGTGTGGATTCTACCACGCCCTGCTGTCAAGGGCTCTTCGCGCCCATGCACAAGTCAGGGGCACTAGAGATCCCAGTCTTTAGTGGACCGACAAACCTGGTTGGGAAACCACGACAATGAAGAAGTAGTAGTAGAAGTCAACCACTGGTCCTGCGCCGACTTCGTCAACAATGTCAAGAAGCCTCGATGATTCAATCCGATGAAGCCTTTGGACAGTGAGAGGAAGCAGAGAGCCTCTTCTTGGTCCAAACCAAGGACGAAAGTCCTATTTGGATCATGGTAAACACCTGCTAAAGGTTATTCACCCGCTTGCTGAGCTACAGAACTTGGGAGTGGATGACTGGTCTATACTCTTGGGTAGCCAGCTCATCCAGGAACCCTCACGAACCTTCCACATGGTAGAACCTGTTCTGGGCTCAGAGTCTCCGAGCTTAGGCTCATGGGAGAGACCCAACCCAGACCCTTTCACGAGAAGCTTTCGAAGACCACTACAACACCCTCGAGAATGAAGACCACCTACAACCACTTCTAGCCTGCCATAAGGGAGTCAAGGACTTCCCTGTCAGCAGGGAGCTATGCGAAGGCCTTAACCCTTATGTTCTAGGGCGGGACATCTAGATGTCACTAACCGGCTTGAGCAGCCCAGGACCAGAACCTAGACACATTATCCTGCCACATATTCCGACTTTGGAATGCACTTGTAAGCCATAACCTTTCACGAACATAGTGCACCAAGCCCTTGACCTTTGGTCAAACCTAACTTAATGCCATAACCTGCTCACGGTCAAGCAAGGACGTGCGGAGCATTCAATGTTGTATCATAAAGCACCTCAAGACCCACAAAAGCAACATGGGGAGATCAAGACTACCTCCTACTCAAGATTTTGTATCTCTCCAGCACCTAGGCTAGAAATCTCGGGGAAGAGATTTTCTTAAGGGGGTAAGGTGTGTAACACCCTGTTTTTAACTCTCGTGACTGATTTAACTTTTCTCAAAAATTAGGACCAATTAATTTTTTTGTGAATGCATGTGATGTTTGCTTGCTTGCCTATTGCTTGTGTTTGAATCTCATGCTCCTGCTGCTCTCCAAACTCAGCTCCTTGACCCAAACCCTTGCCTAATGATCATGCCATGTGAGTAGTACCAAAAACTATTTTTACCAAATATTATTTTCACCAAAAAGCATTTCCTTGATTTAAGCCTTCAAAACACGTGAGTTGGGATTTGTACTACAAGTCCCCAATTTAGGGAAGTTATTTTTCACCAAATTTTTTTTATGTCCTATTATCAAAATTAAATCCTAAAACCACAATATTATTATTTTAAAAGTTATTTAGGGATTTAATTTGGTGAAAAATATAACTTCCCTTAAATAAAATAGTATATATGAGTTATATTTATTGCTTTCGAAATATTTGAGAAAACTTAGGGAAACTCCGTGGACATATATATTCCATATATATGAGATTCAACACATGGTCATGTTCAAAATATTGGGAAAAACCCTTCAAAACCCTTCCTGCCTATTTCAAGCTTTTGGAATATTTATATAAGAAATATTCTCAATAAATTCCCCTAAAATTCTAGCATGTCACATATGATATGTTTGATGATCTTACAAAGTTTCATCTCAATCCAAGTTGATTTGATTCCCCTAATTATTCTAAAACCCCATCTATCCAGATCCAACTTTGAGCAACTCTACATTGCCAAGTATATCCAATTGTGCTGAAATTTGGTGGGCATGTTCTGGTAGTCCAATAATGCATCCACACCAAGTGGTGCATCAAGGAGAATAGAAGAAATTCTCCCAAGCCCCTCAAAACCATCTCTGTTGATTTCTGACTTTGGGAAACTTTACATTATAAAGTTTCTCCAATGGACCCAAAACATTTTGGGCATGCTTTGATGCTCAAATAATGCCCCAAACCAAATATTGGATTTGTGGGAATTGATTTGAATAGTCTTGTAAGCAAGAGGCCATTTCTGCCCATTTCTTGGGTTTCCCAAGTCTATATTGGAAACCTTGTCCACCAAATCCCAAATTTGGTGTCCAAGCTTATTTTAATATATTATTTGATCATGTTAAGTTTCATAAAAATTGAAGCCCATTGGTAGCCCTGACACTCATCAGACACCTTCTGTGCACTCACCTAAGTGGCTACTTTGGCCCCTTCCACTTTTACCCTTGAGCTTTGATTTCTACCACAGCTCTATATAGTTACATTTTACCTGGAGTAGCTTTGCCATGGCCTCTGGTAAATTATTGGAGGGAGACTCCATGTAGCTACCTCTCATTTTTACCATTGGATCACCATTTTTACCCTTCTTGCCCCACTTCTACATGATCCAAAGCCCCCACATTCTTCCAGGGCATCTCTAATATGCCAATGCGTCATTCCAAACCAAGAGATGGCATGCTCATGTAAGAAAAATTAGCAGCACATCTACAAGTTGATTTCTGGCTGAAATGTAGCTTTGTACAGCAAGTACTTGCTACCCTCCTTTGTTTGAGCTCAAACTTGGTAGTGTTGTAGTCCTTGCATAGCTAACACTGCCAGACATTGATTTTCCCCAAGACTCCCCATTTGAGACCCACTTTTATTAGCGCTAAGTTGGCTGCTGCAAACTAAAACTCAGTCAAAGCCCAGCCTGACCACCTACATATACTTCCAAACTCCTCAATCTCCATCCTGCAAGTATGCCTTACGGGTTGGACATGTTTGACTGGTCATGAGGACCCTATAGACATGAGTGGGCACGGTGACAATGCTCGCAGCATGCAATAACGGTATTCTATCCCTTGTTCTCTTGCTGCTGCTTGTTTCCGGCCGTTTCTGCGTGTCTCACAGCACCAGGGCTTCCCCCTTGACTGGTCCAAGTCCTCCCCAACGCATAGAAGACGCCAAGTTTCCCCATTGACGCATGTCTTCCCCGTGCTTTGAGAGCGCCGGGCGCTCCCGAGCTCACCCTTCGATCGCCCCTCCATTTGAAGCCTCCCCGAGCCGCTGCTACCTCTTGCATCTCTCCGTTTCTCCATGGAGCACCCCGAAGCTCCCTCTAGCCCTCTGCCCCCGTGCATGCTCGTCAATGGACGAAGCCCCCTCAGTGGCCTCTGCTCGAGCTCGTGGCCCCCTGGGCCCTCCCTCCAGCATGGCTAGCGCGGAGCTCTCCCTCAGCCTCCGCAGGGCACTCCCCTCTCTTCCTCTCACTTCCTAGGTGGCCGGAGCGCCGCTCCAACGGCCACCGTTGCCTCTGTCCGCCCCTGTCGAGGCCCTCCTCCCTTCCTCCCTTGAGGCCAGTGGGGATCCTCCCCCGGGCTCTGCTGGCACCAGGGCAGCCGCCCGAGCCCTGGCTCGGCCTTTGGCGTGGCAAGGTGGCCGGAGCCGCGGCGGCCGGCTCTCTCTTCCTGCCCCGTCGCGTTGTTGAAGAAGGGTAGAGGAGAGAGAAGGATACTGGAGGGCCCCAGGTGTCGGCGACCAGCGAGCCGGGCCCAACAGGTAAGTGAAGGCGCCCCGACGCTTTGCGCCTTCGTCGAGCCGAAGGCGTATTCGGCTTAATACACCTCCTGCGTTGCCAACTGCCCCAGGCCGAGCCGCTAGGCCAGCCCATCCACCCGACTATTGCCCTGAGTGCAGTTTAATTCCCTGGTTCGGCCCCCTCTTATCTTTTTCTTTTTATCACAAACTTCACAAATCCCTAAACAATTCATCCTAACTACAAATTGGTTGGTTCAAATTTCTACAGGTTTCTAAAATCAGACCTACTCAGATATGTGCCTTGCACAATTTTCCAGAGACATTTTGTGTAGAGATCAAATCCAAACATGAACTTGATTTATACAAACCCCACTTTGTAAAATCTTGTAGGGTTCAAATTAACTCCAAATGGAGTGATTCCAGTTTCCATAGCCTTCTTATATCATACCCTATTTTTGAAGCCTTGGTCAATATTTTTATCAGGCATTATTCTTTTGCATTAAATAAATAGATTCCTATTGCTATTTATCTAGTGTTAGGAAATCCCTGGAATATTCATATCAACTCCAAATCCCATGAAACAACATCCTAGATGTTTCTAAAATTATGCTCTATTAAATGACTGCCTCCACTCGTTTTTATCATAATATTTTCTGTAGGCTTCTTTAAGGATCACCTATTACTCGTTCCATCCATTCAAAAATCTCTCATGGTCTAAATCTCCTATAGCAAGCTTAAGGTGTTTTTCTTATGACCAGAGAGGTCCAAGAAAAATATAACTTCCATTTATATAGCACTTTTGTTCTGCTTGTTGTGTGGCTAACTGTTATTGTTTCCGACAATAGTTGACGGAGTAGATGGAGTACTCGGAGTTGGACCGGAAGACCTCGAAGAACCCAAGAACTTATGAGATCAAAGTCAAGCAACCCTTTGACAATGTTTGAAAAAAATATTATATTGCATGCTGGTAGAGAAATTTTTCCCGTTCTGTATGATCATGAGTATTCGGTAAATCATCGATATGATGTTACCGAGGGCTCCTCCGGCGCACTCGCATTTGAGCATGATCTTACCACCTACGAGGGTCACGCTAGTATTATGTTTACAAGTAGAGGAAAGCATTGTCGAAGCATGAGCATGATGAAGGTAAATATCAAAGGTTTATGAAAACCCCATCGGGTGCCACTAATGCCTGAGGGTGATGATGATTTAGGTGGCCACTTGTAAAGAAGATGTGCACCGGGTATATTTGCTGTGAGTGGTTTCAGAAACAGGAATAGATTTATGATGTGTCGACCGTCCCGACCTTACATGTGCAACCATGTTACCCCTTGATGGGACCGGGCTTTGTTGATTACTCTGGTCGGTGCTAGCAAAGAGCCACATTGCTATGGCGGGAGTGATATGTGGTCACTCTCGTGACAGGGTCGTACCAGGTAGGTAGACTATGTCGTTTACGTGTTCCGGGCACACCGTTGGTCCCCGCATGGTTGATACTATCCAGAGTTGGTGATCGTAAGACGTACATCATGTGGGATGGGTACCAATCGAGTGTAACTCTTTGTCCAGTATCGTCATGGGAAAGGCGTTGATCGGGTACTAACCTCGGGTATGTTATATACCGCGAGTCGTGGATGACACAGAAGTTTCCCGGATCTCGTGGGTACAACGTACATCATCTGCAGAGTGTAAAACTATTGGAATAGCCATGTCCATGATCAAGGACAGTTGAGTAATCCTCCTTAAACTACGTCGAGTCGTTTTCGCATAAACCAAGTGTGTGTGTACAAGGATTTATTTTAGTAAGAGTTGATATCACCAAGTTTGGTGACTTGGCATATTGGGTGAACCCGAAGTGTTCAGTCCACAGCGGATATGTTGATATATGTAACTTGTTCTTCTAGATACCATCTAGCTTATGTTGCACATCCATCTATGATCATGTTTATTTACAATTAAGTTTTCGCGAGCTAGGATGTGGTGAAGAGCACCTTGGTGACGTTCCTGCGAGCTAGGACACTTCCCAGTCAGAATGCATGTAGGTTAAGGCTGATGGCATGGGTTCACGCTTTCGACCAATATTTCCGCTATTGGTCAAGTTTGGTGGGTTGGCCCTCAAGGCCCTATAAATGTTAGATTTGATCGCAATGGTCATTTATTGTATCAAACGGTATGTAAGGATGTAAGACTCTTAATATTCGGCATATGTGTGTTCGGTGAGCATTGATCTCTCGGATCACTGAGCACGTTCATTCGATGATCTCGACTCATAAGTCGGGGTCCGCACAGTCAATGTATTTGTTCCTATGATCATGAGATCATGCAACTCCTGGATACCGGAGGAATACCTTGTGTGTATCCAACGTCGCAACGTAACTAGGTGACTATAAAGGTGCTCTATAGGTATCTCCGAAGATGTCTGTTGGGTTGGCATGGATCAAGATTGGGATTTGTCACTCCGTGTGACAGAGAGGTATCTCGGGGTCCACTCGGTAATACAACATCACAACAAGCCTTGGAAGCAATGTGACTAAGGAGTTAGTCACAGGATGTTGTATTACGGAACGAGTAAAGACACTTTCCGGTAACGAGATTGAACTAGGTATAGATATACCGACGATCGAATCTCGGGGAAATAACATACCGAAGGACAATGGGAACTGCATACGGGATTAACTGAATCCTTGACATAGAGGTTCAACCGATAAATATCTTCGTAAAATATGTAGGACCCAATACGGACGTCTAGGTCCCGCTATTGGTTATTGACCGGAGAGTGTCTCGGTCATGTCTGCATAGTTCTCGAACCCGCAGGGTCTGCACACTTAAGGTTTGATGACGTTTCGGTATAGTTGAGTTATAGGTGTTGGTGACTGAAAGTTGTTTGGTCCCGGATGAGTTCGTGGACGTCACAAGGAGCTCCAGAGGTAAATATTGACATATAGGAACTCCTGTTTTGGTCACCGGAATGGTTTCGGGCTCATTCGCAGTGTACTGGGAGTGTCGGGAGGGTGTCGGGGGACCACCGGGAGGGCTGTGACGACCCTAGGGCTTCATTGTACAAGAGAGGAGGCAAACCAGCCCCTGGTGGGCTGGCCGAAGCCACCTCTAAGGGCCCATGCGACTGGAGTAGGAGATTAGGGAAAAATACAAAAGGTGGAAAAGGTTTCCAAGTGGAAGGGGAATCCTACTACGAGTAGGATTGGAAGAGGACTCCTCCTCTCCTCCCACGTCGACCGAGCAAAAGGGGAAGCCCTAGGTTCAGCGACCTCCTTCCTCTCCTCCTATATATACTAAAGCTTTTGAGGGGTTTTGAGACACAACAATTAGCCACGTGCTACCCTCTCTCTAGATCCGTTTCTCCTCTAGTCTAGTTTTCAGCGGTGCTTAGGCGAAGCCCTGTTGGACTAGATCCACCACCATCATTGTCACGCCATCACGCTGCTGGAGAACTAATCTACCTCTCCACTCCCTCTTACTGGATCAAGAGGGCGGAGATCATCGTCGAGTTGTACGTGTGATGAACTCGGAGGTGTCGTTCGTTCGGCACTAGATCGGGATGGACCGTGGGATGGGGGCGATTTGGATCGCGAAGTCGTTCCACTACATCAACCGCGTTTCTTAGTGCTTCCCACTTATCAATCTACAAGGGTATGTGGATCTGATTCCCCTCTCGTAGCTGATCACCACCATGATAGGTCTTCGTGTGCGTAGGAATTTTTTTGTTTCCCATGCGGCGTTCACCAACAGGTTTATCGAACCAATAGGAATATCAACCACAACCGTCTTCAGCGGTTGCACATAAAAGAACAAACAACTTGCACCCAACGAGGGCAAGAGGGTTTTCAATTATCTTGTCTTGTTATTTGCAAGCAAGTGAGGCCTGTAGATAATTGTAGATAGCAAGATAATATAGAAACAAGTAAATGTCAGCAAGGTATTGAAGGTTTTATCAATATGTTCTGAATAGACAAGAGGCCCATAGCTTTCCCCAATAGCATCTCTAAAGAAAAATAGCAGAAGGTGGGTAAACAAATTATTGTTGGGCAATTGATAGAAAACCGGATAGTTATGTGATATTAACGACAAGTACATGTGTATATAGGCATCGGGTCCATAAAGAAATAGGCCGACTCCTGCGTGCACCTATTACTATTACTCCACTCATCGACCACTATCCAGCATGCATCTAGAGTATTATGTAAAACAGAGTAATGCATGGAGAACAATGACATGGTGTTGACAAAGTAAAGTCAAGCAACACGAATAAACCCCATCATCTTATCCTTAGTAGAATCTACACAAAGACACATTTTTCCCCTTCTGTCAGTGGGATATAGAAATTCGCCAGGTTGAATCTACCACAACGCACCTCTCTCGGTGAAGAAATTTTGATCTAGTTCGCCATACTATTTGAATAGATCGGAGAGAATTACGAAGCTATCATAATCGTGCACATAAGAATCATATAAGTATTTAGAGGAGAACCAAATATTTCTCATGAATAATCTGAACATAAATGCACAATTCATCAGATCCCAACAAACGAACCACATAAAATGAATTACATCATGTGGACAAAGCGATGACGCGATGATCAATGTATTGAAGATCAAAGAGAGAGATAGAGATTTCCATATAGGTACTGTCCATGGACCCGTAGGTCTGTGGTGAACTACTCACACATCATCATGAGAGCAGCAAGGTTGATGAACAGACCCTCCATGATCGATCCCCCTTCGGCAAGGTGCGGGAACATAGCTCCAGATGGCCTCCCGTTGGAATAGAGACTTGCGGCAGCATAGAAAGTGTTTCGGGACTCCTTCTTATGTTTTTGGGTATAAGAGAATTTATAAGCCACAGAACAAAGACGGGAGGGCAACGAGGGAGACACAAATCATCATGTCACCCCTAGACCACGCCCTATTGGCTTGTTGGCCCCTCATGCGGCCTCGAGCCTTCTTCCAGTACTCCTCTGCCTTCTTTTGGTCTAGAAAAAATCACCAAAAAGTTTCAGGTCAATTGGACTTTGTTTGGTATGGAAAACCGGAAAAGTGAAAAGCACGTAGAAAATAGTAAGTGGTACTCGGCACTGAGTCAATAGGTTAGTGCTAAAAAATAATATAAATTGGTAAATAAATACCCCAAACTTATTCTAGAATGATAATATATCAGCATGGAACAATAAAATATTATAGATACATTTGGAGACATATCAGGTACCAACGAGTGGACTCTTTGTTTAGTGTTGTCAAGGGAAAGGCATTGTTCGTGTGCTTACCTCAGGTATGTAATATACCGCGAGTCATGGCTTGACACGAAAGTTCCCCGAGTCTTGAGGGTAAAGTGTGCAACCTCTCGAGAGTGTAAAACTATTCGAATAGCAGTGTCCACGGTCAAGGACAATTGGGTGGTGTTGCTTAAACTATATCCAGTGTTTTATCAAACTTCGTGTGTGTGTGTGTGTGTGTGAAGTAGACACATGAGTTGAGTTGGATGACTCGACGTGATGATTAAACTGGAGTTGTTCCAAACTCTGTTTATATTGATATTTGTACCTGTTCATATGAATAGTCGTAATCTCATGATGCATGCTTTACTAGGTGATAGGACATGTTATTGCACTCAAAATCTAGCTTTCCATAAATCTTCCTACTTAGTGCTATATCATGCATTGTTCTACCTTGTTCCAAAAATGGGTTGCTTGCGAGTACGTTCAAAGTACTCATTAGTTTTCCACTCGTTATTTAATTGGCCAAGCATGGAAGAGCAGGAATATGGTGACGAATACCTTGGTGATGATCCTATGAAATATGACGTTTCCCAGTCAGAATGCATGTAGGGTTAAGGAAGATGGCATGGGTCCATGCTATATTCAATATTTCCACTGGAAGTTTCTATTTCATGTTTTCCCTTCATGGCAATGTTTATGTAAGACCTGACCATAATGGTCATAATTTGTGTAAGACAGTATGTATGGATGTAAGACTCTTGTTATCCAGGTTCTGTGTGTTTAGTGAGTGATACGTCCATTTTGCATCATGTTTTCATGTTGACATTTATCGCTTCTTGGGCTATTATTTCACTTCACGGTACAATACTTATGCCTTTTCTCTCTTATTTTGCAAGGTTTACATGAAGAGGGAGAATGTCGGCAGCTCGAATTCTGGCCTAAAAGTGGAGAAAAGTTGAGATACCTATTCTGCGCAACTCCAAGCGCCATAAAAATCAACGAGGATTTTTTTCCAGATTTATAAAAAATACTAGGACGAAGAAGCGCCAGAGGGGCGCCAACAGGTGGCCACAAGCCTGCTTGGCGCGGCCACCCCCTGGCCGCGCCAAGGGGATTGTGGGCAACCTCCTGGCCCACTGGCCCCCCTCTTCTGCTATATGAAGGGTTTCGTCCAGAAAAAAATGAGGGAGGAGCTTTTTCGTGGATTCGCCGCCGCCACGAGGCGGAACTTGAGCAGCACCAATCTAGAGCTCCTACAGGATGATCCTGCCGAGGAAACTTCCCTCCCGGAGGGGGAAATCGTCGCCATCGTCATCACCAACACTCCTTTCATCGGAGGGGACTTGTCACCATCAACATCTTCATCAGCACCATCTCATCTCCAAACCCTAGTTCATCACTTGTAACCAATCTCCGTCTCGCTACTCCAATTGGTACTTGTAAGGTTGCTAGTAGTGTTGATTATTCTTTGTAGTTGATGCTAGTTGGATTACTTGGTGGAAGAGTTTATGTTCAGATCCTTGATGCTACTCATTACCTCTCTGGTCATGAATATGATTATGCTTTGTGAGTAGTTACTTTTGTTCCTGAGGACATGGGATAAGTCATGCTAATAGTAGTCATGTGAATTTGGTATTCGTTCGGTAATTTGATGTGTTGTATGTTGTTTTTCCTCTAGTGGTGTTATGTGAACATCGACTACATAACACGTCACCATTATTTGGGCCTAGAGGAAGGCATTGGGAAGTAGTAAGTAGATGATGGGTTGCTAGAGTGACAGAAGCTTAAACCCTAGTTTATGCGTTGCTTCGTAAGGGGCTGATTTGGATCCACTAGTTTAATGTTATTGTTAGAATTTGTCTTAATTCTTCTTTCGTAGTTTTGGATGCTTGCGAGAGGGGTTAATCATAAGTGGGATGCTTGTCCAAGTAAGGGCAGTACCCAAGCGCCGGTCCACCCACATATCAAACTATCAAAGTAACGTACACGAATCATATGAACATGATGAAAACTAGCATGACAGAAATTCCCGTGTGTCCTCGGGAGCGTTTTTCCTCCTATAAGACTTTGTCCAGGCTTGTCCCTTTCTACAAAATGGATTGGGCCACTTTGCTGCATCGTTGCTACTTTTGTTACTTGTTGCTTGCTATGAATCATCTCACCACACAATCACTTGTTATCGACAATTTCAGTGCCTGCAGATTTTACCTTGCTGAAAACCACTTGTCAGATCCTTCTGCTCCTCGTTGGGTTCGACACTCTTACTTATCAAAAGTACTACGATTCATCCCCTATACTTGTGGTTCATCATGACTCTTTTCTGGCGCCGTTGTGGGGGAGTGAAGCGCGTTTGGTAAGTGGAACTTGGTAAGGAAACATTCATAAAGTGTGCTTAAATTTATTGTCACTTGTCACTATGGATACTAATCCTTTGAGGGGCTTGTTCGTGGTATCTTCACCTCGAACGGAAGAACAAAGAGTTTCTCCTCAACCTGCTGCACCTACTGAAAATATTTTCTTTGAATTTCCTTCAGGTATGCTTGAGAAACTGCTGGCTAATCCTTTTACACGAGATGGAACATCACATCCAGACTTGCATCTAATCTATGTAGATGAAGTTTGTGGTTTATTTAAGCTTGCAGGTTTGCCCGAGGATGAGGTCAAGAAGAAGTTATTTCCTTTATCTTTCAAGGATAAGGCGTTGACATGGTATAGGCTATGTGATGATACTGGATCATGGGACTACAATCGGTTGAAATTGGAATTTCATCAAAAGTTTTATCCTATGCATTTAGTACATCATGATCGGAATTATATTTGTAATTTTTGGCCTCGTGACAGAGAAAGCATCGCTCAAGCTTGGGGGAGGGTCAAATCAATGCTATATTCATGCCCCAATCATGAGCTCTCGAGAGAAATTATCATTCAGAACTTCTATGCTCGGCTTTCTTATGATGATCGCACCATGCTGGACACTTCTTGTACCGGTTCTTTTATGAAGAGAGATATTGACTTCAAACGGAATTTATAGGAGAGAATTAAACACAACTCTGAAGATTGGGAGCTTGAAGAAGGTAAGGAGTCAGGTATGGATTTCAAGTTTGATTGCGTTAAGTCCTTTGTTGAGACAAATACTTTTTGTGACTTTAGCGCTAAGTATGGAGTTGACTCTGAGATAGTAGCTTCATTGTGTGAATCATTTGCTGCTCATATTGATCTCCCCAAAGATAAGTGGTTTAAATATCATCCTCCCTTAGAAGTCAATGTAGTTAAACCCAATCCAGTTGAAGAGAAAGTCATTGCCTATAATGATCCTATTGTTCCCAGTGCTTACATTGAGAAACCACCTTTCCCTGTAAGGATAAAGGATCATTCTAAAGCTTCAACTGTGATACGTAGAGGCTACATTAGAACACCTACAACCCCTGAGGAAATTAGAGTTGAACCTAGCATTGCTATTATCAAAGATCTTCTGTCCGACGATGTTGAGGGACATAATATTCACTTCTGTGAAGATGCTGCTAGAATTGCTAAACCTCACGCTAGAGACAAACATAGACCCGTTGTTGGCATGCCTGTGGTTTTTGTTAAGATAGGAGATCATTGTTATCATGGTTTATGTGACGTGGGTGCTAGTCTTAGTGCAATACCTCAATCCTTATATGATGAAATAAAAGACGAGATTGCACCTGTTGAGATAGAACCCATTGATGTCACTATTTAGCTTGCCAATAGAGATACTATCTGCCCTGTGGGAATTGTTAGGGATGTTGAAGTCTTGTGTGGTAAAACAAAGTATCCTGCTGATTTCCTCGTTCTTGCTACCGCACAAGATAGCTTCTGTCCCATCATATTTGGTAGACCTTTTCTCAATACCGTCAATGCTCATATTGATTGTGAGAAGCAAACTGTCACTGTTGGCTTTGAAGGTGTGTCACATGAGTTCAATTTCTCCAAGTTTGGTAGACAACCTCATGAAAAAGAGTTGCCTAGTAGGGATGAAACTATTGCCTTAGCTTCTATTGTCGTGTTTCCTACTGATCCCTTAGAGCAATACTTGCTTGAGCATGAAAATGATATGCATATGAATGAAAGGGATGAGATAGATAGAGTTGTCTTAGAACAATATCCTATTCTTAAGAATAACTTGCCTGTTGAACTGCTTGGGGATCCACCCCCACCAAAGGGTGATCCTGTATTCGAGCTTAAACAGTTGCCTGATACTCTTATGTATGCCTATCTTGATGAAAAAGAGATATATCATGTTATTATTAGTGCTAGCCTCTCAGAGCATGAAGAAAAGAAGTTACTAAAAACTCCGAGGAAGCACCGTGCTGCTATTGGATATACTCTTGATGATCTTAAGGGCATTAGTCCCACTCTGTGCCAGCACAAGATTAAAACCGATCCTGATTTCAAACTAGTTGTTGATCATCAAAGGAGATTGAATCTGAAGATGAAAGAAGTAGTAAGAAAAGAAATACTAAAGCTCCTGGAAGCGGGTATTATCTATCCTGTTGCTCATAGCGATTGGGTGAGTCCAGTGCACTGCGTCCCTAAGAAGGGAGGCATTACCGTTGTCCCTAATGATAAGGATGAATTGATCCCAGAGAGGATTATTACTAGCTATAGGATGGTGATCGATTTTAGGAAATTGAATAAGGCCACTAGGAAAGATCATTACCCTTTGCCTTTTATCCAACAAATGCTAGAAAGACTGTCTAAACACACACACTTTTTCTTTCTAGACGGTTATTCTAGTTTCTTCCAAATACCAGTTGCACAATCTGATCAGGAGAAAACCACTTTCACCTGCCCTTTCGGTACCTTTGCTTATAGACGTATGCCTTTTGGATTATGTAATGCACCTGCCACCTTTCAAAGATGTATGATGGCTATATTCTTTGACTGTTATGAAAAGATTGTCGAGGTTTTCATGGATGACTTTTCCGTTTAAGGGTCTTCTTTTGATGATTGCCTCAGCAACCTTGATCGAGTCTTACAGAGATGTAAAGACACCAATCTTGTCTTGAATTGGGAGAAGTGCCACTTTATGGTTAATGAAGGCATCGTCTTAGGACATACAATTTCTGAAAGAGGTATTGAAGTTGATAAAGCTAAGGTTGATGCAATCGAGAAAATGCCATACCCCACAGATATCAAAGGTATAAGAAGTTTCCTTGGTCATGCTGGTTTTTATAGAAGGTTCATTAAAGACTTCTCTAAGTTTTCTAGGCCTCTTACCAATCTCTTGCAAAAGGATATTCCTTTTGCTTTTGACGATGATTGTGAGGAAGCCTTTAAAATACTTAAGAGGGCTTTGATAACTACACCTATTGTTCAACCACCTGATTGGAACTTGCCTTTTGAAATCATGTGTGATGCTAGTGATTATGCTGTTGGTGCTTTTCTAGGGCAAAGAGTCGATAAGAAGTAGAATGTTATTCACTACGCTAGTAAAACTCTAAACAGTGCCGAGAGAAACTATGCTACTATGGAGAAGGAATTTTTAGCAGTCGTGTTTGCATGTGAATAGTTCAGGTCTTACATAGTTGACTCCAAAGTCACTATTCACACTAATCATGCTGCTATTAAGTAGCTTATGGAGAAGAAAGACGCTAAACCTAGACTTATCAGATGGGTTCTCTTGCTACAAGAATTTGATTTGCATGTTGTTGACAGGAAGGGTGCTGATAACCCTGTAGCAGATAACTTGTCTAGGTTGGAGAAAGTTCTTGATGACCCACAACCAATTGATGATAGCTTTCCCGATGAGCAATTGAGTTTCATCAATACTTCACGAAGTGCACCGTGGCATGCTGATTGTGCAAACTATATCGTTGCCAAATATATACCACTTAGTTTCACGTACCAGCAAAAGAAGAAATTCTTGTTTGACTTGAGACACTACTTTTGGGATGATCCTCACCTTTATAAGGAAGGAGTAGCTGGTGTTATTAGACGTTGTGTACCTGAGCATGAACAGGGACAGATCCTACAGAAGTGTCACTCCGAGGCCTACGGAGGACACCATGCGGGAGATAGAACTGCACACAAGGTATTACAATCAGGTTTCTATTGGCCCACTCTCTTCAAGGATGCCCGTAAGTTTGTCTTGTCTTGTGATGAATGTCAAAGAATAGGTAATATTAGCAAACATCAGGAAATGCCTATGAACTATTCACTTGTCATTGAACCATTTGATGTCTGGGGCTTTGATTATATGGGACCTTTTCCAAAATCCAACGGGTACACTCATATCCTAGTTGCTGTTGATTACATCACTAAGTCGGTAGAAGCTATCCCCACAAGTAGTGCTGATCACAACACCTCTATCAGGATGCTTAAAGAAGTTATTTTCCCAAGATTTGGAGTCCCTAGATATCTAATGACCGACGGTGGTTCACACTTCATTCATGGTGCTTTCCGTAAAACGCTTGCTAAGTACGATGTCAACCATAGAATTGTGTCTCCCTATCACCCTCAGTCCAGTGGTCAAGTAGAGCTAAGCAACAGAGAGATTAAACTAATTCTGCAAAAGACTGTCAACAGGTCTAGAAAGAATTGGTCTAGGAAGCTCGATGATGCGATGTGGTGTCACACCCTGTTTTTCACCACCAATGTTTTAAGTTGCAAAAATCAGAGCTTGTTAAAACTTTTTCTAATGATGTGGTGAATTCTATGAATGCCTTGTATGAATGTATGCTTGTTTGCTTGTTGATCCAAAACCCATGATAAATTTATTTTGAAATGAATTTCCAAAACTCTTTTTCTTTGACACGAGATCACCTCTACCTTGCTTGGGTTACACTACTAGCTCATGATGCCTAGTAGCACTCCCAACC